>NC_134024.1:24276657-25476657 GCF_040712315.1 Castanea sativa | reverse complement strand
GTTGAATCCTCGTTGATGTCCCTACAAGCGTAAAACAAAAGCTTGGTCACCGGTGTGGTGCCTGCCACAACGCCTCCGATGCCAAAGTCAGTATAGAAACTCTTTGAGAAAATAAGAAAGTTCCAAATGCTAGAGATATTTCTACAAGAGTATTGTTGGGTGAAAAATTGTGTACCTGATTTGTCCTTATTCAGGCCGTATATATACAACTTTATGGTTCCTAGCCGTTGGGGCCTTAACTATAGCTTTATTGCTCTTTTTGTAACACCCCAAGGCTCATGATTATGGGACTTAATGAGGTTCCAACGGTTTGCCATCCGATTGGTAACGGTCTGAGGCATTGAATGTCCATCTTAATGATTTGCTCATGCTCGTCCATGCTGCGTCAAGGTGGACAAGTATAATGTCATCCAAAGAAAGGGAGTCCATCAATCCCATCAGTTGCCCCCCAGGTTCTAAGGTTGTAGTGGTGTGTCATGACGTCCCTCAAAAGATGAAAGTTTTTTTTTTTTTTTTTTGTAGCTAGATGCGGCTCTTGGGATTTCACTCCACATTTGATTCGTAGTAGCGGCGCCACATACTTCGTGGCCACATGGCGTGTTCTGACGGGGGGGTTAATGCTCCAATTATGTGACTATTGGGTTTCCCGTTGATTTTCAATTTTTTGAGCCTTGGTTTTTAAACTTCCTTCATTTCACTTTCCCCTTCACTTTCTCTCACTCACCATCATTGTTCTGTGCTTTTTCTTCTTCTTCACCTTATCTCTGCGATTTCCTTCAAGCCATTGCATTTTGTGGTTGAGCTTCCTTTTAAGGTATGTTTTCTTCTTTCCCTTTTCCTTTGCTTCTCTTATGGCTTGGATGCTCGATTTCTTATTGTTATTCCCCTCTTTTTTTTCTTTTTTTTTTCTTTTTTTTTCTTTTTTTTTTTTAGGATTCTTCTCTTTCTCTATATTCTAGTTTTCATGGTCAATAGCTCTGAGGTTAGGGTATCTCGCCTTTCAGTCTCCTTCTTTTTTACGCGTTTTGGGGCTTCTTTAGGTGTTTCCCGTGCCTTTTTTCCCTTGGTTAAGAATTTTGTTTTTGAGGGTAATAGCTTAGGCATTGTATTTGGTGATCTGCTCCCCTTGCTTTGTCAATCAATTGACTGATTTGAGAGTTTGGTGGGTGAACATGTGGTAATGTTTGAGGTGAGGTCAAGCCAGCTTGAGACCGGGTTGTCGTCTAGCGATGACCCCGTGGAGGGAGATACCGCCGTCTCTGTCCCTCGTAAAGTTAGGGCTTTTCATGTCCTTGGGGAGATGTGTGGTTTAGATGGTGAGACACTCTCTAGATTCAAGGATAGATTCCAATTTCTTGATAGGGTTAGGATTCATCTTCCTCACGAGGAAGAACGAGCTTGCCACTTCTCGCCTGGGGAGGTATGTTTCTACGAGGCTTCCTTCTTGAGTGGGCTTAGATTCCCCGTCCATCCTTTCATTATGGAGCTTTTAGGCCGTTTCGGCATTGCTCTTGGGCGACTTATGCCCAATTCTTGGAGGATAGTGATCAGTTGTATGGAAATATGGTTGGCCGCTACTGAAGGGGATATGATCAAGATGGACGAGCTTGTTTATCTGTATCGTCTAAAGGAGTCCAATGAGCACGGGTAGTATGAGCTGGTACCTTGGGAGAGGAGGACAAGGATCGTCAGGGACCTCCCCTCGTCATTCAGACACTGGATCGCTTCTTTTTTGTGTCCAGGGATGAATGGGAGACTCCCTCTGACAAGGTATGGGGTGATCTCCCTAGGTTGCTCCGTCGGTGGAGAACCCCGAGTCTAGGTGCATCGTCATTCCTTCTAGTATTTTGCACTTGATTTTTCTTTTACATTTTTTTTTTTTGTGTTCATTCTGTCGTCATTGATTCTTTTGCTCATTGTCTCGCGCAGTTAAAAGACGGCCCAAACTTAAGAGCAGGTATAAGAATTGTGTTAAAGTTGCTATCGAGTACGCAAAGTCAATTGACGATTTCAACGATTTGGTCAATCCTTGTACTTTGGCTTTGTATTGTCTTGGCCCGGAGCTTTCTGCCTACATCCTACGCACTATTGAGAGAGAGGAAAGGAAAAGTAAGATCAATATTTAGTTCGTCATTAATTCTATCTCCTTTTTTTTAACGAGTGTTTCCTCTTTGCAGGAATGACGACCAAATTCAACAAGGATATGTATGTGAGAATGAGGTCAAAGAAAAATGAGCCACTGTCCAGTCTTGAGAAGAGGGCAGTGCAAGTGGTAGAGAAGGAAGTCTCCGTCATTCCAGCTGCCCTCAGCACTAAGACGCCGAGGACAACCTCTCCGGCCATCTCAATTGAAGAGGTTACTCCCATCTCAGAGAGACCACGGTTGACCGACAAAGGGAAGGAGAAGGCAGATTCCCATTCGTCCAATGTTTAGGACGATGCCGGCTCGCAGTGGAGACGGCACATAAGGTCGTCACTGCTGAGGAGTTGAAAGTCCTCTCTAGTCTGCCTTCTAACGAGGTTGTGGGTCATCATATTCACAAACTCGTCCAGGTAATGTGCTCGTGTCACTTCATCCTTCATTCCCCCTTTTTTTTTGTAAGGCCTCGATCTTCTTTTCAAGTGTTGGGGGAAAGTCTTCATATTACCTCAGAGTACCTTACTCAGGAGGCCAAGGTCGCGTCAGCGGTTTTCAGAATGGAGGCTGTGGAGGTGGAGAACTCCACACTAAAGAAAGACTTGATTAATGCAATGGACGACGCCAACACCGCCAAGGAGAAGGTCAAAACCTTGGGGGACAACCTCAAAGCTGAGCAACAGCTGACTTTAGAAAAATATGAGCAACTTCTTGCTGCAAAGGAGAAACTCAAGACCATCGCTGCTAAGGCCGTTGAGGCTTTTTAGTAGACTGAGGAGTACAACACAGTGCTCTTCAGTTGGTATTATAAAGGTTTTAAGCTCTTGAGGCGATACCTTGTCAAGCACCCTACAAGAGTGGATCTTGAGAACCTGGACTTGGAAGAGGTGGACAGAGAGATGGCAGCTGACGAAGCCTCCCAGTCCACAGCTCCTGAAGGCGACGCACCTGAGGGTAATGCTCCTGGAAGTGGCCTTCCTCCTCCTGCTGATGCTGAAGCCTGAACCTGCTTTCCCTATGATTTCTTTCTCTTTTTTTTTTTTTTTTTTTTGGGGTGCCCAATGTGTTTTTGGGCTTTTTTAATTCTAATTTCAGAACAATGTTTTCATTCTAATTTAAGAACAATGTTTTTGTCCAATGTTTATGGGCTTTTAATTATAATATTGAATGCAATGCTAGTTGCCCTTCAATCATAATTTAATACTTACTTATTTTTGCTCATTCCTCGCATAGTTTTTAGTGAATGTGTGTGGTTTCCGTCTGCCTCATCGTCAATAACTTATATAGTTGTTAGTTGAAATTTTCGCTGACTCATTCCGTCAGTAACTTACGTCCGTCTCAAGCAGGATCTCGTTACTTAGCTAACTTTTGACCTATACCCATTCCTTAGCTTCATCAGCAATTGGTTTAGTCTGTGCCGAATGTTGTTGCTTTTAGTAACCTTTGTCAACATCTGTCTATACTAGATGCTATCACTTAGCCGATCTTCTTTGGCATATACCTTGTGAAGAGATTTGGTCATCTTTGGCTTCATCAGTAACCTACATCCGTCTATGCAGAATCTTGTTTCTTAGCCAATTTTTGTGACTTACACCCATTTAAAGGATCTTGTCATCTTTGGCTCCATCAGTAACCTACATCCATCTATGCAGAATCTTGTTACTTAGCCAATTTTTGTGACTTACACCCATTCAAGGGATCTGGTCATCTTTGGCTTCGTCAGTAACTTACATCCGTCTATGCGGAATCTTATTACTTAGCTAATTTTTGTGACTTATACCCATTTAAGGGATCGTCAGTAATTTACATCCGTCTATGCGAAATCTTGTTACTTAGCCAATTTTTGTGACTTACACCCATTTAAGGAATCTTGTCACTAGGTTTTCTCATAAGTCATTGGCTGAATAGTCCTTTTATTGCTTTCAAAAATGAATACATTATCTGTTACATCTATTGGTGGTACTTCTTCAAGTGCTCAATGTTCCATGGTCGTGGTAGTCTCTGCCCATCTAAGGTCACCAAGTGATAATTGCCTTGTCTAGAGTAATGGACGACCCGATAGGGTCCTTCCTAGGTTGGGCTGAGTTTCCCATGGGCTGGGTCTTTGGTTGCCAGGGTGACCTGGCGTAGGACCAAGTCCCCTATGTCAAGTCATCTGAGCTTTACTCTCTTGTTGTAGTACTTGGCCATCTTCTGCTAATACTTTGTCATTCTGCTGGAGGCTCCGTCTCTGATCTCGTCCAAGCAATCCAGGTTGACCTTTAGTTGTTCATCGTTGCTCTCTTCGTGGAACGTCTCTTGCCTGATGCTGGTTATTCCCACCTTGACCAGGATTACTGCCTCAGTGCCATAAGTGAGTCTGAAGGGGATTTATCTTGTTGGGGTTCTCAATGTGGTCCTGTCAGCCCACAAGGCAATGGGAAATTCCTCCGACCAGGCTCCCTTAGCGTCGTCCAACCTGGCTTTGATGATCTTGAGTAGTGTTCGATTAGTCACCTCCGTCTGTCCATTCGCTTGCAAGTGTCCTGAGGATGAGTAATAGTTCTTAATTCCTAGGCTTGAGCAAAAATCCTTGAAACCTTGACTATCGAACTGTTGCCCGTTGCTTAATATGATCGTTTGTGGGATCCCGAATCTGGATACTATGTTCTTCCATACAAAACTTTGGATTTTTGCTTCAGTGATGGTTGATAATGCTTCTGCCTCAACCCACTTTGTGAAGTAATCAATAGCAACTAATAGAAATTTTACCTGCCTCTTATCTTGGGTTATCTCGGGGCAATAGTTTGACGATGTCAATTCCCCATTGTGCAAAGGGCCATGGGAAAGTTATCGTCGTCAGTCTCTCTGCTGGAAGGCGTTGGACGTTCCCAAACCTCTAGCACTTGTTACATTTCTTGACGAGCTCTCTCGCGTCCACCTGCAAAGTAGGCCAGAAATAACCTGTTTTGATGACTTTGCTTACCAAGGATCTAGAGCCTGCATGGTCTCCACAGACCCCTTCATGGATTTCCTCCAGGATGTATTTGGCCTCTTCCTCGTCGACGCACTTCAAGTACAACATAGAGACGCCTTTCTTGTACAGAGTTTCGTTCAGGATCGTTAATCTGACTGCTCTCTTCCTGACCTTTCTGGCCTCCTCGACGTCCTATGGAAGGTGTCCATCTTGAAGGAAGGATATGATTGCGGTCATCCAGCTGTGTGTGCTCTGGATTGCGAAGGCAAAGATTTCTTCAATGCTAATGTGTTTCTAGACTTCTATTTCTAAGCCCCCACTCGTTGGTCTTTCTACTGCTGACGCTTGCTTCATGATATCGTCTGCTATGATGTTCTAGCTTCTGAGGATTCGCACAAATTCCACCCTATCAAATTCCTATGTTAAGTGCTTCATCAGCCTGAGATATTTTTTCATTCTCTCCTCTTTTGCTTCATACTCCTCTTTTATCTGTCCTATCACCAGCTTAGAATTGCTCTGTAGGAGCAGGTTTTTAGCTCCTAGTGCCTTCCCGATCCTTAGTCCCTTCAATATTTCCTCGTACTCGACTTCATTATTGATGGTCGAGAATTTTAGTTGAACCCCATATTTAAGCATTTCTCCGTCTGGGGTGATGATGACAACCCTTACTCCTCCCCTCTTTTGGGCTGATGAACAGTCATTTTGTATCGTCCATCTTTCAACTTCGTTGGGGAGGCCGTCGTCGTCTTGGGCGGTGAACTCGGCAATGAAGTCCGCCAATGCCTACGCTTTAGTGGTACCCGATATCGAACTGGCTAAGTCCTATCACCCACTGGACCATTCTCCCTGCTTCCTTAGGCTTGTTCATGGACTTCTTAATGGGTTGGTCCGTCATTACTAAAATGGGGTTCACTTGAAACTAAGGCCGCAATTTACATGAAGCTACTATTAACGCGAATGCGATCTTCTCGATCCGTGGATACTTGGCTTCTGCCCCCTGGAAAGCCTGGTTGACATAGTAAACTGGAAGTTGTTTCCTGTCCTCTTCTCGGATCAAGGCTGCGTTGACGACTGTGGTTGATATTGCCAGATACAAATACAGGTTTTCCCCTTCCTTGGGTGGACTCAAGAGAGGTGGGTTTCTTAGGTAGCGCTTGAGTTCTTGGAAAACTACCTCGCATTCGTCAGTCTAAGCAAAAACTTGCTTCAATGTCTTGAAGAAAGGTAAGCATTTTTTCTTCGCTTTATAAACAAACCTGTTGAGTGTCGCTATCTTTAATCTGCGCCCGAATTTTGTCAATAGGCATAACTAAATGAGTTAATTTTATTGCCTGAGAAGCCTTCTTGTCTTTCCTTTTACCCCCATCGTTAGTCTAACGATCTAAGCGTTCGCTTTTTCGTCCTCTCCGGTCGTCCTCTTTCCTTCCCCTTTCACTGGTTTTCCCTTCATCTTTTATCGCGGCCAAAGTGTCTTCGGCGTTCATATACTTCTATGCCTTCAGGAGCATCTAGGCCATCGTTTTTGGAGGATTCTTTGCGAGTGAGACCACGAACTCCCTGGATTTTAATCTAGCTTTGAAGGTTGTTAGCTGCACCTTGTCATCAGCTTCATCTACCTCCAAAGTTTCGCGGGTGAAACGTTTCACATACAACCTTAGGGTCTCCTTCTCCCCTTGTTTAATGGTGAGTAAGTGGTCTGCTGGTCTCCTCGGGTGCTGACCTCTGACGAAATGACATAGGAAGGAACTGCTCAATTGTTTGAAGCTGTCAATGGACAATGTGAGTAGCTTCGTGAACCATTCCCTTGCAGCCCCTTTGAGAGCAGTAGGGAAAGAGCGGCATAGTATTTCGTCAGGGGGCTGTTGGAGGCCTAGTGTTGTCTTGAAAGTATTGAGATGGTCCAAGGGATCCTTAAGTCCGTCAAACTGTTCGATTTGAGGCAGGCGGAAATTTGACAGAACTGGACACTCAAGAATTGCCGTTGTGAAAGAGGAATCCATCGTCCTGACCATCCTGTCCACGCTCAAATCCATTTTCTCTTTTATGGCGTTCCTTAGCTCATCCATCTCCTTCTTCATCTCCTGAAGAAGCTCTGAGCTTGATTCATTTGAAGTGGTTGACCTTCGATGGTCACTCCATCTTTGGCTATTTCCCTCGTCTTCCTGATTGCCTCTGGACCGGTTGTCTTGCTATTGGAGTCGTTGCTTCATCTCTTGATTTTGTCTGGTGAGTTCTTCCACACTAGTTGTAAGTGCTTCGATTTGCAGAGCTAGTGTCGTAGGGTCTTTGTTGGACTTCATCTGAACTTAGAGAATGATTGGAACTATATTCTCGAACCTTGCGAAAATGTCGCATTCCCACAGACGACGCCAAACTGATGAAGTGTAAATCGTCAGTCAAGTTGGTTCATCAAGATTACGCTGAATCCTCATCACTATCCCAGCAAGCATAAAACAAAAGCTTTCCTAAGGTGGTCACCAGTGTAGTGTCTGCCACAACGCCTCCGATGCCAAAGTCAGTATAGAAACTCTTTGAGAAAATAAGAAAGTTCCAAATGCTAGAGATATTTGTGCAAGAGTATTGTTGGGTGAAAAATTCTATACCCGATTTTTCCCTATTTAGGCCGTATAAATACATCTTCATGATTCCTAGCGGTTGGGGCCTTAACTATAGCTTTATTGCTCTTTTTGTAACACCCCAAGGCTCATGATTATAGGACTTAATGAGGTTCCAATGATCTGCCATCCGATTGGTAACTATCTGAGGCATTGAATGTCCTTCTTAATGATTTGCTCGAGCTCGTCCATGCTGCATCAAGGTGGACAAGTATAATGACGTCCAGAGAAAGGGAGTCTATTAGTCCCATCACTGTATATCTTTTTGAGAGCAAACCTTCTTGAGCTAAAAATAGTCATAAATAAAAAATTTTATTAAAAAAAATCCTAAGTATTCTCCTTGTGAGTTCCTTCCAAAGTTTCTTTTAGTGAATTTCTCATTCAAACCAATGAATTCACTAGTGTATCCTCCCTAATTTTTCTTTAGAGCATCGGACTTCTATTGGTTGTGGATGAGTGCGATTGTGGAGGAGATTTTTGTAGAATAATTTTAGAGTTCTGGGGCCATTGAAATGCGGGGTGAATGAGTCATTTGTTGAGATTAAAAATTGTCTAAGACTATAAAAATTTTGTGAGAATAGAATAATTTTGATTTTTAATAAATTTAAAAAAATCATTTTAAAATTTATTATAACTATTTTAAAATAAAATTTAATTAACATATCTTTTCTAAATTTGAATTTGGTAGGGGAAAAAACATAACTCTAACTAATAAAATTGGTTAATAAAACAAATTTTCTTTAAAAATGGCGATTTGGTTGAAGGCAATGAGGTTTTTAGTCTGTGTATAATTGGGGAAGGTAATGACTATAAAGTGGTGTTGATGGTGGTTCAAAGTGGTTGAGGGTGTTTCTAGTAGAATTATGATTAAGTGATTAAATTTATTATTTCCTAATAGCTTAAACTTTTAGAACAATCGGTAATTTAACATAGTATCAGAGTAAGAGGCCTTGAGTTTGATCATTGTCTCATCTACTCTACCTTCCATTTAAATTCTCACATAATTGTGTGATTAAATGATTAAATTTACCATGTCTCAATAGTTTAAACTTTTAGGAAAATCAGTAATTTAACATGGTATCATAGTAGAAGATCATGAGTTCAATCATTGTCTTCACTTTGCCTCTCATTTAAAATGTTAAATTCCCACTTGTTGGGCCCCCACTTATTAAGGGAAGTTTAGACCCACAAGTGAGGGAAAGTATTGGAATTATGGTTAAATAATTAAATTCATCATTTCCTAATAGTTTAAGCTTTTGAGACATTAATGGGGAAGTTTAGACCCACAAGTCAAGAGGAGTGTTAGAATTATGTTTAAGTGATTAAATTCATCATTTCTTAATAGTTTAAGCTTTTGGAAAAATCGGTAATTTAATAGTTTCTTGTGTTGAGAGAGAGGTTGTGTGGAAGGTTTATAGTGATTTTTGGTTACTAAAAAAAATGAAGAAATAATAAACCAACAAATTTTTTTTTTTTTTAAATCCATCTAATTGGGGCACCTTTTTAGTTGCCTATTTAAGAATAACTCTAAAAAAAATTATTAAAAAAAATTATCAAAAACTTTACAATGGAACACATTACCACAAAATCAAGTTTATCATTGCACAAGAATCAATTAGACTTTGCATCTTACATGCCATTCTCTTTATTATTATTTTTTTTTAGTTGAGATTAGGATTACTCTAGATCTATTTACATATGAGAAAAGGCGCGTCCAACAAAACCGAAGACCAGACCCAAACTGTCCGTTGTCCGACCTAACTACCTAGCGGTTGATGGCGGGTCCCTGCCATTCCAACCCGATTTCAGCAAGTCGAGTGGCGGGTCTTCCTTCCCAAAACCCGATCCACCCGACGAGACCATCATATATAATCTTCAGTCAGTCCTCACCCTTAGTTTCTTAGTTCACTCATTCTCTATCAATCTCTAGTTCTCACTCACTCTCTCGATCTCTCAACAGCTAATCTACGATTCTCCTCCATCTATGATTCTCAAAAAGCCGATCTTTCATTCTCCAATTCAGAATCATTAGATCTTCAATTCTTTCCCATCACCAATTTGTGATTCTCCTCCATCGCAAATCTGCAGTACTCCATCGCTAATCTACAGTGCTCCATCACCAATCTGCAGTTCTCCTCCATCGTCCCATTACCGATTTGCAGTTCTCCATCGCCGATCTGTAGTTCTCCTCCATTGGCCTATCTTCGATCTACAATTATCTTTGTTAGGTTTAATTTTCAGTCATTTTCTCTCTTTATTTCTTCAATTTAGTCTCTTGTAAGTTCAGATTTGCTATCATCTCTCTCTAATTCTTTTTGTGTTCTTTGGATTTGTGAGCTACTGGTGTTTGGGTTTATAGATCTATTCATAAGTATAAATTTGTTCTTTCAGATTTGTGAAATTTGTACCAAGTTTGGTCTTTGATCTCTGTCTTTCGGTCAAAGTTGGATTTGACCACCGCCCACCTAAGCCCAATCCAACTCAATCTGTGGTTTTTCGCGATCAGCGGCGGGTCCTTAGTCCAACAACCCGACATGAATGGGTCGGTTTCGAGTTGAACTCAATCCGAACCAACCCAACCCATGGACACCCCTATGAGAAATATTGCAAATAATTTTCACTTAGTAATTCTTTTTTGCCGCAATCATATAAAAAATTTTATGTTTGAATTGGCGCCAATAAAATTCCTAACTTAAAGCCAATAGAATCTATATTTTAGAAGTATTGGGTTTTTAAGATTTGATTAAAAAGATAAAGTAGAATTTGTATTTGAGGTAATCCAAAATGCTTGGAGCCAATAGTCTTTGTATTGTGGTAGTTGTAGTTTTTTCAAATTTGATTAAGAGTATAATTAACAACTTGTACATGTAATTTCAAAAATGCTAACACTGATAAGGAGCAAATTTTTATGCGTGTAATTTCAGATTTAATATTCCAATTTTTTGATAAATTTATTTAAGAGTAATTTTGGAACTTATACATTTTTATAAGGCAGATAAGACAATAAATGATATTCTCATAAAAAATTGAGAATTGGAAATAGGATAAGCAAATTAGGACGGAGTGAGTACTTTTTTTCAATTATTAAATTCAACTTTAAGAAAATATGTTATTTTAAAATAATCGTATGTGTGAGAGACTACCAAAATTGGGGGTGCCTCTCAAAAAAGAGATTTGGGTACTTTTTAGGGCATCTCTCTTTTTAAGTAAGTGGTGTGGAGTCACCACTTATTTTTTTTATACAAAAAAATAAGAAAAATACATATAAAATACATGACTGAATAGTATCCTTCTCATTGATTGAATAAAAAAGTACATGTCTGAAATATTGAAAATTACATGGCTTTGGGTCCTAGTTACAAACTACCAAATAATTACAAGGTTTTTTGTCCTAGTTACATTCTACCCAAAATTAAAAAATAAAATAAAATAAGGCAAGGCTTAGATCTACTTATCCAAAGACCTAAATTCGGAGGCTAGGTTACGAAATGGAAAGGTGTTAGGCACCCATTCCACCCAGACAGAGTCTGGTCTTCTTGACTCTTGTTACCAATGAACCATTTATGCATGTTCTGAATGACATGTTGTATATATGAACAAAACTAAATCACACAAATTTATTTACGAATGAATCCTTTTCTTTGTTTAAAAAAATTTAGATCTAATATAGTGATAAAAAAAAAATTGATTTTGGTTTGTCAAAATGCCAAATATGTTTTTTAATAAAAAAGTGGTTTTTTTTTTTTTTTTGGAGAGAAAAACTCAGATCTGTTTTGATGATTAAAAAAATTTTGATTTTAGTTTGTAACAAAAAAAATATCAGATCTCTTTTAACACGTAGAAAAAATGGTTTTAAGTTTGTAAAAGATCAAATCTGTTTTATGATGATAAAAAATTGTTTTTGATAACAAAACAATCAGATCTATTTTTATATGTTTTTTTAAAAAGAAATATGAAAAAAAAAATTATAAAGAGAATTTCACTCATAACATAAATTTAAGCTACATGAACCAAACAAAATGAAACAACCATAAACACAATCATGTTTATTCTCTTTCTTTGTTTCAAAATCTACATATGTTAAAAAAAAAAAAATTAGATCTGTCTCTAAGAAATACACAAATTAGTTTTTGATTTGAGAAAAATTTAGATCTACATCTAATAAAGATGCAGATCTGTTTTTTGTTAAGAAAAAATTCAGATCTACATCTAAGAAAGATGAAGATCCTTTTTTTATTAAAAAAAAAAATTAGATCTATATCTAAGAAAGATGTAGATCTGTTTTTATTTTAAGAAAAATTCAGATCTACATCCAAGAAAGGTGCATATCTGTTTTTATTTTAAGAATAATTCAAATCCACATCTAAGAAATGTGCAAATCTGTTTTTATTTTAAGAAAAATTCAGATATACATCTAAGAAAGATGTGGATCTGTTTTTTATTTTAAGAAAAAGCAATGATTATATGCAGATTATTGGAATTAAGAAAGAGGTCACAACAATTATATAAAAAAAATCAAGACCATGCTTTAACAAAACAATGATTAACAATTCATGTTATGGATAAAGGAAAACATGAATCATCATAAACAAGAATCATAAAAGAGAAAAAAAGAATAGGGTGATTGAAAACAACCTCTTGCATGGAGAACTTCTTGTTCTTGAGAGGATGTTTTAGGGTTCAAAAACATTTATTCAATTATCTTTGAAACCTAAAAGCTATAATTTTAGCAGCAAATATCAGAAAAGATCAGTAAATATGAGCCATTTGAGAGCTTAAAAATGTATGCCCCTCAGAGCGCCAAAAAAAAGTCCCTAAATTATGAGGTCCAGTCTCTATTTATAGAGGCCAGAAGACTCTAAAAAATAGTTTTGACGTGTAGAACACGAATTGGGACTCATTCTTCTGCGAAAAGATTGAAAAGGGTGTGCCTTATCGTCACCCGAACAGAGTTCGGTCAAAGCCGAAAAGGAGCCAATTCAGCACTTTTAAAGTGCCGTTCGGCACTCCAAAAGTGCCGAATGGTGCTCTTAGATGCCGAACACACTTTCGTGTTTGGGTGCGTTTTGGACTCTCTTTCTAGGGTTTTTTAATCCGATCTTTGTACCTATACGTTTTTTCATCCTTAGTCTATGATTTTTTATCACTTTTTTGGATAATTCAGACTTTTTAGGAATAATTATCTCGTAGATAAATTCCTTATAATAAATCTTGATAAAATTCAAATTATCCACAATTTTATTGTTATCCAATCATCCCTTTTAATCCTATGCATGCAATCCTATTTTAGACACTAATTATCAACCAATCACAAAATTATTTAATTAATTTTGATTGTTTAACCAATCAAAATTAATTTAAATTAATTGTGCGTGGTCGACTCTTCCTAGACACAACGCATGTTGACTGTGCAAACTTGATCATACGATATCTTTCAATCCCATGGTTCGATTTAGAAATCGGACACACCATTACGACCGTTAGAATCTCGAGATCATTTTTATGATATGTAATGAATACACTGATGCATGTAATGCAATAACAAATTGATGCATGTAATGCAGATCAAATTGATGCATGTAATGCAATCGTGATTTTTAGGGTATATGGATGGTCATTCCAGTCATCTTCCTTGATTAAATCATGTGTGCAAAATCGAGTGTCTACAATATGAAAAATTATAATAATTTTTTATTGAATTTTATTTAAAAGTAATTTTTCATAATAAAGTGCTTATGTCGAAACGTTGAACATCTCTCTCTCTCTCTCTCTCTCTCTCTCTCTCTCTCTCATCATTATGTAGCAATTCATAACACTATATATATATATATATATGTATTAAATCACATGAGTTAATCATTGCTAGAGAAATTTTCCTTTAAACTGATTAAGAGGTAAATTCTATCAATTTCAAACCTCTCCATTATGTAGCAATTCATAAAACATTATAACTATCTACATGTATTGAATCACATGACTTAGGCTATGTTTGGCTTTATCTAAAATATTTTCGAAGTGTAAAATATTTTCAAGTGAAATTATTTTACATAAAGGAAAATATTTTTAGTATTTTAAATACTTTCTAGAAAATACACCAAAGAATAGTTTTCAGTGTTTTGTCTTGCATGTAAAAAACCTATATCTAGAAAACATAAGCACAAATTAGCCGCCACCACCGAAGACAAGCACAACCCACCACCAACCACCCAAAATCTAGATTAGGAAATGGAAAAGAACCAACCACCATTGCTCCGTTGCCACCAAAATCCAGCAACTAAAACACCACCACCCACATGACCACACCACCATAACGATAACAAAAATAGAGATCAAATCTAAACCCACCCTTAATCAACAACCATTAACATCAAAGGGAAGACAGCTTGGTGGAGAGAGAGGGAAGACAAATCGGTGGGGAGAGAGTGGTTAGATCAATGAGGGAGGAAGAGGGCGAAGGAAGGAAGCAGAATGAAGAAGAGGGAGAACGAAGTAGGAAGAGAGAGGAAGAGGGAGGAGGAGTTTACCTTGATCGACAGCGACAGGCACAGCCACGAATGGCATTGGAGTCAAGCTCGAGTTCAGGTGACTGACCTCTCTCTCTCTCTCTCTCTCTCTCTCTCTCTCTCTCTCTCTCTCTCTCTCTCTCTCTCTCTCTCTCTCTCTCTCTCTCTCTCTCGGTTCGAGTAGAACTGAAAATGGTTTGAAAGAAAAATAGAAGTGTAATATATTTTACACTTCAGGCCTTGATATTTTACAATCAACGAAAATGATTTTTTGTTTGACTGAGTTTTCCAGCAAACCCAATCACTCTTTATGGTGTAAAATATTTTTTGTATTCTTTTTACATCCGAAACAAACATAGTCTTAATCGTTGCTAGAGTAATTTTCCTTTAAGTTTGGAGGTAAATTCTCTCAATTTCAAACATTAAATGGCATTGTTAGGAAAAATGATTTTTTTTCACTGGCATTTTGTTTTGAAATTGTTTTTCCTTTGAAACCTCCGGGTTTAAATCAAATTAATTAATATAATAGACTAGCAGTGCGCAGTGTTAAACAATTAGCCCATACTGTCTTTCGAACCCTTTCTATTAAGCCCATGATTGTTTTTTAATGGGTCACGGAACCGTCTGTGGCCTCTACACTTGTCCAACATCAGTTTGATGGGCCCATTAATCTATAATATATATGCACCGGGGGAGTACGGAAACCTTAGCTGGGTCTGGACTAGAATTTTTTGGGGCCTTTGGCAAGTTCAAAACAAGGATTAATAATATATCTGTTGAGAGGAATGCTACATCTACCATTTTTTACAACAAATTTGTGTACACACAAAACAATTCTATGAATTGTTGATCCAATACCAGATACACTCGTACACCCAAAAATTGAAAGTTTCCATTTCTTTATTTCACTAGGCGTTTGGAAGGGTTACATTTATAGAGAAAACTCCATTTTTTTTAGATGCAATTAACAAGTGTCCTAAGAGCATTTGTTAATAGATTATTTTATGAAAGTTTTATTATAAAAAGTTGTCAAAAAATCTTTTTTTTTTCTTTTCTCTTATAAAGTTTCTAAAAATGTACATCATAAATCAATTCCCTTAGAGCATTCATTAATTTTTTTCCTTTTTTTGTTAAGATACAAGAATTTTCATTTGTACTCATTTGGTACTTATTTTTCACCTTTTTAAAAATAAATTATTTCAAAAGCTATACCTTAAAAAATGAGATTTTAAATTTGTATTTTGTAAAGGTATGGTTTTAAATACTTCTTTTCAATGGCTTTAAAAATGAGATTTAGGGACTATGTGCTTAGGGTTCAATTTGGATTTGATTCAAGGAAAGAGAGATTTGGGGAAAGAAAAACCAATTGAAAAAGGTTTGAATTGGCAAGTTAAAAAAATGGGTTGCTCCAGGTTTGTATTGGGCTAATGTGTAATTTTTTTAATATTAAAAGAGTTGCCATGTCACTTTAAAAAATGACACATTATTGCTTTATCAAACACATAGGTAAGGAAAATAACAAAAGTTGATGGAGAGATTGATAGTGCTCACTTGAAATTTCTGAGACCAAATGTGCTCGTTTAGTAAATTTCAGAGATCAATAATGTATTTTAGCCTTCTATTTTTCTCTACCACTCCTTCTCTTTCTTTTTTAAAAACATACATTATTTTGTAGGAAGTTAAGGGCATTTTTAAAAAAAATAAAATAAAGTTGAGGAAATGATCATATAGACAATAAATGAAAATTTTTAGGTCTAAAACAAACAAAACTAAAAAGTTTTAAAGATAAAAATGAAAATTGATCAATGGTATTATATACATATATATATATATATATATATATATAATTTGATATTTATTACAAAAGAAAAGAGAATTTGAACCCTAAATGTTTCCGTTAGAAATATTATTTTTTTTAAATAAAAAATATTTGTAAGTATTAATTAAGTTACAAGACTCTTGACACCAAATAGTATAAATTGAATATTAATAAGTAATGACTGCAGAAGGGATTCCACTAGGCACACGTTCCCAACATTACCCAAGTGATTCCACCCAAAAGAGAGACATTATCAAAGTGATGCTACTATCTCTAGGCTATGGTTGGAAAAAGAAGCAGTATGCCTACAGACGCCATTTAGATCTATCGGATTAGAATCAAGTAGCGCTTTCGATGGCTAAGAATGAAAGTTGAAAACTTATTAAGATTTGTCGGATTAGTATCAAGTAGTGCTTTTGATGGCTAAGAATGAAACCTACTTTTAATCTTAATTTTTGGATCAAAACTTTTTAGTTTTAATCATTTTACCTTCTCAACTTTTTCCACTCACAATTGCATGGGGCTATTGCACCAAATCTCAATCTAAATTGGTATGTTATTCGACACCTTAACCTAGAATTCCCTAGCCCCTAGTCCTAGGGTTGGGTTGCCTAGTTACTGGATCCTTATCCCCCTATCTACCATATGGGCACAGTGTGTACCAAAATCAAATGTCGAGTGGCCATAACCCCATCTCATACAAACATTGTAAGCGACAGATTTCTTTTATATATAATTTTTGGATTATCAGATATGATTCAAGGTGGATGCACCTTTTCAAAAAGACACACACCAAAAAGAAAATAAAAATAATCATTCAATCAGATTTTGTTAGCTTGAAATTCTGACATAAGTTAGGAATTGTGTGTCATTTGAGCACAAACCTTAAGAGAAAAGTTTTCTTTACATGAGTAAAGTTAGGAATTGTGTGTCATTTGAGCACAAACCTTAAGAGAAAAGTTGTCTTTACATGAGTGTAAGGAAAGAGAAAAAGAAAGGTAAATTTAAGTTATAACTTTAGTTTATTACTTGGAAATTGGAAGACATCACAAGTTGTTCTCAAACCCCCCCCCCCCCCCCCCCTCTTATATTGTCAATGACCACGAAAGCTCCAATATTAAGTAGTCGTTCTTTTTATGACCATACCATTTATCAATTTGTTGAAGTGATCGACTCTGAAATTCACATAGACCCATCACTTAT
Source organism: Castanea sativa (assembly GCF_040712315.1). NCBI lineage: Eukaryota > Viridiplantae > Streptophyta > Magnoliopsida > Fagales > Fagaceae > Castanea > Castanea sativa. The sequence continues at coordinate 25,459,424 of NC_134024.1, read as the reverse complement.
TTTTTCCACAACTCAATCTTGTCGACCATTCCAGAATTTTGACAATAACATTGACACAAAAAATTTCGTCCCTACAGTTTCTCATTAAAGAAAGTTCCCCCAACCCCACCTCCCCGGCTTCTTTTCTTCTTTTGTTAGGTGAAATTCAATACTTGCATATTACGAAGTATCGAAAGTTCTCTGTGGTCGCCTTAGTTATGTGAAGACAACCAAGGTTGACCCACTAACCTGATCAACACCAACTCTCTCTTTCCCTTTTCCCCTTTTTCTTCAGAGATAATAAGTTGATTGCCCAACAGATCTTATTGGCAAAGATTGTAAACTTGAATAATTTATTTATAAATTCACAGCTTGTTAGCACAAAAAGGGGTCGAGAAGATTGACCATTTCACAGGTGTAGACCAGCTACCATTTCGATTGGTCTAGTGCACCCAACATTAATTAACTTCTTTTTTATGAGTATATGATCCATTTAATTTGATCCAAAATGGTTCATTTCACTACCTATTTTTATATAAATGGAATCCAATGCCAGAAGACATGGGCTGTCTAGTCTAGTATAATGGAAAACAACTATCTACGAACTAACAAGCTTAATTGGTTGTATGAATCTTGGATTTTCTAAATATCATGAAGACAACTTAGCATAAGCTGCTCTCTATAAACTAACAAGCTTAATTGATTTGAGAGATGTTAAATTATGTGCGTTTTATGTGTGTTTGGAAACTATAAATTATACCTGTAAAAAATAGTATACATGTATACTCATGAAAAAAAAAAAAGGATTTCATCTCAGAGTGGCTAGAATAAGAACAAAAAAAAAATTTACCTTTAAGAATGAGAGTTATACAAAAAATCAAGATCAATTTTTGTATTGGAAGCAATGGATATATTGATCCAAAAATTATAATTTTTTAAAAATTAATTCTGCAAAAGATTAATTTTGCACTGTGGACATGTGATAACAAATAATTAGCCTTCAATCGTCCAACAGGTGATCCTCTCTCCTATTTATACAAAACTTCTATTTGACTCTTCTTTTTCTTTTTCTTTTTCTTTTTTTTAAATCTCAAAGTTTACGCATGTTGTGGTAAAAAAACAAAATCATTAACAAGATTGCTAAAATTAAGTGTCCGTTTGGAATAGTTTATTTAGTTGAAACTGAAATTTTTTTTGCTAAAAGTGTAGAAAAATAAGTTAAATAGTACCATAGGACTCATGAATAGTATTAAAAAGTACAGTAGGATTTATAAATAGTATCGAAAAGTGCAGTGAGACTCATAAATAGTAGCAAAAATAAACTAAAAGTGGAGATAAACTGAAAAATTCATTTAATCCCAAACACACATTAAAATGTAATTTTAATATTAATTCCAGAAGAGGGAGAGAAACTAGATGGGTTGGCATGAGAGCCCTTACTCCAGCCAATAACATGGATAGCATTGAGAACCTTGAGATACTAGTGGTCCGTAGATAAATTGGCAACACTTCTTAAACTAGCCTTCAATATACTAGTTCCCCTTGAGTTAATTATTTATTAACTAAACTATCTATGAGCAAGGTGGAGATTGCCCAGTCCACTTGCTTTCCCTTTGAATTTAATTAAATATATATTAAAATGATTTACTACATATTATAAAAATAAAACTCATGGGGGCATGCTCTTTCCCCTCGGGTGTGCATGGGTTGAGTTGAATCAGGTTGATGAGTTTTTCAACTCAACCTACCATGGTGGTTAAAAAAAAAATCCAACTCATCCCAACTTATTACAAGGGTCCAACCCAACCCAACCCACATAGATTGGATTAGGTTGTGTAGTTTTTTTTAAATTACTATTATTATTATTATTATTAAATTGAGCATTAAAATAACATCACCACAAATAATAGTAAATATATAACCAAATAATCATAAGTATAACAGCAAACAAACACAACTTTTATGAGAAAAGCTTAGGGTTTGAGTTTTATTTAGGAAGATGAGCAAAAAAGTAAATAACAAAATTATGTAATATATTTTTTAAATATATTTTTTTAAATTTAAAGATATATTAAGTATAGGTGGGTTGAGTCAGGTAAAGCGGATTTGTAAATCTCATGACCCAAACCCAACCCGACCCGCTGTAAAAATAAAAAATAAAAAATAAATAAATTCATAACCCAACCCAACCCACCAATCCTTAAAAACTGACCCAACTCGATGGGTTGGGTTGGATCGGATCCGGTCAGTTTTGGCAAGTTGGCGGGTTTGCTACACACCCCTTCCCCCTAGTAAGTGGTTTCGTCCCTGTGTTGTTTTCAATTTGGTCTCTTCTTCTTTTTTGGGTTAAAAAAATGTTTTCAAAATGGGACTAATATTTTTCATATGAAAAATAGTTTGCTTTTTTAAGTTTGGTTCCTTCAAATACACATTCCTCCCAGATCAAAATTTTAAAATTTGTTATTTTTACATGGATACTCATATTACAATCAAACTTTAAAATTGACATTCGCACATACATATTTCTATAAAATTATATTTAAAATATGATACAATTTATGTACAGTACTTTATGTGATATTCTTTAGGTAGTCACATAGCAGGGGAAAAAAAAAACCTTAAAAATTACACCTAAATACTCTACCTAAGTCTTACCCTTTAAAATATGCCAACTTCGCCTATTCATAAAATCCAACTTCACACGAGACTAGCAATCATTTGCAAACAATACATAGCAAGTTTGGCCTCAAAGTTAGCACGGACAATTGCAAATTAAATGTGGAAGGGGGTTTTATGCATTGGGCATGACTTTTTTTTCTTTTTCTTTTTTAACCCATAAAGTTTCGTTGCCTTCAAAATATTTGCTACCATATAAAGAAGCGTGGGCCATATTTGCTATATATCCCAACAAAAATAGTCAATTGCAATTTACATTCCACGGACCTAGTGGATTATATCTCAGTTTGACTTCCGCCTAATAAATACTTGATATGAGTCTCTCAATATACGTTTGCACGACAAAAACTTCTTTAATCTGCTCCAATCCACAAATTCAAGGTATCACCGCGTTGTGCTACAGTGCTATTGAACAATGTAGGACTACTAGGTTGATTTTATACTATTTGCCTTAACCTAAGAACATTACCATCGAGTGTGTCAAATGCCAAATATTTGGCATTTGACACACCAAATACTAATATTCATGCTTTATGAGATGTTCTAAATCTCAAATTATTTTGCAACATGCTACAGTACGGTTCCATATATGAAACCACATTGTAGCATGTTGCAAATTTTTATCATTTGTTTATTCACCCCAGGTCTCATTTCATCTCCCTCTTTGTCACTCTCTATCTCTTTCCCCTCAGTCCTCTTTGCTTAAGATCTCTCTCATCTTTGCTCAAGATCTCTCTCGAATTTGACTTCCGCCTAATAAATACTTGATATGAGTCTCTCAATATACGTTTGCACAACACAAAATTCTTTAATCTGCTCCAATCCACAAATTCGAGGTATCACCGCGTTGTGCTACAGTGCTATTGAACAATGTAGGGCTACTAGGTTGATTTTATACTATTTGCCACAACCTAAGAACATTACCAACGGGTGTGTCAAATGCCAAATATTTGGCATTTGACACACCAAATACTAATATTCATGCTTTATGAGATGTTCAAAATCTCAATTTTTTTTGCAACATGCTACAGTACGGTTCCATATATGAAACCACATTGTAGCATGTTGCAAATTTTTTTATCATTTGTTTATTCACGCCAAGTCTCATTTCATCTCCCTCTCTGTCACTCTCTATCTCTTTCCCCTCAGTCCTCCCTGCTCAAGATCTCTCGCCGCCTCACCTCGCTGCCAACCTCCACAACCCTCGCCGCCGACCTTCAAATCTCTTAATCGGGTCATGGGTATTAGATTTGGGATGGGTTTCGATGTGTGGGTTTTGGGTCATTAATTGATCGGTTGGGTTGGGATTTTGGGCCGGTGGTGGTGTCGTGGTTGTGGTGATGGTTGGTTGAATTTTGGGCTAGCGACGTTTGTGGCTGTTGTGGGCCGGCAGTGTTTGTTGAAGATTTTGAGTTTTTTTTTTTGCTCTTTTGTTAAGGTTTTTGGATTTGGAATTTGTTGGAGATCTGGTGATTGTAGTTGTAGTCTGTGGCGGTTGATTTGCCGTTGGTAGTGATTTGCCATTGTCATTGGTGGTTAGTTTATGGCAGTTTTGAGTTGTATTTTGGGTGGTGGAGGAAGCTCTTGGTTGTGGCGACGGTTGCAGTGGTGGTTGTTGGCTCTTGGTTGGTGGCAACTGCCACTAGTTGTGAGTTTGTATATTGGCTGGGTGATGAGTTAATATATTATTTAATTTGTTGCATATATTATTTTGATGTTTAGAATCAAAAAATAAAACATGTGATGAATGGTGTATTGTAAAATGATGTGATAAAATAATAAAGTAAATTTTTTGATGTGTTAAAATGGCATAATTTTGAAACGCCTGATGGGAATGCTCTCAGCGCACTATCATATTTGCTTTATACCTCAAAATAGGCCAGCCCAAACATTTTAGAGGCTTAAGGTGAAATCTTCAAATGTGATATTTATGTTATCACTTAAATAATATTTAATTAAAATTTTATATAATAATTTTTTTTAAATCCATTCTTTTTATTTTTTAATGATAGGCCAAAAATATATTGACCCCTTGGGTAAATTAACCAATTAATTAGCCAAGTAAATTAATTAAGTCAATTTAACATGCAATACGCATGGTAGCACAAACAAATCACCAAATAATGCAGCGAAAATTAAATTTGACATGGGTGATTTGTTTACAAATGGAGAAAACCACTGAGGCAAAACCCCACCGGTTGAATTTAAGGTCACCACTCCCGAAAATCCACTATTATCAAAACAAGCAATCATAAGTAAAGGAATCTCAATACCCTATACCAACCTACAGTTGAACTCTTACCCCAATACACAATTAGACTTGCAATGTGGTGACGATCTCTCCTTTCAATGCACGGCTTCTAGTATGTGACTAACCAATCGATGCGCGGATCCTAGTACGCAACTTACTCACCAACTTGAAAAAGATGTTGGCTGCAAAATTCTTCAGTTCATCCACACGATGAAGATCAAGAAGCTCCTTGGTTACAAAACCCTTCGGCGTACAAACACAACAGCTTTTTCAAAAGAAAGATGAACTAGGGCAAATTGTCTCTGGTTACAATATGCATGTAACAACAAGTACAACAACCCCAAGACGACCTTTAAAATAATCATTATCTATGTCTAGGATTATGAAAAAAGAAACCCTACACAAATAGATTGGATATGCGTGAAAAACATATCTGGAAATCCGATTTTTGTAAACCTCGATAGATAGGCTATCTGCTGAGCTGCTGTCGAGTTTCGAGCTAAAAGCTCCTTTTAAATCTCAATAGATACAATCTGTCGAGCTTTAAAATACAGCACTTCTTCACTTATTTCTTGTACAGACTTGCATGGCTTTAACTTTTGACTTGAACACAAAGTTTCTTGAAGACTTAAACCATCCTAGATCTACCTAATTACAAGTAAAGTGTATTTTGTCAAAGAATTAGCAAATTCTAAATGACATATGTTTATAACAAGTTTCACATATGTCCTAGCAATCTCCCCATTTGGAAATTCATGACAAAACCACAACAAACAAATGAAATATGAGAGAAGTCATAAACCGCGAAACTCATAATCACTTGTTGAATATAATAAAATTTAATCCTAATACAAACTCTTGAAAAACTTTGCAAGAAGAGAGTTCATGGCATGATAGATTTGGGCAACCTGTATTTCTAAAACACTTTAAACAAAACTCATCGAGGCATCTTAGTGTGAAACAGAAATTAAAAGATTATATATATAAGAAACATGTATATAAAGAGAGAAAAGAAACAACACATGGAGAAACAGGTGAAAATGTAATAACAACCTCATCAAATATATAAGGTTTGCTATCACAAAGTGGTCACAAGACCAAAGTACAAGAACAAAGTATCTAAAAGAGAAAGAAAAGAAAAGATACATAAGTCCTCACTACATCCCTCAAAACATATAGACACTCCCCCAAGCAGAAAGGTCTTACGCTAACTCTCCCCTTAGATACTTAACTACTCTCATACCTAAAACTACTCTCCCTTTTTGTCACAAAGGGCAAGTCACTGTGAAGCAGTTATCTCATCATCACCGGAAAAGCTAGCATCCTCATCCTCATCATCACCAGAGCCACCATCATCGTCCTCATCCTTTGAAACCTGTGGAGATAGAGATGGAGAAGCGGTGAAACCACCCATGACAGCCTATTGTCATGCGATACGACCAACACAGTTGTTCACCTAACACAACTCATCACTAAAGGTGTCAAGGTGAGCATCTATGCACTTAAGCTAAGCCATGATGGCCTCGAGAATCACACCACCCACAATCTCGGTCTGTGGCCACTTCGGTCGAAGTTAGGCCTCGCTCCGTCGAACAGTACCAACATCAATGGCACGCATGATGGGGAAGTGATCAAACACAAGATAGGAGACAAAAAAGTGGCGAATGATCCTCGTGATAGCAAAAGGAAAGATAAGCATATCATAAGTCGTCATATCCTTATAAACATCTATAAGGGAGAGGATGAAATGAGAGGGGAAGTCTATAGAAAGATCCTTTAAGAGGGATAACAAAAAGCGAGCACGAGGCATAGTAATAGAATCATAGTGAGACAAGGAATGTAAAACAAATGTCATCACCATATTCAGGAACCTCAGACCTTTTGCAAAACACGAGCATGAGGTGTTTTAATGCCTACCCCATGATGAAGGCGTCTCACAGAAAAGAGACAGAAGTTCGTCCTTGGACACAGTCCTCAGACGTGGACAACCACGGTAATCAAGATACGATTCTCTCAGAACATGTAGCACTTCGGAGATAAGCTCCGGAGTCACTACTATACGAGTAACTCTAACAAGAGTAGAAAACTGAGGTACCGAAGAATCGAAACCATGCATATTAGAGTAAAACTCCTGTATGATCACTATGGGATAGCTCACATGCATTTCACATAGAAACTCCTAACCCCGTCTGTGTATGACATCCGATAGAGCAGTATCGGAGAAGTCCAATAGGATAACGTGGTGTTCTGAATGAATGCCACATTTGGAGAAGTTCTCCAAGAAGTCCTTACGGACTTTCTCATCATGGAACCTGACATGGTGAGGAGTGGAGTCAAAAGATGATGCCTCGGAATGAAGAGGCTTCCGGGATGGAGTAGACTTGCGCTTTGGTGCCATTGCGCAAACTATCCGAGAGAGAAAGAGAGAGAGAGACAGAGAGAAACAAGCAGAAAAGCACCAATCAACAGATATACCAAAAAGAAAGAAAAGAATGGTACATATGCATGAAAAATGCATGATCATGTGATGTGCAACAAGAATATCATCGTGGACTCAGCCCAATATAAACCTACCAGTACACAAGGTTCCAACAAAGAAATCACAAATCTATAATGCATTAAACATTGTAAAAAATGCAAATGTGATGCAATGCATGATCATATAGGATCATTTAAACATAACCCAACTCAAAAATTTCACAAATAACTCATCAATTTTGAAAAACCCCAAAAATTTTCAAGAAACCCAAAAACCTAGGTCTAAAACGTATGAAATGCATGAAGAAAGAGTGAAAACAATATCATACCAGTGAAAAGAAGATCATTCTAGGTCGAAAATCAATTGGGTTTGAGGTTTAGAGAGAGAGAGAGAAAAGCATTTAGGGAGGTGAAGAGACAGTTTCTATCGAGAGAGAACAAGAGAAATGAAATCTAATTTCGCTCTAAAACTATTTAAAGAAATTACATCTCGGTGGATCGAAAGGTATCGAGAATCTGTCAAGCACTAATTCTCGACAGATAAATCTATCGAGGTACTGTCAGGAATCTGTCAATAAGAAAGAACCTCAATGGATCGAATAGCTGTCGAGAAGCTATCGGCCAAACAGAAACTTTCTCGATGAATTGAGAATCTATTGAGAAGCTATTGAGACAATTTCTAAATAGCTCAATGGATCAAAGATGCAATAAGATCTGTCGAGAAAAAGAAGTTCAGGGGTCTCGATGGATAGCTAGCTGTCGAGAAGCTGTCGAGCTTGATAAAAACAGATTTTTCAAAGAGGAGAAAAACACTCAAATGAATGCAATCAAGCAAGCTACTCAACTAAAGATCCAATCAACATGTGAAGCTCTCAAAAACACTTTCAACAAGAAGAAAGTAAATCATTTAAGATCCAAACACACACACACACACTAAACACGTCTAACCAATTTTATATTTCAAAAACAAGTTAAGACAGTTTAGTAAACATACATTAACACATGTATTCCTTGTGATGTCCAAATCACATTGTACTTGCACATGTATCAAAAGCAACAAAAAAATTTTGCATGTTATGTGTGAAGAACATCGCAAGATTACATAAGTGTCTCACGTTATAACGATTTGAGATATGAGAATATCATATTAACTCACACACAATCATAACTACTTGATGGGGACTATCACCTTCGAGGTACATCCTATAACTCCCATATCTCCTAGAAATACACTTGCAATCATATTTAAAAGCATTTTTATTCTTTTCACTTTTACATTCTTTGCATATTTTTCTTTTGAGCATATCATGCATGGGCATATAAGAGAGAGAAGAAAATACTCAATTATGTTAAGCTTTTGACATTGCACTTTTGTTATGCCAAAGCATACAGATGTCATTTCATGATTGGCAAGTATTAGTGACGAGATAGTTATTTATGCCTTTCTCTTAGGGTTTTTTAGTCATTCCCGTCAAAAAGAATGATATGAGTGTTAAGTACAAGAGATTACTTAATCTTACTCATCACAAACACAAGCCACAAAACTCACTTACTTAGTTGTGCATTAAGATACTCATCTAAGCTACAAAAGATACAAAATTTAGAAAATTTTGTTTCAATGGCCATTCAAGGTACATAAGTACCAATGTACACAAAATACACATTGTTCTTGTATTTTTCTAATTCTCAATTTTTTTTTTTAAGAAAAACAAAATAAAGCAGAACTGAAACATACAAACAAAAACATGTTAACAAGAAAGCAAAACACACAAGTAATGCATAAACAAAAAGAGAGGGAGAGAGAAAAAGTGACTAAATCACTTTGAACTTTTTTCCTTCCACATCTTGGAAGAACCTTTCCTTTGTGTGAACCCTTGAACCGCAGGTAAGGGGGAGAATTGAAACAATTCAAGTTCAAAATAAACATGAGGGCCTTGAGAAGATCTCCAAAAGGAGCAAAAGAGGATGAAAACTGATTCTGGTTTCCAGATGAGATCATACTGTTACTCTATTGAGTGGCTAATCAATTGTAGTAATTAGGCCAAGTGTGTCCTGTAGCTCCACAGTGATGACAGAGTTGTTGCTTCTTCTTTTTAGACTTTTGGTTATTATCCTTCTTAGTCTTAAGGTTTTTAGTCTCTTTCTTTTCAAGCTTAGTAAGTGCTCCTAAGATAGATTTACCATTATCTATGTTCTCACTAGCTAAAACAGTTTTAATATCATTGTTCTCAGAATCAACATTATTAGCAAGTGGAACAAATACAGTAGTACTAGAAGAAGCAATATTAGGAAAAGAGAAATCATACCACAAACCAGTTCTATCAAAAGCAAATTTCTGAATGCTAATCATCTCATCAGCTTTGCACTGGAATTCCTTTCTAATTGAGCTCTAACCTTGAATAGCTCTTCTTCAAGCTTTTTGTCCTTTCAGCCAAAAAGTTCTTCTCAAACCGTAACGCTACAATGGTTAGATTAGCTTCATCCACCTTTGTGGAGAGCTCTTCTCAATCAAGTTCCTCATCATTCAACTTCTTGGTGGCTATTCTATACAATTTCTATTGCTTTTCGAAGACCTTATATAGTTTTGCATAGGCTGTATGGATGTCATCATGTTCATCCATCTTCTCAAACTTAGACTCCATCAAGTCTTCTTCTTCATCCACATCTTCAACAATCCCCTCAATAGGATTTACTGTGGCAATAAAGGCATTCAAGATTCTCTCGTCATCATTATCTGTATCATCCTCAAACTCGGTGTTACTCAAGGTAGCAGCAAGGGCTTTGCTTTTCCCAATGGTCTTGAAATAAGTTGAACATTCTTGTTTCATGTGCCCAAAACCTTGACAAAATTTACAACATGAGAATTGCAAAAGTATATCACCAATCACAAAAATTCATTCAAAAATACATTCAATAAATTGTTGAAGTCCACCTATCATATTCATTATCACATCAAATCATAAAAGTTGTGTAATAAAATTTATAGTATTTTTAATATTTTACTATTTAAATTACTTGTGATCAGTAATACATCTATTTATAAAACCTATTTATTTAAATTTGTCTTATCTCTATTTTTAGCATTACTTAATTCTTTGGGTCTTCTTAATAGTGAATTTTTTTTTTTTAATCTCCCAAATATATTTATAAAAAAATAAAAAAAATTGCCCCCAAAATTTGGGGTCTTTCTCTAGTAAAGGGCCCTAAACAATGGCCTAGGTAGCCTAGGCCTATGGCCAACCCTGCCTTAAAATGACTAATTAAGTTGCAATTATGATTTTTCATATATAATTTGAATAACGTAGTTTGACTTAATAAATAAATACCTGATTCGGAACTTAACCATGTTTGCACAATACTCTTTTTTTTTTCCTTTTTCTTTTTTTGAAAGGGAACAATTGGCATTAAACCAAATAAAGGGATACACACAAATAAGCCTACAAAGCAAGATAGAGAGTTAGCTCAAATTACATCAGATCAAAATGCAGAAACGGCACAACAAAGGGAGGCGCAACACCTTTCCAGATATGATAGCTTCCATTTCTTCGGGCAAATTGGGCAAGCTCATGGGCCACAGTATTGAAGCTCTTACTTAGGTGCTTGAAAAACCAGGTCTCAAAGGAGTTATAGGCCTAAAGAATTATCTGAATAAGGTGCCCAAAAGTGCCCCCTGTAACCTTCTTGTTGATTGCTTGGATGACAACTAAGGAATTTGATTCAAAGATGACCTGGGGCAGCTGGAGTTCCTGAGCAAGAAGGACACCTTGCTCCAATGCAATGGTTTCGGTAATATCTGCAGAATAACAGGATTGGAGACGCAAACATAGGGCAGCCACAACTTGGCCTTTGCTGTCTCTGATAACAACACCCACACTGGAAATATTTTCATGTTTTGAGGATGCCCCATCTACATTTACTTTGTAAATTCCAGGGGGCGGAATCCATTTGGAAGGAGAGGGTCTTGTTTGATCAAAATCCCAGCTGACAGAGGAGGCATAGTCAGTCATTGCATTTTTTGCCATATGCCACACCTGGAGAGGAGAAAGACCACAGTCTTTGTGCACAATGCTATTTTCGTTGGACCATAAGGCCCATGCCTTGGCAAAGAAGAGCTCCAAATCTTGAAGTGTTGAGTGAGAGAGGATAAATAGTGCAGAGTCCAGGAAGGATTTTTTAATGCCTTTTGAGTGGAGAGGATTTTCAAGCCAAAGAGCTCATACCAAGGATGAGAAATTGCAATTAAGAAGGGCATGGTCTATACTTTCAGCTTCAATACCACAAACAGGACAAACCTTACTTTGAGATATCCCTCTACACAAAATAGCATCCATTGTGGGGAGACTATTGACACATGCTCTCCAAACCAAAACCTTGATTTTTGCTGGGAGGTTGAGACGCCAGAGCTTTTTCCATAATGGCTTGCAAGGATCCCCATTAGAGCAATCTCCTCTTTCATTTGTCTCAATTAGCTTATAGGCAATATGGTAAGCACTTTTGACTGAGAATTCACCTCGGTTATTTCCAATCCAGATTACCTTGTCTTTTGGAAGGGTGTGACTTAGGGGAATCTTCAGGATTGTGTCTGCTTCGAAAGAGAGGAAGGTTGCTCTAATCAAACCCACATTCCACGACTTTGTCCTTGGGTCGATAAGTGAGGAGACCATTGGGAATTGAGGTGTGTCATTTGGGGGTGAGATAACCTTGTAAGTGGAAGGGGTTGGCAACCATTTGTCATCCCAAATGTGTATAAGTTTCTCATTGCCCACTCTCCATCGATTTCCCTCCTTAATTACATCAAGACTGCTATGGATGCTTCTCCAGGAGTATGATGGGGAATTACCAAGCTTAGCATTTAGGATGTTTCTAGTAGGGAAGTATCTTGATTTGAGAACCCTTGCCATAAGAGAGTTTGGATTTTGGAGTATTCGCCAAGACTGTTTAGCAAGCATTGCTTTGTTAAAAGCTTGAAGATTTCTGAACCCCATTCCCATATTAGCTTTCTGCATACACATTGTTTTCCAGCTAACCCAACACATTTTTGTTTCTTGCTGCTTTTGGCCCCACCAGAAATTCCTCATTATGCTTTCTATTTCTTCACATAGACTTTGGGAAAGAAGGAAACTCTCCATAGTGTACGTAGGTATTGCTTGAGCTACCGTTTTAATGAGGATTTCTTTTCCTTCCATAAAGAGAAGTTTACCCTTCCAGCCGGCTAGCTTTTGCCCAATCCTCTCCTAGAGAATAGAGAAAACCTGTTTCTTCGATCTTCCAATGAAGGATGGGAGGCCCAAGTATCTCGTGTGTCTAGAATCTTGCATAGGGCCAAGGGTTGCAAAGATCTCCTCCTTGACTTCTTGTGATGTGTTAGGGCTGAAGAAGATTGAGGACTTCTCAGTGTTAATCTTCTGGCTCTAGGCTTCCTCATATTTTTGAAGGATTTGCTTCAGAACCCTACAATCACCGGCACTAGCTTTGCAGAAGAGAATGTTGTCATCCACAAATAAAAGATGGGTGACTCTTGGGCAACCCCTACATATAGAAATGCATGTCCAGTGTTAGTTTCGAGCTGCCTCACTGATAAGAGCAGAAAGCCCTTCGGTACAAATGAGGAATAAAGTTGAGGAGAGAGGATCCCGTTGTCAAACCTCTAGTAGAGGTAATGTTCCCACAAGCAACACCATTTATTAGAACTGAGTATGAGATTGAAGTAATACACCTCAAGACCGAAGTAATAAATAAATACCTGATTTGGAACATAACCATGTTTGCACAATACTCTTGGCTATGACTACGTTGTGTTGCAATATTCTCAAGACATTACTAGGTTGGTTTTGATACCATTTAGTGTAATTTTTATGCACGTGTCACCTACTCATTGGTGGGGCCACACATGTCATGAGCCATGCCACGTCATGGGTCACAGGTGCGAGGCCCGAGGGTGCACATCTATAGAAGCGTGGTGAAGTCCCATATCGACCTGTGACAGCACTTTAAGAAGTTTAGAAATCTTAGTCAACAGGCATCCCTTTCCCATTGGCCTAGCAGGCTGAAGGACCCAAGTGTTACAAAATTAGCTTCTTCTTTTTTTTTTTTTATACAAGATAGAATTTCTACTCTAGCCTAATCTAAGTGTATATGTGTGTGAAGCTCCCTCCTGGAGACTTGAACCCCGGCCCTTGCCCCCCACACTTCACAAGCATTTATACATGTGGAGTGACCATCGCACCAAGGGTGTGCAGTGGTATTTTTTATTGTGTACATTAGGTTACAAGTACACATGCTAATTATAACTTTCCCAACACTTCATAATATTTTCAATGAAGATGTCTAGGGTTCAAACACACTCTCTCTCAATTCTAGAATTATCACCAAAATAAAAATAAAAATAAAAACTTTTTATTAGATTTTTCTTGATAAATCCAATATTCGATTATATTGTCTTATTATACTCTCTTTGTTTGCAAAATATTAAGATAATCATAGATCAAAAGCTATCTTATCTATAGATGTTTCAATTGTTTCAATTTTTTTTTTTTTCTTATTATTGAACCAACAGTCTCGCCTCTTTCTCACTTTTCTTTCGGTCAAGTGAGATTAGCAGGACCTGGGAGAATTTTGTTACCCTTTTCTCTACTGCACTTATTCAATCAAGCCCTCACAGATATCTCTCTAACCCAAGAGATTCAATACCCAATTCCCATATTGAAGAGCTAGAGAGCAACCCTTTTACCCTATAGCCAAATCCCATTTGTTCTCTTTATATTTCTCCTCTCCAATTGTCAAATTTTTTGAGAGGAGATTAGAACCAATGCAAACATAGTATCCTTGAGTGATCATTGTTTGTTGTTGGGTGCCGAGAACCATTGGAGCAATCCCAAAATCTTCAAGAGGCCTTGGAGTAGCCAAGGAGTGACGGATCAATTCGTAGAACTAGTGTATAACAAGGAAAAAAGATTCGTGGAATTAGTTGCTAGCAAGAGCAAAGAGCTTAATACATTGCCATTTACTAACTCGGAGGGTTTTTAAGTAAGGTGTATTGCAACTATTCTTATTAGTGAAATTGGTGAAATTGGTTTGATGCTATAGGCCACATAGAAGTTTTTTTGCCCAGTTTTAAGTTTTTCTTTTCATAACCAATTTGCGGTGTTTGGGTGATTGTATTGTTAATTAGGATTTTCTATTACAATTGCCTATCCATTTATGTGTTAATTGATTAATCAGATTAACAATTCAACTTAATTTTGTAATTAGCTTAAATTGACATAAGCAGTAAAATCGGGGTCTAAAGTGTGAACTCTCACTATTTTTTTGTGATTATTTATTACTTATTTAGCGAAAGTTTATTAAAATATAATTATACTTTTTTATCAAAAAATTAAGAATTTAAAATCTGTACATGAACTAATAAGTTAAAAAAAAAGCTTTAAAAATCTACCTTGGTGCCAAACTCACTTAGTTGTGCTCATCATGCAGCCATCCAACATGACAAAAAGAAGTTGGCCAATGTATCTTTCAATCTTTCTTTCTACGCCTAAAATACCATCGTATCTGTTAAATAAATATTTTTCCCCCTATTTTTCACCGCCAAATTCTCTATTTACATAGTAATCATTTATGAATATACATTCCGACACTCAACTTGGATAAGATAAGGGAAGAATGATTGGGACTTAACATTAGAATATTGGAGTTTGAGTCATGATATCGATCTCCTGGTCCTGGAAAATTTTTCCTAAGCGTAATAATTCTTCTACTTCCCTAACTTTGATTTTTGACACCTGAGATTCATTTCCCACTTAGATTTGCAAAAAGGGTTTAAACAAACAGTCTTCGATTTTCTTTTGTTCTTGGTAAAGCCATCACTCTTCTCATGGTTTTTCCTGATTTCTTGGTTATGAATTCTGCAGTCCCACAATCCCATATATTTTTTGACAAATCTCTTGAAAGTGACCATAAAAAAAATTAGAGGGGAAATTACATGAAAGGCCTAGATTTTTTCTTATATTTTAGATTAAGTTTCGGGTATATATTTTGTCAATTAATATCTCAAATGTATGGAATCCTTTCATTTTGAAGTCTTTGTAGTTTGTCCCTATCCGCACTCATTTCCATTATAGTAACAAAGCATTGAAAAAATGAGAAACAATTTTTTTTTTATATACAAAATAGAATTTCTACTCTAATCTAATCTAAGTGTATATGTGTGTAAAGCTCTTTCCTAAAGATTTGAACCCGGCCCTTACCCCCCACACTCCACAAGTATTTATACTTGTAAAGTGATCATCGCACCAAAGAGGAGCGGTGGTGAGAAACAATTAATTAAACCTTAGGAAATTGATTTAATATTGTTTATAAATGTGTAGGTTCTAGTTAGCTTAACTAATAAAATCTCTAATAGTTAAATAAGAAATTTAGAGTTCAATTCCCACCTACATCAAAAACCGACTAGTGTCTTGGTCTAATAATAAAGAATTATGGTTAAGAACGAATATCATAAGTCGAAACTCTCTCTCAAAAAAGAAAAACCTTGTTTATAAATTTTATTTGATATCCGTATTTCAATTTAACCTTGTTTATAAAATAACTGGGTAGTTAATAAGCAAAATGGATAGATGGAGAACATTTCACTTAGAGCAAGACATATTTTTAGGAAATTGACATTGGTTATCTATGTAAAATAGAAAATTTTATTAATAGTTTCTCGTTCTTCTCTGTCTTGCTACTACCCAAAATAATGAAAATGAATAAATGAGACAGACAGGGACTTCAAAATTGGACTGTTTTCCTAAGTTTGGGGCATACATAATTAAAAACCTTAGACTTATTATGAAACATGATATGAATTTTTGACCTTTTATGTAATTTCCTCACGAATCACTGGAAATTCAAATTCAAGCCAATAATTAATGAGAAATTTTGATCCCACTAGACAGTTACTAAACCAAACCCATGTATTTTCTTCTCTTGGTAATTATAGACATCTTGACTTTCACATTCATTTTTTACTGTTCCTTTAGATCCCATACGTACTCCCTTTGTGCTTTACCCACGAAAATTCTCAGAGACTTGTCTGTGTTTCCAGTTTCCACTCATACACGCTTTTGAACATTACATTCTACACGCCTAAAGAAAAGTGGTATGTCTAATAAGATTGGCCTTTTTAGGGTAAAAAGTCTAGCGATACCTTACAAAGTCTAGCGATACCAGCTTTCTCACGCACTTTCATACAACTTTCTCCCAATAAATTAGAATTAAATTGATTTTGAGTGTATTTGAAATCTATTTATTTTGTTAAAATTAAAAAAATTTAAAAGTAAATAAAAATAAAAATTAACTGAAATAATACCATAAGACTTATAAATAATATAATAAAATTTATAAATAATAGTAAAAATAAACTAAATAGTAATATAAATTTTTTTTTTTTTTTTACATCAAACAAACACTTTTATTGGTGAAAGGACAAATAAGTAACAAAATTTGTGTTATGAAATAATTGTTTGGAAAAGATGACCTGCAAAACCTTTGACTTTGTCACGAAGTGCTAGGATTCTTCGCTCCCCGTCCATTTAGGCAATTATGTTCACGCAAATGCCACAAAGCACCACTTTAACTTTTGAAACATTACCGTACAATTGTCACTGATCTTACCACCAGTCCAATAACTTCATTCCCATGTCCTAAAACCACAGAAAAAATTGCAAATCACACCATTCACAAATCACCACCGCGAAGATCAACTTTTTTTGATGAATTGGTCAACAAATTGGACGGCTAGGATTGACTGATGAAAATGATAAAACCCCCTATTACTGTTGCTTCCAGTAGCACACCATATGTGCAAGACTTGTTGACATTGTACTGTCAGACAAGCTCAGTCAGACAGATTGGTATAAACATGCAGACACACATAAATACACAAAGGAAAAAGTAAAAGAACTGAGCAGAGATTAATAAAAACAAAAAACAAGAGCCTTTGTTGAAGCTAACATGTACCTTTGAAGGAAATCTAAGGTGAGTTACTTTGTTCTTACTACTTGTCATACTTTCTCAAATTCCAGAAGATTAGATGTTCATACCATATAGCTTTATAAGTATTGGGTCTTGGCTTGTTCATCTCTTCAGCTTCTAAATAGGGTTGTTCACATCTTTCCCAACAAGTATATAATTTTTTTTATAAATAAATCATTTGTGTCATCTGGGGTTGTGTTGCTTTTTTTTATTTATTTGTTTGTATTATTTTTCAAGTTTGTCTTTTTGTTTTTGCTGCTTTGTTTGATTTTGTTATAGGTTAGTTGCTTCTAAGCCTACCTAACCTCAATTTCTATAATTGTTTAGTGTAGATATGCCAATAAATATATATTTTGCCTCTTTGGTTTGTCCTTAAAACCGTAACACATAGTCAACCAAAGCTTTTTCTCTACCTTCAGAGCCAATTCTGGGTTTCATCTACATATGGGTGTAAACTTAATTCGCAGAATTTGACTTCTGATAAGATCTATATTGCTTCCTCTTGACTCTTGAGGTCTTCCTCTTTCATCAGGTATATGCTTTTAGTTTCTTCTTCTTCAATTTTCCCTTTTTTTTTAATCTTTTGTCCTGGAATTTCTTCAACAGGGAATTGAATTCCCTTGTATTTGCATGAATTCTTTCCAGATAGTTTATCTATGCTGCTAGCTGTGGCTCTCTTTCTGACAGCATACCTTTTTATGTTGTAATCTAGAAATTGATTGACAAAACATAGGCAACATGCTGCTTTTTGTTGTTAATTGAATTTTCATAGAACCCTCTCCCTCATCAGAAATGTCAGCTGATGATTGATTTAGTTTATACTTATGTTCTGTTTTTGGTAAATAAATGAAATCTTATACCTGTGATCTTTGGTGGTTTGTATGTTGGAAAAAGTGTTTTCTGAGAGGATCTTTCATCTTATAATAGTATTGCATCTAGGTAGTCTCTGCTTCTAAATATAATATTCTTGAAATTGATCTACATATAATAAAAAAGAACCAAATCCTTGGCTGCAGTGTGTAGTCCCTCAATTATCTTTTATATGACATCTTTTTCTCTTTCTTTTTTTCTTTTTTTTAAATGTGTACTTTGTTACCAGAATCTGAATTTAACTATGGTAGATTGAAACTCAACAAGAATTACATTGTCATACATATTTACAATGTTTGATTGACTGAATTTTTACAATCTTGTGACATAAATCCAAAAAATGCAAAAGAGAAAATGTTTTCTATACATATTGTTTGGATGGAGGGACTTCCAAAGGGTTGGAATGCAAGGAAACTGTGGATCCCAAAGGATGGAGGGAACCGTTCCATTCCTTCCTCGGTTTTGCATTCAGCATACTTTTGTGTGAGTGCTGCACTGAGTGCACTCCCCTCATTAATTGAGAGGAAATAACATTTTCACTCCAATTTAATAAAACCACGAATAAAAAGCAAGTGATATAACATGTCTCCTTTCCATTCCTTCTTATTTTCTTTAACGTCTAAACAAATGAATGGGAGCATCTCTTCCCTTTCTGCTCCTTTTCCATTATAAACTCTCAAACACACTGGAGGAATGTTTCAATTTAACCACACTAGTTTGGAATTCTTAAGTTCCATTATAGGTTTTCTTGATTTGAAATGTCAGAAACACTTCATTGAAATTTAGTGGAGTTCCAAGCACCAACTAACTATTTACATGAAATTCTTTTTGGCTGAAGTGAAGCATACAAGTGTCTTAGTTCCTAATTCTTTAATATCAGTTTCTTATGACCTCTGCTTTATGGCCTTTCATGTAAAGAGACAAACTTTTGTAAAATATATCCATTTCTTGACTGAACTTCAAAACCAACATCATAATGGGAAAACAATGAATAAATAGTTTATGATATGTTGTTACCAATTTAGGAATTATTATTCTTTAAGTCTTTACTTCTACACAAAATTTCAGCAAATAACAATTGAGAACTAAATAGATAAAGACCTCAAGAGTTCATTCCCCAACTCACATTCTAAATCACTTCATTTACTATCTAATTAAATTTACAAAAGCACAATGTGTGGGCTTCCTGATAAGATTCCAAGTATTAAAACACTTTTCTTCTACTTATAAATGATGTCTTGTACAGCTAGGGAGTGCATGTTGGAAATTTTTGAAATTTCAAAACTTTTTTTTTTTTCCTTTTGTGGGGGAGGAGGAGACGAACCTGGTTGGGTTTAAATGGTTGTTGTATCATACCAGATATTCTCCTTTTCTTTCATCAGGAACTAGAGAAGGGACTCTCATCTAAGACACACTTCTCTAGGTAGCCCTTTCATTGATTGATCAATGATTTGAAAATTTCAATTTAGGGACTATTACCTGCACTTGAGTGTAACCAGTTATGCTTCAAAGGGCAATCTTAAGTTTACATTTCATGCAGCCAGCTGCTACATAGTGCCTTCAATTGCTAGTTCTTTACTACGGTGTTACCAAACTATCAAGCTCATAGACTCAATAGTCATGCTTCAGATTGTTGATTGCACAATGTTCTCTTTCTCTCTCTCTCTTCCATGTTTCCGTGTGTACACACTCATATTGACTGATTTGTACAGTTTCTGCTATCACTGCTTAACTATTCTTCTTTGCTCTGGCTGAATGCAGGCTTCCCAAAAGCATCAAAGAGTTTTAAACGGTGAGAAGACCTTACCCAAATGCTTTATGTACTGTTTTTTTTACAAGAAAATAAAAAATTGCAAGTTTCAAAAGTTTAAGTTTTATCAGAATTTCTCTCTCTAATTATGTGACAGTTCATGACACAGGGCTCGTTCTATGTAGAAGCAGCCTTCCTCTAACACTCAGCAAGTTAGAACAAAGCCATGTCTTTAGTTAGGGCTGCAGGGCTATCTGCGACATCATATAGAAATTCCAAGCTCTATTCGCTAAAGGGGAGTGATGACAGCCCCAGCTTGTCCACCCAAATATTAGGTTCTGATAAGCATAAGACTATATATGTGACTGATTCTTACTCCAGTGAAAGTTATGAGAAGTATTTCCTTGACTCCCCAACAGAAGAACTTATACAGCCATCTAATTCTGGCATTTCTGGAAATTCATTTCATCCAAATGGCATCTCCATGGGCACTCGAAACCCATTTGACACTTCTTTGATGTCCATGAGGCATCGTGATGCCTATCAATCCAACTTTGAATCGGATTACTTGGAAAGCCAAAGCCCAGATCCAATAGACTATGATGAAGATAAGATGAGACTGAAGCTTCAAGAATTGGAAAGAGCACTGCTTGAAGATAATGATGATGATGATGATGACGATGATGATGATGACATTTTTGGTACAGATCACAGCATGGAAATTGATGGTGAATGGGCTGACCCAGTTCACAACACATTGCTCCATGACTCTCCTAAGGAATCTTCATCTACAGATTCAAACCTCAGTAGCATCAGCAGCAACAAGGAAGTATCACAAGTATCTACTCGTACTCCCAGACAAATGCTACTTGATTGTGCTGGTGCACTTGCAGATGGAAACATCATGGAAGCATCAGCTATGATAAATAACCTCCGAAACATGGTCTCAATCCAGGGGGATCCTCCTCAGAGGATTGCAGCCTACATGGTGGAAGGTCTTGCAGCTCGCATGGCTTCCTCTGGCAAATGTCTTTATAATGCTCTAAAATGCAAAGAGCCCCCCTCTTCTGACCGGCTTGCAGCCATGCAGATCCTCTTCGAGGTGTGCCCTTGTTTTAAATTTGGATTTATGGCAGCAAATGGTGCAATGATAGAGGCATTTAAAGATGAGAAAAGAGTCCATATAGTAGATTTCGATATCAACCAAGGGAGTCAATATATAACACTGATACAAACAATTGCCAATAACCTAGGGAAGCCACCCCATGTGAGATTAACTGGGATTGATGACCCTGAGTCAATTCAACGTTCCGTTGGAGGCCTAAAAATTATTGGACAAAGACTGGAGAAGCTAGCAGAAGCACTTAAGGTACCATTTGAGTTCCGAGCTGTGGCATCAAAAACTTCAATAATAACTCCATCAATGCTTAATTGTCGACCAGGAGAAGCACTTTTGGTGAACTTTGCCTTTCAACTTCACCACATGCCAGATGAGAGTGTGTCAACAGTAAACCAGCGAGACCAGCTTCTTCGGATGGTTAAGAGCCTAAATCCAAAACTTGTTACTGTTGTTGAACAAGATGTGAACACAAACACAGCTCCATTTTTGCCTAGATTCGTTGAAGCATACAATTACTATTCAGCTGTTTTTGAGTCTCTTGATGCAACTCTCCCAAGGGAGAGTCAAGATAGAATGAATGTTGAAAGGCAGTGCCTGGCACGGGACATTGTAAACATCGTTGCGTGTGAAGGAGAGGAGAGGATAGAGCGGTATGAGGTAGCAGGCAAATGGAGGGCAAGGATGACAATGGCTGGTTTCACTTCATGTCCCATGGGACCAAAAGTGATTGATACAATCCAAAATCTAATTAGGGAGTATTGTGACAGGTACAAGCTGAAGAAGGAAATGGGTGCACTTCATTTTGGGTGGGAAGAAAAAAACTTGATTGTTGCTTCAGCATGGAGGTGATATGTATACATCATTTGAGTTACTAATAGCATGTTTGTTGCTTGTGGTATTTGTAATATTGTGTGAGATCAAGATGCAAGCTGATGTATTATCTTAGTTAGAAATAAGTATTTTGTTAATGTTATCAAGAAGTGAATTGTCCGAGGATGATTATGGGATTACTGTTTATCTAACATTCATAAAGGAATTTCACCTTACGGCTTTGTAACTTTGTTTATCATGATTTTATTATTATCATTACTGTTTATTCCTTTTGAACCAGACTAAATGCTGACAAGCCTAATTATGGATCCGTGTTTGAACCATCTAGATAAGTGAAGACTATCATATTTAGGTAAATTTCCATATGGCTACATTTTGAAAGACCCTGAATCCATAGCAATGAATTGAAGAAAAACAACACTTCAATTAACCACTCAAGTCCATAGAATTAATGGAATTGCTTGATGGAAAAGACAGGAAAGCCTTAAAAGTAAACATAGTGCTTAATCACCATTAATATTTTCAAAAGTCTGCTTGAACTTTGACTAGTCTAAGTATCCTCCTCATTTCTCAAATTCTTAATCGAGTTCAACTTAATGGCTATGATTACAATTATTGTTTGTATCAGTGATGACAACTAGCCTTACAAATCAATGATTGCTGATTTTTTTTTTTAGGGGAAAAAAAATCTTATTATGCTGCCAATTAAGATGAGCCTTATCCACTAGCCAAACATTCATCAGCAAGTACAATAGCACAATTTCTTTTATTCACGAAACTTCTAACCATAATTAGTAATATAATAATATACGGACAGAATATAGATAATTGTTGTAAAATTTGGTTGACCCGGCTACTTGTTTGAAGAAACCGTCCACTTCAATTAGTATTTTTTTTTTCATGAAAAGCAAAAATAAGATAATCAATCCAGTCTTTTACCAACATTTCAAATAGTTGTCCTGAATTCATGTTGATTTTATTTTTCTTCTTCTGCATAGAAAGACAATCAAACAATTCCAATGATGGACCTTGCGGATTGATTGGATCATCAATATAATATACAAAAATAAATTCCAAATATTTGATATTTTATAGAAAAAAGAAATTAAAAAAAGACAAATTAAATAAATAAATGTAGGTACAGATATTTTAGAAATTTGAATAAATATATGTTAAGTTATTTCTTATATTATATTCCAATTTAATAGTGCATTTATGTTATCTTAATATAATTTTATAAGAGATTATAAAAATTCAACTAATTGAGCATTGATGTATTTAGTATACTTATTTGTTCAATTTTTAGTTATGTTTTCAGGAAAATATATAACCAGTTACTAAAGGAAACATATATTCCTCCATTCACTTATTTAGCAAGAAAAGAAAAGTATTTATTGTCTCATATCATTATAATTTAAAATTATTTTATTTTAAATCTAATTAACATACGTACATATTATGATATTACCTAATCATTCAAAATAGGGAAATATCTTCATAAATTAAAATTCAAGATTATAATAAAATTATGAAAATGTTGATTTAATATAAATAGAAAAATATGGAACTAAAAATATTGAGTTTGATTATTTGATTGTCATTATAATAACACACCTAAACAAAATAAACAATTACAATGTAAATATAGTTTTAAAACAATTATTTTGATAATTTAATTGTCATACAAGTATAATACAACATGCGTTTAATACGTGTTTGATACTATAGAAAACGTGTTTCTTTTTCTTCTCAAAAAATTTAAAAAACAAGTTTTTTTTTAAAAGAGAAAAAAGAAAAATATGTATGGACGCGTAAGCCAAGAATTGGACTTGGAATTGGGGCTCTCTCAACATCAAGTCGGCTGTTTTGAAACTAGGCACAGAATTAATGAAAATAAGAATTGGGGGCAACTCTGCCACGAGTAACATTCAGAGCCCACAAAGCTTGACTATTTTGCTTTGCTCTCACACAACCACTGGTCCACTAGTGTGAATGGAGGGCTACTTGTGAAACCTCTTAAATCCTAAAGTTGTGGAAGATATTAATGCTAAGTGGAATTTGAATCTTTGCATTGTGGGGCAATTTGAATTTCTAGAAAACTCAATGCCATACCTCCTGGTGAAGATGTCTGTGGAGGCTCTATGAATCCTATATGGTGTATTCTCAAATGGACAAAAAGGTTTATTCCTATTCAAATTTAATTTGCTCATGTGAAAACTAGAGATGCTGTTTTGGGTGGCCAATGATGCTTCAACAAAGATTGTTGTTTCTAAGGGTGGTTAATGATATGGAGGTAGATATTATAAACTCAAAACTTTCCACAAGAAAAGGAAGTCGATATGGGTAAAATACAAATAGGAGTGACAATTTGTATTGGTGGATCGCGTTAGTGTCACGTCAAGATAAGGATATTCGATTATATAGGTCTAACACGAATAGTTTGACAAAGAATCTAGCATGAAAAGTCAGTAAAAATATACCTGCTCTTTGAAGGCAAAAATGAGATTGGATGATACTTTTTTATCACTTGCACTGTTGACACCGACAGAACATCAAATACTGGTCCTGTCACGACTAAATTTTACAATTTTTTCCAACAATTGTATTCATGCCCTATTTCTATCAAAATTTTGAAAGCCCCACTCCTAGGGTAAATGCTAGCTAAAATACAAGATCATGAGAACAAATTTAAGACGTGCATATATTTTATGTTCAATTCTTCACACCTACAAAACACAAAGCCACCTCAGCTTGGGCCTGGAGCTCTTCCAATACCTTTACCAGCTTCTCACGGCATAGACTGGTTTCACTCTTCTCTGCAAGCATTTTCCTCAATCTTCGTCCATGGGAGAGAAAAGACAAACAAACATCAGACAGAGTAATTGCAATTAGTAGAAGGAAAATTGAAATATATTTACTATGAAATGCTATGCAACTATTCAAAATCTATATGATTTCATCAAATATCTAACCCTGTATTATCTGTGCACTTCAAATGAGCACGCTCCCTCACTCATTGAAAGTGAAAAAACGTTTCTTATCATTATGCTACTACTATGGGCTATATACATGTATGCCCTTAAGTTTTTTGGTGGTTTCAATTTAGTCAATGTGTAACTGATTTTTGCCATCAAATATATATAATACAATTCCTGATGGCAGTGAAATTCAGGTTACAGAATTTTCCTAGATGACAATGCTTTTATGATGTGCACACACCATAGATGTAGCATTTATGGGAAGCATGCATTACAATGCACATGGTATGGAAGCTCTCAATTTCAATATGCCACATTACTGCCATATCAACTGCATTGTCACAGTATTGTTGTATTAGCCTCCCATTATGCCATGCCAATTGGTGAGTGACACACCATTAAAAAAAAATACCTAAAAAGAATTTCATAACCTCCATTACACTCCCATCAGGAATTCGATTTCTGTTTTTTACACATGCACCCGGTGAGTCTTGAACCCAAGACCTTAACCTCCACCTTGGTCTTACAAGGGGAGGCACCATTTAAGCTAGAGCTCAATGGCCTATTAGGATTGGAGTAATAGATACTATGAGCTGAATGGAGATGCAAGACCAGCCAATCTATGGGGTAGTGGCCACTCATACACAAATAGAAACATCTTTCCTCAATATTTGAGATCTAATGAAATCCTTCTTATACGGACCTAATTTTATGCCTAAAATTAAGTCAGGGTGTGTTAGGCCAATTTGATTTTCATAGTAAAGACAAATGCAGTTTTGATTTAACAAGGGTGTATGAATGTACTTGATTTCCCTGTAACAGTATATTTATAAGGGTAACTTATATTTAAACCTATCTTGGCTAGGCCCTAAAACAGTCACCCCTTGTAGTTCCAGTTTATGACTTGCCCACCCCCCCCCCCCCCCTGAAGTTGAGGAAATAGGGGTAAATAGCTCACAGCATTGATGTAACTTAGGCCACAAAAGTCACTCAACACGTTAAAAATCATATCATGCCAATCCAAGTCAAGTTTTACAAAATCAACTTTACATGATCTCCTTCCAACCTCCTTAATTTCAAATGAAGATAAAGTCTATTAAAAAAAGGAAAAGGCAGGGGGGGGACTTCATCTCTTAATTTGCTTGCCACTAAAACAGTAAATGAACTTTGGTGGTGAGGAAATAAGTGAAATTCACCCAGACACTTGCCATTATACTCAATAACCCACCAAAGTTCGGCAGGTAACAGAGAGAGAGAGGTGATTGGCAAAAGCTGTGACCCAGATCCAATTCCACCACACTAGCAGAACCTACCACTAGATTCATCACCTAAAATACTCAATCATTGTCCAGGTCATGGATTTTCCATAATCTGACAGATCAAAATAAGATTTAAAAATAAAAAAGAGACGCTGAAACTCATAGGTGGAGAAACACTGAAATAGAGCTCACAATAAGGTTAAAGAACACTACCATCTTTTATTCTGATTTCTCAACCACTTTTAGAAACGAAACCAAAGGTGGACAGAATTTCAGTTTGGCAAAGTTTGGTTTCTTGATGTGATGAATGGCATGCTCTGATTTCGAAACTATTGAAATTTGTGCAGTATTGTGGTTGTGAGCTGAATTGTTTAGAATGGTAAATTAGGAGGTGGCATTGGCTAACTTTCAAAATGCTTGGCTTTTAGGGGATGGTTGCTGTAATCAGGATTCAGAATTTTTTTTTTTTTTAATACATGTTTATTTACTAACAAAGGAGGTTGAGGAAGATGACATGAAGTTATCGTGTAGAACTTGTCATGAGTGCCATAATTTGATAACATGTCTAATGATATTTTTGTAGTTAGATTTCATTATTGGCATAAACTATATTTCATTTTCTCAACTTCAGGACGTGCAAATGTAATTTTACCAATAAATAATAAACAAACATCTGGCTGAGAATGAGTGAATTGTACCACTACCACCAACAAATGTGTTCACTAGTTGAGAAAAGAAGCTAAACAATACAAAAGTGGTAGCATTTTGTTGTGTTCAAGTTGATAATCATTCTTCAAGCTGGTAGCAGTGGCACCAAATTAAACATGATAGTTGTGTGTGTGTGTGTGTGTGTGTGTGTGTGTGTTTAAAGCAAGAGAAGAATACAAGGCTGACTTCCTCTAGATAATAAACATATCAAAAACCGTCTGAATGTGGGTATAAGGAAATATTGGTCCAAATATGTTGTCAATTACTTGGCTATTGGCATTTAAATAAAAAGTTATATTTGTTTGGAGTGCAAAAAAAGGAAACATGGCATAGTAAATGCATAAAACAGGTCCAACGAGCATTACCTATGGACGATTGCTGTATCACCATGGCCAGTGCAAATTATAAGCATGGTATTAATGGGTAACGTGGCATAGAGGCTGCGGATTCTAGCATCCAAGCGGGTTAGAATTTCCTTAAGTTCAGGCTTGATGCTGCATTTGACACCTTTTCTGTTAGCAGACTTCTTATGACATGTAAGCAATGACATCATCTCTGCAAGTCTTCCATTTAATTTCTCTGCATCCTCCGCCTGTTTTCTAAAATAGGAATTAAGTTCTGAGAACTGAGTCCAGACAAAGTGCACCCGTTCATTCTTCACCTGGAAGTAACAAGAGTTGTAACAAGCTTGTTATGTAGATGGTTAACACATAAGGAGAAAGGGACATTTACAACCCATTATAAAGATCTACCTCCTTTCTGGCCTTTGCTAGAGCTTCTTCATCAGAAGACACAGGAAATGCATGGGATAACTCAGAGGTGTATCGCTTCACTACGGAGATATCATCAATAAAAGAAGAGGATTTGCCAGACTGACTCAATATTGTAAGGAGCTTTTCCCGCATGTAAGATGGAGGTGAACCAAATTCAGGTCCTAATTCCAAAAGAAAAGAATATAAGAGCACGTACCAGTGTAAACTATAACCTCTAAAGGGGTTACCAAAGAAAATTAAATATATTTTAACAGATAAATATTTTCCCTATGTTTCATAATAAGTTACTCAGAGCACAGGTTGTTACAGACAAGATATGAGTATTATATGGCCACAATGACAATGACATCTACATTTATATCTCCACTAGTATCCTCCATGACACTGGAAACTTCTACACAGTGGCTCCATTCCCTGCCTCATTTCATAGGGAACCTCATTTATTTGAAATATGGCTCTTCACAAAGACCACATTTGGGGTAATGAGCCCAATTTTGTTTTAAAGTAGCAAAAAACTTGCAAATATGATAATTAATATCTTCCACTTGCTTTTCTTAAAGAATATATATATATACACACACACACACACATATATATATATAAGCTATTTATTTCTTAAAGATCTTCCAAGTTGGAAATATCAAATAATCAAACTATTAATTCTCCGAATTTCCACTATTGCCCAAATTTCCATTTGCTAACGGTACAACGGAAAAGAAGTACTCGCCATATCGAATCTTTAAAAGTGCTAGTTCCATGGTAGCTTTTGCATCTTCAATACTGTCATGACCATTGCCTGACTGCTGTATCTCCTGAGAAAGAAATTTCCTGGCAAGAACTCTTAGAGCAGTTTTGTAAGATGCACCACGGTGGTGCTTGTACATTACTGCAGTATCTATCACCAAACCATGAGAGATCTTTAATGCTAACAAGTCATTCTCCAAGGAATGCCCAACAAGGATGGTCTCTTTGTAAACCAGCTTTAGAAAATCTTCCTGAACATGGAAGCAACTGTAAATAAATTTAAAAAAAAAAAGTAGTCTTAACATGCAATCGATCAGTGAAGCAACAGCATACAACCATGTTAATCAAGTAAGCATACACCCAACAAACCTGAATTTCCTTAAGGCTTGTAGTCACCCCATTTAGCAACTCACATGTGATTCCACTAAACCTGAATATCCACAATGAATTATTATCAATAGATAATAGTCAAGTCAAACCACTTTTGACACACTGATAACATATATGCTTTTTTTTTATATAGGAAATAAAAATTTTATTGAATAAAATGAACATCGTGTTCATGATAATGAACACTCTGGACATGAAAACTGATAACATACATGCAGAGAGAGAGGACATCCAATTGGCACAGTCACAGCGTGTAGGACTCAACTTTTATTATATAGTATATGATATATAAAATAAGAAAACAGTCATACTTAAAAAAATTAAATAAATAAATAAAAAGACAGTACTGATGATACATACTAGGAACATCAATATGTATCATGGGAAGTTGCTAAAACTCCAACAAAGTTTCTTAGCATTACAGCTTGCTTTAATGATGACAACACAAGATATCCAAAACCCAAATATTTCTGTTGAGTTCATTTCTTAAAAATCAGCTCAAAAATATCCAAATAAATGTCTACCAAAAGCTCAAACAAAAGTGTGTAAATGTCTACTAAAAGCTCAAACGAAAGTGTACCTGGTGTTGTAGTCAGTGATAGTGTTTGATGGTTTAACCAATTTATCTAGCACAACCTGGAAAAATTCAGTCGTGGCTAATTAGACATCCAAGAAAAATAACGTTGGTTCCCATCCAAAT
The DNA here is from genome assembly GCF_040712315.1 of Castanea sativa. Lineage (NCBI taxonomy): Eukaryota > Viridiplantae > Streptophyta > Magnoliopsida > Fagales > Fagaceae > Castanea > Castanea sativa. Next base: position 25,429,906 of record NC_134024.1, on the reverse strand, counting down.
GTTTAACACCAAGTGATACTGCTTTTTAATTATAAAATTAAAAAGGAAACAAAAATTAGGTATTTACACTAAAATTTAATGAAGAATGGATAGTCAAAATTTTGGATGAGCTGTATCTCAATGTATTTGAAATTTGAATACAATACTTTGACACACTGTGAACCCCATGTTGCGATATAAGTCATTGATGATGTCAGGGATGATGATATTTTTTTATTAGTAATAATATAATAGTATTAAAAGGATTACAAGATACAAGCATGCTTTATGTTAAAGAATAGAATAAAATAATATAAAGAAGCGGAAGCAAGAATGAGAGAAGAACACAAGGGATTACACGGTTTGGCCAATGGCCAACATCCACGGGATAAAACCGTGGCGGCTATATCTTTATTGTATTCTCAAGTGTTGATTACAATGAACTCTAGTAGGGTATGTATAAGAGCTAGGGGTAGCCCTACATGGGCTTACAATATATTGGGCCTCTTGGGCCATTTTACATTAACATAAATAACATAAACCCAATATGATGCGGGAAACGCAAGAAGATTATTATTTAATATTATTTATGTTTGCAAGTCAATTGTATTTTTACATTTTAGGTCCTAGTAGTTTATTGGGCTATTAGTATTTTAATTTGGAAGCAAGGTTATTTTTGTAATAAGGCAATTAGGGTTTCCTAACCAATTAGAACTAGGGTTTAGCAATCCTTTATAAGCAAACTATTGTACTCCTTGATGAGATAGTTGATATTTTGATGAATGAAAAAAAAAAATGGCCGTTTGGTCTCTTTTGGTCTGGTGCTAACTCCAGGTCCACCCTAAGTGCTGACTCCTAGTAGTTTCCCCGCTTGGTACTAACTCCAAGCAAGGCCTAGGTGCTGACTCCTAGGCCATATCCATTTATTTTATTATTGTTTCAATTTTATTCGGGTTGTCTTGCATTAGTTTTGGTATTAGAGCAAACACCGATTTGTTTGAAGCATCACCACAGTCAATCCGAACCAGAAAATATTTGAAAAAAAAAAGAGTTTCGACCGTTGCATTTTCCACCCACCAGAAGAATAGAATCTTTGCCTACCACTACAGAAAACCCCACAAAATCCTGCCGGCATCACCCTTTACCTCCACCATCTCACTACTATCAAAATCCACACAGCAGCATCCATCAAGTTTTAAGCTCCATAACACAAACCTACCCACAACCCACAGAATCCAAGTGCCGATCGTACATCGCGCCACCTTCACTGTTCCGCCAACAGCCACTGATAGTAGCCTGCGACCTCCATCGCCAACCATGGTCCCACCGCAAAACCAACCCTCACTTCGGCCACCACACCACCATCCAACTACAACACAAGTGCCTCCCATCGATATGATCTCAAAGGTAATGCCCAACCCAGTCCTTTTTATTTTTAACTCAAGTACCCTTTAGTCTTTGAAAACCCTCACCCGACCCATTTGTTAATCAAGTTCCCCCTCTTGTTTTTGACCTAGGAAGCATGGGTGCGGCGTTTGGGCCGCCGCACCCGCGTCCGACGTGGCGCGACGCGTTGACGCGCAAGCGACGCTGCTGCTTGCGCGTTCGTGCCGCGTCCTCCTTTAAAAAAAAATTGTTTTCGGCGCGATACACGCCGATTCGGCCTGAATTGGTCCGTATCGAGCGCAACCACTGATACCGGCCGAAATTCAAAAAAAAAAAAAACAAAAGGTGCGAAACGCACCATTTAGCTTGGCCGGAAAAAAAAAAAAAGGTGCAAACGCACCGTTTGGAAAAAATCAAAACCCTATTATACACTCTCATTTCTCTTCACTCAGTCAGAGCCTTCAGCCCTTCACTCAGCCCTCTCCCTCTTCATATTTCTTGCGCCTCTCTCCCACTCTCTGCCTTCACTCTTCAGCTCGTGCTGTGCTAGGCTCTCTCCCATTCTCTGCCTTCAGCGCTGTCTCCCCTGCTCTCCGTCTCAACTTGTTCTCACTCTCCGTCTCCCCTGCTCTCTGCTCTCCATCTCCCCTCAGGTATCATAGCTCTCAAACTCACTCTTAGTTAATAGTTAATAGTTGATAGTTGATTTTTTATTTAGTTAATAGTTATTATTACTCATTGTGATTTGTGATTGTGTTGTGAATCTGTGGTGATCTAGGAAGCACGGGTGCAGTGTTTGGGCCGCCGCACTCACGTCCGACGCGGCGCAACGCGGGGACACGCAGGCGATGCCGCGTCCGCCTTTAAAAAAATATTTTTTTCGGCGCAATACGCACCGACACGGCGCCGATTCAGGCCGATTCTGCCCGAATCGGTCCGTATCAGCTGATACCGATACCGGCTCGAATCGGCTGGTACGGCCGAAATTCAAAAAAAAAAACAGAAGGTGCAAAACGCACCGTTTAGCTTGGCCCCAAAAAAAAAAAAAAAAGTGCAAACGCACCGTTCAACAGTCAGCCCCCTCCCTCTTCATATTTCTTGCGTCTCTCTCTCACTCTCTTCCTTCACTCTTCAACTAGGCTCTCACTCACTCTCTGCCTTCACATGCTGTATTATAATTTTCGAACATCATGGAATGTTTATATAATGGAGTTGTATTCTAGTTATTATTTACTATTGCTCTTAAATTTGGTATATGTTTATATAATGTGAAAAAGTATGCTTAGCAATATATTAAAAATATAAATATTTTTAATAATTTTTTAATCGCCGCACTCGCACCCTACTTTTTCAAAAATTGCCGAGTCCCGCACCCGCACCCAAATCCCGAAACGCACCCGTGCTTCATAGGTGGTGATCTGATTTTTTTTATTTTTTTATTTTATTTTATATAAGCTGTCTGTGTAATGTTGTGAGTCTTGTGACACTGGGGTTTGATTTTTTATTTAGTTAATAGTTATTATATATTTGGAAATTATTTGTAGGTTAAATTGAATCTGTTGAATTTGCAATGGATGAAACTACTAGCACAAAAAGTTCACCTTCATCTAATGAAGAAGTGCCAAATGATGAAGCTCCTCTTTGGCAGTATGTGACTAAAATAGAAAAACTACCTGGTTCTACTGTTAAATCAGGTGGAAACACACAATTTAAGTGCAACTATTGTGACTAAATTTATTTGGTATATGTTTATATAATGTGAAAAAAGTATGCTTAGAAATATATTAAAAATATAAATATAAATATTTTTAATAATTTTTTGATCGCCGCACCCACACCCTACTTTTTCAAAAATTGCCGAGTCTCACACCCACACCCGCACCCGCACCCGCACCCAAATCCCCAAACGCACCCGTGCTTCATAGTTTTTGACCCACCCAATTAGGAAGCCTTTTGGATTTTAATATTCCCTCACCAGGTCCAATTAAACTACACAAACCAACAAACCAACCCAAGTCAGTTTTTAAACCCAAGCCTTTAAGTGAGTTCTCACCCACTATCCCAAAAAAAAAAAAAAAAAAGAGCATGAAATCCAAACCTATCAACAAGCCCAATCCCAGCAACTATTTGGGAGAACAATCTTAGAAGCCCATTCCAACGATTTGTCCAGAGAAAATCATAGCAACTATTTGTTGAAGCACTATTTTAGAGAATCATGGTAATATTAGAAGCACCTTATTTTGATGGTTGTAAAAATAATTCAAGGGATTTTGTCAACTAGATGAATGGGATGGAGCAATTCTTTGAGCAAGCAAATTTTGTAGACAACATAAAGGTTAGGTATGCAAAGTTGAAGTTAAGAGGTGGAGCACAAATATTTTGGGAGGATCTTGAATATCTCCGCTTTCTAAAGTATGAACCTGCCATTAGTGTGTGGGAAGATATGAAAGAAAAGCTTAGTGATGAGTAATTGTCACCATACTTTCGAGCTAAGTATCTACCACAATCTCAGTTTGGTACTTTTCAAGTTGAAGCAAAGAGGATGAATTCTCATCCCATTTCATGTCCTCAGTGCACTTTTGAACAATCTACCAAGGAATTATCTACCAAGGAATTAAAAGAATTATCTAAAAAGCTCATGAAAAATGTTCAAGACATGATTGCTCAGATGAAGCAAATGAAGACTCAAACTGATTCAATAGAGAAACCGAGGATAATTGATCACAAAGAAATTATTGCTGCCCCATAGAAGACAACATTAATGATGATATGTTGGTAGTGGAGAAACCTCAAGTGACACCAAAGCCTAATGTGCGTGCATGGAAACGAGCCTATTGAAGAACAACAAGGTGAAGAGATGGTTTCTAAAGAGAGTATTATGTTAGAGGGTGCACATGATGTGATATTGGAAGTTAATGAATCTGTTTTGATCAGCCTTCCATGGTGCATGAAGACAAACAGTTTGCTAAAGTGGAGAAAGTGGATAATAAAGTGCTTCCAATGGTTCAAGATAAGATTATGTTGATTCCACACATTGATTTTGTTATTCCAGGAGAGTTTGACATGGTGGAATTCAAGGTTTTTCTCTCTATGCTCCTTAGGATGATTCCAGACTTGAAGCAAGTGTTACTTGTCAACATCCTAATCCTTCAACGCTTTAGAACTCGAGGTCAAGTTTTCTCCAACCAGAGGAGAATGATGTGAGAGACGCAAGAAGATTATTATTTAGTATTATTTATGTTTGCAAGTCCATTGTATTTTTATGTTTTAGGTCCTATTAGTTTATTGAGCTATTAGTATTTTAATTTGGAAACAAGATTATTTTTGTAACAAGGCAATTAGGGTTTCCTAGCCAATTAGAACTAGGGTTTAGTAATCTTTTATAAGCAAACTATTGTACTCCTTGAGGAGGTAGTTGATATTTTGATGAATGAAAAAAATGGTTGTCTGGTCTCTTTTGGTCTGGTGCTGACTCCAGGTCCACCCTAGGTGCGGACTCCTAGTGGTTTACTCACTTGGTGCTGACTCCAAGCAAGGCCTAGGTGCTGACTCCTAGGTCATATCCATTTATTTTATTGTTGCTTCAATTTTATTCGGGTTGTCTTGCATCAACACTATGTATCAATAACAAAATGCAGCTGCTATTTAGGGATGATCATCAAGATACAAGGTACCTCAAAAAACCAGCTTTTTCCATTTTTACAAACTTCAGTACAAAACAATGAAACATAAATATATAAGTAAGGTGAGAGAAGCCTAGTGTAAATTGAAAATGTGAAAAATCAATGTCATACCACATTGGGCAACTGAACATGATAAGGATGAATTTCATTCATATAAACTTACGCAAGCATATCACACAAGACAAATGAACATTTAGGATTTAGGCAACTAAATGCAACTTTTTAGTGTAACAAAAATGAGACTGAAATCAACAGAAAGATAGTCTACATTCAAAACATGTTTATGATAATCCAATTCCTTTTGTGGGGATAAAAACAAAATTAGATAGAGCATACCTCTCCTCTGATATCCACCAAGGTCACTCTTGTAAGCTCAAAACCCTCACTTGTGATACACTAAACAAACAAAAAAAATCAGGAAAATGTAAGTGCACAAATGACCTATCAGCTACGGAAGAAAAGGCTGAACTGTGACTATCAATTGCCAATAAGTCATATGAAGAGAAGACACATTTAAAATGACACAGTGACTCTTAACTAGAAAGTAGAAAGAAAAAAAATTATATTCAATTTTTAAGTAGGGCAGTAAAGAACATGCATTCAAAAGACAACATTCAGCAGACAAACAACCTAAATTTGAATTTTGAAGTCCAAACATATGTTACTCTCTAGTAGGAAATTCCACAAAAGCAGACCAAATTGTGTTTTGCATGTCTTATGCAGTATAAATTTATAGAATAAATAAATCAGAAAAAAGTAAAGACATTAATGCACTGAGCCTATAAAATAAATAAACAAATTTAAAAAAAAAAATCATTTAGGCATTCTGAGAAATTATGGTGCTAGAAGGAAAGTTGCTCAAGTTTTACATAATATAAATAAAAAGTTAAAGACCAAAAAAAAAAAAAAAAAAGACAATTGCTTACATATATCATGCATGAACCTAACTACGAAAGGTAATTACAAATTCAAAGGTCACTGAATTAAAAAGGAGGAAAAAGCAAAGCAAGTTCAAGCACAAATAAATAATGATGAAAAGATATTCATGTGTCAAGAGGTTACCTCAAGTTTTTCCTTTTTTTGTAAATTAGGTTTTCATGTAGATAATGTTGAGGTTACTTCAACTTCTTAATACAAATACAACAGGATTTTAATATTAAATAATAAAAACTGACTCAGCTTAATGACCTATAAAGTGAGCCAAGTTCACTTACAGACAGATTGGAATTTGCCGTTAAAGGAAAAACCAAATGAGAAGATAGGAAGGAAACTAAATAGGTGCTACATGGAAAAATGCCATACATGAGTTTATCAAATGATCAAAGCGCTTTCTAATATATATCAATATAGGTCATTAAGGGTAAAAATTACCCTCAGGACACCTTAAAGAAAAAGAGTTCAACATCAATGAGCACAAATTAGAAATGTGAAGGTAGAAAATAATCATCAATACCTCACTTAAAGCCAAAGAATCAGCAATGTAGCTGAAGGTTTTTTAATGTAGGACACAGGACATTTTACTTCTCACTTCCAGTGGGACAAAATGGCAAAAAGAAATCAACAAAAGCATTAAATATACACATAATGGCATCATGACATCAACTTCTAAATTCTTGTTTTGCACTCAATAATGAATTGCCATCAAATTAAGCAATTATAGGTCATTATCCTCACTCAAAAAATTAACAATACTGACAAGATCACTTTTTCACCTGTTTGCTTTCATGCCAACAAGCAACGCTACTATTGGCTCCCATGGGATACAATAAATGGAAACTATACCAATCGAGGAGCCACTAACGAGTATTCCATGATATGAATAGAAGATTGTGCTAATTTTTCTGTCACTGAATTCTTTTAAGCTCAAATTTAACATTAGTTTACAATTATCTCAGTGCTAATTATTATATGTTAAAGCATTTCCTCATTATTAACTCAAATTGACATTTATGAACTTACCATCTCACAATCAAGTGCCAACATATCATAGAAAGAACATCCTGAAGGAGCCGGAAGAGTAGAAAGAAAACCTGTGTTTAATCAACATAGAAATTAAAGAACCATCTAACATATTTTGGAAAAAAAAAAATTCACTAGCAAAATAAGTTTAGTTAAAGATAAATCAGAGCTGTCTATTTATTTCACCTGGCTGATTGAGACAATATCCATTGTCTTCTCGTTCTTTCTCTGTAAGTGTGTAATATGTAACAGGGAAAGGTAAATCTTTCATGAGTTCCAGACAGGATGGAACATCTGTACTGCTATCACATCGTTCTGCATAATGACAATGCCATTTCATCAAATGATTGTGTTGAGAAGAAGTAAATAAATTTCTCTTTGGATAAAGTAATGAACACACATCTGTGCACTTCATTTAAAATCTAGTTTGGACCAGTTGGTCTGACTGGGTGGGCTGTTACTGTTGACTGGTCTCAGGACCGGCCCTCATTATTCTCTATAATCGACTTCATAGTAAACCACTTTTGACACATCGGAACTGGTGGTTGAACCAGAAACTGCTAAACCACTTGCAGTTTGCTTGACCTGGCAGGTGTAGAAACTATTCTTTCTAGATGAGGGTGAGAGTGGTTAATTAATAACGCAAATGGTTGACAGTGTGAAGAAAGCCACAAACACTTCTATTGAAGCAGCATACATTGTTTGATATATGATCATCACAATCCTCTACATATTTGTCTTTACACCAAGTTTGGTAGGAGAGATGCAAAGTAGTAAAGATGAAAAGAAGTGAGAGGAGTCCACCTCCCACTCTTGTTGTTTGGAAGGATGGAAAGAAAATAGAAAGGAATGAGCAAATAAAAGACACAATTTTACCAGTTTAAAGTGAGGAGGAAATTGAAAATTCACACAATTTTCTCAAGAGGCCATCTCTCCCTCCTCCAATCTGCCCAATTTGGAAGGATTTTGGTGGGCCAGGGGCGTTTGCCTCCTGCTCCCTCCCCTTCCATTTTTTCCTTTTACCAAATGGAGGGATTTATTCTCCCTTCTCGTTTCTCTCGAAACCCTTTCCAACCCTCCAAAAACCCTCTTCCGATCCCTCCAAAAAAAAATAGGGTTAAGGTTTTAATCCCTCCAAACATACATGGTATTAAGGTTTTAATGCAAGAGACAACCCCCCCCCCCCCCCCAACCCAGGCAGGCCCAATTATCTACTTGTGTGTTTCCTGCTCTTGCATTATTAATTTAGCAATAACAAAACTGGCCAGCTACGAAGTGCAATTTTCAAACAGACCACTAGCCAACTGGAGCAAGTAGTAAAGCAAACAATTACTTATCCAAAAAGTAGTAAAGCAAGCAATTGCACCAATGCCAATAACCATGCAACCCTTTTCATGCCTTCTTTATAGCTCATACAAATTACTGAAATTCCATCTCATACCAGTTTGAATAGATATTCCTCAGGTGCAAAACTATTGAACACCTAATTTCATTATGCAAAATGATGATTTCAAGACAGAATAATGACTAAAGACCTTGTTCAGAAGCCAGATTAAGTTTTTTTGATACTGAATCAACATCATCTCTCTTTCTTTTCCGCTTGCAAGTTAGGAGTGCATCTATTGTCTGCATTCCATCTGATACACAACTAGCCAAAAAAAAAAAAAAAACATAAACCATAAGGTCTGTACAGAAGAGAAAGATACACAATAATATTTTGAAAGGGCAAAAGAAAAGACATTCATTACTAACCTAAGAGCCAATACTGCCCTCGGATTGCCACAGCATTCTTTAAAACTACGAAGTATTTTAGATTGTGATAAGTACAAAGCTGCATCCAGGCCCGGGACATAAAGCATAACCACTTTTGGAATAAGAGGCTTGTTCTGCAGTTCATAAGATTGTTGTATCAGTAACTACAGCTCTACCCTATGTTAGTTAGGATGCCAACCTCAATTAATAGGGGTTGTAGTTGTTGACTTGTCTGTTATTTTAAAAACCACGACACAAAGAAGTTGAAAAAAAAAATCTATGGGATGCAAAGCATTCATATATTTAGAGAGCTAAAAATCAAATTTCAAGAATATGTGCTTGTGATGAAGCAAAAGATATTAAAATTTTCAAGAGGGCTCCACAGGCAAGTGCCACATGATCTATTATTTAAAAGAAAAGCCACCTATAGCATGTGTCCTCTTTTGATATTTAGCTTTTTAGTAGCTCTCTTTCATATCGTCCACCAATACCAACGGTAATGAGACAACCACAAGCAAAAAACAGCAAAGCTATAGGCCTCGTATGAAGTGGTCACAAGCACAAGAAATATGAGAAAATCTTGCTATAGAATAAAGACAATCTCTAACCTAAGCAATTAGTTGAATCACATATAGTTTTGAGCTCACTAGTAGTAAACAACAGGAGCATATGCTACTATGATAGTGTTGTATGGGTATGTAATTTTTTTCTTTAAAACGACAACAAAGTCTTAAGTTTCAAAAATTCAGGGTTAGCTATGGATCATCAACAAACTAATTGAGTTCAGCTGTATTTTTTCTTTACCTTAATAAAAACCCATGATGGCAAGAATCCTTCAGCAAGCACCCAAGTTACAAGCCCTTGAACATCCTGTATCATAAATTAAACACTAATCAAATTTTTCTTGCTCCTTGGCAAAAATTAATTTTAATAAATTTGGATGTTTGCAGAGACCTACTTGGAGATTTAAAGTTGAGTTAGCGTCTGGCGTCTTGAAAATAATTTCTGCCTTACCCTGTAAAGGCACATCAATAATGAAAAAAGAATGATAGTGAAGGAATCTTTACAACAATTATTATGTAAGTTCTTGACATAGACAAAATGTGTAACATGCTTCAGTTTTGCAAGCCTTTAAGGTAATAAATTTGTCAGAACCAAGTGCAAGAGTATTGTGCTGTCACACGTTTGACAAGCTAATTTTGCAATAGGATGAGCCTTCTACAAATGAATATGTTTCAATATATTCCAAGAGCCACAGCCCACCGGAGCAGCATACTTGGTACAAAGAAAAGGCATCTCTTTTACATCAAAAAAAGTTGTTTAAAGACAACGGCTTTAATCAAGTATTTTTGCAGATTATCAAAACACCATCCCAAAATTTTGCATGATTACTTCTAAAGAGAAGATAGCTTTATAATTAGTTTCCTCAAATCCACATATTCTCATCATAAGGGTCCCTTCAGCAAGAAAAATAATGGACTACAGTCAAGCGGTAAGATCTCCCTCTATCAAGTATGAAACTCTAGAACCCAAATTAGCAAACACAATGTCTGTTCCTACTAACATGCTGTGTGAAATGTTACAACCACCATTTTGGTAGAGACAATAACTACAAAATAGAGGGAGTGATTAAAATGAGTACAAGTTTATTTATTCTAATGAAACGGAACCTCCAACCCTTGGGAATAAACCACAGATACACGACCCCACCCGCTAAAACACTGTATCAGGTAATCCAAGGGAACTCCTAGTGAGTATCAAACCTAGGATGGTTGGGTCTACATTTCATCCCAAGCCTCCAACCACTAGGCTGCACCATGACAGGTCGAGTAGCCCTTTCCCAATGCACAAGGCGGAAAGGCAGTTGGCAGGCACTCTTAAGATTCTCAAACTCGAACCCACAACCTTAACTTGTGTGGAGTAAACATCGTTTTACACAAATAGACATTTCACTTTGTTTTTTATTACATAGAGTAAGAAAATGAACATTTGTCATGTGTCAAATTCTAAGTTTCATAATTTAGAGCCAAAAAAAAAAAAAAGTTTCAGCTTGACACGCAACATATATATCAGTTTCTGAATAAAACCCACTAGTAAATAAATCATTTCAATTCAAAAAATAAAAGAACATAATACTAAAGAAAGATTCAGCTAACAACTTGATAAACATGTACATTATCAATTAGAAAAAAAAAGGTGAAAAAGCAAGGGAGAGAATTGCAGTACTTGAGGTCCATAGATATCGAGGAAATCGGAGCGCTGATTATTGGTGGTGGGATTATCTTCTTCGGAAGCTGAAGAAGCTTTGCACTTCTGGTTTTGAGAGAGCATAGTTGGGACTTTGTGTGTCTCTGTCTCTCTCTGAGTCAATGGAATTACACTTTTAGATACACAGAGGGAAACAGAGAGCTTCGAAGCTACGGCAACATAAACCCTTTTGTAGGATGATGAATAATTGCATGGGCCAGCCCAATGCCGATTATTATATGATAATTTCGGGTTTAGGGTTTTTTGGGTCAAGCTTCTGCTTTGGGATTCTAACATTAATATTTTCCGGGCTGAAGTTTTATTGGTGGAAATGTGACTAACAATAAATAAATATATATATATATACACACACCCCTTTGTTTGTAATAATTAATATCAATACTTTTTATTTTCAATTTTCTCGCTAAGTACAAATAGCACTTACCATCGATTGAAAGTTCTTGCTCCTTCAGGTTCTTTTGGACAGCTTGTATTGACTATACAAGTCTCACAACCAAAGACAGAGCCAGGAGAAGAAGCGAGAGGTTACAATTAATTTTTATAGCAATTTTCATTATTTTAAAGCTAGAGGTTACAATTAATTTCCATATATAAATAAAATTATGTTGTTCATATCCTATTTGGCATCTAACTTCAAGCGCACACAAAAAGAGAAGAAGCTTTGAGAACAAATAACAAAAATCAACTTCAAGAACTATTAAAAAAATGATAAATTGATAACTATTGTATGGGGGTAAAAACTAATTAACCCTCTCGGGTTGGGCCTTTATCTGAAACAATTAATTTGTAGAAGTGGGCTTTAAAACTAACAGTTAGGTAATGGAAAGAGACTCAATAAGAAAAGACCTAAAGATTAAGATAAATGACAAATGAACAATATTTTACTGTTTATTAACTCTGCTTGCTCTGATACTTGTCACATCTTCTCATCTCCTTGCTCTGATACTTGTCACAAAACTTGTTTTCTTATTATATAAAATAATGAGAGCATGAATAGTTGGACATTACCATATAGTTCTTGAGATACATAGTATATGATTTATGTGATTTAGTCACAGAAGATATATATCACAAGTTCTTTGTAAACTCAAAATCTTGGTTCGTAGTCGGTGATGAAATTAGGCATTTCATCTGCAAAGATTATAACATGTCAAGTAAGATGATTTGTCTTGATCATGGAAGTGAAGACTTCTAGTTGATATTGTTGACGACTAAATTTCTTAGTTCGAAATAAATCAAACAAGTAAAATAGTTTCACAAATACAAATTTGTATTGATAAATATGTGGTACAATTCTCTGTAATTACAAAAGAATGATCCTCTGATTCAATCTCCCTGAAAGATTTGTTGATTGGAATTGTGGTAATGTGATTTTGATTTGAACACAAGATATCCTTCAATTTGGCTGAGGAATGGATCGAAGATCTTTGAAGCAGAATTACAATGAATCTCTGGCTATGAGCTTATTAGAAATTCTTTGTTCTTCGTGTTCTTCGTGTGTTCTTCGTATGTTCTTCGTGTTTGAAGGTTTGTGGTGGAAGTTCTTCGGTGCTTTAGAGGCTTGATTCCGTAGACCTTCGTTGATTTATGGTTTGTTGAGGTTTCTGGAGGCTTTTGAGCTTGATTCTAGTGACCTTTGAGATCTAGACGAGTAGTTTAGATGATTTTGCTTCGAATGTTGTCTGTATTCGAGGTTGAAGTTCTTGAAATTCTTGGAAGCTTTGGGGTTTGATTCCTGGCAGAGCTTCTGAATTTCTGAACTCAAGATATCTTCTTCCTTCTTTCTGTCCTCCTAAATGTCTTAGGAAGGCTTCTGTTTATAGGAGTTTAGGGGTGGGTGAGCGACACGTGGCGGAGTTTGATTGGTGACACTTGTCACAGCCTGATTGGTCCGCTTATGTCATCGCTTACACGTACTGGATTGCTTGTGTCATCACTTACACGTGCAGGGCTGCTTGTGTAATCGCTTACGCATGCTGATGCAGTTTCATGCCTTTATTTCAATGACACTTGGCAAATTTTTATTGGAATCTGAATAGTGATGGCAAAACCTAGCAGCAGTATGTGGCGCCTTGTAATTGGTTGTATTTTGTGGACTTGGTAGTATGATGTGTCAGCTTGTGATAGGTCGAGAATTTTCCCTCTCTACAGATATGTTAATATGTTTTAAGTGTATAAGACATATTGAACTAGACCGCTGTAAGATTTATTATTCTATTAACGATTGTCAAATGAATAATAAATCTCACGACTTTCATTTACATAAACTCTCAATCATGAGGGAATAGTAAACCCAATCATAAAATGTAGGTTTCTTTAATATATCAAAAATGAGATCTAGACAAACGGTCAATATCTCAGTATGTTGGGCAATCACACATAATGTTGAAGGAACACATATTCTCAAGATAAAATTCATAATCTCTTTATAGAGATATAAAATGTTCCCTTAAGATAAGTTTAATGGATTTAGTTATTTAGAATGTTAGGCCTAACCATTTTAGTAAAGAGTTACAAAAGTACATATTTTATGAAATCTAATTTCATAAAATATATATATATATATATGAATAACTTAAAGGATTAAACCGGGTACTCAAGGATCAAAATGTAATAATCTTCAAAGTAATAGTTATATATTATGACTTTGTATTGCTGTAAATATTTTCATAAAGGGGTTAAATGTTTAATAAAGTCTTAAGAGATAATTTATTAATAAGGCCTATAGTGCAATTATATTTGTGACGGACAAAAAGTTTTAGACAATGAAGTTGACAGGTATTAACCTGATATTTTTGCTCACACAATTAATTTTTAAGAGGTGGGATGCACGATCAACCTTAAATACCCATTATAAGAAAGATATGTAAGAATAAATTGTCATATTTGATAATGTATCCATTTTGATAACTTCATATATATTATGGTTTAATAAGAAATTACATGTCCTTAAAACATTGGTTAGTAGAGAAATAAGTTTCCTAAGTAACTCCATCTTTGATGGACAATTGGAGATTATAGATACAAGGAATTTGGTCCTCTCTCTACCTATAAAAAAGACATTCAGCTACCCTATCAAATACACTGAATAATGAAAGAGAAAAGAGAGTCAAGAGAGAGAAACCAATCCTATAAGAATTAAGTGCCTTTTATACTAACACTTTATTTTAAGAAAAGTTTAGCAATGGATCAAGGTAAGCTTTATAATTAATTTGTGTAGTTGTGAAATTATAATAATTCAAGATCCTAGAATTTATATTATGGTTGTTTATAATCTACCAACATAAAGAAAACATTTACATGTGGTATCTGAGCTTGTTTTTTAAAATTATCATGAATTTTCTCTCGTGCTTGCTCACTTCGATAAGTGTCATACGTTTTATAAACTAATTGGTTTCTTTCGCCAAAAATATAACATGTCAATGAATTTAACTTTGATGTTTTCGGTTACTTTCCCGTATTATTCCTTAACACTGATATAAGTAGCTTTTTCTGCATTATTAATTTATTTAGCACCAAATATAAATCATGAATCAATTTAAGAACACATCATTTTGCTTGTATCTCGTAAGCTGCAAAACAAAATAATGATTAGAATGTTTTTCATGATATAACAATTTTACAAGGACCAAATTATAATGGTCTTTAACCAATTATTTGGTTTCAATAATGGTACATCAGTTCCTCGTAAATTAGTGCTAATATATATAAATGATATTAACATGTTTAATTGGTGCAGCAGAATGTTATACTTGGTCACTTAGTCATTTAAATAGTCCAAACATAGCTTTGGCATATATTGGGTTCTAGTATAAAGCAACATTTAATTGGTGCGGCAGAATTATTATACTTGGTCACTTAGCCATTTAAATAGTCCAAACATAGCTTTGGCATATATTGGGTTCTAGTATAAAGCAACAGTGATACTTTTTTCATTCTATGAGATTATATGTGATTATAATCGTCTATATTAGTATGAATATATCACGGTTAATTTAACGTTCATGCAAAGTCATTAATTTTAATTTGGAGTCTGTATTATGAAACGTATTGCCGTATTGGTAGTCACCAAAATGACCCAATCAGAAAGACGCATAGATAACAAGTCAAATTAACTGAAATTTAACACATATTCCCTAGTGTTAAAAATTAGTGACTTTGCAAATCACAATTTTTTTAATCACAAGAATATTAGGTTGGCCCAAAGATGCACCACCTTCATGTGATTAATAAATTGGAACAGGATAGTTGATGGATATTCATGGTTGAGATTGGAACGGATACCCAAATGTAATAGACCAACTTAATTATGAATATTTTATTAATTAGTCCTATTAGGTGAAAGGGAATCACTATAACTGTTTAATAGTTTACTATAAGAATAGCCCAAAGGTGATCACGGTAATACTATTTATTATTGTTTAAACATGTTTTTCATTATAGTTTATTGTTCCTTAATCGATAACTCTTAGCACTAATGTAGTGAGCATATATTATTACTTTATTTGCAATATCAGTCCATGTTTCACTTCATTCACATGCTTCGTTTATTCCCAAGCTGAATGGAACAAATTTCTCATATTAGAAAGAACAAGTTCAGTTTCACCTCGGTGTACTAGATCTTGATATAACACATGGATCTGAAAAACCATCTGCACTTACTGATACAAGCAATGTGGAAGCAAAGGCTTTGTACAAAGCATGGGAAAAATCAAATAGACTAAGTATTATGTTTATGCGAATGACCATAGCAAACAATATCAAGACAACACTTCCTAAAACTGACAATGAAAAAGAATTTCTTTCAAATGTGGAAGACCGTTTCAAAACAACTAACAAGTCCCTTGCAGGGACATTAATGGCTAAACTTACCACCATGAAATTTGATGGAAAGCATAGAAGCATGCCATTGAAATGACTAATTTGGCTACTCAAATAAAGACTCTAGGGATGAATGTCGATGAGTTTTTTCTCGTTCAATTTATATTGAATTCCTTGCCTCCTCAGTATGGGCCATTTCAAATTTTTTACAACACTATGAAAGATAAGTGGAATTTAAATCAATTGGCCATTATAATTAATCAAGAAGAGGCAAGACTCATCAACTTAAGCAACATTCAATTCATCTCATAAATCAGGAAGTTGAAAGAAAATGGAGGAAGCCTAAAAAAGGCTTGATGCAAGGATCATGCAAAACAAGTGATCCTAATCCAACTGGTCAGCCTCAAAAAAAGGAAAATGATGATTATAAATGTCACTTCTGTAAAAAGTTGGTACATTTTAAGAAAAATTACCTAAAATGTAGGTAATGGTTTGAAAGAAAATGTAAATACTTAATTAAAGGTTATATTTCTGTATGTTTCGAATCAAACCTAACTGAAGTTCCTTCTAATACTTGGTGGCTTGATTCTAGGGCTACTACTCATATTTCAATTTCGACACATAGATTTCTTTTAATCCAAACAATAAATCCAAATGAAAATTTTGTATTGATGGGAAATCAGGTCAAAGCACCAATTGAAGCAATTGGGACTTATCGTTTATTTCTAGATACCAATAAACACATAGATTTGTTTCAAACATTTTATGTTCCTTCTCTTTCTAGAAATTTAGTCTCTTTGCCTAAACTTGATCTTGATAGATAATTCATAAAATTTGGGAATAAAAGTTTTACTTTATTTAAGAATACCTCTTTTGTTGGTTCTGGTATTTTTTCTGATGGTTTGTACAAATTTAACCTTCATGATGAATTTGCTAAAACCCTTCTCACCTTGCATCATTGTATCGGTACTAAATGTAGCCTAACTAGTGAAAATTCCTCAAATTTGTGGCATAAAAGGTTGGGACACATTTCCAGAGAAAGGTTAAAGAGACTAGTAAAAGATGGGATTCTCCCAAACCTAGATTTTACTGATCTCAATGTGTATGTGTGTGTGTGTGAGGATTGTATTAAGGGCAAACAAACCAAACACACTAAGAAAAGTGCCACAAGAAGTATAGAGCTTCTTAAAATTATCCATACAGACATTTGTGGGCCTTTTGATGCTCCATATTTCGGTAAAGAAAAATATTTTATCACCTTTATAGATGATTTTTCACGTTACACTTATATTTATTTATTGCATGAAAAATCTCAAGTAGTGGAAGCCCTTGCAGTGTTCATTACTGAGGTAGAAAGGCAGTTAGAAAGAAAAGTGAAAATCATTAGATTAGATAGAGTTGGTGAATATTATGGAAAGTATAATGAATCAGGGCAATGCCCAGGCCCATTTGCTAAACTCCTTGAAAAGTATGACATTTATGCACACTACACTATACCAAGTACACCACAACAAAATAGTATAGATAAAAGACGCAATCGTACTCTAATGGCTATGTTTAGGAGTATGTTAAGTAATTCCACATTATCTTTATCATTGTGGATGTATGCTTTTAAGACAGCTGTGTATTTATTAAATTGGGTTCCTAGTAAGGCTGTTCCAAAAACTCCTTTTGAACTGTAGACAGGAAGGAAACCAAGTTTAAGACACCTGCATGTTTGGGGTTGTCCAACGGAGGCTAAAATTTATAATCCACTTGAAAAAAAAAAAATTAGACTTTAGAACAATCAGTGGTTACTTTATAGGTTACCCTGAAAAGTCTAAAGGGTATAGGTTCTACTGTCCTACCATAGTACGAGAATTGTGGAAATAGGTAATGCCAGATTCATTGAAAATGGTGAAATCAATGAGAGTGATAATCTACGAAATGTGGATCTTCAAGAAGTTAAGGTACAAGTTCCACTACCTATAACTTCAAATGAAATTGTTGTTCCAACAATTGTTAAACAACAAATTAATGAACCACTACTCCATAATGAGATGCTCACCAATGAACAGTGGTAGAAGAACCACAAGAAATAGAATTAAGAAGATTTCAAAGAGAAAGAAAGTCTGCTATTTTTTATGATTATATGGTTTATCTACATGAATCTAATTTTAATATAGGAACAAGTAAAGATTTGGTTTCATTTTCACAAGTCATAAAAAGTGTTGATTTTATTAAATGGATGGATGCCATGAAAGATGAAATGAAATCAAAGGACCAAAATGAAATCTGGGATCTCATCGAATTACCTGAAGGATACAAGAAAGTTGGTAGTAAGTGGGTCTTTAAGACTAAACGTGACTCTAAGGGCAATATCGAACGATTTAAAGCTAGACTTGTGTCCAAAAGTTTCACTCAGAAAGAAGGCATTGATTACCAAGAAACCTTCTCCCCTATATCCAAGAAGGACTCACTTAGAATCATTTTGGCATTGGTAGCTCATTATGATTTGGAGTTGCTCCAAATGGATGTGAAAACTGCTTTCTTGAATGGGAGTTTAAAAGGGGATGTCTATATGGATCAACCTGAAGGTTTCTCCATTAACGGTAAGGAACACTTTGCTTGCAAACTTAAGAAGTCAATATACGGAATAAAACAAGCTTCCCGACAATGGTATCCTAAGTTTAATAATACCATTACAACTTTTGGATTTAAGGAAAACAATGTTGATCGGTGTATTTATCTGAAAGTTAGTGGGAGTAAGTTTATATTTTTAATTTTGTATGTTGATGATATTTTGCTTGCTAGTAGTGATCTTGGTTTATTGCATAAAACCAAGAAGTTTATCTCTAAGAACTTTGAAATGAAAGATATGGGTGAGGCAACATATGTGATAGGAATAGAAAGCATGGACTGTTAGGGTTGCCTCATAAAGCATATATTGAAAGAGTTCTAGAAAGAATCAATATGGAGAATGTTCTGTTGGGGTTGCCCCAATTCAAAAAGGGGACAAATTCAGCCTTATGCAATACCCACAAAATGAATGGGAACGGAAACAAATGGAAGGAATTCCTTATGCTTCTGCAGTAGGAAGTTTAATGTATGCTCAATCATGCACAAGGCCCGACATCAGCTTTGCGGTTAGTATGCTAGGAAGATACCAAAGCAATCCAGAATTGGATCATTAGAAAGCTGCAAAGAAAGTTATGAGGTACTTGCAAGGCACAAAGAATTATCTACTCACATTTAAGAGATCTGATAATCTTGAGGTCATTAGTTACTCAAATTCAGATTTTTCTGAATGTGTTAATAGTAGAAAATACACTTTTGGTTATTTGTTCATGTTAGCTGGAGGAGTAATATCATGGAAAAGTTCAAAGCAAACTATCACTGCTACATCCACTATGAAAGCTGAATTTGTGGCATGCTTTGATGCCACAATTCATGGATTGTGGTTGCGGAATTTTATCTCAAGACTTGGAATTGTTAACTCTATTTCCAAGTCACTAAGAATTTATTGTGATAATTCTGCAGCTGTATTTTTCTCTAAAAACGATAAGTATTCTAATGGTGTGAAACACATGGAATTGAAATACCTTACGGTTAAGGAAGAAGTTCAGAAACAACGAGTGTCAATAAAACACATAAGCACACAGCTTATGATTGTAGATCCATTGACAAAGGGGTTACCTCCTAAAACATTCAAGGAACATGTTGATCGAATGAGTCTTGAACGTAGAACATTTTGGTTGTTATTTTAATGTTACTTTACGCTTTTGACACTTGGAGATCTTATTAATTGTGTTTCTGATTATTCATGTTTTATTTTATGTACATACATATATAACAATGAATGAATAATAGCAGGAATAGTCTCTAACAAAAGAGGCATTATTGTTGGACCTTTTAAGTCACTTCTCATTGATAGGCTATATTAAGCAGGTTGCTAGTGTTGTAGTACATGGAAGGAACTATGTCGTATAATTGATATGAAACCGTTATGACTCGCATTAGTGGGTTGTTTAATTATAGTATTATGACGACCAATTTAAAGTAAGAGGATACCATTGTGCACCTAATAGTTAATCTTATTAAGTCTTAACATAAGTTATCATATGGGTCAAGTGAGAGAATGTAAGAATAAATTGTCTCATTTGATAATGTATTAATTTGATAACTTCATATATGTTATTGTTTAATAAGAAATTACATGTCTTTAAAATATTGGTTAATGGAGAAGTAAGTTTTCTAAGTAGCTCCAACTTTGATGGGCAAGTGGAGGTTATAGATACAAGGAATTCGGTCCTCTCTTTACCTATAAAAGAGACAATCAGCTACCCCATTAAATACACTGAATAATGAAAGAGAAAAGAGGGTCAAAAGAGAGAAACCAATCCTATAAGAATTAAGTGCCTTTTGACTAAAACTTGATCTTAAGAAAAGTTCAGCAATGGATCAAGGTAAGCTTTATAATTAATTTGTGTAGTTGTGAAATCATGATAATTCAAGATTTTAGAATTTATATTATGGCTGTTTATAATCTAACAACATAAAGAAAACATTTACAAGATAACATAAGTAGAGCTAATTCCAAAAGAAGTCAGGGTGTATTCAGTCAAGAACAACCTTGAAATGGTTAAGTTGGTGTCCTCAGGTTGAGTCCGAGGTAAGGATTACAAATAATTTCTCTATCCTAAGCCAAAAGAAAAATCCTCCACTAATCCAAGTGCTTCTTGGCTTTATATAGTCAGCCAAAATGCATTTGAACTCTACATTTGGAGGGTTAGGATTGGACTTCCCTAATACTTGTCCCATCAAGGCCTTGATGGAATTTTTTTACACTAAGGTATGAGATGTGTGGACACTATTTATAAGTCATTTCTCCATTAATGCGGTCAGCTAAGTGGTTGCAATACATTTAATGCAGAGAGGATGACTGTTTTATCCTTCCTCTTTCCTTTCTTCTTTGCCCAGTGCCAAGCAACCCTTTTTCACCCTCAGTTTGCACCATGATCCCCTTAACTTTGGTTCTCTACTTTCCGAGGATAAGTTGGTGTCCTCAAAACCCTTGTCTGTTGTAGTCATTCTGCTTTTGCGTAAGGTAGCTATTATCTTTCTAAGGACATTCTGCTAATGTTTCCCGAGGTTTACTTCCTTGGTGATGTCCTTAATTACTTTATCTATAGTTTTGGATCCTCTTCCCCTCACAATATTTATATAGTAGTATTAAATATAATTAATGGTAACTTTCGAATTGTCAAGAGTTGACAGATAAGTCCAAAAACTCATTGGAGTTAGAGTTTTATTTGTCTCTTTTGGTCCCACTCCAAGCCACACACTAAAACCCAATTGAACTGGCCCAAAAGGCTAACCCAATTAGATAATTAGTTATTTATTTAATAAGAGTTATTAAATAAAGTAACTGTCAAGTGTAGAAATATACATATGATTAAAAAGAGAAAAATTCAGAGTTTTTTCTTAAGACACTTGGTTATTTTCTTGAACAAATACGTATAAAACTGATTGAGAGACCACACATCTTGGGCACATTATGGAATTGGAGTGAAGATTGAAAGTCTTCCCAAGTTCAATCTTCATTTTGTTTTGAATTTCACTACATCAAGGTACACCTTATTGTTTTTTGTTTCTAAAATTCAGATATTGCGTGTTACCTCACATGATCCGTTTATATTTCGCTGAGTGTTTTTGTATGAAATACAAAACTGTGTTTTCCATGTGTTTTCCCAACAGTTGGGACATTGTTCAGAATATTTATTTAGTCATAAATGCAACATGGCTGGTTGATACAGTAGATTTAGTGCGAAGGAGACAATGGCTTCATTAGGAAACTTCCTCCAACTTTCATTTGGACAAATTACTATTCCTTCTATTAAACAATATCCTAGGCATGGCCTGACAATCCTCAATCGTCTGCCTAAGTTTCAAGCTTTCCCTTCTCCTCGTCTCAGACTTCAGATTTGTACCTTCTTCCAATCGCTTGGTTTGGGCCCAGGCCCTTTTTACTATTGTTCATATGGGCCCTCTCTAGGTCTAATCTACGCCCACAATTCCTTGAGTTCACCCTGGTTCCCACAACTCTGATGATGAGAGAAAAATATAACTTTAAGGAAACACAAAATCCAAACAATTTGATACGAAAATAGCGCATTCAATTTCGATGCTATCTTAATTACTCAACATGATATTAGAAATACTCACCAAAGCTATATTAAAAAAAGACAAAAAAGATTTTCAAAACATAATTTGTTCTCCATTCTTTTAGTTATATCAATAGTTTTTTTTTTTTTGGTGTGAAGTTAGTTATATCAATAACAAAACGTATAGATATAGTTGATCTACATTTTCTTTTCTTTTTTTAAATATAAATTATTATCATTACGTAATTTAGTAAATAAACTAAAAAAATATGAAAAGAAAATATAATTTTCAATCTTAAAGTTCCAAAATATGGGGGAAGGAATGAGAATGAGAGCCATTACCCTAATCAATATTGCTAGTCTTTGGATGAGTTGGCAACATTTTATGAGGTACTTAAAACATTCAATGCCATAATTTTATTAAAGTTTGAGAAGTATTACATCCACAACATTTTTACAAGAAATTATAGGTGGTAAATTGTTATTGATACTAATTTTAATTCACAACTTAATTTACTTTTTTGTCCACCTGTAACAACCAATAACAACCTATTACTTAAAATTTGTTATGAAAATGTTGTGGATATAACGTTTCTATTTAAGTTTAGTTTTTTTATTTATTTTTCTGTGAAAACAAATTTAGGTGTTTATTAAGTAGAAAGCCTTTTTATTTTTGTTGTAAGAGGGGGCATATGCATATGTTTAAGCTAGTTGGTCTACTTAACAAACTTAATTCTTAAGGAGAATTAAACAAAAATTTTAAAAATTTAAACTTTAAATTATTAAATAAAAATTTGTGGGTGTGGGGGGTGCCACGAACCCTTTGTCCCTTAGTTACTCCATTCTATAAATGCATTATAGCAATTATTATATGTGTAAGGGCAATTATATATGTATAGGTAGCTTTTTTTTGGGATGAAACATTAGAATATGTCTAGGTCGCTTAATAGATGATAATTATGAACTATTTGGATTTTCAGTTTTCATCACCCATAACTCTGTTTTCATCGCTCATAACTCAAAAAATGTGGGTCTCATGGCTGAATGGTTTGTTTATGATGACATTTTTGTAAATACACACATTAAGGGACCCGCGGTCAGAGGTCCACTCACAACTTTTGACTTTTTTTTTTTTTTCACTGGGTTCAGTGAGTTTGGGTGGTCTTCTTCTTCTTTTTTTCTTTTTCCTTTCACAAAGAGTGGTCTTCTTCTTCTTCTTCTTTTTTCTTCTCCCTTACACGCCGGTTCTAGCCTAGTCTAAATACATCTTCTTCTACTTCTTCTTTTCTTTCCTTTTCACTTGTGTTTCTGGTTTTTTTTTTTTTTTTTTTCACTGGGTTCAGTGAGTTTGGGTATTGGGGGTTGAAGGAAAAATTAAATAAATAAAAACTACACCAAGTCAATCCATTGGTCCCACAAAAAATAAAATTTTTTGAGTTATCAAAATTCGAAACAAGTGCTAAACATACCACCTTAGGAAGTTGGGGTATCTTAAGTGATGAGTGAGTAGTGATAAGTGATAAGTGATGAAAAAAAAAATAGCCCTTTAGCATCTTAATAAGTTTTGTGCTTGGACATTTTTGGATGAACAAAGTTTCTCTCCAAATTAGTTTGGAGAGAAATCCTACAAACTCATCATATATTTTTATATTGAGTGTGAATTTTGAAAATTTAATCATTAGATTGCATGTTCTTATTACATTCTTAATGCTTACAAAATGTCAAGAATATCAAAGATCAATTGCTATGTCATCAAATAAATGTTATAATTTCAAATTTTTGTGATTTAAAGTTGTATATAAAAAATAAGTTAATTGATCAAATAGTAAATGATATCCAATTTGAACGAAATTTGATACATATATTAAGAACGTAAGCAACATGAAATTTAACGGTTAAATTCTTAAAATTCACACAAAAATAAAAAATAAAAAATTTGAAGAATTCCTCCCCAAAATAGTTTGGAGAGAAACTTTGTTCTTTTTTATACACATAAACGTCACTTTCTTTAAGATATTTTTTTCCTCTCCTCCTATGTCGGTTGAAATACTTAATATCAATCATTAAATCACCATTACCACTAGTATTTATATATAATAACAATCCCTTCTTAAAAAGAAAACAAAAAATATAGCCATCGACTAAAAAACGCAACAATCAATCTTCTTCTCAATCCTATAATCTGAGGAATAGCGAATCATGTCGCGGACGCTGGTGCAGCCGGTAGGGCAAAAGAGGCTTACCAACGTTGCAGTGGTCCGCCTCAAAAAGCACGGCACTCGCTTCGAGATCGCTTGCTACAAAAACAAGGTCCTCTCTTGGCGCTCTGGCGTGTACGTCTCTCTCTCTCTCCCTCTCTCATTTTCTTTTTTTAACTGTTCAGTGTTTGTAATTTAAACCTAATAAAATTTTCAGTTTTGCAATCACATACTGTTTATTATTATTATTATTGTTGTAATTTTGGAACAGAGAGAAAGACTTGGATGAAGTGTTGCAATCACACACCGTTTATTCTAATGTCTCCAAAGGAATTCTTTCCAAGTCCAAAGAATTGCTTCAAGCTTTTGGAACTGATGACCAGACTCAAATTTGCTTGGAGGTCTGTTTTATCTTTTCTCTTTATTTGTTGTACATAATAATACTCAATTTGTTTTTTTTTTTTTTTTTGTTAAATGTTCGAGGTTAGCTTCATTTCATTTGTATTGAGATATAAGTGCGAGACTTGCAAATAGTAGGAAAAATAAGCAGTAAGCTGGCTAGTAAGTGCATCCCAAATGGGACTTGCTTATTGTGTGTGTTTTGTTGGGCAGATTTTGGATAAAGGAGAGCTTCAAGTGGCTGGGAAGGAGAGGGAATCTCAATTGTCCAATCAGTTTCGCGATATCGCCACCATTGTTATGCAGAAGACATTCAATACCGAAACTCAGCGCCCTTACACCATTGGCATGATTGAGCGGCTTATGCGCGATATTCATTTCGCTGTTGATCCTCATAGCAACTCTAAGAAGCAGGTATTAATAAGTACTAATAATATGCTTTATTTTGATCACCACATTGTTTTATGAAATGGGAAAATCTTGTTACACGCTGAAAGCACGATTTTCAGTGAGTGTGTAGTAACGAGTGTGTGATGATCATGGAATTTGTTATTTGTTACAGTGATTTTACTCTGAGGTGTTTTGAGCTAATGATGTATCTTATTCAGGCATTGGAAGTTATACATGAGCTTCAGAAGCACTTTCCAATAAAACGGTCGCCAATGAGATTACGAATTGGTGTTCTGGAAAAGGATTTTGCCTCACTTCTGGAGAAGCTGAATGTCTGGAATGCTAGCATCACCTCAAAAGATGAGTCTGGAAGTCATCCATCTGTCGTAAGTTCGGATCCTACGTTATCAATGTACAAATGTCTTTTACTGTTAACTATAATGGACATGTATGGATAATTGTTCCCCATTGTTTAATGTGGTGTCTTTGGAGGGAATGAAAAAGCAGGTGTTTTGAAGATAATGAGAGATCCATGCCAGACCTCAAGTTATTTTTCTGTAGAACCTTATTCGATTGGTTGTTACCTTTGCGAAACCAATCATTTTCATCTTTTCTTGATTTTTTTGATTTATGTAATTTTTGTACTTGATTTGTTGACCCCTGTGTACTAGAGTGTCCCTTTTTTGATATCAATAAATCTTATTACCTATCAAAAAAAAAAATTCCTATCCCAGATCAGTTAGTTCACTATTACTCTCATGCTTGTGCTCCTAGTGTTTTAAACTAGTCTGCAAGTGGAGATAATAAGAAGAATTAAGTTGGATAACAATGGATTGAAATGCACTGATGTCTATTAGGAGTGTGAAACTTGTAATATGGTGGATCAGGGACCAAATTCAGAGACCGATTGCTGCTTTAATTTTTTACTTTTGGTTTTTGATAGTTAAAGTTGTGTAGTTTTATGCACTATCACTCAATTTAGCTAGTAAATTCTATTGGTGTTATTCCTCAGACCTAGAATCAAATATTACCTTCATAGGCCCAAGTGGTCTCCAATTAACCCATATAAAGCAGAATGTTACATGATTTTGGGGGGGGGGGGGGGGGTGTGTTAATTCCTCAAAAAATTAGAATTCAAGATGCATCTGAAGTCCTTTATACTCTGTTTGATGTAGAAAACAAAAAAAGCGGTTTATATTTGTTAAATTTTAATTTTCCTTTAAAGAGCATTTTGCATTGTAAGATGAAAATTTTGTTTCCTTTTCTTAAAGGACAATATAATATCAGTTGGTACACTTCCAGCATGCTAGTTAGCTTAGTGGAATCTCATAAACTTATGTATGATCATTAATCTATTTTTAGCAGTTTGTGTTGTTCATATTGTTTATTTGTTGGTAAGCAGATTTCTGAAATGAGGCAACTCTGTTTACTTACATATTCTATGTTTGTTTAAATGTTGCACAGATTTGTGAAGTGGATCCTGGTTTATATCGGGACTGTAGTGAATTTGTAAGCAGTTTGCAAGGAAGGTTTGAAGTCCTTGCATACTCTGTGCATGTGGAGGAGGACACCCATGTGGATCATTATGATGATTATGATGATGCGCCATCAGGCCCGTCACGCCTACCCAAGGAATCTGCTGACTCTGTGTCCCAACTGAGTGAAAATTTACAAAAGCAGACTACTATCTCTGGCGGAAATGGGAATGCCAAGGCGGAGGGAAAGCAAAACAAGTGCAGCACATGCAATGCATCTTTCGGGGATGCCAACGGATTTAGGGATCACTTTAAGAGTGATTGGCACAAGCATAACGTAAAGCGCAAGACTAGGCAACTCCCTCCCCTTACTGAAGAAGAGTGCATGGCTGACATAGAAGTGGAGGACCTAAAGTCAGATTTAAAGGATTATTCATTTTAGGATGGGCCTTATGCTTTGAGAGCTTGTGCAGGTTGACCAAAGTTCACCTATAGATTACATGATCCTATGTAGTACTTTTAGGCCAATTTTGATATGGACAGACTGCATTCAATTTACTAGTAAACTGTGTTTGTGCTGTTGTGTAGAATTCCCTTAAATCGAAAGATGATTGCATAATTAAAGCTCAGGATTTGAATCTACTCTCTCTGGCATTTTCTGTATGTGAAGTGTGTTGAGTCAGTGTATGACAGCAGAATTTTGTACACACATGATTATTTTTGTAGTGAATCTGTTTCTAATTCTGCTCGTGTTTCTTAATCTCAGTGATTCAATCAACCCTTATTTTATTTCTATGGGCCAAGGATGTGCCATTCATTTGAAGATGACAATAGGACAATAAGGAGCAGTCAAGGGTATTCAAATATGTTCATACTACCTGGTGAACCTGGTTTTTTTGCCACCTCAATCTCTCTCCACTTTTCTTCTTGCCATACCCGTTACAGTTTATACATGAGTTTAAATTATATGGCTGATAATTACTTCTTGCCATCCCGCAAACCTCCATCATATTATAGAAACCATAATATGCCCCCACTATTAAATGTGCCTGATGGAGTATGAGAGCAAAGTCTCCTACATTACAAACAGTCAAGCTTAGTCTTGACTCTTGGAAACTAGTTTAATAACTGGATTTATATCCGATCAATATGGTAGGATAAACATTTGTGTTTCTTATACAAAAATTCTTGATGAAAAATATTGCATGTAGCTCTGTTATTATTATAACAGATATCGTTTCTTTCGTTGTTACATACAGAGCAGTTGTGCCCTTATCTTTATAGAAAACATAGACAAGATATTTACAGCTTTTTAACATATTTAAAAGAACTATGGTGCCTAAGGCAGCTTAAACTCCTGACTTCTATTGGTATGTCCATCTCTGCTACTGAAAATTTCTTATGATACAAATTTTAATGCAGTTGGCCAACAGATTCTATAAATATTTAGCAAAAAAAGGTCTTGAACATATAACCATGAAGGAAGTTGCAGAAATAGAGAATTTCTGCAAGTGCCAAACCCTCAGAAGTCAGAACAGCCAGCTTCCATCATTTGCATAGCATATAGAACAGAGTTGCTTCTGGACGATTATTTGTACAAAAATTCTATACAAAACCAAACTTTTGCACCTCATCTTTCAAGTTCACTCATGACTTTAGAAATTATCAACTTTCATAATTTTCTTGTCCCTTGATCTTGGAAAAAGGGGTGATGTAGTAGTTGTGCAGCTGTAGGACGTGCCAAGGGGTCCCTCTGCAAGCAAAGTTTAAGGAAACTATGTGCATTCTCTGAAAGGTGACAAGGAATTTCAGGAAAACTTTTGCTGTTTGCGATTTTAAATAGTGCAGCTACCTAGTGAAAGATAAAATAATATGAGATTGGTTCTTAAACTAAAGAGATGCAAATTATAAATCTACAATGACATACCCCTTCATACTGGCTCCAAGGTGGCTTTGAAGTAGCCATTTCAAGAACAGTACAACCTAGGCTCCAGATATCAACCGCAGGACCATAACCACCCAAATTCATTATCACCTGGAGAAAAAATTTACGAAAGACAATCATTGCCAAACTATAAACATCGAAGGTAAGAAGAAGGAAGTGAGAATGATATGGAAGGAGAGAAATTTGGAAGAAACTACTACCTCGGGCGCCATCCAATAAGGGCTTCCTCTAAAAGAAAGCATTGAAGAGCAGGATGTTGTCTGATGTAAAGAAATAAATAGGAGATCAGAGATGATTTGTTTAGGAACGAACACAATAACTGTGGAATTATTCAAAAGAAATATAGAAGAAAGATACATGTTTAGCCATGCCAAAGTCAATGAGTCTAGTTTCACCATTACGATCTATTAATATGTTTGCGCCTTTGATGTCCCTGCCAAAGGAAATACAAGTTTCAGTTCCTGAAAATACAGACTATATACCAGAACAACCGTTACAACTAAAACTACTGAAACATCCAATAACATGTGCACTGTAATTCTTCCATGTAAGTATATACCACAAGAACCATAACAACTAAAACTTTTGAAACATCCAATAACCTGTGCACTGTATTTCTTCCATGTAAATAAGCTAGCCCAGAAAGAATTTGCCTGGTGTAACTTTGGATAACAGGTTCCTCAAATGGACCATATTCCCGCAGTAATTTATCAATTGAGGCCCCAGAAACGTACTCCAAATAAACTGAAAGTTTTTCTCTACCCTGCATCAAGAATTCAGAGTTATTTGCTATACCAGTTACACGTTCCTTTCCCAGTAGTTTGGCGGATTTAACTCCAGAAGTCATAAATTAACTGTTACTCCATCTTTATCCATTATATTTTCTAGGAAAACATAGAGGATCATATGCACATGAACAAATGCTTATTTTAGGGTACAATGTAAAACACTGTACTATCTCAAATCTGGAAATGGATCTAAAGAAGATAGTATATAGACTTCGTAAGGATCGCACATATGTTATAAACATAATTTGTCATTAAACTCACTTCAGTAGAATCAATCAAGAGATTTTTATACCAGTGTGTGGTAGTTAATCCCGCTGACTCACTAAGCAACTTTTTTGAGTTTCAAACCCAAAAGATAGATTCAAAGCTGAGAATAACATGGATTTCACAGTAGAAAAATGATTTAAAATGATTGAAGTTTGCGTACCAGTTTGCTTCCATAAAATTGGACAATGTTTGGATGTGACAGCTGACTAAGCAATGCTATCTCCTGTTCACACATGTAGAATGTGTTACATATTATTCTAATACCTGCGTCATGATGCTTCAAATTCAGTGTTTTAGATACAAATATCAAAATCGTTTCAATAGAGAACAAAAAGCAGCCATACAATGCAGATGCAATCCTTCATTTTTGCAGAAAAATATGAGAGACACCTGGTTCAGTTGCTTGAGACATTCTTTTGAGGCCTGATCATCAGAAATGACCCTTACTTCCTTTATTGCACACATTTGTCCATTTTCACTGTATTTACAACATTAAATTACATCAATATCCACTACTCCATATCTTTTGCATTTGACTAGTATTGAAGCCCAACAAGAAAGCAGTGAAGTCGAAAAGAGGGAGGAAATTATGCTACCTATTGAATCCTTCATAAACATGCCCAAATGCCCCTCTTCCTAGAAGCTTTCCTTTTCTCCACTTCGACTGAAGTTTCTCAGAAGGTGGAGAACCTGGAGGAAGGGGAAGAGCATGACATGGATGCCTTCTACTTTCAAGCTTTACAGATGGAGACTCCAAACTTGTATCACATAAGAGCAGATCCTGAGGAAATGTG
This sequence comes from Castanea sativa, assembly GCF_040712315.1. NCBI lineage: Eukaryota > Viridiplantae > Streptophyta > Magnoliopsida > Fagales > Fagaceae > Castanea > Castanea sativa. The sequence continues at coordinate 25,399,659 of NC_134024.1, read as the reverse complement.
CAAGCTGTTAAAGTTTTGGATTCCAGGCATGAAATTCTTGACCATGATTCGCACCGGGATTCTTCAAATAGTCTGTGATAACCATGTAGCATTTCTTTTGTTAAAAAGTGGAAGATTACACAATTACTGTCAAAATCATGGATGAATTCTTGATGTTTAACTTCCACAGCGATTTTCTACTTCAACCAAAAACTCATTACATCATATATAACTCCATAAAATATCTTAGAATCAGACTCAAACCTCAAAAGGCCAAAGCATAGAGAGTAGATAGAAATCAATTCCAACAATTGCTAAGCTAACCTCCAAGAATAGACTATAGAGAATGTGTGGCTCTTGATCACCTTCTGATTAATGAATTTTTAGCCCAAATCGCTATCGTAGTGGCTACTTCCACCAAAACCAAATCACCATAACCACCACCAAAAATGCCCTTACCACTTCTATTCTCAAATCTCATTGCGGTTGGTAAACTTGGTTGGAAAATGGTGTTTTAATTATGAGTATTCTGCTTGTTTTGTTTTGTGACAAGGAACGCGACAAATCAGAGGAAGTTGGTTTTGCTTTTGATGTTTTGGTAAGTTTTTATAATGATTTTCCAATTATTATGTTTTTTGGAAAAGTATTATATTCGAAAGAAATCCTTAAGAGCAACATATGTTAATGATTTTTATTCAAATACAGAAAATCTTTGCTGTTTTGATCTACAAGAGTGACACAACTTGCAGTAAAGGGCAGAAAGAAGACTTTTTGCTCCAAAATAACTTGCAAAAAATCCATATTTACAAACTAGCAAAGAAAACAGTTATGTACATCCTTCAAACCTTCTTTACAAAACAAACTCCTACTTTTGTCTTTAAACTGCTTTTTTTTTTCTTTCTAAACTGTAAATTTTAAACTGCTTTTTTTTTCTAAACTATAAATTTTAAACTGCTTTTTTTTTATTAAAAAAAATAGACAAAATAAAAATGACTTGATTTGAAGCATAGTATTGAAGTTCCAATGGCTGGGCATAGAAACACCTATTTACCTTTGTGCTCCACGCAATTAATTGGCCTAAAATGATCTGGGAAAGATATAACAGAGAACATAGAAATCAAAATGCAAATGGAGGCCAAGTTCTAATAGTTTTCTATATCATAAAAAAAAAAAGAACCTGAATTTAACTGACCAACAGAACTACAGAAGTTCAGAAACTAAAAAGCCAGAATAGGGGAAGGAAGAAACAAACCTAAACGAACCAAATTCCCCATGATCACCATTGTTTTCATTACACTTATCACAAGAACACCAAGATGAACTCTCACTGGAAACTGAAAGTGGCACCGTCTCAGAATAAAACCTATTAACGCTTATAGGAGGCTGAGGAAGAGGATATGCTTTTTTCTCCACAGTCAGGCTTCCTGTATTTGAATCAAAACTGCAAAACACAGAGAACCCATTTGTAGAAATGGAAGAATCTATGAATTCTTGACTTGTTTTCTTAGAATTCCGAGCAAAGAAGATTGCTTCATCCAAGCTCTTTTGCTTCTCTCTGTTCAGATTCCTCTTGTTGTTGTAATCAGTAGAAGTTGAAGCTTGGCTCTTCCTGGCTTCTTCAACTTGTTTCCTGTGACCTTGTTGTGCATTTCTTTTTGAGTTTCTTGCCCACCGAGATGGCATTTTGAGGGACAGAGTCAGAAGCAGAGCAGAGCAGAAGTTGCTGTTTTGGACTAAATAAGGTTTCCAATAACCTTGTAATATATATACGTCTTTGTCATGAATTCTCATGCATTAATTTTCATGTACAGCGTGTATTACCACATCAGTTAAAGTTAATTCCTTAAAGGTTACGGCAACAAGAAAATGATCCTTAGAGTGATTGATACCTTAGCAATTTAGACATGCAGCTGAATTGCATGAAGTGATTTATGCCTAGGGTAGGGATACGGTACTAATAACCTAATGTGGGGAAAAAAATGGTAACCCAAACGTACAAGAATCAAGCATTGGCGTATGATATAATTTAATTATATTGATTCAACACAGAAAGTAGGCAGATAGAGATATTGAAAGTGATTCAGCAAAAAAAACAAAGAGATATTGAAAGTGGAAGCTTGGGTGCTCAAAACTCCTCATATGTAGGTGTTTTACTTTTAGCTGAGTACTTACCACTAAACATAGACATGACGTGAAAGAGAAAGTCAGTAGACATCACTTTTGTACCACAGTTATTTTCACAATTACTTTCATTTACTTAGTTGTACATGTTAGTAAACTTGAGCTTCCTACCTTCCACTTGCAATATCTCTAGGTATATGTCTACTTTTTGTATTGAATAAAAGGTTGGTGAATTATAGCGGGGTGGGATGGTTAGAATACGACTTTGGGCCTTGGGCCTGATTTAGGGGTATTTATCTATCCGAGCAGAACTTTGAAGCCCACCAGTAAACTATTATTAGAAAGGTTGATAGGAGTTGTCTGAGGAGAGGCAACTCCTCGGCTAAGTCAAGTGAAGATCGTACGGCATGTCATAGTGTTTGGGTAGGGAATTTTGGAAGGTCTGTTGGGTAAAAATGCGTTCCACACAGTTACAGAGAGTAAGAACGTATGAGAAGTATCAAGGGAAAAAGCTGCTACCACCGCATTAAAGACTTTGCACCTACCTCTCTGGCCGCATTAATGGGGAAGTGACCTTTGAACGGTAATGACCAGCTTTACAGCTATTGTTTGAAGACTTCAGGAAGGTGGTAGATGGGACAAGTATCTAACTGGGTGATTTGTGCTACACGTTGAAGATGATGGGAAGAAGAAGAGTAGTATAAAAGAAGGAAAAGGGCATTAGAAATAGGGGCGGGAAAAAAGAAGAGAAAAAAGCACTGTACGTATCATCTTTAATTTTAAGCTATTGTTTGAAGAAGGAAAAAGTAATATAAGACATCCTCGGCTTACGTCCAAGGAGGATTTTCCATTGTTTTTACCCATCGACTGTGTAGATAGTGACAATCTAGCCCACCATTTGTTGTCCAATATCCATAAGACCTAGGTTTCAAGCTCACACTCAGTTGGGTCAGGGTACAAATTGTGCACTTACAATTGGCGCCGTCTGTGGGGAATCTTGTGTTGAAGGAATTGGAACACTATGGCAAGCTCAGATCCACATCACGCAGAATCTCTAGGGTCCCAGCATGAGGATCATTTCTAACATCTTGAATGTGAAAGGGATCGAGAGGGTAGTGTACATACGGTGCACACCAGTGGGAGTTGTTCGCATGGTGGAAGCAGAGTCCCCCATGAGGATGATGCGAAGGCCATGCAGAAGGAGATTGATCACCTTAAGAAGAAATTACGCCGTGCAAGACGGAGGCGGGCACCGTCTCTCTCTGATCCTTCTTCTCAGGGTTCCCAAGGCAATAGTTACAGGCCAAGGTCCAGAACTCCTCCTAGTGAAACTTTCTTGTATGAGAAAGACGATCCTCATGGTCGTAAGGGAAAGAAGTCTTCCTCTAGGGGCTTGGGAAATGATGCTATGAGCAGGGCGTTGCACCAGATCTCTAAGTCACCTTTCACACGTAGGGTCGAGAAGGGGAAGCTTCCACGATGGTTTACTCAGCCCACGTTCACCATATATAATGGCAGAACAGACCCAGTGGAGCACGTGAATCATTTCAATCAGAGGATGACGGTACACTCTAAGAATGAAACTTTAATGTGCAAAGTTTTCCCTTCTAGCTTAGGACCTGTGGCGATGAGATGGTTTAATGGCCTGAAGGCGGGTTCTATTGATTCTTTCATGGAGCTCACTAGGGCATTTGGTTCTCGATTCATTACCTGCAGTAGGGTTTCTCGGCCTTTGAACTCATTGTTGTCCATGGCCATGAGGGAGGGAGAGACCTTGAAAACGTATTCTGATAGATACTGGGAGATGTTTATTGAAATCGATGGCGATTTTGATGAGGTGGCGATTAACACTTTTAAGGTAGGCCTTCCAACTGATCACGATTTAAGGAAGTCTCTGACCAAAAAGCCTGTACGGAGTGTACGTCGACCCATGGACCGTATTGACGAGTACAAACGGGTCGAGGAAGATCAGCAGCAAGGTAAAGGGAAGGCGAAGGTTATCCCTCAGGAGATGAGGGATTTCAGGTCGGATAGATACAATAACAATAGGCCGAGGAGAGATTTCGCTTGGCAATCTGGTTCAGCCACCCCTCAGGTAGTCAACATCGTATTCCGAGAACCGGTACATCAGTTGCTGGAGAAAATCCGAAAGGAACCATACTTCAAATGACCTAATAAGATGGCTCCTCAAACCACATACCTCATGAAAATTGATATTTTATTAAGTGTTAAACAGAACCTTAGTTACGTTTGGTCCTCAGATCATCTACTTTGGGAAAATTAACATTTCACTTCATTTCTTATAAGTATCAAATAGAAACTTGGTCATGCTTGGCTCCTCGGACCACATACCTCGTGGAAATTGATATTTTATTAAGTGTTAAACAGAACCTTAGTTACGTCCGGTCCTCGCATCATCTACTTTGGGAAAATTAACATTTCACTTCGTTTCTTATAAGTATCAAACAAAAATTTGGTCATACTTGGCTCCTCGGACCACATACCTCGTGAAAATTGATATTTTATTAATTGTTAAACAGAACCTTAATTACGTCTGGTCATCGGATCATCTACTTTGGAAAAATTAACATTTCACTTCATTTCTTATAAGTATCAAACGGAAACTTGGTCATGCTTGGCTCCTCGGACCACATACCTCGTGAAAATTGATATTTTATTAAGTGTTAAATAGAACCTTAGTTACGTCTGGTCCTGGGATCATCTACTTTGGGGAAATTAACATTTCACTTCATTTCTTATAAGTATCAAACAGAAACTTGGTCATGCTTGGCTCCTCGGACCACATACCTCGTAGAAATTGATATTTTATTTAGTGTTAAACAAAACCTTAATTGAGTTTGGTCCTCGGATCACTTACTTTTGGAAAATTAACATGTTAGTTTATCGTTTTTAAGTGTCAGGAAAATCGGTGATTATATTTTTTACTCTCGCACTATATACGTGGTTATGATTAGTAATTTACTCTTTGTGCCTAACTTTTATATAAAGTCTGGTCTCAGACCCTATCTCTCTTGCTTTGAGTTCAGATATATTCTTATGTTGCTGTTGCTAATTATATCCGTCACTAAGGTCTATATTGATCCTTTGCACATTACGACTAGTCGTGTTATGAATATGAATTGTATCAAAATAAAAGAACAGATGTTCCCAGCAAATGAAGTCAGAATTAAAGTCTTGAACTCATAATGCAATTGTTTGAAGTTACAATGGAAATTAAAGCATAACAAAATAGTGACAATATAAATATTAAAAAAAAAATTAAGTTAAACTAGTACAAAAGTAGGCAGAAGACAACGATGAGGTCCCAAGTTATTTATGCCTTGCTTTTAGATGAGAGATCTTCTGCGGACTTAGGCTCAATCCCTTTTGTTTTTATCTTCCTCTCCTTTTGTTTTAAGCTTGATTTCTTGGGATGTGGGGGCCATGACTTTAATGGTAAGAGGAGCGTTTGAAGGCACAACCTTGGTCGAGGTCACAGTTTGTTTTCCTTTGTCTTTAGCCCCTGGTGGAGGATCTCCTTGGCCAGCCATCTTGCTTGGATCCTTGTCAATGCTTTCTCCTTGGGGTACGACTTGGCCAGGACCTATAAAGGCTTGTGTGGGGGGAAGATTGCCCTGAGTGGTGGAAGGCTGGGTAAGAGACGCTGTCTCAGAGGCAGCAGTAGCAAGTGTTGCCTCAAATGCACGAATATCGGGAGGATACCATACACTCTCGGTTTTTCTCCACTAAGATGTAGCAGGGACACCTGCAACATTGAGGACTTCCATCCACACTTGCTGACAGTACTCTCTGCACACTTCAGCAAGCTCTTCAACTAATCGGGTTTCTGTTTCTTCAACCCCTCTGTTAAAAGAAGCGAGTGATGCAGCATCAGCAGTTTCCTTAGCTTGGGCTAATTCCCCCTTTAGACGTTTAATCTCCTGTTGGGCAGTAGCCAGGTCCTCCTTGTGGCTCCGAAGTTGTTTGCGTTGCTCCTCGGCTTGTGCCTCTGCTGTGTTGAGACCAGCCTCAGCGCTCTTCCTTAATTGCTCTTCTGCCATAAGTTTGTCAGCAAGTTTCTTATTTTCCAGGTCAGCTCGGCCTAAAGCTTTTTCCATCTCGACCCTGATGGTGAACTCGGTGTTAGCTTTTTTACGAACATCTTCTACCCAATTCTCAACGGCAAACACCTCTTAGATGGCCTGCATAAATATGGGGAACATGTACAATAGGATGTAGAAAATAACAGAACATCTATAAGCAAATTTATAAAAAAGAAGGTAAGTTGAATGACACATACCAGAGCCAAATCCCTTTTAAGGGAAAGGAAGAGTTAAGGCTGCTTCATTTTTTCCAAGGCCTCCATGTCCTTGGGTAAAAGGATGGGTTGCTCTAAGACTTCCGCCAGGTAATGGCTATGCCCTTTTTGAAAATCTCTTATTGAAGAATGGCAAGGAATGGGAGCCCCCTCTAACTCCAGTAGGGGTGACCAGTGGGATTGTGCTTGGCATATCTCGGCCAATTCTCAGCTGTCCCTACTTTCCACCGAGGATTCTCAAACATGGCCTTTTCCTGCCCTCTGTTGTTTTTGCTTCTTTTTCTGAACAAAATCCTTCTCTTCAACCTTGTCTGATCTTCTCTTTTTGAGGTGAGGAGCAGGAAGAATTAGGCCTGGAGGAGGGGGTGGAGGAGGAAGATTAATGGGGGGTTGGGAGCCCAAGGCATTCTTCATAGTAACCTGTTGACCCCTCCTTCCGAGAAGAGACTTCAAGCTTGTCTCCTGTTTCTTGGACATTTGTTCTTCTTCCTCCTCGTCACTACTATCAACATGGGCGACTATGAAACCCTATATTTCGGAGCCCTCCGCAGGTTCGCTTTCCTCGTCCAAGAGGTTCACAAGTTGGCCCTCTAGAGGTCTCTCTGCTTCCTCAAGTCAGAACTGGTCTATTTCTTCTTCAAGAGAGTTCTGCGAGGATGTTGACTCTTCTCGGATGGTTGCTTCCTAAAGACGTGTCGAAAGAGGGACTGATGTTATTAGGCGTGCGTACAAGATGATGGAAGGATCATCCGGTAATTCGTGTAGAGCGAGGAAACCCGGTCTCGAGATGTCTATCGTTTTACGTCTCTGATCACCCGCGATAATAGCGTTGCCGATATCTTGGAAATCGTTTGATAGTGGGTCATATCTCAGTATGAGATGGGCTGCCCTCACTTGCAGGTCATCGCTCACAAATACCTCGAATCGTAAAACGCAATTGAGGTCTGCAACGCTGCAAAGGCTTAGACGGGGCCGTACGTGTTGTTTGTCTGCAAAAATATCCGAGGAATCTGATATGGTTAGATCACAATGAATGTCATACAAAGAGGAATTGAGATGCAATATAGCTAGAAATGGTAAAGTTAAAAGAACCAAGTCCAAGGCCAAGAAAAACTAGCTCCTATGGAGTCACACCTGGGTCTCCCTCTACGACTGGACAATGAGGACTGTCAGACCAATTTTCTGAAGCAATTGAACAGTCGTCCTTCATACCTTTATTGGATTTAGGAAGAGAAGATATGACACTCGTACATGTAAGCGATGTCGTGCCATGTGAGATTCAGGCCCATTTGCTCATTTAAAGCGTCGACACAACCTAAGATTCTAAATATGTTGGGTGTACATTGATCTAGACATAGCCTATGATTGTGGAGGTATTCACTGGTTACATTTTTCATGGGGAGTGTCATCCCACCCTCTAAAAAGGCAATGATGGGAATGACAACTTCCCCTTCTTGCCTATTGTCGGCTACGGATTCGGTTGGGTAATTTCTCAAGCCTACGTCATGGGGAATATGGTATTTGGCCCGGAAACCCTCCATACCGGCGTTGGTATCTACTAGATACTTGAATCTACCCATTGGGTTGGGATAAGAGTGGAGGTTTAGAGAGGGAAAGAATATAATTAGTGGCCGAGGACTATGACTGAGGAGAAATGAATTAAAAAGATTAAGAACTTATGGGAAAGAGGTAGACACTTCTTCGCGAGCTTCTTGAAAGGAGAGAGAGTAGGAAATTTTGAGATTTGATTGATTTCTGAATTGAGTGGTTGAAATTCGGTTCCCTAGGCATTTTGGTGTATGGGAAGCGGCATTGAATGGAAGTTATCCCGCCCAAATTTGAGAAAGAATCCAAACCGTTGGATGCGCATCTCACCGTTGAACGTGGAGAACAAGGTGTAACTTACAGCCATTAATACAGGTGTTATGGATTTCGAAGCGTCAGAAACGACTTAGAGGAAGCGAAAAGACCCTCTCACGTGTGACGATTGGGAAAGCGTGTAGAGGCTGTAGCGTTGGTTCAAAACTCCATTTTCCTTCTCCTCTAAGGAGAAAAATGAAGTTTTTAGGGGCTATTGTAGGGACGGGATGGTCAGAATACACATTTGGGCCTTGGGCCTGATTTAAGGGTATTTATCTGTTTGAGCAGAACTTTGAAGCCCACCAGTAAACTATTGTTAGAAAGGTTGATAGGGGTTGTCCGAGGAGGGGCAACTCCTCGACTAAGTCAAGTAAAGATCGTACGGCATGTCATAGTGTTTGGGTAGGGAATTCTGGAAGGTCTGTTGGGTAGAAACGTGTTTCACACAGTTATAGAGAGTAAGAACGTATGAGAAGTATAAAGGGAAAAAGCTGCTACCACAGCATTAAAGACTTTGCACCTACCTCTATGGCCGCATTAATGGGGAAGTGACCTCTGAACAGTAATGACCAGCTTTACAGCTATTGTTTGAAGACTTCAGGAAGGTGATGGATGAGACAAGTATCTAACTGGGTGATTTATGCTACACGTGGAAGATGATGGGAAGAAGAAGAGTAGTATAAAAGAAGAAAAAGGGCATTAGAAATGGGGGCGGGAAAAAAGAAGAGAAAAAAGCACTGTACGCATCATCTTTAATTTTAAGCTATTGTTTGAAGAAGGAAAAAGTAATATAAGACATCCTCGACTTATGTCCGATGAGGATTTTCCGTTATTTTTACCCATCGATTGTGTAGATAGTGACAATCTAGCCCACCATCTGTTGTCCAATATCCATAAGACCTAGGTTTCAAACCCACGCTCTACAAATTTGATTGTATAAGATTTTTTGGGCCTGAACCCATCACGCAATTGGGTCAAGGTACAAATTGTGCACTTACAAATAGCGTGTTTGGATTAACTTTTTTATGCTAATTTATTTATTTATATACAATTTTTCAAAACCTCTTTTACTTTTTTCTTTTTTAATTACGATATATTTTTGCCAACTAAATAAACACATAAAAGTTTCAAAAAAGCTAATCCAAAATAGGTCTAGCAAGATATTAACAACTAATTTTAATAACCCATATTCGATTATTTCTGTTTTTTGTTTAAAAATCAACCTGTGTTGATAGTACATATACCTCCTAATATGTCAATCTGTCACACGATTAATCACTAAAACAACAAAAAAAACTAAAAATTTGGGTTTGACTACAATTTTTTGCACTTATTAGTAGTTTTTTTTTTCTTTCATTCAATAACAAGTAATTTTACCAATTCAATTTATTAGGATCCATACTTTTTTTTGTCATGGATCGCTAGAACATAGCAAAAGTAACTATAATAGTTAACTAGTTTTATAATCTAATCAACTCAATAAAGTTAAGCCTTAAACAGTAACACATACACTAGTTACATACTCCCATATATCTTCAGTTTGTTTCACAATTCCAATCTAAACAGCTCCATTTTTAAATTATAAATTGACAAGTTTTTCTTCTTTATTCTTTCTTTGGGCTTTCTTATCTTTAACAGTGTTATACACTAATGCGTCATTATGCCCCACCATATTTGTGTTTATCTATTCCATATTTATAGCTTCATCATTAATATCCATACCTGTCTATGTGGTGGATGACAATGTCATGGAATGTGATTCCCCAAGTATACCAGCCAATTTAGGAGCATAGTTCTTTTTTAAGTATTGTGTTGGAAATTTGAAAATTCAAACAAGGATGGTACACAGAATTATGTAAGCAATTTATCTTCAATATCAAGGTAGTATAGTGGATTTACTTGCTGGGAATGGTTTTGTACGTAGAGTTGATGTCTTCATATTCATGAGATATTTGATGTGGAAATATGGTTCCATTCCTATAAGAGACATGGGCCTTATGTTGTTGGTTGGTCTCAATCAGTGAATCAATTTTCTAGACAAAAACTCTCTTTTCAGTCTTTTGCCAATTGACAAATGGGGGCCCTTCCATTTATTCCATAAATTAAATGAGACTCAAACACATTCAATTTTCATTGCATAAGAATTAGGATATATCCTAAGCTTACTTGTTAGATGTCCCCCATAATTATCTATTCATGTTAAAAATTTTGATTTAACCCTCAATTACATCCAAACTTGATAAAATAAGAACCAGAGAGATAATTGTCAGCTTTACAGGAAGGAATAGAAAGGGGAAAAAAATGTTCAATATAGCGAATGGTAAGATTGAATCCGAAACTCCACTCTCTTCTTAATGCAGCAACTACCAAGATAAGATTGTTTAGCAATAAAACTTAGGAGGACTGAGTGAAGTAAGTTGGAAGTTTCAAATGGGGTTGAATAAACAAGCATGATCATGTTTATTACATTAGCTATTAGTACATTAGCTAGTAGTAAAGCTGACGTCGTAGGACTAGTGCTTCAAGCAAGGGTAATTAGCCATGCATCCTAACAGGCTAACACTCAAAAATGTGACCAAGTTTTTACGGTTGTACTCAACTGTTAAGTAAAGTAAGGAAATTCACATACTTAATTCAACAGTTGGCATAACTATTGAAATGGAAAACTTATATAGGGAAAAGTTTTATCAACAGCTTGATGAACATGGACAAAATAAATTAAATCTTTTATCAACAATTGTAAATGTTGAAAATTAGGAACACGAGGAACTTATATAGTCACTACAGTAAAATAAAAGTTTTATACAACCTATAACTTCTATGGTACAATAGCTCTCACAAACTCTCTTTCTCTCTCTCACAAAACTCAGAAATCTCAAACCCAATTTCATAGCTCTAGGTCTTGATCATGAAAATTTGAAAGCTCTAGATCTCATCGATCATGGAAATCACATAGCTCTTCGTCTCTATGAATATGGGACTACCACATACTAAATGTTCAATAAATGGTGGGACTGTCCTAGTGTAGTATGGTGGAGAAATGTAAATGATTTGCAATGAACATGGGTCTATCACGTACACCACTGAGCTGTGAATGTGCACATCGATCATCCAAGTACGTAATGTGGGGGCGCTTCTAATTAAAGCAAACAAGATTGCGTTCAGCCCCCATGGAGGCCATGGGAAATGAGGATATGAAACAAGCATATTATCACCAAACACCAATACTAGTTAGGTGCTGGATTTGCATATAGCCATGCATTTTTCAGGATTGTGATAACATACCAATGCGTTGTTGATTGGCTTCATCATTATCATGCAACTTGTCTAAAGGTTTTCTCTGCATTCAAGTTTTGGATTAAATGGTACCCGACATCACTGAAAACTATAAAGACATCGCTCATCATTATATTTGGTTCATTGCATTAGCATGGGACCCCGACAGATATATAGCTGATTAGCTGCATGTTGAAGAAGGATTGGATCGTTTTAATGGGGCAGCGGTGCTTCTTTTTTCCCCTGCTGCATTCCAAAGAAAGATGTTATATATGTAAATCCGTGTGTTTCTTGTTCTTTATTTTCATCCGCCATTTTTCTTACATAAAATTTGATAATTATATATAAAATATTGTCGATATAACATCAATCTTTGAACATAATGGTGTAAGAGATTTTATACTAAATCCTTATAAAATTTAATATTGGTGTATGTGATGTTATACTATCTTTCCTTGAGATTTTACCATGTCATAGATAAATTTAAGCATATGCGATTATATATTATGCATTTAAAATATATTTCTACTTATTTATACAAATCTCAAAGGAGAGTGTCAATCATCCACAAACCTCAAGAGCCAAACGGAATGACATTTCACTGATTCATTCATAGTTTGCACAATAATCTTTTTTTAAAATAGAATATCCATTAGAGAAGTCAAAATGTGAAATGGATTTTATGTTGCACTTATACTTTGCAAACACCAATCAAGGGGCTGTCATTTATTTAAATGTTTGGGAATGAGTTTTATTTCATGAAACCTCAAAAAGGCTGGTATAATTTACCAAAAAAACAAAATAAGTGTGTTTGGAATTAAATATTTTGTTCAATTTTTAACTTTTATGTATAATTTTTTAAAACTCTCTCTTTTAATTTAGCAAAAAGCTAAATAAACTGATACCAAATGCACATACACACAATAAACATGTAACTAGGGGAGTATACTGGTAATCCATGATATCATATTTCGTCTTTTCGTAAATTTTTTCCAACAGTTGTAATCATAAGTTCATAACTGCTAATGCGTTTGATATCTTGTATTTTCTACTAGTTTATTTGTTTAAAGCTACTTTTGTTTTATCTTTTAATAATTAATTAACATAAAAGACATATGATGTCAGATATCTTCAAAGCTTTCCACCAAGTAATTTATATAAAACTAAAAAATTTCAAAGTTGCCCCTCAAAATGGGTTTTTGAGTATAACAATAATTTATTTGTACAAAGTGGTGATTTAATGGAGAGGATTCAAATTTTGGACAACTCTATTTGGAAATGTCATTTTTAAGAGACTACTTTAATCTAAAAATTTAAACTTTTTAATTTGAGTCCAATTATTTTATATTAATTACTCACTTTTGTGATTTGTAGCTAACATACAACTTAATTAGCCTTGGTTTTGAAGTGTTGATATTTCCAGTGTTTAAGTGGAAAGTGAGAAAATATATTTAAAAAATTGAAAAAAAAATGTGAAGAGAAAATCAAAGATGACGTAGAAAAGTCAAAAGATAAAAGAGAGAGAGAGTTATTATTTTTTATGCCACATATTTGTGTAACAGTTTTTCCAACAACAAAAAATACTAATAATAATATCGTTGACTTTTCAATCCCTCCTACTAGATACTTATGCAAAATATTAATTTTAAATTTTTACATGTTCTTTACATTTTATTTTCTCTTACTGTTTGGTCCTGCCAAACAAAGCTTAATTGAGGTAAATAGGGATATAAGTTGTGCCGCCATGGATTGATTAAAGGAGGAGGATATAAAGCACACCGACGTATATACCGTTTTTGTCAATCATATATCAAGTATCAACTAGAAGCAACTTGATTGGATTTTTTTTTTTTTTTTTTGTTTGTTGAATGCAACTTGTTTGGATCATATCGCTGAACCTCTTACTACTACATTAAATGTTACGCGGGACATTGCGTGTTGCTTCAAGCTTGGGACTGAGTCTGACAGATTTCTATTGCATGCATACCCCAAGATGGATTTTGGTTCATTTTTCATTTTGGGTGCACGTTATGCATTTTGGATTTGGACCTACTTGCAAAATTTAATGCCCACACTAAATGGTTCTCAACAATTCCCACAGATATTTTTAGAATATGATATTTCTAACCAGTAAAAAAAAAAAGTTTATTAATAGATACTTTGGGTTCATCTTGTTGAGGAATTTATTTATATGATTATTTAATGTGTAGAGCAAAAGGATGAGGGTTTTTTTTTTTTTTTTTCCCTGAAAAACTCTTTATTAAACCCAACACAAAAGAATACAACAAAAGAGAGGGCCTAGATTCATCTCTTTTCAAAGCCTAAGTAACCAGAGGGGCAAGGAAGAAATAGGAACTGGCTCACTACATACATGTGAATTAGTAAAGAACCTCGGACATCCACATAAAAAAAATAAAAATAAAAATTCAAAATTAAAAGAAGAAAAGAAGAAGAAGAAGCGGTTAGAGATCTTGGCTAATTTTTAAGCGTTTTGGAATGTGTTGGCACTGAATTGTTTAAAAGTAATGGAAACATTGAAATAAGTGAGTTATTATGCATTTAAACTTAAGGTAATGTTTGGTTAGGTGAATTATATAGAAGATAGAAAAAAATAATAAAATAAAATAAAATAAATAAAAAAAGAAGAGAGAAAATTAAAGGAGGAGGGAAAGATATTTATTGGTGTGTTTGGTTGGTGGATTTGTAGAAGAAAAACGGGCGAGGCGCAAGTATTTTCTTTCCAAACCCACTAAAATGTTCTGTTCAACTTTGACAGAAAACTGAAGAGAAAACACTATGCCAGCCAACGACCAAATTTGCCCCTCCCTCTCCACTGTGTTTGTGCTTTGAGTTATGTTCACATTGTATTGTTTTTTTTTTTTTAACGTCTTTTCTTTTCAGTTTTTTATTCTTTTACATTTTCACCCTTCCAATCAAATGGAAAGACATGTACTACTCAAATTTTTTTCTTTTTTCTTTTTTCTTGAGATAAAAGATGTAAAGTTTTATTAATAATAAATTTTTTTAAAAAAAGGTAGGTTACAAGCTGGAAAAGAGTGAGTATAAACTATAAACTAAACAAATACAAACTGGTGTAACAGTACAACGGCAACTACACACAATATATAAAATCCACTAGTTAAAACAGACTTTAATACGGACTGATTCCTTGGACATGGGCAAAGAAATGTGTAGTACTGATCAATTTCTTTCTTGCAAGAGTAGAAGTCCACGGACTCCACTTGATCATGAAATGACCTCCTAGAATGAAGCCCACAATGTTGAGGAGTGCAGTTAAATTTATGGGTCTCACAAAATCATTGGGTTTCGACTTTAAAGCAACTTGGGCTTTATTATCCATTTTCTTTTGTATGCTTTTTGCTTCCTAAAAGCTAAAAATGGGAATAATTTGATTGATATTAATAATTTGATTGATGTTAATTCATACCGATTTGCTGGAGATATGATAAAGCAAAAGGGTTATCTAAAGGAAGCAACTTTGGCAAGTGGCTTGGTAATATCTTAATTGTCAAATTACCATTTTGGTTATGGAATTTTATAGAAAGCAAAAAGAATTCTATCTAATTTTGAGAATATCAATTATTTTCATTTAGGTCTTGAAATTTTAAATTTTTCAGTATAATGGAAAAATCTAATGCGGTAGACTTTTTTTTTTTTAATATATCTGTACATGTCTTTATAAGGTTGACATGACACCTTAAGTTCACATTTAACTGCAGTCATACTCTTTCATATCATGTTTATAATCTTTTATATTATATGTAAAAGGTAGACATTTGATGAAAAAATATGAACATTATCTAAAACATTTCACATCTAAAAGTGCGAAACAATAGTTAGCCTCAAGTTATATGCTATTCTCATAAAATCATAATATATAAAAATACAGAATAACATTCAAGTTGAACTACTCAATTTTTTATTATTAAATATGAAATTTAATAATCAATCATTGAATTACATTTTCTTTTTATACTATGTTTGCAAAATTTCAAGATTATCTGTGATCAATAACTACCTCATCTATTAAATGCTTGAATTTCAAGTTTATGTATTTTAAAATTATGTATAAAGAATGAGTTTATTAATTGAATAATAATAATAACATCCTAACGGTGAATAGATAACCAATAATCTGACTGAATTTGTCTAATCCAGACCAAAGCAATCCATCATAGAAAGACATGGCAAAACGGATCAGAATTTTCTAACCCGAAAAATAGCCGACCTGAATCCAATTTTTTTTTTTACCCGAAGCAAAACGGGTTGACCAATGACCCGACCTAACCCGAAGCTGAACCATTTTTTTTAAACTTTTTTTTTGGTAAAAAAAATAATAAAATTAAGACAATATTGATTTACTCATTTGTTGTGAGTTTTAAGGAAACAATTGAGACATTTACATAACTGCATGCAAATTAATTGAAAGATGAATGGTTGAACATTTTGTAATGAGTAAAGATTTTTAGATATCAAATAATAAAGTACGTGCCAAGATAATCTGGTTATAATAGAGTTAAAAACATAGATTTAAAATTGTAGACATATGTGAAAAACATTCACAAGTGTGAAAATAGTGAAGCCAAAGTATCAAATTAGCATAAATTATAAATGCTTAGACCTATTTTTTAACAATTTATGTCCAAAATAAACGGCTTTTCAAAATAAATTATGATATTTCTTAGAGTGTGTGTTGCTTAACAATGATATGATATTCATAAAAGATACTGTGTATAAATAAGTAAACAATCAAACTTTAATGTATATCTTAAATTAAAATAGAGTGTCAACCACAATTGATAATAAATTATAAAATTAATTTTGAAGATCGTAAATTTTTTATATGTTTTTATTCTTTGTCTAATGAGTTATTCAATAAGTCATTTGTAATTTTGTTTTATATTTTGGGATATTGATATTGTGTAGAAATAAAACTTGTGTATTTGTTTAGTATCTTTGTGTTATTTTGTTTTAGATAGCAATGTTAGAATTTATACAATTTTAAAATTATTAAATAAATATTAATAAGTTTAACTGAGTTCATTCTTTATATAAGTGATGAATTCAAAATAATGCATTTTACATCAATTAATTTGTTACATGACTTTCCAAATGACAAATACATGTTATTTTCTTTATTTTAAAAAAATCATGTGAAAGATACGGGTCAATCCGACCTGACCCGCAACCCAATTGACCCGAACTTGTTTTTAACCTACTTAAAATCACTCGTTTTTTACCCGCAACTTGTTGACCTAACCCGAACCAACCTGACCCAACCCGCCCATTTTTTACCATGTCTTATCACGGATTTGCCAAAATACTAGGTTGAATTTGGTTTTGTATCCCAAAGCCCAATTGATTGTGGACAAAATTCAGATCAGTGCAAGAGGAACTTTATGAAACTGATGTAACAAACACCCCCCCCCCCCCACCTCCCCCACTCTCCACTCTTTTGCCTTACCCCTTGCCACCCCTCACTAGACTTGCACCTCCCCTCCACTTGTTGGCTTTGCCCACCTCATCCCTTTGCCAATTCACTAACCATGCTCCATGATACCAAGCAATCCGATCGCAGACCTAAAAAGGAATCTAGGTCAATAATCTGAACCCTTTCGATTGGTGGCGGTTTGAATCTTCCACACCCAAGTGATGGTACTTGTCAGGCAAACTTCTCATCCTAGAATTACCTATGGTTTTAAGCATAGCTAAAGGCAATTCATAATTAGAAATGATAGGCTTCGCCAAAATTCCAATAAAAAAATGACATGGGGCATCACTAGTTATCTTAATTTCTGCCGCAAATTGGCATTAGTAATTCCATTATTTTTACTAGTCAAATCAATTTGGAGGATTCAAGTCTTATTCCATAATTTGGTGCTCAACTTTACTGCAATAAATTTCATAATTGTTGAAGTGATCAAATGTGAGTAATGGAGAAAGAGTAGTGAATCCATGATGTCCATCACTCACATTCATTACTTCAACAATTATGAAATTGGTTAAGAAAAAAGTTGTTTGCGTAGCATTACTGAATTGAAAACCATCCCTAAAAAGCAAGAAGCCAAAGGTACCAAAAGGATGAGAAGTTTATGGTCCACCAATAACAGGTCAATAAATCCTGGAAAATGGGTGATTTGGACTTTTCCATAAAAATAGAGAGTATCATACATTTGAGTGGCACAAATTGAGACTGCAGTACATAATGTTATCCACACGAATTTGAGCACTCTTAGCACCTTAGAATCTTGTAATAATATCCACTTACAAATTTTCAAAGAAATCCTAAAAATATAAAACCTAAAAGAATAAAATAAAAAGAATCAATAGAAAACCTTGTGCTGTCACTTGCCCAATAGACCAAAAAAAAAAGGAATAGAAAAAAAAGAATACAATCCCTTTTCAGTTTTCACCACTCTCTTAAAATACCTTAAAAAAAACATACACAACTGTTAAGAAAAAAAGAAAATGGCTTTAGAAAACTGTTTTCAGCTGAGCACAGTGTGCACTACTAGAACTGCTGCTCTACAATGTTACCATCCATTTTCTTCAAAGGAACGGCTTAATTTTCCGACATGTAATGCATTGAAGAAGTCATTACTCACATCAGTCACATGCTCTTCATCATCTTCATCGTACCCTCATTCAATCAGTGTCAAACCCAGAAAACCAAGCATTGTCTGCAAAGCTCGTGAAGCTGTGAATGAAGGTTAGCTACTCAGTACTCACTCTATAACATAATTTATTTATTGATAGTAGATTACAAGGTGGCTTGTAAAAATTACATCCCCTTTCGTTTATGGTCTTTAAGTATTTATAAATCCTTAGCAAAAAATGGTAGTAGAGCTGACTTGAACATCTTAGTCTATCAAACAACTGAAGGGTTTGTTCAAGGCTTAAAGCAACTTCATAAGAGAAGACTTAGGAGGAGGTTTTTTTTGCTTTGTTTTATATCTATTTCTGCATAGTAGTTAGAATGAGGAAATATACGAATGAAACTCATAAGCCTAAGTGCCAAGATCTTAGAGATGTTGTTGTTGTTGCTTTGGTCTTGTTATTTTTATCTTTTCTAGCTTGGCTAAACTTGTCATAATTGCTTCTTGGGATTTTCTGTTCAAACTTAAAAGTTCTTAAGGAAAATAATCAGTTGGATAGTGCTACTATTGCCTTCCATATCCCATAGTTGGTGAATTCTAAGAAAGAAAACAGAAAGGAGTTTGAGTCCAGTAAATTTGATTTTTTCTCAAAAAGTTGCTCACTTAATTTTTGCAAATGCTTGAAATCTACAGTTCTAGTGGTGACAGGTTTAAACTAGAATAACCTTGTGATTTTGCTGTTAAGACTAGGAGGAAAACTTTGTATAGTTCCTTAGGTATTGTAGCTTAGGTTTTCCAATTGCATTTAACCATATGTCTGTATAGATCAATAAAACAAAATGAGTGTTATCTTTTTTCAAAAACAGTTAAATATATAACCAGGTGGTTCATTGGTCAATGCAACTGCTTGGTTGAATTTATTTAGAGAACCTAAGATAAAACACCTAAAGAACTGTACCAAAATTTTACCCTAAAACTCAAAAAGTTCTAAGGAAGAAACGTTAAGTTGGATATGATACTACTGCCTTCTATGTATCATAATTGATGAATTCTGAGAAAGACTACAGAAAGTAGTTTGAGTTGCTGTAAATATGATTCTCTCAAAAAGTTTCTCACTGCTAATTTATGGAAATGCTTGAAATCTGCAGTTCAAGTGGTGACAGATTCAAACTGGAATAACCTTGTGATTGCAAGTGAAAACCCAGTTCTGGTGGAGTTTTGGGCACCATGGTGCGGACCTTGTAGGATGATTGCCCCTGTGATTGAGGAACTAGCAAAAGAATATGCAGGAAAGATCCTGTGCCTCAAGCTCAACACCGATGACTGCCCCAACATTGCCACTCAGTATGGAATCAGGAGCATTCCAACTGTGCTGTTTTTCAAGAATGGAGAGAAGAAAGAGAGTGTAATTGGTGCAGTGCCCAAGTCCACCCTATCTGCTACTGTCGAGAAATATGTTGAGGTTTGAAGCTTGAAGAGAGAAATGAGAAACATAATTACCTTTAGGCATAAGGACATTAATGTTGTGTCAATGAAGTTATTGTTGATTCAAAAGGCACTATTCCAGTATTCAAGAGCATTTTCGTATGTAAATGTTAACACCATACTCATTATCTCCTTCATTTGGTACATGTTATGTTAAATTACCTTTTCTGCATTCAAGAATGCCTTCAGTTTCTCATTCTCTTCCAGAAACTCCAACTATGTATCCTTGCATTTTCTCAAAGCATAAGTGAGGGCAGATATCAAGAGGGCCTATTCATTTTTCATATTTGCTTAGCTCAATGTGTTGAAGAATGCCTTTTTAATTTCTCTGTCCCTGAATCTTTTTTCCAACCTCGAATTTTCTCCCCGAGTAATTCAGTAACATAACAATTGAATTGTTTTTTCATTATTGGTTCTTCGACCCTTTATTAATCCCTCCACAACTGGATAATATTTCTTTCAGACCTTACTTAGTAGGCCTAATTATGTCTGCCAACTTGGCTAATTCTGGAGCAAAGTTTCCGGACTACCATACCCACATCGGCAGGCAAAAATATAAATGTCCCAACAGCTCTAATTGGACAGCCAATGCAAAATAGGATAACCAATTTTATCTACAGATAGCTTCAAATAAGGTTGCTTGAGAGTTGAGAGAGTCAACGATAAGAATAAAGAATGAGTTCTTCCCCGTTTATCAACCGCTCAACCCATCATAGGTCAAAATAAAATAAAATAAATAAGTAAAATATAATGGGATCCACCTGTTGCGAAAATGTAAAATTTTGTTGTTGTGCCCTAGACTTTCTCATAAAGAAAAGATGCTACAACAATAGGTACAGCTGATTCAGTTTTGTTGTGCCCTAGACCTTCTTCATTCATTTTTTGCTTTAATTTCTGATTGTAAGGTTCGTTGTTAGCGTGCTTGCTAGATTATCTACTTGGTCATGCGCAAAACCACCCCCTCAAAAAAAAAGGAAAGGAGAAAAATAAAAAGGGGGTATTATATGTAAAGAAAATATGAAATTTAGAACAAAAAAAATATATATATATATATATATAAACGTACAATATAAATCACAGCGAATTAGCCCATTTAGCCACACCACCAGCCACCAAATTTTCCTTTCTATATATAAATAACAGATTAGTACAGAGTGGGAGCAAAGCCCTGTAATAATATTTCACCGTATACAACCAACCATCTTCGCAGGGCCTCCGGCAATTCTGCCATTTCTCATGCTGCATAAGCAGCTATAGTTAAGAACTGGAACCATAGGCGTGATCAATTAAAGCCTTTCATGGGGAAGGTTTCCAATCAAACTGAAGATTATTAAAGCCGTTAACTGCTCCCAGCCCACTAAGCAGCTGGTTTCCCAAATCCTGTTGTTGATGATTCATAATTCGGTCTTGAGCCATTGAGGTCATTCCTACCCTTCCATTCATTATGGAGTTATTTCCCATTGCTGCTCTAATTCCATTAACCATGGCAGATTGACCATGTCCACCCATACTGCCAAATCCACCACCCCCCATACCAGAATTACTGTTGACTGACCCATTCCCCACAAAGCAGTTGCTACCATTGAGACCTGTGTTATTGCTTGTCGGCAAAATCCCATTAACATTTTTCACATCATTCCCCAGAGAACCAACACCAACCATATTACCTGTGCCATTAAGTTGGTTGGACATCATCATGTCATGTAAGATTTTCTGGACTGAGCTCTGCGAATCACTTGGGTCAGCCTCACCGGAAAGAACTGGCTGTTGCAAGGACATTGATGAATTTGAGGTACTCATGTGATTGGTGGTTGTCAAGGCGCTGTGAGACGTTTGTGGGGGATTGTTAGATGAGGAGGGTGTTGGTGATTGGAATGGGGAAGGGTTGGGTTGTGCCTGCGGAATAGTACTGGAGGAACCGGGGGAGGGAATCTGAACAGAACTTCCTCCATAAGGACTGCTTGCATTGTTCATAGAATTTTGTTGTCTGGAGTTCATGGAGTTCTGATGGAGAAGCCCAACAATGGTGCTTGTTGAGGTTGATGTGGATGCCATGTTGAGGGAATTATTTACGCTAGGCACACCATTGCTAACAGCAAGTGGCATAGCACCAGTTTGGACAGAGCCTTGTTCACTGCTTGAGTTCTGTGCCATTGTTTGCTGCTGTTGTTGCTGTTCCTCCGGCTGTTGAGAATGACCATGAAACCCAGATGACGTACTTGTCCTCCTAGGATACTTGGCCAAGCTTTCTGAGAAGAAACAGACATAAAATGAGTTACCCTATGGCATTTGATATCCAGGATAGAGTTGTGATGCAGCTCGCATGCAAAAATCACTAGCACAAATAAATCTGAGGGAATTGGAATAACAATGCACTTGCACATTTTTCCATATACTAACTACACAGATTTTGATAGCCATTTCACATGCAAATACACAGAAGAAAAAAAAAATCCATGTTCCACCAGAAGACTGTCAGCAAAATAGTTTAGAGTATAAGGGAGCAGCTCTTCATTTGTCAGAATCAGGTCCTTAAATGTTAAAAACTGCTGCTGCTATCTTAATTAAATCAATTACTTGTGTGTGTGTGTTGAAAACTGCCACCAGAGTTTTGCTTCATATTCACATCGCATAAACCCTTGTTTCTCACCTTTCAAATTAGACTACCTTGATGAGAAATCATAAACAAGTATTTGCAGATCTAATATTTTCACACACAAAAAGCCCCTCAAACTAAAAAGGTCTGAAAGCCTGATGCCTCTTGCAAATATCATTAGAAGCTTTAAAAGAAACAAGTTTGGGCACATTATGCCAACAAGCATTGAGCTACTAAACAAAAAATATTCTATGATGGCATGTCCATTTGATCAATCCCTCTAAGTGCCTTGTTTTGCAAGAATGTATACCTCCGACTTACATACGGTATGACAGGTACTACAATACTCATCATCATCCTTTTCTTCTCTTGAAAGATCAGACAACTTTCTAACACCTCTTGCCCAGGCAATTACATTACCACCAGAAGGATATCTTGGAAGCCCAAATATTCAGCCTCTAGACAGAAGTGTTATTGGCTTTCCAAATTTTCAAATGATTTGGTGTTTATGAACCTGCTCAACCCTTTTTATTTTTGACAAGTGTATATGTGACAAGCCTTGTAGCTCAATAGCATTGCCTAGTTTCCTTACTAGGAAAACCAAGGTTCAAAGTCCCCTCCCCAATTATTGTAACAATTAAATTTTATATATATATCACAATTTCTTTTATTATTCTTCTTTTTGTTGGGTGGGGGTGGGGGTGGGGGTGGGGGGGGGGGGGGGGGGTGGTGAAGGTTAAATATCAGGCTAGATTGAAAAAAACCTCTCACTAAAGTCTTCTATTGCATAAAATGTAAAAAAATCAACTTCCCTTATTTCTACAACAAACCAAATTCTAACATATTGAATGTCTATTCGCCTCATAAAATCACATTAACAACGTTAGTATGATAGTATAGCTATATAACCGTGAACACCATATTTTCCCATGCTCCATTTCTCAGATCTAACATTCCACTCCACCTTGGAAAAGAGACCAC
This sequence comes from Castanea sativa, assembly GCF_040712315.1. NCBI lineage: Eukaryota > Viridiplantae > Streptophyta > Magnoliopsida > Fagales > Fagaceae > Castanea > Castanea sativa. Next base: position 25,376,426 of record NC_134024.1, on the reverse strand, counting down.
AAATGTGGCATATGTATGTAAAGGTAAAAGTTTAACTGAAAGAAAATTCACATCAAACTTACCCATAGGTCCCGTTTTTGTATTTCGGCTATAATCAATCAAGTCTTTCATACTATTAACCACTTCTGATATCTGCATGCCAAGAATAAGAGAAACAACTAGGTGATCAATCACACTGCACACAAGTCTCATTAATATAGTTCATCATAGATTACTACTTATAAAATTATATATATTTCATATAGAGAGTAGCCAAGAGAAGCCTCATTTATCTGGCATATATTTAGTTATTATCTTTAACAATACCACATCCCTAATGCAACAGCAGTGGAGATGGAAGCATTCCACATAGGGACCATAATCATAACATCAATGTACAATAAATAAAAACTTAATAACAAAAACTCAATGCTGCAAGCAAATCTCTAAGCATTTGAAATATCTAATACACTCTAAGCACTGCTTAGAAGCCAAAACCTTTTATACCAATTAAGAATTAACATATAATTCTACAGAAATTTCCAAATTGAGCCTTCAAATTATCAGCAGATGAGCATTTAAATTAGTGTATACTATTGTGGTTCAGAGAGAGATAAGAAACTTTAAGGGTTCAGTGCTGCATATTGGGTTCATGAGTGAGGTGGAAAAGCCAATAGAATAGGAATAAAAAATTCCCGAGCACATATTGAATATTTTGAAAGTATGACTATGGCATTGCATTGGAACTGCTAGATTTAATGAGACTTAATTTAATGTACTTGCATAGGGAGAAAAAATGATAACTGTTAAGCTCAATCAATGGAGAGAATCATCTAGTCCAACCCATGATGTAGTTGACCTAAGAAGAGCATATTCAACCTAATATCAGAAATGGAATATATTTTTAACAGATATGGTAGAGGAGAAAGAAATGTGTCAAACAAAGAATATTTGAACAAATTTCAGTTCAAAAAAAAAAAGGTGTGGAACCCTAGTACAGGGGATGTGTACAAGAGAAACAAAATTTAAATCACAAATTTTTCTCTAGGAAGGCATTGGAAGAGAGTTTCACTATCAACTAGCAAGGTACGATTAGAACACTTTTCCCCCAAACCCCCCACCAAAATGAATAAAGAGAAACAGAAAGGGTACTACAGTAATAAGATAATGTTACATGCCAATTTGAGATAAGACTGACCGACAAGTATCAGTAATGTGAACATTGTTCTACATCAAAGAAAATACCACTGACACTCCAAATACAGCAGTACTCAAGCTAAATACGAACTCTGTTGCAGTTACCTAAAGAATATATCCCCAATATCCTAAACTGCCTTTTCTTTTCACCTTTTTTTTTGTCATGGTAAGATGAACTGCAGCTTTTAAATGCAGAAAATACCACCAACATTCAAATTTTTAATACATAGGGAATAATACAGAAGCCAGGATACTACAAAGCCCATTAAACAAAAAAGGGGCATTACCTGAAGGCAGCGCACATATCTCTTGGTATATCCTAAGTCATTTACCAATGGAACTTCCAAAGCTTTTGCTAATTGTCGAGCCGATGCTACGAACCTAAAGAAAAATTACAGTAAAAAAGAATAAGGCCTCAATGATCATACAATTAACACATCATACAACATGGATAAAAGCCAAGGAAATACAATAAAAAATCAGAGTATCACAGCAACAATTCACACATAAATACACCCATAACCACCTGGGCAGTGGGGGGGGGGGGGGGGGAGAGAGAGAGAATAGAGGAAGGGGGGTGCAACAAAAATGGAATACTTTCCCTGCATGTCATGATAATCCATAAATAATCAAAGAACCAACTAGTTGCAATAAAATATAATAGTGTTAGGCTGTCTCACAGCCTTGCCCAATTAAATATTTGAGAATAGAAACCATATGTCATAAACAAAGCAAATTTGAGAATCCAATGTCCAATATCCTTTGCAGGTTCTCAGAGAAACCTTAAATTTTAACCTCTACATACTGCCAAACTTAAAAACTCGTGCAACCTATACTTCATGAAAATCATGGATGCTTGCAGTACGCATCAACAGGAACAGTGTAAAAACAGATACTTTCCCTAGGAACACCATTGCTCTAGTGCGTAAACAGAGCATAAGTGAAGAAAATAAATATATGGCACATGCAGAGAAAAATAACTAATCTATGAACATTTGCTGCATTGTAGATATTGAAACATTCTGAATGAGATAAGGAGGAACCAATGGAATGTTTTATCTTTTCTTCTTCTTTTTTAAGGAACTAATTGAACCACCAAAATTCAATCTGGACAAAAATAAAGCACAGGAAAAACGCTCAGAGATAGCAAACGAACAAGGAAACATATGATCAAGGACTTACATGTTACAATTATTTTGCAACTCTGAAACGGATAAATTGGATGGTGCATTTTGAGTAGCAGCCTGGTATTTTTGGGCTGCAGCTCCAAGTTGACTAACCTGAGAAGCAAAAATTACAACTATTAAATACACACAATATCCAATAGTGGCAAAAATACTTAATGCCCCCACACATACATTTCAACAATCAACATTTTGACACCAATATTGGACAACAATATTTGATTAAGGGGTCTTTTGAATATTTCTTGGAAAGTAACTGGGTCACAGAACCCGTAAGATACATACTCTAATGGTACATCCAAAACAAACTGACCAAGCTATGATGGACATTGAATCCAGAAATTGTATACATCCAATGGATATTATTTCATTCAATGGCAAACAGGTATCCAGTTTAGAAATCCAGGATATGCTTCAAAAGTATATGTAAAATGATGACAGTGCAACCTAGAACAAGAATATAAACAAGACAAAATTATTTCCAATTTCTTCTCCAAGTAATAAACCCCTTTGACAAATAGGAAACTTGGTTTTGTAGATCTGCATTCGTTCTGGCAAAGATTTAATATATTAGGAGCCATGATGCTCTAGAAGAACCCTTATAGGATTCATGGTACTTCCAAATCCATTCAATTTGGTTTCCAGATTTATTGACATGCTTAAATAGAGATCTTTTTGAATATCTTTGTGTAGCACAACACTCCAAATGGAATTGCACCAAACATTAGCAACATAACCATCATAATGAACCATGAATGATTTAATTTCTCAAATCATAAACTGATTCCATTTATCACTCATGATTAACTCACACCAAATAATGCAGAAAGACAAACTAAATTCATTTCACTCGGTACATATAATGCCCTGGGATGGTTTCAGATCAATCAGACATAATAGGGGTAAAAAGAATCAAATAAAGAGAAATCATAAAAATTCACACACATTCAAGCTTAATGGATCATATTTGCCTAAGTCATACCATAATAGTCAAAAATAAGGGAAAGGCAGACAATCAAGAAAATAAAGGTCATTATCAAAGCACTAATCTCATTTATCATATAAATCCAAGACATAGTTCCTCTGAATAATGCGCATATTACTAGCTATCCAAAAAGGGATAACCAAATGGATAAACTTCTATTGTTAATCTGTATGTTAAAGAAATTAGATCTCCTCAAGGAAGTCTTGAAGAAAAGGATTAGTATTACAAGTGTATTAGCAATAAGGCATAGTTATAAACTACTGAACCTCCTCGTACAAATACTTTATTTACAGGAAGCGAAATCACCACCTTCAAATACTTCAAGAAATTTTTTTTTTTAAAGTCCGATTGTCGCTAAGCAAATTTTATATAAATACAATCAGGCAGTTAATTTGGTTGCCCCCAGCATGGCCCAGGGGACAACATATTTTGCAGGCATCAACAATAAAACAAAAGAGCTTCTCTTGTTATAAGATGAAAAAATTTCATCATTTACCTGAGGTATCAACAATCTTCGAGGGATAAGCTCTTCATGACGCCGAGCACAAAACTCCCAAGAGCATATCTGGTATAATAAATGAAGGACAAGACAGAATGTCAATGAATGACACCTTGTAAGGCATTAACGTAAAGAAGCCAATTTATTTTCTGCATAACCTTTAGGTCTGGAGAGAAAACAATCCGAAGTTGACCATCACGTACAACACGAAGTTGCTCAAAAACGCTTTCCTGTATTGCTTTTGCATAGTCCAGGACAATCTGACCAGATGAATTCTGATATTCACGAGGCATGTCAACATAAAGAAGTTCTTCCAAAGTACCACTTTCATACTTGATTTTGAAAAGCCTGGGAAGAACCTCGACAGTTGCTTCTGAAAATTTACAGTCAACAGAATTCAGAAGCCAGTTAGACATGGTAAACTTAACCCTTACAACATTTACATATAGCGTAAGTACTTGACTAATTAACATGAATATTCAGCAGAAAAGCAAAGATGCTAAAGAACACATGGCATGACAAGAGATATTTAAGAGGGGACACCAATTTAGAGTAGCAGTGGGCACCATGGACTACAACAAGATGCAGAAAACTACAAAACTTGGAAAAACTATCAATGAAACATACCGAAACCACGGCCAGGCTTGCGATTGCATATTTCACAGTGCCATACATCCTGCAAAATTTACAAGATCGATCGTTATGTATACAAAGAAATCCGGAGGGCCAATAACATTTTGAGAGACTATTATGATGATTTACTTCAAAATAGGATGAAGATGATATTAAATATCAATGAATATATAAATAAAAACAAGATACCAACTAAGATGAGCTCTAGTAGATTTGCATGTCATTAGCACCAGACCTGAGGAAAAACTCCAGTTGTTTGCCGACCACTTCCATACATAGAAACACACCACTTCTTTTTAGCATTGGGAGCAAAGTACTCAGCAACAAATTTCCTCCAGAATTCAATATTGTTGTCCTACATTAAAAAAAAACAATGCATTATTACAGTTCATAATCACCCACACCCCATACACATACAAAAGACTAAATGGTAAGAAAATCTTACTTCAGGTCTGTGTTGTTGGTGATACATGTAATGTGTTAGACGCCGGGCACACATTCCAGGCTCATAGACAGGTTTTACAGGAGGTCTCAAAGGCAAATTCTGCTGTTGAAATTGCTGCGGTAATTGGGACCGCTGCTGAGGCATTGACTTTAATAGTTGTTGTTGTTGGTGTTGCTGTAACTGCAAGAGTCTTTGTTGATGCAAAATATTAATCTGGGCAGCCGCAGCGTGAGAGGTCTGCCTCGACATGTGGAGGAATTGTTGTTGCTGCTGCTGCTGCTGCTGTTGTTGCTGCTGCTGCTGCTGCTGCTGCTGTTGCTGCTGCTGCTGCTGCTGCTGCTGCTGCTGTTGATGCAGATATAATGATTGATCAGAATGTTGGGGTTCCATTTTTACTGGCGCCAAATTTCTCATTGCCTGCATTTGCTGTGGTTCCATTTTCACTTGACCAAGACTTCTCAATGTCTGCATCTGCTGCTGGTGCTGTTGGTGCTGATCATTAGCCACCTGAGGCTCCAATTTTACAGGTCCAACACCACCTAAGCCTCCTCGCATTGATTGATATTGCTGCTGCTGCTGCTGCTGGGTGCTGTGAGGAGCAGAGAACTGTTGCATTGGCTGCTGACCGTGTTGGAAATTCTGGGATTCAAGTTGCTGGGACTGCTGATCCGATATTAGCTGGCTACCAGAAGGGTTCGAGAATTGCTGACCCTGTCCTTGACCGGATGAACCAGAGTTTGCCATGTTTGAAGCTACAAGTGAAGATGAAGAAGTATTAAAACCCATACCATTGCCAATAGTAGAAAGTGGATCCAACTCAACGCCAGTATCAATACCTCCACGCTGGCTACTCCCAGGACCAGAAAGCCCAGGATTCTGACCTCCATTTCCAAAAGACTGATTTAGAAGAGAGGACACATTAGGCATGTTTCCAAGCATATTCACGTTATTAAACGGAGTCCGAGGCGACACAAGCGAAGGAAAAGCTGACTGAGGAGGCATGGGACCTCCTTGAGCTCCCAATAACCCAGAATTTGATCTCAAGAGTGAAGGTGTAACCGACTGGGCACTACCGATCGGAGTGGGTGGCCCCGAAGGCACCATTTTTCAAAAAAATCAAAATCTACAAACACTCACCTAAAGTTCTAAAACTATCTTAAAAGAACATGAATTGAACAAACTAAAGTTACACAACAAAGTGTGAAAATCCAGACAAATAACTCAAACCAGATAGCACTTCAGGGCTATAAGGTTCAAAACCCTTATTGTGCTCGAATCCAAACGGGTAGGCTTTGTGTCTACGAAGTTCACGTCTTCCAAAGGCAAGCCAGATACTGATAAAAACCAAGACCAAGAAACAGGTATCAATTCTGAACATTCTAGAATTGTACCGTCTCTGCGAAACCAGCAATCACCAAGCTGCTCCCGCATGAATCTCTGTACAACAATATACAAATTTTTAGATCTACTATAGCTTCAACCATTGTACTAAAACTAGCCAATTGACACTCACACAAACCCAGATTCCAAATCTCAATTTCCTCACACTATCAACCAAAAACCCTCATAAAAAGCCACCAAACAAAACAGCTACAAACAAACCCACATCACCAAAAACCCACCCAAAAAAAAATCAATTAAAGTAAAAATAAAATTTAAAAAACCCATCAAAGAAAAACCCTTTTTCCCCCACACCCTTTTTAGCTCAAATTTCAAACTTCAAACACACACAACCAAAAAATTTGAAACTTTACTCAAACTACAACACAAACACTGCTTATACTAAACCCTTCTCGATCGAGCCCCATATTCCACAAATCAACGATCCAGAACTTCAAATGAGTAAATAAACAGAGTCCAAAAACTACCTCACAAGCCCAAAAAAAAAAAAAAAAGTAGAACTCAAAAGGGTCAGAGTCAAAGACTACCAAAGAGAACTCACCAGAGTTGCAAATTGAACAGTGACAAAGTCTTCGATACCCACTGATCAAAATATTATTCCAAAAACAAAAATAAGAAATACCCAACTCCTTTTTTTCACTTTCTTTTACATAAATATCTATATATGTGAATTCAAAGTACTAAGAAATAAAAAAACAGGAAACAGAGTCCGAGTTGAAAAAAGAAAGCTTTTTTTTTTCTTTTTGCTTTGCTTTAGGGTTTCATCTCTTCTTCTTCTTCTTTCTTCTTCTTCTTCTTCTTTCTTCTTCTTCTTCTTCTCTCACAAACAAAAGCCTGAAGAAGCTTCAGTGCACGACGCCCTGTACCTCGCTGTATTCTAGAGAGAGAAAGGAAGAGAGAAAAAAAAAACACTTTGTAGAGAGAGAAAGTTTTTTAGAGTGAGAAAGACAAGAGTGTGCGTGTGTGTCCTTGCGGACGTCAAAATTGTATTCGATCCGATTGAATTTTCTTCATTCTCTCTCTCTCTTCTCTTTCACTGTGTGTGAGAAATGAAGTCAAATGCTATTCTTTCTTTCTTGTTTCTCTCTCTCTCTCTCTCTCGCTCTCTCTCTAAAAGGCTTTCTTATGTGAATGCATATTACTATCATTTATCATCATTCATGATTATCATTATCATCATGCATGATGTTTTCTTAATAGTATTTGTTTTCTACTTGGGAATTGACACTAGAGTTGCATATTATTACGGAACTACCCAGATTTGGTTTGGTTTGGACTTTCTTCTGTGTATGTGCTCTTACCTTATCATGGTGTTTAATAGTTGTTTCTTCACTTGCCATCTGTTCTTAAGCAATGATAAGATGGCTGTAAACGTTTTTGCAGTGTTTTTATTTTTTTATTTACTTATTTAAATAATGATAATTAGGGAAGGGAAGATTTAAAATTTAGATGCCTTCTTTAGAAACACAGTAAGTATCAACTAGCTGAACTATAAAACTCTTAAGTGATTTTGGAAAATGAAATTAGCACTAGACAATTATTTAATATTAACTGATTATATTATCGTGGTTTGGATGAGCTCTTTCATTTTTAGCTAAAATAGCAACTTGTTATTAGGATGGATATTCTTTATGCAACCAATTTAAATCTTAAATATCTTCGTTGGAAACACTAATGGATATCAAATAGTTGAGCTATAAGACTCTTGACAGGAATAGTAACTCGTTATTCTTTATACAACATATCATACTTTACAACTATACATTTAAAATGATAAAAGTTATATAGCAACTTGTTATTACAACAAAAAAATATAGCAACATGTTATTTAGGGTGGACATGCTTTATGCAAGCTATCATAATTTATTTCTATTAGCTTTTTTATTTCTTTTAGCTAATATAGTAACTTCTTTTTTTTATAAATTGGTAGTTTGGGGCGAGGAATTTGAATATGAATATTTCTGTTGGAAATAACAAAAGGTATTAAATAATTGAGCTACAAGACTTTTGACAATATATATAACTAGTCGTTAACCCGTGCGTTGTATAAGATAGTTAAATTTAAAATCACATATATTTAAAAAAACAAATAGAGAGTCATGCATGAAAAAAATTTTAATTAAAAGTTAATAGAAAAATTCTTTTATAATTTAAAATAGTATCCCATAGGTATTGTATAGGTATCAACCAAGTGGGATACATATTTTAAATAAATATAAAATAATAATAAAAAAACTGTAATGGTAAGCGGTAGCTACTTTTGTTTTATTATTTATCCCAAAAAAACAAATTTTGACAGGATATGAACAAATAAATTGTAGTAGAATTTGAATAGTTTCTCATAGGTATTGTATAGGTATCAATAAAGTAGGATGCGTATTTTAAATAAATAAATAAGACAAAACTTTGTCTTCTAACTCTCACATGCACTAACGTTACACCACCACTATGTATAGAGGTTATTACACGCCCTTGTTTAGTTTCTTATTAATGTGAATTGCCACTTTTAATATGAATAATGCACTTCCTCACACCATATTATTCTACTAATCAATCTAAGATTCCAAAATTAAGTAGGAAACATCTAAACCATTCACACATGGACTATACTTTTTCTTAAAAATACCTATGGACTATATGACAACATTAATATAAAATTGATTATTGATCACAAAAAAATTGTAATATTATAAAGTAATAATCATAGAGAGTTAGAGCATGAAAAATGGCAACATTTCCTTACCTCTGCATTTACTCTTAGCAACTCCATGAATACAACATTACAAAGTAGTCTCATGAAGTCCTTTACCCTCTTTGCAAAATCTTCAACTTGTTGTGTGTGGGGGGCAAAAAGATCCTGATGGGAACATGGGCCTTGTGGGCCGTGTTAAGGAAGGCCGACCTGATCCTGGGTTTGGAAACTGTTAGTACTATGAGTCGGCCCATACGCCGAGGATCCGAGGATCCAGCCGAGGGTGACCTTATCCTCGGATAAATGTTGAAGAACTCGGGATTTCATAGTAAAGATTAGGGAATGACATGGTTAAGGCCAATGGTTAAAAGGGGTGAACCCTAGAACGTCCCAGAAGCACCGGTGTGGAAGAAATGTCAAAGATAAAGGCTGCTACCTCCACATTAAAGACCCTGCACCTACCACCCTGGCCGCATTTATGGGGAAGTGACACCTGAACAGTGGGAGAGAAACTTCTGGTTACTATTCAAAGGCACTGAGAAAAGAAATATCTAGTCTAAGGGAGAGGTGAGGCAACACGTGTACAAAGCATTCAAAAGAGTAGTATATAAAGAGCAATTTAAGGCAGAAGAAGGGGGATTTTTGTAACCTAAAAAGAAAGATAAAGACTAAGAAGGGGATATAATATAAGAACAGCTCTCGGCTTACGTCCGAGGAGGCCAATTTATAATATTCCTTATTGTTTCCAAATATTCGAAATCCTTAGTTTGTCATTTAATCCCCAAATACTTCTAACCTGGGTTTCAAACCCACACTCTACAAATTTGTATTGTTTAAGGCTCATTGGGCCTGAGCCCACAACTGTTCTTGGGTCCAGGTGCAATTGTGCACTTACAATTGGCGCCGTCTGTGGGGAGTCTAGTCTAGAAGAGGTAGGGATATTATGGCAGGCTTAGGCTCTCACCATGCAGAGTCACAAGGATCACAACCGGAAGATCACTTTGAACGTCTTGAACATCGTAGGGATCGTGAGGGAAGCGTCCATACGGAATACCCAGGCACTAGCCATACTCATGGAGGAGGTAGTACTACTCACGATGAGGGTTCTAAATCCATGCAGAGGGAAATTAATCGTTTAAAGAGGAAGTTACGTCGCGCGAAGCGTAAGGTTTCCCCGTCCTCGTCTAGTTCTTCCTCAGAGAAGGATAGGGGAGTTGGGTACAGTTCAAGGTCATGTTCCCCCACCAGCGCAACATCCTCCGGTGAAGAAGACGATCAACCAACACGCAGACGTAAGAAGTTTCGTTCTAGGGGCTTAGGTAACGATACCATGAGTAGGGCGTTGCACCAACTCTCTAAATCTCCGTTTTCACGGAGGATTGAGAGCGGGAGGCTTCCTAGAAGGTTCACCCAGCCCACGTTTACCATCTATAATGGCCGGACTGACCCGGTGGAGCACGTGAGTCACTTCAACCAGAGGATGGCAGTGCACTCTCACAACGAGACTTTGATGTGTAAAGTCTTCCCCTCTAGCTTGGGACCTGTGGCTATGAGATGGTTTAACGGTCTCAAATCAGGATCCGTAGGCTCATTTGGGGAGCTAACTAGGGCATTTGCTTCGCGGTTCATTACGTGGCAGAGTCCCTCGGCCATTGGACTCGTTGCTATCCATGGCCATGAAGGAAGGGGAGACACTGAAAGCATACTCCGACCGATACTGGGAGATGTTCAATGAAATAGACGGCGACTTTGATGAGGTGGCGCTTAATACCTTTAAGGTGGGCCTCCCTGCGATCACGACACGAGAAAGTCTTTGACGAAAAAGCCCGTACGCGAGTGTACGCCGTCTTATGGATCGTATCGATGAATATAAGAGGGTAGAGGAAGACCACGGCGAGGGGAAAGGAAAGGAGAAGGTTATCCGCGGGGAGAGAAGGGATTTTAGGTCGGACGGATATCACAACAAGCCGAGGAGGGATTACTTCGGACAATCCGGCTCGGCGGCACCCAGTTGTAAATGCGTGTTCCGAGAACCGGTGCATCGGTTATTAGAAAAAGTTCGTAAAGAACCCTTCTTCGATGGCCCGGCAAGATGGCGGGGGACCCTGCTAGAAGAAATCAAAACCTTTTCGTCGGTACCATCGGGATGTGGGCCACACTACCGAGAACCTGTCGGACCTGTGGAACCATCTAGAGCGGCTCGTCGGTGAGGGAAAGTTAAAGCGGCACTTGTGTCGGCCCACCGGGCAGGTCGGTCAAGTTGGTTCAAACAATCGGAGGAACGGTTCATCTCGGCCAAGCCGGGAACAATTAATGTTATCTTCGCCGCACACAGTAGGACCGGCTCGGGTCCCACTAGGGTTATGGCGGTTTCCCATCCGCGGGCCGAGGATGTGGGTAGCAAGCCGAAGAGATTAAAGAGCACTTTACTGTCTTGGGTTTCTCCGAGGAGGATAAGGTAGGGACTATCCAGCCCCATGACGATGCTCTTGTGGTTACCCTCAGAATAGGGAACTATGATGTGAGGAGGGTGATGATAGACCAGGGCAGCGGTGCAGATATCATGTACCCTGATCTATTTAAAGGGCTAAGATTGGAGTTGGAAGATTTAACCACTTATGACTCCCCACTTATAAGCTTCGAAGGAAGGGCCGTTATGCCGAAGGGACGGATCCGTTTACCCGTTCAATCCGGCACTGAAACGGTTGAGGTAGATTTCATTGTGGTTGACGCGTACTCTCCATATACGGCCATCCTCGCCAGGCCATGGTTACTCGCCTTGGGAGCTGTCTACTCTACCTTACATGTTAAGGTGAAATTCCCTCGGGGAGCACGTTGAGGAAATCCTCGGCGGCCGGGTAGTGGCTAGGCGGTGCATATCCGCCGCGGTGCTTCGTCGGTCGAAATTGAGTCATCAACCTTGCCCATCCAGAGTCATAGCAATTAACGGCTCGGAGGCACACAGGGCGATGGCAGGAGACGAGGCTATTTGTGAGGAGTTAGAGAAGTTTATAATAACAGATGATCCGGAGAGGTTTTTCCAAATTGGCATACTTTTGCCACACCAAGAGAAGATGGAGTTGTTGGAATTTCTGAAAGATAATTTAGATGTCTTTGCGTGGGACCCCTATGAGGCTCCAGGCGTAGATCCGAACTTTATTTGCCATCGTTTAAACGTCAATCCTGCCATTGTTCCGAGGAGGCAGCCACCTCGGCGATCTTCCCGAGAACATTCTGAGGCTGTGAAGGAAGAGGTTCTTAAACTCAAAAGGGCGGGGGCTATCAAAGAGGTTTTCTACCCTGAATGGTTGGCCCATACTATTGTTGTCAAGAAGAAGAACGGCAAGTGGAGAGTATGTGTGGACTTTACTGATCTGAACAAGGCCTGTCCTAAAGATTCGTTCCCAATGCCACAGATTGATCAACTGGTAGATGCTACTGTTGGACATCCTCGGATGAGTTTCTTGGACGCCTTCCAGGGTTACCATCAAATTCCCTTGGCGTTAGAGGATCAGGAGAAAACTGCTTTCATTACGCCAACCGGGAACTATCATTACAAGGTCATGCCATTTGGATTAAAAAATGCTGGGGCTACTTATCAAAGAATGATGACCCGAATGTTTGAACAGCAACTGGGGAAAACCATCGAAGTGTACGTGGATGATATGGTCGTGAAGAGTAAGACAGTACCTTCACACATGACAGATCTGGCCGACACATTCCAGGTGCTAAGGAAGTATAAATTGCGCCTTAACGCCTCTAAGTGTTCGTTTGGCGTAGGATCTGGGAAGTTCTTGGGATTTATGATTACTCATAGGGGCATAGAGGTAAACCCAGTGCAAGTTAAGGCTATTCAGAATTTGCAGCCGCCTAGGAACCCAAAAGAGATTCAGAAATTGACTGGAATGATTGCTACGTTGAATAGATTTATTTCTCGGTCAGCAGATCGGTGTCATCCTTTCTTTCAGTTGTTGCACAGGTGGAAAGGGTTTCAATGGACCGAAGACTGCGAATTAGCTTTCTAACAGCTTAAGCAATATCTTTCTCGGCCACCTATTTTATCTCGCCCTGAAGTGGACGAGGTTCTATTCGCTTATCTGGCCGTGGCTATTCACGCGGTGAGCTTAGTCCTTATAAGGAATGAAAGCGGGGTACAGAGACCGATCTACTACGTTAGTAAGTCCTTGAATGAGGCCGAGGTGCGCTATCTGCCCTTGGAAAAAGCACTTCTGGCTGTAGTCCACGCCACGCGCAAACTTCCTCATTATTTCCAATCTCATACTGTGGTTGTCTTGACCCAGTTGCCTCTTAAGGCTGTGTTGCGTAGTGCTGATTACTCTGGCAGGGTGGCAAAATGGGGAACCATTTTGGGAGCCTTTGATCTTAAATACAGGCCTCGCACATCGGTAAAGGGACAGGTCCTCGCAGATTTGGTGGCAGAGTTTACTGAACCATTGATAGAAGAAACTTCAAAAGAAGCACACATGGGTGAGAAATCAGTTGGTGTGATCACAGACGTATCGCCCTCGGTTTGGAGAGTTTATGTTGATGGGGCTGCTAATCAAAGAGGGTCCGGTGTTGGACTTGTTCTAATGTCCCCTGAAGGAATTGTCTTCGAAAAATCTTTGAGATTGGCCTTCTCGGCTACTAATAACGAGGCCGAATATGAAGCAGTCTTGGTAGGCATGCAAATGGTACATAAGATGGGTGGCAAGGAAATCCACGTGTTCTCGGACTCTCAGTTGGTGGTCGGCCAGGTCATGGGAACCATGGAGGCTAGAGACCCCAGAATGCAGGAATATTTGGCCCAGGTCAAACGCCAGCAGGCCGAATTTGACTCCTTTGCCTTAGCTCACGTTTCTAGGAGTGGAAACACTCACGCAGATTCCTTGGCTACGTTGGCAACATCCTCGGCTCAAGGTTTACCGAGGGTTATCCTCGTTCAGGATTTGGTAGAACCTTCTCTTGTAATTGCTAACGCACCTCGCATCCATCTAATAAGGCTTGGTCCTAGTTGGATGGATTCGATCATATCTTTTCTTAAAAATGACATTCTTCCCGAAGCCAAGGCTGAAGCAGAAAAGATACGTCGAAAGGCGCCGCGTTTCTGGTTATCCGAGGACCAGAAGCTATACAAACGATCCTTCTCAGGACCGTATTTGTTATGTGTGCACCCTGAATCAACAGAGGCATTACTGGAGGAATTGCATGAGGGAATTTGTGGGAGCCACACTGGGGGAAGGTCTTTAGCCCATAGAGCCCTGACGCAGGGTTATTGGTGGCCTAATATGCAGAGGGAAGCTCAGGACTATGCTAGAAAATGCGATCAATGTCAGAGGTTCGCCCCTAATATCCACCAACCTGGAGGGGTTCTTAACCCTCTCTCCAGCCCTTGGCCTTTCGCACAGTGGGGCTTGGACATTGTAGGGCCATTTCCGAGGGCTGTTGGCAACAAAAGATGGCTGCTGGTGGGAACAGACTACTTCACTAAATGGGTTGAAGCTGAGCCCTTAGCCAATATCCAAGATGTCGATTCGAAGAAATTCATATGGAAAAACATCGTTACTAGATTTGGTGTACCACACACACTCATCTCTGACAATGGTGTCCAGTTCGATAGTAAGGCTTTTAGGAAGTATTGTGGTGACATGGGTATCATAAACAGATATTCCACCCCTGTTTATCCTCAGGGAAATGGACAAGCCGAGGCCGTTAACAAGGTTATAGTTAACGGGCTCAAGAAGAGGTTGGACGATGCGAAAGGTAGATGGGTAGAGGAGCTCCCTCATGTCCTGTGGACGTATCGGACCACACCACGCAGATCCACTGGAGAAACGCCATTCTCTATGACTTATGGAGCCGAGGCAGTGATACCTTTGGAATCTGGTTTTCCTACTCTAAAGACAAGTTCTTTTAGCCCAGAGAATAACGAGGGACTTCTAGAGAAAGGTCTTGATTTATTTGAGGAACGGCGTGAGGCAGCTATGGTCCAGATAGCCTATTATCAGCAGAAGCTAAAATGAGGATATGATGCCCATGTGAAGCTAAGACCACTTGCACCTGGTGATCTTGTATTAAGGAAAGTTGTAGGCACTTCTAAGAACCCGGCTTGGGGTAAGCTGGGACCTAACTGGGAAGGCCCCTATCGCATTGTTTCAGTAGCAGGCATAGGGTCATATAGGCTAGCCGATCTAGACGAACGGATTGTACCACGTCCATGGAATGTAAATAATCTTAGAAGGTATTATTATTAATAAAATGAGCTTTTCTCAGTTTGTATTTCAAAGTTATGAGTAGCTCTGACGCTTGAAGTGATAATTTTCAAGAATCAAACAGAAACTTGGTTAAGTGCAGTCCTCGGATCACAAACCTTGTGGAAATTGATGTCTTTTCATTTGTTAAACAGAACCTTAGTTATGCCGGGTCTTCGGACCTCCTACTTTGAGAAAATTAACATTTGAAGTGATAATTTTTAAGAATCAAACAGAAACTTGGTTAAGTGCAGTCCTCGGATCACAAACCTTGTGGAAATTGATGTCTTTTCATTTGTTAAACAGAACCTTAGTTATGCCGGGTCTTCGGACCTCCTACTTTGGGAAAATTAACATTTGAAGTGATAATTTTTAAGAATCAAACAGAAACTTGGTTAAGTGCAGTCCTCGGATCACAAACCTTGTGGAAATTGATGTCTTTTCATTTGTTAAACAGAACCTTAGTTATGCCGGATCTTCGGACCTCCTACTTTGGGAAAATTAACATTTGAAGTGATAATTTTTAAGAGTCAAACAGAAACTTGGTTAAGTGCAGTCCTCGGATCACAAACCTTGTGGAAATTGATGTCTTGTCATTTGTTAAACAGAACCTTAGTTATGCCGGGTCTTCGGACCTCCTACTTTGGGAAAATTAACATTTGAAATGATAATTTTTAAGAATCAAACAGAAACTTGGTTAAGTGCAGTCCTCGGATCACAAACCTTGTGGAAATTGATGTCTTATCATTTGTTAAATAGAACCTTAGTTATGCCTGGTCTTCGGACCTCCTACTTTGGGAAAATTAACATTTGAAGTGATAATTTTTAAGAATCAAACAGAAACTTGGTTAAGTGCAGTCCTCGGATCACAAACCTTGTGGAAATTGATGTCTTATCATTTGTTAAACAGAACCTTAGTTATGCCAGGTCTTCGGACCTCCTACTTTCGAAAAATTAACATTTACAGTTACAATTTTTAAGAATTAAACGAAAGATTGCTTAATATTTATCTTCGGACTACGACCTTGATTAAAGTTAACTTCTGATTGTGTCTGGATGTTAATACGTTACTGTTTATTAACTCAAATCGTAAAGTTAACTTCTGATTGTGTAAGGAATGGTCATCGGCTCTTACATCTTACTAGAAACAGAGCTATGCATTACAAGGGTTTAATCGTTATATGAGGCCCTCTCTTCTTCTTATGAGGCCCTCTCTTCTTCTTAATCGAGGCATTATTCAAATGAATTAACCATGTCACCTTGTATTAAATCTTTAATAATATACGCATGATTATGTGGAAGTTATGATTGTGCAATCCTTGGAGTTAGATTTTTATACTCTGAGAAACTGTTGATATGACTTAATGGGAAACTTTTGTAATAAGTACAAAAAGAATAAAGTAAAAGCAGACACAATCCAAGTGAAAAGTAAACGAAATCGTTCTTCATTAATCAGTTGAATATGCATTACAACATATAATTCAAAAACAAAAAAAGAATGGAAAAAGAGAAGCCCTAAGCTAAGTCCTAAGCTGTTGGAGGAGGATCTTGTTGAGAGGTACTAGTACCCTCGGTCTTTCTCAACTCCAGCTCAAAAGGAGTCATAACCTGCTTTCCTTTATCCGCTGTCTTTGTTGGGAGGACGTTGGGTTCCACTGTCTGGTTCAAGTCCTTCTCTGCATCCACTCCTCCTTCCTTTTCTTTATTGGAACCAGAAGTTTCTGTAGGATCAGGAATTTGCTGTGGGACCATTGGAGGTAGAGCAGGAAGAGTTGTCTCAGGGGTAGGAGTAACAGCAGGAGCCTCTTCAATCTCCTGTATTTCTAGGGGAAGCCAAACGTTCTCGGATTTCCTCAAATCCGAAGATTGGGGAACTCCTGCTACGTTTAAAGCTTCCCCCCATACTTTTTGACAGTAATCGCGGCATAAAGCCGCAAACTCCTCTGTCAGCTGTTCCTCGGTGGTTGCTACCCCTTCGTCAAAACTTGCCTGCTTGGCGGCGAGGAGAGAAAGTTGGAAGGAGCTGGCTTCTTTCTTCATTAACTCCAGTTCCTTCTTTAGATCCGAGCACTCCCTTTGAGTTTGGGAGAGCTCTTCATCTCTTTCACGAAGGAGCTTGCGCTGTCCCTCTATCTGGGTCTTCATGGTCATCAAATTCGACTCGACCCCATTTTTCTCTCTCCTCAGATCAGCCACCTCCGAGGTCAACTTTTCATTCGCAGCAAGGGCTGTGCCCAAGGACTTCTCAGTTTCCATCCTGATTTCGAGCTCAGTCCTGGCTATTTTCCGAGTGTCTTCAATAAACTTCTCAGCTACGAAGACCTCCTGAATAGCCTGTGGTAAAGTATGATGGAGTTAAAAAACAAAAAAAAAACAAACTTACTTATAAATATTGTTAAAAGGAGAAATACTTACCAACGCTAAGTCTCTTTTTAGTGAGAGGAATAGTTGTGGCTGGCCCATCTTTTCCAAGGTCTCCATGTCCTTGGGCAGCAGAAGAGGGCGTTCCAAGACCTCGGCCAGGTGGTGGGCGTGGCCTTGTTGAACTGCCCTTATACTGGATTGGCAGGAGATGGGAGCGCCGTCCAGTCTTAAATCGGGGGACCAGGTGGTCGGTGCTCGTCGCACTTCAGCCTCGTCCCTGATTTCCCCAATCTCAGCCGAACGGGCTCTACCCTTGCCCTTGTCCAGCTTCTGATGCTGGGCCGGTGGGAGTTGTTGGCGTGGTTTCTTGGGGTCTTTAGTAATCGTCCCCTCGTTATCCCCCTTCCTCTTCTTCTTAGGATCCTCGGTTGGCAGTTTTGGCTCAGCTGGAGGAGGAGGAGGAGGTAAAGCTGGGGGAACTTGAGATGTCCCTTTCTTTTTCTCGGCAACCTTAGCAGCCCTATTGGTGAGGAGACCCTCCATTCTTCCCATGTCTTCCTCAAGTTCGTCCTCGGGAAGGGCAACTACAAACCCTGCGATTCCAGAGGCCTCGGTGGCTTCTTCCTCCTCGTCGGAAAGTACCACAAACTGGTTCCCGCGAGGTCTCTCGGTGTCTTCGAGATGGAATTGATCTATCTCGTCGTCAAGTGTGTATGAAGAAGACACCTGCTCTTCTGGAACGACAGTTGCTTGTGAGTGCACGGCGAGAGGGACTGCTGCTATCGGCCGGTTGTACAAAATGGTGTTAGGAGCGTCCGGGAGGTCACGGTCGTCCAAAAAGTGGGGCCGAGCTACGTTTATCCTCTTTCGTCTTCGGTCGCCAGCAATTATGGCGTTCTCTATCTCCTGAAAGTCTTTGGAAAGGGGGGTGTACCCTAGAATAAGGTGAGCAGCTCGGAGTTGTAGGTCTTCACTAACGAACACCTCGGAGCGAAGTACCCGGTTTAGATCTGCGATGTTACAGTGACTTAGGCGAGGACGCACGTGTTGCTTATCTGCAAAAAAGACGTCAAAACAAACAAACTTGGTCAGATTTACATAGATATTTAACAAATTTAAGTAAGTACGAATACGCATTTCTGTGTGTGTTAGGAGAAGTTGTGTTGTGGGGAGATTAATCCTACGGCGTCGCACCTGGATCCCCCCACTGAACTGGGCAGTGGAAGCCGTCGTGCCAGTTCCCAGACACGATCAAGTAGTCGTCCTTCATGCCTTTGTTTGACTTGGGCAGACAGGAGATTAGCCTAACGGTGCTGGACCGAGACTTAATATAATAACCTACCTTAGAAAGTTTATGGGACTCATATAGGAACACGACATCGTGCCATGTGAGGTTTAAACCCATTTGCTCGTTTAGAGCATCTACACTACCCAACACTCTAAAAACGTTTGGGAGGCATTGATCGGGACACAACCGGTGGTTGCGAAGGTACTCCCTAGTTACAGGTTTCATTGGAAGGGTCATCCCACCCTCTATAAAGGCTATCATAGGAATGATAACCTCTCCCTCCTTTTTAGAACCGGCCACGGCTGTTGCCGGGCAATATTCTAATCCTACGTCGCTGGGAATATGGTATTTGGCTCTAAAGCCTTCCATCCCAGCGGCGGTATCAACTAGACACTTGAATTTTCCCATTACAGAGGAACGATAGACTAGACTCTAGGAGGGATAGTGTTTGTAGTGATAGCCGAGGACAAATATCAGGGAGAAAAAGGTTAAGAATAAGAGCAAGAACTTACAAGGTCGAAGGAGTGCAAATTTCCACGGTTTTCTGCAAGTAAGGAATGATGGCTGATGTCTTGATGGGATTACCCCCAGAGGAATTAAATGAAGGCGCAGGTTCCCGAAGCGTCACGACGTGCGAAAAGGCGGCCTCGAAATTATGTTTGTCCCGCCTAAAATTTCGTGGGGTGATGTGGGCCGTTGGATGTCCATCTCACCGTAGAACGTGAGGGACAAAATGTAACTGTCAGTATTGAATATGCGCGTTGTTCAAAATAAAACCGCCAAATGGCATCTTCTGGGACGCGAAACGATTTCCACACGTGCCATTACTCGCAAAGTGATTGGAGAAGGTTCTCGTCGGATCAAAACCCTATTTTTCTCCTCGGACGTTGAAAATTAGAGTTTTGAGGGGCTATTGTGGGGGGCAAAAAGATCCTGATGGGAACACGGGCCTTGTGGGCCGTGTTAAGGAAGGCCGACCTGATCCTGGGTTTGGAAACTGTTAGTACTATGGGTCGGCCCATACGCCGAGGATCCGAGGATCCAGCCGAGGGTGACCTTATCCTCGGATAAATGTTGAAGAACTCGGGATTTCATAGTAAAGATTAGGGAATGACATGGTTAAGGCCAATGGTTAAAAGGGGTGAACCCTAGAACGTCCCAGAAGCACCGGTGTGGAAGAAATGTCAAAGATAAAGGCTGCTACCTCCACATTAAAGACCCTGCACCTACCACCCTGGCCGCATTTATGGGGAAGTGACACCTGAACAGTGGGAGAGAAACTTCTGGTTACTATTCAAAGGCACTGAGAAAAGAAATATCTAGTCTAAGGGAGAGGTGAGGCAACACGTGTACAAAGCATTCAAAAGAGTAGTATATAAAGAGCAATTTAAGGCAGAAGAAGGGGGATTTTTGTAACCTAAAAAGGAAGATAAAGACTAAGAAGGGGATATAATATAAGAACAGCTCTCGGCTTACGTCCGAGGAGGCCAATTTATAATATTCCTTATTGTTTCCAAATATTCGAAATCCTTAGTTTGTCATTTAATCCCCAAATACTTCTAACCTGGGTTTCAAACCCACACTCTACAAATTCGTATTGTTTAAGGCTCATTGGGCCTGAGCCCACAACTGTTCTTGGGTCCAGGTGCAATTGTGCACTTACAGTGTGTGTTTTCTTTGTAAAATTTGAGTGAGTATGAAGGGTTTCGAGCTTGACAAGGGTTTATATTTGTTGAAATTTTTGTTATAGAATTTTAGTTGAAGTAGAATTTTCAAGCTCTTGAAACATATATCTAATATAATTTTACTTAAACTAAACTAAGGCTTCGGTTTTATCTAATAGAGTTTTACTTAAACTAAACTATTGTGACACTTGATAAGATAATTACACATTGAAGATAAATAATAAATATATAAGATATAAAACCAAAAATAAAAAGAATCTAAAATAAAAATAAAATAGTGGTGGCTTGGAAAATTTTGAAAACTTCAAAGGCTTCGGTTTTATATTTATATATATATATATATATATATATATAGATAATTTGTTATAACAACATATATTATTTATGCAACATATCATATTTTACAATTATATATTATATACACAGTTTCTTAGATGTTATGCCATATATTCCCTAACTAAGAGTTAATTCGCATCTCTTTTTGTCTTCACTTTTCAACAAAGACATTTAGAGTTCAAAAAACTCCCTTTCTCAGTGTAATTATTGGAATTATTTTATAAAAAAAACCCTAATTAAATTCAACTTCTTGGTGTTTATATTGACAAATAAATCACATGATTCTGCATTTACTAATAAATTACATAATTCAATTTAATCAAAGAAATTAAGTTGCAACTGTACCTAAGTTTTGTGAAGTAGATACTGAGATGAAAAACCTACCATACATTACCCCAATTTAGGGCTGGCAAAATTGGACATGACTCGCGAACCCGACATGATGCGAAACGAAATTAGCAAGTTATGGGTTAGGGCTTAATGGGTTTATGTCGTATTTGGGTTGACACGGCTAACCCGTATAATAAACGAGTTGAGTTAGTGTTTAACATATAAAACTCATTTGACCCATCTGACCCATTTAATTAAATGACATCTTACTAAAATACCCTTCAAACTCTAGATATATAAACTTATTAGTTATTGTAGTTTATTTTTTTGATATATTATGATTAATTATTTGTGATATTGAGATATATTTTAGTTTTGAATAATTATTTGTGATGCGTTTACTCGTTATTTCTGAATTTTATATTTAAAAAAATTATTTATATGTTTTTTTTTCATATTGATAAAATCTGATAAATAGGCCGACACGACTGACTTGTTTAATAAATAAATCGTGTTAAGGTTGAAAAATCTTAACCGGTTTAATAAACATGTCGGGTTAGTGTTAACATATATAGTTAGATACTCATGAATTAACATGACAAAAACTCAACATACAAACACAAATTGCCACCCCTACCCAAATTGTATCAAATTGATATTGAGATAATCTATTATGAAACGTGCCGTGTCATCAAGATTGTAAGGATAAGTATGAGATAAAAAGCAAAAAAAAATTGGACGGCCTTGTAAGTGGATTTATTTACGTATTAAGAATTGTAATATTTAAATCTGCTTCACAAGTGTCTTCAACTTTTTCTTTTTCTTTTTGCTTGATGGTAAGGTAATTAATTAACCATTATAAAAGCATACCCCATGGTACAAATGTTCATCTATTAAGTTAGCCCAAAAAAAAAAAACCTCGTCTAGTAAAAAGATATTTATTTTCAACGAAACATCAATTTTATGGTCATCAAGTTTACTCTTATGCGCGAGTAAAACCGTACAAGCAAAATAACTATTACAATTTTAAAAAAAATTAACATAATGATGTGATTGTGTACCCTATGATACAAATGTTCATCTATTAAGTTAGCCCAAAAAAAAAAAAAACCTCGTCTAGTAAAAAGATATTTATTTTCAACTAAACATCAATTTTATGGTCATCAAGTTTACTCTTACGCACGAGTAAAACCGTACAAGCAAAATAACTCTTACAATTAAAAAAAAAATTTACATAATGATGTGATTGTGTACTTCAAACGGACTTAACCATGATTTATACTTTCCATTTAAAAAAAAAAGATTTATACATTTATCATAAGATAATTGCCAAAAAAAAAAATAAAAAATCAAGAAAAGTATTTCTCGTTTAAAATTACTGGACTTTGGTGTGTGTATATCAAATTTCAATTGATATAATCATAATTCAAATAACTCAAAAGATAATATACCATCAAAGAGAAAGAGAAAAAAAAGAAGAAAAAAGATCTCATATAGGAAAGTTTGCATATACTTGTATAATGGTTTTTTTTTTCATAATTGGTACGCTTATAGAGTTTGGGTAAATTTTAACTCTTTTCTTTTTGGTGAAATTTGATTCTTGCTTGCTAGATTTTGAGTGAAGGTGGAGATTTGTTAGAATTTGACTCAAATTTTTTTTTTTTTTTTTTATATACAAGATAAAATTGCTACTATAAGCTATAGCCTAATCTAAGTGTATATGTGTGTGAAGTTTCCTCCTAAAAACTTAAACCTTGTCTCTTACCCCCCACACCTCATAAGCATTTATACTTGTAAAGTGACCACTGCACCTAGGGTACGCGGTGGTTCTCTCCTAGTTTTTTAAAGATTGACTCAAATTCCTACATTTATTTGGTTCAAATTTTCTTTGTAGGGAAGAAATTTTTTCCTTCTTAAAGAAGTAATTGGATATTTGGATTGCCCTTGTCTACATAGGTATTGAAGTCTTATAAATAGAAAAAATAAAATTAGTAAATAATCTTTCTAAGCTTCTCAAATAGAGCTTTAGAAATGAAATAATAATGGTTTTATTGTTTCCAAAAATAATTATAGATAGAAAAGAGCTCCCCTCCTATGCAAAAAGCTTGTGACCTTTATAATTAATCATTTGAAATTCTAAGGTGAAACAAAGGATGACAATGAGACAGGGCAAGACGAAATTATATTATCATTAGATTATAAAGTGACTGATAATTTATATTATGTAATTTATTGTAACGTCTAGAAAAAAAGAAAAAGAAAGGAGAAGCACGAATGCCAATTAATTTCATAAGTAGCTTGTGTGGTCTCTGTTTTATTATTATGTTTGGAGTACAAAAAAAATTGAAATGGAAACAAACAAATTAAAAAAACAAAAGGTTGATAATCGAAAATAAGCATTTTATGTCAAGACCCTTATAGGTTAATTGGTATCACCTAGTGTTTATAACTATACAAGTTTCAAATTCTTATTTTCCTAATTATTTAATTATTAAAAAGAAGTGTTTATATGGTCATTAATTATAAAGCTGAAAAAAAAAATCCTTACCTTTCTCTAAACATAAAAACATATAAAGCTGCAAAAATTAAAACAGTTTCATTGGGTTTTACTGTTTCTTTCCTTGGATAATTTTTTTCATCTAATTACTTTACTATTGAGATTCCTTTATACAATGTATTATCCCTTTTTACTTGTCACGTTTTTTTTTTTTTAATGGTATTTTTTTTCTTCTTCTTCTTCATAATACAGAGTTGAGCAAACATTGATTTGACTGCGTAAAAAAAAGTGACGGTAAAGACGTAGAAGTAAGCCAAATTACGCACCAATAGTCAAACCATTTGTTAGATAATTTAAACGCAAAGTGTTGAATTTAATTGGACTGATGTGCCTAGACATTCTTTTGTTCGTTTTAGGGTCTTAGTCATGGCCGTTGATGGGTCTTTGGCCCACTATCCATTTTACCCTAAACTTCAACCATGTTGGTGAAAAAAGAAAATTACACCGTACATGGTAATTAATCAAATTTTACATTAATAATTTATTATTCATGGTAATTTTGATTATCATGAAAAATTAGAGAAAAAGGTATTCATTGGTCATGAGATGATTTGCATTATTCAGAAGACAGTGGACTCTTAGGTCATCAATTGGAATTGTGTATATCACTTAAAAATTTATTTGCTTTCCTTTTCATGCATATAAAATATTCCCATAACAGCATTATAAAAACAAATTATGAACTTCTGTCTAGTTCATTGTTCATTGCATCACTAAAATTTCAACCATGGATTGGAAATTCATAAAAATATCATTCAATAAACTTTAGTTTTCAAAATTATAATATAAGTGAAAACAACCACTAAGATCTTGCATTTTGTTAAAAAATTTCACACATTTATAACATTTCTGTACAAATTGGGAAATACAATTCAATACCTTTGCTGGATGAATTATGCTATACCGGGCCCATATATTTAGAGAGGTAAGAATTAAGATAGCTTAGGAGTGTAGTACAATAATACAACTATACAAGGAAGTACAAGGAAAGATATATTAAGTAGATGAGGACCAAAAGAGTAGGCTTTTGAACTTAATACATATCCAATAATTCTCATATAAATCACTTTATTATTTACCATTAACAATTTGTTTGTTTAATAGTTTTAAAAATTTTAGTAGTTTTAGAGAGACCTAACTTGAAATAAAATACCTAATCTAGTGGGATTCTCCAACAGTTTGTTCTTGCTATTAAATTTGAACACTTTTATCAATAATTCAAGAATGATAATTATATTCTAAGAATATCCAATCAATGGATAATTCTTGAATTATCCTTATTCTTTTCCTTTTTTTTTATAGAGGGAATCAATCACCCTTATTCTTAAATAATAATAAAAAAGGATGTAAATGAAAAGAGAATGAAGTAGAATGTAGGCTATGTACTATGTAGCATGCTAGTGCATGAATTCCAATATATAATCATTCATTTTAGTATCATATAAAAAGTCACAATTATTTTACGTAACAAACTTTCACTTATCCTGGTACACATAGATCACTATTTTTTATTCACCACTCAAAATCTGTAACGTAAACAGTTAATAGTAAAAATTGTACAATTTTTTTAAGAAAAATGTTATATTCATAACATTTTCATAACAAATTTTAAGTGCCAGATTGTTAGTAGTGGTTATTTATTGTTGTGAAAATATTATAGACGTACCACTTTTTATTTTATTTTTCTAATGATACTAGATATTTTGATATATAATATAATACGAGCACATAGACACTAAACAAATCCATTGATAAATGACAGGCGAGCACAAATTGCAAATCTATCAAACGCATGGGGAGATGCTAGCGGCACCGCCGTTGGTGAAAGATCTCTGTGCCACTGTGCCTATAAAAATGCTTTAGAAGTAGTAGCATGTAGCATGTGGTGAAATGACGAAAATGCCCTACCGCTGACAAAAAAAGTGACAGGTACGTTGGTTCAGTATGGAGACTGCTATAGCTATATAGTGCTTTGCTCTCTCTCTCTCTCTCTCTCTCTCTCTCTCTCTCTCTCTAAACTAAAAATCATTTCCAATGATGAATATAGCCCACACCACAAATCAACCATATCTTAGTTTACCTTTTTAGATTGACAACAATGCCCCTATGAGGTAGACAGGTTTTAAAAAAAAAATCTATAATTAAAATATTAATATTATATTAAGGGGGGCAGAGTCGGTAGAGTGAATAATGAAAGTCCTACAGAGATCATGCCTCAGGGCAAAATTGCAGCATACCAACTCATCTACTGTAACTATAAGGTCGGCCACTTATATAAATAGGTCACGATTAAAATATGATTGAAACATTTTAGCTTCACCCAACCAAATTTTGAGTATATTTATCATACTTTCATACTCGTCTTCATTTTGAATGGACTGGACGACCACCTTTTTTTTTTTTTTTTTTTTTTTTGGGGGGGGGGGGTGGGGGTTAAATAACTCTACTTAGGGCGGATGATAAGTAATTGTCTATTATTTATAAATAGATTTTTTTATTTTTCTCGGATTTATTATTATTTTTTCTACTCACAATGTAATGGTAGTGTTGAAGTAAATTTTTTTTTAATCCTTGAGGATAAAGATCATACTTTTTTTGCACTTTATTTGTTTTGGCAATAATATTTCTTAAAAAATGAGTCATTTAAAAAAAAAAAAGTAAATGTTGCATGTGCAAGGCACGTGCTGCCCCCCCTTTCTTTTTATAAAGGAAACAATAATAGACTTTATTAATACAAAATAATATTATACAATGAGAAAGAGAAAAGAGAGACATTCTTTTAAGCAAATAATGATTTCCTCATTCTCTTTTGCAACACTAGCCAAAGGTAGAGTAGCACGGTTACATTGTAAAGATATACTAATAAAAGAAAAAAATAAAATCAAAACTATCACACAAAAATATAAAGTCTTCAAAAATCGAAACTACCCCTCAAGTGAACAAATTTTAGATGTAATTTTTTTTTGAAGTCGTATCAAATCATGTATTTAAATTTAGAATAGTTATTTAACATATAACTATCTACTTATTATAATAATTTCTTAGAACTTATTTACTAAAGACAGTATCTACTCACAAAAAAATTCAATAAATGATGATATATGCTACAATTGAAACTCTTCATCAAATCAAATACCTACAATCGTTTGCAATGAATATTTTGTTATTCATACTTTCTTCTTTTATCATCTATACTATTATTTAAGGGGTTTTTTCTATTTAGATTCCTCATTTTTTAGTTAAAAAATGCCCATACAACCCTATGTTTAAGTAGAGATAAAACTAAAGGATAATCCGGTAAAAATGCAACTCTAACTCCCTCTAAAACACTGCCTAAAAAATAGGACCATTCTCCTATTAAT
This sequence comes from Castanea sativa, assembly GCF_040712315.1. NCBI lineage: Eukaryota > Viridiplantae > Streptophyta > Magnoliopsida > Fagales > Fagaceae > Castanea > Castanea sativa. Next base: position 25,349,238 of record NC_134024.1, on the reverse strand, counting down.
TTTCAAATTGATTTATTCACTTATAAATTAAATTTTCAAAATAAAAATTATATATATATAATAAAAAAACACATTTTTTCTACAAAATAGGACCATTAACTACGATGAGGCTAGTTTTATTTTATGAGCCTAACTACGATGCATACCTTACTTAATTTTTAATAAACACCTTTTAAGAAATACAAGAAATAAAAAATAATAAAATAAAAAAGACATGTTATTGAAGTTTATATTAGATAAAATTATAAATCTAGAAGATTTACACTCTAATAAATTAGTGTTCTGAAGGTAACAAATAAAATACCATAGATTACAATTTTTACTTTTTAAGTATGACTAACACATAAAGCTCAAAATACACAAAGAAAATTTGGGACATTAAAATTTAGTGAGGCATTTTAGACATTGCACAATGAGTATTCTATGAATCATAAGATTTTGTTAAGATTTAACTAAGAGAGTAATAGCAGGGACTATATGCTTGTGTACAAAATATAAATGAGAAAATTATTCAATTATAAAGTTGGGGGATGAAACTACTCTAAACATAAAGGAGGAAAGTACTTTTTTCTATAATTTTTTTTTGTTAGTAAAACTATGTGTTTTTTAGGTTAAACAATGTGTTAAAAAACCCCAAGAAAACTATCGGTAAAATTATGAATTTTGGCTTAACAAATTGGCTAAAAAAAAATCAGAAACACAATAAATGTCATGATATTTTCTCAATACCTTTATTTTAGTTATGGTGGGCCCTGTCATGATATTTTATAGTTTTTATTTTAGAGTAATGTTACATCTACAACATTTTCACAACAAATCCTAGAAGGTAAATTGTTATTGATTTTTAATTGGGATAAACACTTCAAACTATGCATTAGGAAAAAAAAATCAACAAAATAAAATTGTGCGTGAAACAATGAATTTGTGCTCATCAAATTTGACTAAACCAAAAAAGAAGTTTAGGAACATAACAAAATGTCACAATATTTTCACAATACCTTTATTTTCAGCTGTGGTAAATTTAGGTTTAATACATTATTTATTTTATAGAAATGCTATCTCCATAATATTTTCATATCAAATTCTAAATGACAAGTTGTTACTGATTTTAAAATGGACTCAAGACTGATATTACTTTTTTATCCATTAATAGCAGCTTACCACCTATGATTTGTTGTGAAATTAATGTGAAAATGTTGTGGACTTAGCAATTTTTTATTTGATTTATAAGAAATTGAGATCTCAACAATTGTGAAAATATTGTGATAACAACAAGTGTTACAACATTTTCACAAAACATTTATTTTCAATTGTGGTTGATCATAGTCTCATATTTTATTATTTTATTTTGACCTATAAAAAATTGACACCTTAGTAATTGTGTATTATGAAATTTGTTGCGTCAGTATAACAATATATATGCCAACTAATATAAATATTAAAAAAAAAAGAGCACAAATAGATGATTGACAAAAAAAAGAAAAAAGAAAGGGCTAATAAATTGATGAGCAATACATACTGAATAAATCATTAAGTATCACAGCTACTACAGTAGTTTTTACACATTCACACAACAAGCGTTACAACATTTTCACGAAAATAAATCAGTTGTGATTGGTCACAATCTCATATTTTACTATTTTATTTCGACTTATAAGAAATTAACACCTCAATAATTGTGAAGATATTATGAAATTTATTGTGTCAATATAACAATATCTTTATTTTTAGTTGTGGTTAGTTCCAATATGATATTTTATTTTGACCTATAAGGAATTAACATCTCAATAATTGTGAAAATATTGTATTGTGACAATTTATTGTGTTAATTAACAGCTATATATATAAAAAAAATTTAAAAAGTGTTGACTGGCCGATATTACTAGGGAAAAAAGGCCAATGAACAGTGCAAATTGAACCAACAAAAAAAAATGCAGTTACTACTGTAGCTTTATGCATTCACACTTTTGTTATGAAAGGGTTGTGAAAATTATTGTGGATGTAGCACTTTTTTTTTCACAATACCTTTATTTTTAGTTATGATTGGTTCTTGTATGATATTTTATTTTGACTTGTAAGGAATTAACATCTCAATAATTGTGAAAATATTATTACAATTTATTGTTTACCTAAAGGAAAAAAAAAAGAAAGAAAAAAAAAGCAGCGAAACAGTGCAAAGGACTAAATAAACCAAGTTACTATAGTTTTACTGTAGCTATAGCGCATTGACGCTTTTCATATATAGATATTTTCTATAAAAATATCTCATTCTCCTATATTTGGTAGTAACATTAAATAAGTTGAAAAATAATCTCCTAACTTCCCTTATTTACCGTAGATAGAGTTGTTTTCTAAAAAAATTGAGTGGAAAATAATTTCTAAAAATAAGTTATACTTTTTATGTTGACCAAAGATAATTGTCCTTTGACTTATTTTTTTTTATACTACTAAATACTAGAAAATATGAAAAATTATCTTTACACAATGTTTTCAATCGAAACAAATATAGCGAAGACACTTAATAAAATAATTATAGGAAAAAATAAATAAATATAGTACAACCATGTATGTTGGGAGAGATAGACACTTAAAAAAGGAAAATTACAACCAAAACCATTCCAAAATTGATTAGGAAAAAACTTACATGATATGGCAAACGTTCCCATGCTCTATGAGAAAACAGATAAATCTAGTAGATAATCATATTCTCTCCAAGAAGAACATTACAATTTAACGCACCCCACAGACATAAAAACCATATCTAGAAGAGAAGTCCCACCCCATTGTGAAGATAATGGGGCTTGGTGCCAAGAGTAGGAAATCATTGGTACTAGAGAATCCATGCAAAGATCCAACGATTTGGTGCTAAAAAAGCTCATATATGGACTAGTTCAAGTCAAATCTGGCTTGAAGACTGCCTCTAGGGGCTTTAGAGGGTGCCCCAATTGCCACCAACAGAGGAAATGCAACTTATCTTAACTAATGCGATACTTAGGACACGGATGATGAAAAACACCATTAAAGATGGTGAGAGACAATGAAGAGTCTTGAAAGGTCCTGTAAAACACTTGAGGAGGGCTCATGTTGGGAGCAACGGTCACGACAAAGCCATGGAGGATTCAGTCGGTTGGTCCCCTATTTTTTTATTCACCTTCTCTCTTCTCCGACTCTGGATAATAAATAAATATAAAAACCTAAAAAATCTTTATTTCCTCACAGATTTATGACCAAAGGTTTTTTTTTTCATTTAAGAATATTAAGTATTTTTAACACACACGGGAGAGAGAGGAGAAGGTTTTTCAAAGAAACTTACAGTAAGTTTCTTTAACCAAAGGTAAATATGGACTCTCCCTCTTCTTTGAAAACCTTATTTTCCTTATGTACTCTCCCTTACCTCATATCTTGACCATCCATTCCTTCCTAACTAGCCTCCCCTCACGACACTTGTCTCTTTCTCCATTAGAAGAAGGTGGTGGAAGGAGTCTGCGTAGCTGTAACTTGTACTGTTCAGTCACTTCCTCATCAATACAACTGATAAATCTGTTGCCCATCATTTAATACGACCAGGAGGTTAAATGCAGGGCATTCAATAAGGAGGTTACAGGCTACCCCAAACTAGAAACTTCCCTTATGATCTTTGATTCTCACTTAGTACGCGTCAGAGTCCTTTTGACTTATCTCTTCACCTCCCCGAGCAACCCTCCTCTTCGGGCCCGTGGCCCGTGGCATTGTCACCCCATAACGCGACTTTTAAACTTCATCCTTGGTCCTCGGGCACCTACATTCACCATTACCAATTGTAATGTAAAAAAAAAAAAAAAAATAGAAGTCAAAATTGGGAAAAAAATTATATTTTGAAAAGTTGATATAAATACTTTGACAATATTAGAAAAAGTTAATTAAGAATTTAAGGCTAATATTTTGGGTAAATTATAAATTATACCCCTAAAATTTAGGGGTGTTTGGATTTTACACTTGAAAATTTCAGAATTTGAAATTTACCTTTTGAAGTTTGGGGATAATTGGATTTTACATTTGATATTTCAGAATTTGGATTTTACTTCCTAAATTTTAGGGTGTTTGGATTTTACACCCCCAAATTCTAAAATTTTAGGGTGTAAAATCCAAACACTCCTAAAATTTAGGGGAATAAAATCTAAATTCTAAAACTTTAGTATGTAAAATATAAACACCCCAAAACTTCAGGCGATAAATTCCAAATTCTAAAATTTTAAGGTGTAAAATCTAAGCACCTCCAAATTTTAGTGGTGTTATTTGTAATTTACCCTATTATTTTTGATAAATACTTGATTTAAAATTTCAAAATATTTGGTATTTTAATTTTGAGAAAAAAAATTCCAAGATGACGAATACAAAACTCCCTTATCTTGTTTACAATAAATCTAGTGACATAATTTTTTTTTCCCCAAAACTATTGGTATATTATCCCCTATTATAATTAGTACATGAGAGATGCTACGTTTACAATATTTTTACAATAAATCACAAGTGGTTAGTTGTTATTGGTTCAAATTTGAACTTAACACTAATATTAGTTTTTTACTCTAACAATAACAACTACTAACAATATGTTACTTAAATTTGTTATAAAAATGTTGTAAACATGTTGTGGACATATCATTTCTTTTAGTACGTATAAGTAATGACTAATGATCTCAATAAAACTAACAATGTTGTATATCTAAAAATGTCTAATTCTTAGATACATGACAAAGACCATTTTAAATATGCACCATGTCAGTTTTTTTAACACCTTCTCCCATCTCCTCATATATATATTAAAATACTTAGTATTTTCAAAAGAAAAAATAGTAGGTAAATCCTACATTGAAAAATGAGTGTAAATTAAAGAGTTTTAAAACCTCTGTATTCAAGAGTTAAGTCATTTTGAATATACATTACCCTCAGTTTCTTTAAAACTTTCTTCCTTTTCTAAAAGTGTGATAAAATACTTAGTATTAAAAAAAATGATCCCAATAAAAAAAAATTCAATTTATTCCTTGTTTGTTGATAGTTGTTAATTGATACAATTTTTTCTAAGGGGAAAAAAAATACTGTAAAGGAATTTAAAAATTATTTATGTTTCTTTGTTCATTGATAGTTTTTTATTTATATTTTTATTGATACAGTTTAAGTTCGTGACAGTGAATAGAAGAAGAGTCACAGACACAGTTAAGTTACTTTTGAAACCCCAAAGTGTCCCTACTCCCTACGCACCTTTTTGACGACCCAAAATCAGCACAGCCTAAAGAATTCTAGCACATCTCATTTTAGGGAACCCACTTTTTTTTGCCCAATACCTAAAATGGCCCTACACTCTAAAAAAACAAAAACCGTGTGATTCATCCAATGGATCATCACCATTGTCACGTAGATCAGCAATGGCCCCACTCTAATTCCTACTAGCAATATGGCATGTCCTATGTGGACAAGATCTGATTGCTTCCATTTTCAACCTATTACCATTTCTTAATTCTTTAATTCCGTTTTTTGCGTATTTCTAGCCATGTGTACCTTGCCATATGTCAAAATTTGAGTTCACATATTTATAGTGCTCTAGAACCCTATGGAATGCGCTTTAAGGGCTTGATTAAATAAGCAACAATACTACTAACTAATTAAGCAATGTTACAACTTACCCAAAAAAAAAAAAAAAGCAATGTTACTTACCCAAAAAGTTTGAGAATATTATTTTTTATATCAATTGAGTTAACAAGTTTGTATATATTTGATTCCACTATTAATATCATTTTTTTTATTAACCATTAAAAATTGAAAATTTTGCTAAGTTAGTAAGCTTGTATTGGTTCAGTATGGAAACAACTTATCTAACCCTTAACCCTTTACTGATTTTTTTTTTTTACCAAAAATATACTAATAATTTAAAAAGGTAAGAAAAAAAGTAAAATTTTAAAAAATTGAACATAAAACTAAAAAATAAAAGTTAACTTACAAACAGTCTTAAACACACATTAAAAATCTTTCATATTAATAGGTGTTCATAAATTTTCTCATATCCAATTTCACATTCAGTTAGAAAATACACTAAAAGTGGTCAACTACGAGGGATAATGTGTTAATCGTATATAGCCGGTCCCAAACACAAACTTACTTATTCGCAGATTTATTATTAAAAAAACACTTGCCTCCAAAAAGTAAGAAAAAAAATTCCTTGATTAAAAAAATAGAGAAGGGAATTTCTGGTATTAAGTGAGGTTATAAATGGAACTTCTGATAGAACTTCCTAAGGTTGACGTAAGCGACGACAGATGGAGCTGGGCAACAAGAAACCCTAAATCTAGACAGAAACATACATAATGAAAGTCATACATATATAACATGCATAATAGTACATAACATGCAATGCATGGATATGGCTGTACATAGTCATGTCATGTTATGTTGTGTATAATGCCATAAAGTCACGGTACGCGTGGGATTGGCTCACGTGTTACGCGAATTGACGGAAAGGCAACGTTATGTTTTTGTGAGAGAGAGAGAGAGAAAAGGCATAACGGCCGTTTAAAGCTAATAGTAATACTGTAATACTCTCTGCTTATAAGCTGACAGTTGTACCATGACCTTAAGTGCTTCAAAAGAAGATTCTTTTTTTCTCTCTCACTGTCTCTTTTATGGTAGATTAATGTTAACTCCACAACTTCTCTCACAACTTCCTTACATGGCAAGGTGTGCGTAGTAGATTTACCACATGATCAAGTTATGGTATTAGTATCTTTCATTATATAATAATAGTAATATACTACTTATGAGCAATGATACTGGTAACAAATTTCACAAATTCAAGTTGACAAGTTTTTATTGACTCGATAGTTTTGAATTTATAAAATCGAAAAAGAGAAAATTTTTGAATTTATAGAATTGAAAAAGAGAAAAATTTAAGGTTTTTGAGTTTAGATGGAAGTGAATTATTATTTGTCATTTAATTTTTTAATAAATTAAAAAACTTGTTATATATAATAATTTTGCAGAGCTTACCAACAAAAGAAATTTGCTGCTCAAAGCATGTTAAACAGTCTAGGGGGCTTAAAGGCTAAACTATGGCATTAAAAACTTGTTACAAGTATCTACTATGTAATTGATCGTGACTAGTAGAGAAAAAAATAATATATTTATGTGAAAGTAATAAATAACAGATATAGTCGTTGCTACCTAAAATAATTGGAAAAAAAGAATGGAAAAATTTGTAATGATATATATATTCCTCTTTTGAGGTTGTATTCTGTGTCCAATGCACATCTTTAATGCGATGGTTACTCCACAAGTATATACTTAAATTAAAAAATTTTACCCATATATACTTAGATTAGATTATAGTTAAAATTCTATCACGTAAAAAAAAAAGAAAAAAGTACCACAATAAATTGCACACACTGTTCGGTGTACTATAAAATGGTGGCACCTAGATTTTAGTCTCTAGCTCTAGCAGTTGTTGTGGGCTGGGAAGCAGAAGAAGGGTACTGTGAGAGACTGAGAGCAGTCCACTGTTATCAACTTAAGCGTTTGTCTTTTATTCCCTGGCTTGCGAGGCAAAAGGACACGAAGCTATTGTTTTGTTTCGTTTTTTTTTTTTCTTTTGAGAGAAGCTATTTGATAATTGTATTTTATGTTTGTTCAATCAAATTCAATTACTTGGTTTATTAACAATAAATAGCTCAACCAAGTGATTTATGTATGGGTTTATTGCCACGTACTTGTGTATAATTACAATTGTCAAGGTCACATAATAATTGAATTGTGGGTTTGGTAAAGTGTGTTTTCGTAGATTCATGGATTTGCATTTAAATTTCACACACGCAAAAATCATTTTATACCTTGACATAATGATAAAAAGTATTATTCATTATTAATTGTGGATCTGCGTTGATAATATTTTTAGGATGATTTCATTAAATTTATTTTTTGCAATTTAGACTAATTTAATAAATAGTAATATATTTTATAATCATTTTTACATTTATTATAGGAACAATCACAAATATAATATATATAATTTCTTTCATATCAAAATAAAAAAATACAATTTTTTTCAAGAATTCAAATGGCAGCAAAAATATTAATTTTTTACTAAAAATTATTTATAACATTTTGTATATCATTAAAAAGTATATAAAATTTGAAAATTATTATTTTTAGTTTTAAAAAACTTTTCCAATCCAATTGTATCTATGGTACAATCAAAAACACCAAAAAACTTATAAAAAAATCAACAAAAATTACAATTCAAAAAAAGAAAGGGAAAAATAAAAATCACATCAAAGCCAAACTTCTTTTTCCGATTATGTAAAACATTTCAAACGCGATGTGATCAAGCCAAATATCCAATGCATAATCAAATTCAAAAATTTTAATAAGATTTTGAAGTGATGCAATAGAAATATGTCATTATTTCCAAGAAAAAAGTGTTGGTTATAACTTTATATATAATGATTGTAACCAAGAGTACAAAAGGAAAATTTAGAGAATATATATTTCTTTTTGTAAAAATAAGAAGTATTGTGTTAATACTATCATTATCTAATCTAACACCTAATCCAACATATGAAAAATGAGTAGATAAATAAATAATTTTAAACACAAAATTGAATTTTTTTTCTTCAAAATCTCAAAGAATACACAAATGAGATAAGGAATATGAGCAATACAAAATATCGTAAATGCTTAAAACAATTACTCAATCATCTAAAAATATCATATAATAAAGACATAATAATTTGCTACTAATTTGTTAAACAAAATATTTACAAATAATGAAAGGAAACTGCACAAATACCATTTTCTTCAACTGCATTAACTGTTTTTCATCGTATTATCCAAACTATCTAGCTGTTTTCCAAATAAACTAAAACCTGACAACAACACAAAATATGGGCATATTATAATATGATTTTTTCCTAAATCTGGTCAACAATATTAAAGCTATTTTTTGTTGTAAATAAAATGATAAAAAAAAAAATACTTGCATCAAGTAATATATAAATTAGTCAATAATAAGACAATGGGAGTAAAAACCTCATAAAATATTTAAAAATCCAACAAAAAATGAGAGAGAGAGAGAGAGCAAGAAATAACCTTTTTGTGTGGGAAAATCATGCATAAAATGAAATAGATTGACAAATTTATAATAAGAAGATAAGAATATGAAAAGTCAAAATAGAGGAAGGTAAATAGATCAAATTATATGTAAAGTGAAAACCGATTAAGAGGAATATGTATAGACAATACTTAGTTATAACATCAAAATTAAAGTAGTTGAATATATAAAGTTAAAACCTCCTAAGATGAATTTGTAAAGCTAATGTATTTATATATTTAAGAGGAATATGTATAGACAATACTTAGTTATAACATCGAAATTAAAGTAGTTGAATATATAAGGTTAAAACTACCTGAAGATGAATTTGTAAAGCCAATGTATTTATATATTTAATATTGTCAAAAAAATTAAAGGTAAAAAATAAATATGAAAACAATAATGATGTGGTAATGACGTGGAGGATGAGGTGGCTTAAGAGGAGCATAGCAACAATAAATGTTACGCTTTAGCTTTTAGATATATATAGATATAGATATAGATTAAGGAATGTACCTAATTATTTAAGGAATTGCATATGAGTTTTACTCTTTTTTTCTTATTTGGTTTTTTGAAGAGGATAAGGTAAACTAGGGGGGTTTTTTTTTTTGAATCAGACTAAGGTATTGAAACGTGTATGAGATGAAGAGTGTGTTTAAATAGACTTATTTTTATTAAATTTATTTTGTTAAAAGAAGTAAGATTTGCAAAAATGTAGTCGTAGTTGTATTTAGAAAAAGTAAACTTATACAAAGCTATGTAAGAAAAGGTAAAAATAAATTGACATCATATCTTTAATTATAATTTATAATAATATATATAAAATTAAAGACATTTGAATTTTGCTTAATTTTATAATATTATGTCACTTAAATTTTATAGGTTTCATAACTTTATACGTCATTATTGTTGGAAAAATACATGTTTGTATCACATACAAAACATACGCAGTGAAAAATTAACGGATCTATTTCATTCGCAATTGATAACATGTACTATGTAAGTTTCAGAATTTAAGAACAATAAAGTGTACGTTGGTGCGGTGAAATTCAAAACAAAAATTAGAAGTACTTGGGAACACTTTTAATCTTCACTCCAATTTCACTTAATGCCCTAGAAGTGTGATTTCTCAATCAGTTTCCAAAGAGAGAATAAGAGAGTGTCTAACACTCACATACAAACCATTTCATTCCTAGTATAATCTTAATGAAAAAATACTTATGAACACACTTATATAATTCTGTATGTTTCTCTTCTTATATATAACTAATTTTGTAATTGGGCTAGCCTTTTGGGTCATTCCAATTGGGCTCTAGTATGTGGCCTGGAGTGGGACAAAAAAGGAACAAATAAGACTCTAGCTCTAATGGGCCTTGAGCTTTTCTGTCAACTCTTGACAAGTCTAAAGTTATCATTAATTATATTAAATATCACTATATGAATATAGTTGCACTCTAGGCCTTATTAATAAATTATATCCCAAAAATTTATTATACATGTAACCCTTTATTAAAATATTTGTAGTAATATAAAGTTATGAATATAGACTGCCACTTTGAAGATTACTACATCTTAATCCTTGAGTACTAGGTTTAATCATTTTATGTTATTCATCATATATTTATGAAATCCAATTTCATAAATATATACTTTAGTAACTCCTTACTAAAGTGGTTGAGTCCAACGCTCTGAATAACCAAACCCATTAAACTTATTTTAAGGTAATATTTTATATCTCCATTAAGAGATTATGAATTCTATCTTGAGAATATATGTTCCATCAACACTAAATGCGGCTGCCTAACATACTAAAGTTTTGATTATGACTTATAGATCTTACTTCTGATATATCAAAACAACCTACACCTAATAATCAGGTCCATTATTCTCTCAGGATTTAGAGTTGATGTAAATAGAAGTCGTAAGATTTATTATTCATCTAACAGTCGTTAAGAGAATAACAAATCTCATAGCGGTCGAGTTCAATGTGTCTGAATTCTTAAAATATATCAACATATCAACTAGAAGTCTCCACTTCCATGATCAATCAAGACAAATCATCTTAGTTGATATGTTATAGTCTTTGCAGATGAAACGCCCAATTTCATCACCGCCTATGAACTAAAATTTTGAGTTTACAAAGAACTTGTGATTTATATCTTTTGTGACTTTTCACATAAATCACGTACTATGCATTTCATGGACTAAGATAATGTCTCATTAGTTCATTTATAGATAGTCTCATATAATTAAACAATTTAATTATTTATGACATGCCAATAAATTGAATTTTAGGGATAAACCTCAACAATTATATTATATTATGTTAATTGAGTCTAAATTCTATTTTATTTTAAACCTTCAATTAAAATTTCATATACAAACACAATCATATAGATGTCTAAACTATAATACATAATTCCATATATAAACACAATCATTTTTACTTATTAATTACTACTTTTAATTATCAAATTTCATATATAGAAAAAATTATATTATTTTAAACTTTCTCATGCATTGCACGATTACAAACTTGTATTATATTAAAGTCAAATCATAATTAGAATCCAAATCAAATTTAAATTAGCTTCTAATTGTAGTCTAATTTTTGTCAAAATGTCCATTTAAAAAAAAAAATTTTTGGTGCCAAGGTCCATTCATAAAACTCAACACCAAAGTTGAGATGGCTTCCTTATTGACTTAAGTAAAACCTCCTTCTCATCACCACTCCTAATTGTAGTCTAATCTTGTGCCATGAATTTTATTGGGCTCAAATTGAAATTTGTGCACGTAAATTGAGAACAGACAAAATATGGTATCGATAAAGTTGAAAAATATAAATAGAGCTCTTAAGTCTATATGAATAGAGCTCTTAAGTCTACCTATAAATCAATAAAATTGTGCGCTATCTTGACTGAGCAATTTTAGTATCACTCTTGGCCTCCTCCATTCAAGCAACGAACAAACTAGCTGATAGCATAAAAATATTTCTAGAAGAACTGAGAGAAAAGCAAGAAGAGTTGCCTTGGTGGATATTAATTTGGTTCAAAGTTGCTATCTCAATTCATTAGTTGGCTGGCACTGAATAATAGATTACCTACTAGAGAAAGAAAGTTGAATTGGGGATACTCTGGCTATAGTACATGTGTGTATTGTAAAGATGCATTATCATTTGTGTGAACTAGCTTGGTGGGATTTTCTCTATCACCTATGGCTGGGCTTGTGCAATAACTTGCTTAATCCACTCATACCGTCCGACATTTTCTACCTCGCATGAATGAATTACACTTGTTAATATGAATAATGAATAATACTTTTTCAACTTATTCATAAGCATACACACACACACATATATAGTACTGAAAACTTATTTATTTATTTTTATATAGAAACATTTAGAAAGTACTCTTAGCTTAAGACTCGTGTGTACTTTTTTCTTTTTTTTGGAATAAAAAACAGTGTGTACTTTGATCTAAGGGAAAGTTGGTCAATTCTTATGATTTCTCTCAATGATTTATTTTAGAGAAAATACAACATAATATTTTCCTTAAATGGTAAAATTAATTTTAAGGTTTAGCATACGACACAATTAAAACTAACCCACTAAATTCACTAAATTAAAATCGCTAAAATTTTCAATTGGACCTATTGTTTTTTAAGGTTGATGGGTCAACAACGGTTTGCAATTTTTCCAACTTGCCAGTGGCGGATTGGTTGAAAATTTTCTCCTCAACCCACCCAATTTGACGTGCGCATAATCCTACCTATTGCCATAGAGAAACGAAATAAGAGTATCAAAGGGATGTCAAAGGTAAATCAAAATTTATTGGTGGTAAGTGGTAATTGCTACTCAATTCTCAACATGGTTAGCTAGTATTTAAACCAAGAGAATTAGGATAACAAGCTAGTCAATTCTTGATGATGCAAAAAATCAGTAAAGTTCCTCGTCAGTGTGGATGGATGATGGGATATTGGATTTGTCTTTGATAAATATCTGCAATAAGACTAAAGAAGAAAATATACATCGGTGTGGTGTTTGCCAAAACCCCTCCGATGGTTAAGTTAGAAAAAGATTCATGTGAAGTGTATTGAGAGAGAATTCGACTTGGGTGTAGTTTTTGGAATCACACTATGTGTACCTTCTCTATTCCATTTTCTTTCACTTTATAGTCATCTCTGTCTTAATGGTCAACGGATATTTATAGTATTGTCAACGGATAATGCGTTACAAACCGTTATTTTGATATTCATAACTTCTTTGTTACCGTTGCTCCGTCCGTTACCTTTTGACATAAATGCTCGCCATAAATGCGTAACACATATTTGCTTTATCAGTGCCATATGACGGTCCTAATGTATTTTCTGGACTGATCAATTTTCATACATTAGTGCTTTGTTTGTAATCAAAATTAGGTTGATCTGGTATATTAATAAACCTTGTTTCTTCCCTTTGGCTAAAGGGGTGTAGTTTTTATTCCCTTTGTTTTTTCAATAAAATTTGTTGATTTATCCAAAAAAGAGAGGTTGAACTATCTAATGTTTAATATACTACTAAATCTAAATGTCTATTTGAAATGGCTTATTTTCATTAATTTACTTTGTTTAAAAATTAATCTAGATAAAAATATAATTTTACCTAAAGAGGTGAAACTTTGAAAAATTGTATATAAATTAACTAACTTAAAAAATAAGACAACTTCTAAACTATACCCAACACATTCTATAGTACAAATAAAACAAAGAAATAGATGTGCTAGCAAAAACAATTGATTAGAACTCAAGAGTACAATGGTGTGATAATCTCTTATTTCACACAATATAAGTTTCACTTATTAAGTTTAAGGTAAGATTTACTATTCATGTGTGGGGGAGAATATTACATTATTATATTTTAGGAATACTTAGTAATTTTCTGTGTTAGAAGCGCATGGACCTCAGGATAAGATTCAATCATTTTGAAATAGATATTCAAATAGAAAAAAAATTGGATTCAACTTGTTATGGGTAAATAATTTAGAAGAATTTGTCTCCTTTATGGTAAAAGCAGAGATACAAAAGTGAGTAGATCCAAATAGTCTTATCTTATTTTACATATAGAAAATGCACTCAGATATAGTTACCAATTCTTTCTCAAAAAACAAAGAAAAAGAAAAAAAGATATAGTTACCAATTATACCATGTGACCAGACTTTTTTATTTTCTGGGGAGGATAGTTACTTTATAATGCATAATCCATTGGTCTTCAGATTATCTCCAATGAACCAAAGGAGAAACATCAGACAGAATCCAAATCTACTATGAAAATCTTCTCAACCGAAATGGAAGTAGAAATCTATAATCTCAGGTAAGTTTGTACTCGTTTGCCTGAATTTGAATCAAAACACCTTCATCATTATTCGTTGACATAAATGTTTCATTATTAACTTTCTTGCTTTTGACATGGTATTCAGGCTCTTGATTTGAGTAACCTACTAGTTTTGAGCTTGTTTGATAAAACTTAATGTCTTATGGCAGCCCTACAGTTTTTGATTCTAGAGCAAAAATACCTAAATTGACGTATTCATCACAAGGTCTTTGGAAAAAATCAAGCCAGGCTGCTTACTAGGAAGCAATTATTTTCTCACTTTGGCAATCAAAAAAAAAGGGGGGAAGCAATTGTTGTCCCACAGAAGATTGATTTGAGAAGCAGTCAAGTCAGAGATTGCTTTTCAAAGCTACCATATGGATTGCAGGATGCAGGCTCTTCAAACTTTATTGTTTAAAATGGTTAAATTAATACTAATTATATTTTGTGGGTTCTAGTTAGCTTAACTAGTCTGGTTGCCAAATAAGAGATTTGAGGCTTAAATCTTGCCTATATTATATATTAATTGGTGTCTTAGTTTGATAATAAAGAATCATCCTCATGGATGGAGCGGATGCCATATGTTGAAATTCTATTGTATTTAAATAAAAAAAGAAGAAGACAAAGTTTGGCTATAAGTTGATAGCCAAGATAATAAATTCATTTTAAAAAATAAACATTACTACATATTTTGAAAATTTAACTGTTAGATTGCATATTCTTTACACTCTTAACACATATGTCAAATTTTGTACCAATTAGATGTTATTTACTATATGATTCATAAACTTATTTTTGTATAATTTTAGATTACAAAAACTTGCAATATTGATTGATGATTGATCCTTTAAGAATTTTGCAAATATAAAGGATATAAAAAGAAAATGTAATCTAATGGTGAATTTATCAAAATCTACGTCCAATAAAAAAATATTGAGGTTGTAGCTTTGGGCTACAATCAATTTTGTAGCCAAATATATATATATATATATATATATATATATATATATATATATTTATTTATTTATTTCTCAAGACAACTCAACTAGTTACCTAGGGTTGTTTATTTTAATTTTCAAAAGTGCATTGTTCTTGTATTTATTTAATTTTATTATCATTAAAAATTGCACCTCCATCCTGTTACTGAATACAATATTGTATTGTTATTGATCTCACATTAGTATCCCAGGTAGGAAAATGGAGTTCTGCCCAATCAGCCTCTGGGTTCATGGTGCAGGGTTGGGTCAAGATTTGTTTTATGGTTTGGTCACGATCTTTTCTTTCTTTCTTCATTTTTTAATTACCAAACACACAGGCTATTCTCTTGGGATTATGAAAAGAAAATGAAAAAGATTATACTCCGGTTGTGTTTGTTATTGGCTTAAAAAACCAGTTTTTTTTTTAAAACTATATAGCTTATTTCTGCTGCTATTCATAATTTCCATTGCATTTTTTACTTATCAAATTATCTATCGAGTTATAAAAAAGATTCAACAAAAGATTATATTATTCATAGGTTTCACTATACTATTTCAACTACTTTTTAGTTTTATCTACAATATTTTTAGTAGAAAGATTTTAATTTGAATTAAATAAGTTGTTCTTAAGCGGACTCTAAATCTTTATAAATTAGACTAATTAATTGAAATTCATTCTAACATCTAGGCCCAGGCTGAAAATTCCTTAAGCAGTAATTTATTGCCTACAAGAATGGGTAAATGGCACGCCAAGGTTTACCCCATAAGCCAATTCAAGTTTAGATTTGTCAAATCCATGAAATATTCCATTCCAGGTTTCCGGCCGGTGTCAAAAAAACTACTTTGAATAATAGTATCAAGTTGGACATCAAAAAAAAAAAAAAAATAGTATCAAGTTGAATATGACCTGATTGTTGTTTGGTTCTCAAGTCTCAAGTCTCAAGTCTGAATACTCAAACACAACACTTCCTCTCTTGCCCACAAAGAAAAAGTCTCAGCTATTGGCTATTTATAATCTAACAACATTTCAATTAAGTCCAAGTAAACGCAAAATGTGATTAGGCCAGTCAAATGCTCCCTAGTATTTTGGTAATTTGATTATGCTAAGTATTGATTGGATGCAAACCCATATATATGTTAAGACTTTCGTGAAGCGGTTGTCATCAAAGTCCTATTCGTAATTGAAACCAGGACATGGTGTGTGTACTAGCTCACACTATATTGTGCATTCCACCAGTCTAAGCCCACAAAATCCACACAACACAAGTGATCTAAAAAAAAGAAGAAGCCCAAATCAATGTTATGAAAGCCCATTTTCCAACAAAGCCGACACAAAGAAAGTAATCTTCTTTTTATAAAGTCATGAGTAGAAGGAAAGGAATTATGAGTATGAGATAGGAATCATAGGATTTTATAAAGTGAGTATGATATAGTAGGAATCATAAGATCCTAACGGAATTCAATCCCTTGGTTAATAGAAGTTGCTTAAAAGTTGAAACCTATATAAATCAGTCAAAGAATTAAACAGGTATATATTACACCCTTCTCCAACAAGCCACTTCAACAAAACAAAGACGGCAAGAAGAGAACCATTGGGTTCATATCCAGCCTCCCACATGCACTTTGGGCCTTGGGCCCGTTAGAACTCAATTTTCTTTTCTTTTCTTTTTGTTTGATTCATGAAAAGTCTTAAGCATTCACTCACCGTGAAATTAACCATTATTCGAACCTCCTCGCCAAGGAATTGAAGGAAGTTAGCTTATGTTTGATGTTATTTTCTTTCAAAAAAAGGAAAAAAAAAAAAACCCCATAAAGAAACTAGCATAGGTCTTCTCCTAATGTAATTCCTTGCAAGTATGCTTTCGGCTAGGCTTAATGAATTTAGAATATAGTAGAAAACTAGACTCAATCTAATTAAGTCAAAGCTAAACTTTAGGTAGAAGTATAAGGGCTAGATCTATTTGAATTGGTGACTAGACTTGGGACTAAGAGTCTATTTAAGAATAACTTATTTAGTTAAAATTGAAATTTTTTTGTTGAAAGTATCGTAAATAAAGCTAAAAAGTAGCTAAATAGTACAACGAAGATATGAATAGTACCAAAAAGTACAATGAGACTTATAAATAGTAACAAAAATAAGTTGAATAATAGAAAAATAAGTTAAATAATAAAAAAACTGGCTTTTAAGCCTATGGCAAACGCATCCTAAATAGATTAAATTTGTATTGCAATAGGAATATCAAATATATTATGAACTATATTTTGTGTAAAGCTATAAACTAACGTGGTTTTGTAATATCATTTACTAGAGTGGTACTAAATTCGGTTTCGCATACCAAGATTTGGAAAATTAGAGATTTGTTGAGCTCATTGTGAATGACCTAAGAAGCAGACTAAATAGTAAATATATATTGTTCTAGGCTTTATATTTTGGACAAAATTTAGCTACAAAATCGGTTGTAACTTTAAACTACAAATTCATTCAATATCTTTTTGTTGGAGGTGAATTTTGGCAAATTTGCTATTGGATTATATCTTCATCTTATATCCTTCATGTTTGCAAAATTTCAAGAAAATTTAAAATCAATAGCTATGTCATCAATAATTTTTTAAATTGCAAGTTCTTGTAATTTAAAATTACGCATTAAATATAAGTTTATAGATTATATAGTAAATATCCGATTGACACAAAATTTGATATATGTATTAAGAGTGTAAAGAACATGTAATGTAATAGTTAAAATTTTAAAATATACAGTAATATTTATTTTATTGGGTAAATTTTTGTTTAAGGTTACAACCAATCTTGCAACTAAATTTTGTTCTTATATTGTGGATGGGGTATTAATTAAAATTGAAGCTCTATATTTTTTTCTTTCTTATTTGTTCTTAATATTTTTATATTTTGATATGGTATTAGAGTCATGCTTTTAGAATTGAAAACCCTATTTTTCTCACATAAAAAAAAAAAACCCTACTTTTCTTTCTTGAACCTCGGTGTCCTCCCTAACAATTTCTTTCCTAATTGGTGATTTCACCGTCACATAAGTTGCCTCATCCCAACTTCCGTCTTTAGTAGAGTGTCCTTTTGGGTGATAGCTTGGTTGCAGGTTTTTATTGGTGATTTCAACTCTAGATTTACGGTTTGTTTTTAAATATTCACCTTGAGTTTGGTGGAAATATTAGGGTATGCTTGGTAATTATTTTTTCCTCTTATTTTCTATTTTCAAAATTTTTTTTCTATTTTCGAGACTAAAAATCTTGTTTGGCAATTTAAAATGGATAGAAAATAAAAACTATTCTTAAAACTTAATTTGTGAAGGAAACTGAAAATATACAAAAGACTGTTTTTAGTTTCTAATGTTCAAAAGTTAATGAAAATATGCATTTAATTTAATGAATTTGTTTCATTTAATGATTTAGTATTAGAGTTCAAATCATAGTAACAATATATTTTAGTATTTTCTATTTTTTTCTTTAATTTTTTTTTTAATTTCAACTAACCAAACATGTTTTTGATTTAAAAAATATAAGAAAATTATTTTTTCTTTATATTCCCCAAAACAAAAATTTGAAAATAGAAAACAAAAAATGTACACCAAACATAACCTTAATATATTATGAAATTACCATAAATACTTTCAATCATGGTTTTGTATATAATACCATGACATTTTGAAAATTTTGTAATACCATGTGCTAGGTTTCATGGTTACCACATTTGTCTTCCTTTTCGACTTTTTATTATAGATACAAGCTGAATTATGCTAATTCTCTATGTTCTCTATTTCACATTCTCTTTATTTGTTCTGAATATTTTTATATTTCAACAATTTGAGCCACCCCATCTCAAGTTCATAGAGTTGCTAACAAGAAAATTTAGAATAGTTTATAAGTGAATGTTTGGTCATAATTAAGAGAGGCTATAAAAAAAAAAGACAATAATCAAAGGGAGAAAGAAAGAGTAAAGGGTTAAACGTATTTCTGAATGGATATCCCCTCGGTTTTTGGCAATGAGGGAGGCACCGAGCCCAGCTAGCAAGGCAATGGCAATTGGCAATTGGCAATTGGCAATGCAAGTGATTGACACGCGCACATAAACACGAAAAGACAGACGTCTACTCCCCAAACTATACTAAGCTCTTAGAACCTGTAATCTAGCGCACCTTTTACGGTTGTACCGTCACATACTCTTTTAGCTGTATCATTGCCATTTGTATGCGATTTTCTGTACCTCTCCCACCATGGCTGCCACGTTCATACTTCATTATTATGTTTAGAGCACAGCTGGGGTTGTTCGTCTATTAATGACCCCTTAATTACAACAGTCAACACAAGCCCTATATTATTAACTATACAAACACAAGTGCTATTCTCTATACACAAGTGCTATTCTCTATACACAAGTGTAAAAGGATCTAGAATGGATCAAAAACCATCAGTACCACCACTTTCATCTACTGATAATAAGCTTGAGAGGAAGTCCTCCATTGATACTGAACCAAAAACCTTGCTTCAAGAGGAACTGGACTCAGCCAGGGTTTGAAAATGCCACTCTTCTTCTTCTTCTTTTTTTTTTTTTTTTTTTTTTTTTTTCATTTTTTTCTTTTCATAATGTGATGGTTTTTGTCGTTTCATATTAACTGGAAAGTTTGATAAATGCAGAAGGCAGCCCTGGAAATAATAAATAAACATACCAAAGAAGAAGCACTAAGATTATTTCTTGAGGTAAATTCAAATAATATATCTAGTTTATGTCATCAGTTTTTGATGTTTAGGCTATACATAAATTTAGCATAACCATCTTATATCTAGGATATCAAGTTCTCATTTCTGGTATTCATGTTAAATTTTTATTATTTGGTTATAAAGTTTGTGAATTTGTTCAAGTATGAATGTGGCAATGTGGCATAATCAACATATATACATATAAATGTAATGTACTGTTTGAAATATTGTAAGTCATTCTTCTCATCACTGTAAGTTGTAACATGTGTTGTCTCCACCCTCCAATTTGAGCTAAATCTTTGTCATCAACTCGTACTGTAATCTAGCAGAAACCTATGTAACATTTCTAATTTAATATCTTAATTTGATGTGAAAAGTTATTTATCATGGTTTTAGGGTTTGGCTCCTATTGAGAGTTTGATGAAGCTAAAAGTGGCTGATCCGCAGCCGGATTCTGATGATGATGAAGATGATGAAGAATACGACAATTGATTCACTATGCCATATATATATATAGGTTGCAGAATGCACATCATTCGAGTTTGGCCTGTTGTCTAAGGTTTTAATTATCCATTATAAATGGTATTTCTATCTCTTATGAGGGATTGTCCATGCTAGGATTTGAGTCATTTGATCACTTAATTAATCCGACTACAAGGGAAGTCATGGTTTTGTGTAGCTGTAATGGTTGTTCATGGTTGAAGTCCCTTTTATCTAATAGCACTTTAAGATTGGTGGTTTTATACCGTTTGTAGATTTGAATGTTTTTGCTGAATATTCAGTTGACTAAAATATAATAATTGCTTGAAAATAGAAAATAATGGAAAAACAGTTAGCTTGTTTTAAAAAATTATATAAATTAAGATTAAATGATGAAAACAATTTAAGTTCCATATATACACAGAGATTCCGTATTAAAGCTGGAGTAGAGACGCTCTTCATTTTTTTTTTCCCCAAGGATGTTTAGATCCAATTTTAAAATAACTAACAGTAGCAAATTTTAAACTAAAAAATAAATTGGTAGCAAATTTGGCATACTGCTAATTTTAAAAAGGTAATTCAAATATTTATTTATTACTAAAAATGTAATTCAAACATTTATTTATTACGTTGTTTAACTAACACTAATTCTATTTTTACCACGTACGATTGTAAATTTAATTGTAGTACTTTTAGCATTTTCTTATCTTCTAACTAGTTTCTAACAACCATTAACTATAGATAATGATACTTGTTCTCTAACATTAATTAATGTACTTTTTTTGCTAAACATTAATTAATGTACTTAATATCTATAATTTCACATGAGAAATGATATGTCCACAACATTTTTACAACATTTTTACAACAAATCCTAAGTGGTAGGATGTTACTGGTTGTTATTCTTGGGGCAAAAAAGTAATCTTAGTGTTAGGTTCAAATTTGAACCAATAACAACTAACCACCTATGATTTGTTGTAAAAATGTTGTAAAAATGTTGTGGACATAGCACCTCTCATTTCACATATATATATGGTATTTGCATTTTTTATTATTATTAATTTTTACATTTAAGACGTGAAATATGTAATTTATATTGACAATTTATATATCTATATATTTATATATATATTAATAGGCAAAGCTAAGAAAAAGTTCAATTATAATTTGAAATTAGAATCCAATTTTGTGCTGAAGGGATAGAATGTCCAGGAATGTAATTTGGGCCGTGGGCCTTATTTGAGGACATTTAGTAGTCTGATGACAAGTAGATGGTTGTGAAAAAGTACAAATCAGTGAATTATGGAAGGTAGTTCGAGGAGAAATGCCTCCTCGGCTTGGTAAAGCAGAGGTCAAAAGATTTGATTTACCATTAAGGGCAATACTCCGGACAATTCTACTGGTAAGGATAAACATTAGGAGGGAATAAAACAAAGGGAAGCTAAGAAATATCTAAGAGAAAGCTGCTACCACTGCATTAAAGGCTCTGCAGCTAACTCTCTGGCCGCATTAATGTGGAGGTGACACCAGAACAGTGATATTTAGCCTAATAGTTACTCCTAAAGACTTCAAGAAGGTGTTGATGGGACAACGATCAAAGTAAGCAACTTGACTTACACGTGGAGGGTGGAGATGAAGAAAAACAGGAGAATATAAGGAAGAAAGACCCCCTTTACAGGGCGGCATCTGATAATCTACGGAGAAAAACACTGTAGCAATAAGAACTGGACTTGTAACCAAATTTAAAAGAAATATATACAAGAACTATCCTCCTCAGACTATGCCGAGGAAGATTTTCTTTGAGTAAAACCTGTGTATCTTTGTTTTCTTGTCATCTAGATCCACTATAATTGTTGTCCAACTTATTAAAGCATAGTTTCTAACCCATTCTCTAGAAATTCATTGTATTGAGCTCTTTGGGCCTAGATTCTTTTACCTTTTGGGCTTAGGATCCAAATCGCGCCCTTACGATTGGCGCCATTTGTGGGAAATGTTGAGCTTTAGCGAGATCAACGTTCAACTATGGTAGGTTCAAGGCCTAACTGAGAAGAGTCTGTTGGTTTCCAACATCAAGACCAGTTTCTCAATCTTGAGCGAAGAAGGGACTAAGAGGTTGGTGTGCATACCACAAATACTAGTGGGAGCCAGTCTCGAAGTGGGAGTCACATATTTCATGAAGAGAATACTAGAAGCATGCAACTGGAGATTGACCATTTGTGAAGGAGGTTATGCTGCGAGCAACGTAGAGGAACTCCTTCAAGTTCTGGCCCTTCTTCCGATGATGATAGTGATAATAGCTACCGGCCCAGGTTGAGGACTCCTCCCAGCAAATCTTTTTTGTGTGATGAGGATCACCATTATAGGCAGAGAAGGGAGAGTCTGTCTCACAAAGGTTTGGGCAATGATGCTATGGCCGAGCTTTGAATCAAATTTCTAAGTCACTTTTTGCACGCAAGATCGAAGGAGGAAAACTTCCTCGGTGGTTTACTCAGTCAACTAGGGGTGTGCAGCCAACCCGCCAACTCGCCAAAACCGACCTAACCCAACCCAACCCAACTTGCCGGATTGGGTCAGATTTTAGGCCTTGGTGGGTTGGGTTGGGTTGGGTTACAAATTTTTTTTGATAGCGGTTGGGTTGGATTTGGGTCATAAAATTTCAAACCCAACCCGACCCACCCATATATTTAATATATATATATATATATATATATATATATATATATATATATATATTTGAAATATATTATATAATTAATAAAATTTTCAAAATAACTAACTCTTCTTATTCTATATAAAAACAAATTAGTTCACACAAACTCTAGTAAATTACTATTGTTGTTTAGTCATTAGTGTTGTTTGCCTTTAAGGAGTTACATTGATACTAATCTTTGGGTTTTTAAATATATTTATATTTATATTTTTTTCTACTCAATTTAAAAAAAAATAAAAAAAATTGTCCAACCCATGGGTTCAACCCGACCCATGTGGGTTGGGTTGGACTTATGTGATGGGTTGGGTTTGATTGAATTTTTTTTGACCCACCATAGTGGGTTGGGTCAAAAAATCCTCTCAACCCGACCCAACTTGACCCATGCACACCCCTACAACCAACATTTACCATATATATAATGGCAGAACAGACCCCGTGGAACATGTTAGCTACTTTAACCAGAGAATGACTGTTCATGAAACCTTGATGTGCAAGGTATTCCCATCCAGTTTGGGGCCCATAGCGATGAGATGATTCAATGGTCTGAAGGAAGGTTCTACTAACTGCTTAAGGAGCTTACTAGAGTGTTTGGTTCTCGTTTTGTTACTTACAGTAGAGTTCCTCTGTCCTTAGACTCTCTATTGTCTATGACTATGTGAGAAAGGGAAACCCTAAAGACGTATTCTGATAGATATTGGGAGATGTTTAATGAGATAGATAGGAACATTGATGATGTGGCTATAAGGACTTTCAAAGTTTGCCTGCCTGCTTACCTAGCATGATTTAAGAAAATCTTTGACGAGGAAGCCTGCTAGAAGTGTGCGTCAGCTCATGGACCGTTTTGATGAGTATAAGCAAGTTGAGAAGGACCAACAACAAGGGAAGGGGAAGGCTAAGGTGGTCCCTCAAGATATAAGGGATTTTAGGTCAGACAGATACAATAATAACCTGCCTCAAAGAGACTTTGTTGGGCAATCTGGATCTACTGCTACTCAAGTGGTCAGCACGGCGTTCCGAGAGCCAGTACATCAAATCTTGGAAAAAATTAAGAATGAACCATAATTCAAATGACAAAATAAGATGGGAGGAGATTCCACAAAGCTCAACCAAAGCCTTTATTGCTAATACCACCTGGAGCGAGGACACATCACAGAAGATTGCAGGACTTTGTAGAGTAATCTGGAATAGCTGGTCAGAAGTGGAAAGTTAAAGCAATTTCTATATTAGCCTAATGAGCAAGGAGGTTAGGCAGGATCAGGATCTCGGAAAGATGCTTCTTCAAGACCATCTTTAGGCACAATTAATGTTATTCTCGCTGCTCCGAGAAGAACCAGTCTCATCCCTCCAGGGTGATGTTTATAGCTCGGGCACTCGTAGAGGACTCATCCCTTGAGCTAAAAAGGGGTAGGATGGAGGTCCGACCAACATTGAGTTTTTTTTATGAAGACAAAGTTGGAACCTTGCAGCCACATGATGACACCTTAGTGGTCACCCTCAGGATAGGAGGGTATGATGTGAATAGGGTGTTGGTAGATCAGGGCAGCGGTGCAGAGATCATGTACCCTAATTTATATAAGGGGTTAAAATTGAAACTTGAGGACTTGGCATGTTATGATTCACCTTTGGTAGGTTTCGATGAGAAAGTTGTTTTTCCAAGGGGCCAGATTAGATTACCCGTGCAAGCAGGTTTAGAAGTGGTGGAGGTGGACTTCATTGTGGTAGATGCTTACTTCCCTTACACTGCCATTGTAGCAAGACCCTGACTTCATGCCATGGGGGCCGTTTCTTCCACCCTACACTTGAAGGTGAAGTATAGGACTAGGTTGAAGAGCTAGTTGGGAGCTAGTTTATGGCTAGGCAGTGCTTGGTAGTTGCGATTAGACATCAGAATGAAGGTGAGTCTTCGGCCTCTGTTGAGTAAGGTTTATAGCAATCAAGGATGGCAGTGTTGTCTATAGATGTGGTGATAGGAGGGGAAAAGTGTGAGGAATTAGAAAAAGTTATTATTGGTGATGATAAGGTAAAGTTTTTTCAGGTCGGAGTTCAGTTGCCTCCTCAGGAGAAGGAAGAGCTGATGGTATTTCTTAGGAAGAATATTGATGTTTTTATGCGGAGCGCTTACGAAGCTTTGGGGGTGGATCCAAATTTCATTTGCCATCATTTAAACGTCAATCCATCTGTCATCCCCAAAAAGCAACCTCCTCGGCACTCATATAAGGACCATTTTGATGCCGTCATGGAGGAGGTGGTCAAGCTTAAGCAGGCCAGGGCTATTAAATAGGTGTTTTACCCTGAGTGGTTGGCTAATGTAGTGGTGATGAAGAAAAAAAAAGGGAAGTGGCGAGTATGTGTAGACTTCACAGATTTAAATAAAGCTTACCCAAAGGACCCTTTCCCCATGCCTCGAATAGATCAATTAGTGGATGCGACTGTAGGCCATCCTCAGATGATCTTTTTAGATGCTTTTCAAGGGTACTGATGGGACTGACGAAATCAACTACTGAGAGACTAAGGCATCTGATGGGACTGACGAGATCAACTACAGACAAGACTAAGGCATCTAATGGGACTGACGAGATTAACTACTGACGAGACTAAAGGTATCTGATGGGACTGACGAGACCACTCTCTGAGACGAGCCTAAACAAGTATACACGTCACTGACGAGGATATCAGGATCATTCAATGCCACCAATAATACCCCGGACGGTTACGTAACCACTGACGAACCGTTGAAGGCATATTAAAACCCCATTACTCAGCAAGAAGCGTTACTGAAAGAGGCATTAAAGCCACAATAACTGTCACAACGGCTAGAATCTGGAACAACATATATAAAGCCCACGCATTGCCAACAGAAGGTATGAACACAGTGACAAGATATCCCTAATCATTTTTATAGTCTATTATTATAAACTCCCTTGTACTAACTTTGGCATCTGAGACGTTGTATGTGCACCACACCGGTGACCATTCTGGAGAATTTCTTCTTCCGTCGCGACACAAGTAGACCTCTAGTCCCGTCTGGACGACCTCACTACGACTGACGAACTCGTGATTCATCAGTCCGGTCCCGTCTGGACGACCTCACTACAACTGACGAACTCGTGTTTCATCGCCTGGGCGCCGTCCGCGGGAACGACATTTTCGTACTAACGGCTCGAAAGCGTAGTTTCTACCAACTTCAATATTCGATGGAGTCCAACCAAGATTCGCTGGCCTTAGCCCAAGCAAGTCAAAGCTCTTGCGGCCACCGTTGAAGAACTCACCGTGCAGACCGGTGAGATGAGACAACAAATTTTCAAAGATAAGGAGAATCTGGCCTAAAGTTGCATGCGAGGATGAAGGAGACAGCCATGGGAGAAGCGACCGACGAAGGACCACTACTCTAGACGAACAAAATTCTAATCTTCTTCAAGAGATGAGGAAAGAGATGGACGAACTGAGAAATGCTATCAAGGAGAAGACATATCAGAGCCTAGATAGAATGGTCGTGGCACGCATTCTCCTTTCACCGTGGCAAGCCTTGGAACGACCAAGGCCGGCGAAGTTTCGGCTGTTCGCCTTGAGCATTTTGACGGCTTAAGGACCCCCAAGATCACCTTAATACCTTCAAGACGACATTAGGCCTCCAACAGCCCCCTGATGAAATAATGTGTCGTTCCTTCCCTACCACACTTAAGGGAGCTGCAAGAGAGTGATTCATAAAGTTGCCAACCTCATCCATTGATAGCTTCGAACAACCTGAGTAGCGCCTTTTCGCGCCATTTCGTCGGAGGGCAACGTCCTAAGAGACCAGCCGGACCACCTACTCACCGTTAAGCAACGGGAGAAAGAAACCTTGCGTCATACGTGAAACGCTTTACCCGAGAAACCCCGGAAGTGGACGACGCCGATGACAAAGTACAACCGACGACCTTGGAAGCTGCATGAAGTCTAGAGAGTTTGTGGTTTCGCTGGCAAAAAATCCACCTAAGACGATGGCAGAAATGCTCTTAAAGGCGCAAAAGTACATGAATGCTGAGGACGCGCTAGCCGCCATTAAAGATATGGAGAAAACAGAAGAAAGGGGAAAGAGGGAGGACGAACGTAAAGGACGAAAGAGGGAGCATCCAGATCATCGGCCATCGACGAAGACAAAAGATCATCGAAAATGGCTAGGTAATAAGATTCCGCCTTGACGGATGTACATTACTAACGAAGCCAAAAGATCATTGAAAATGGCTAGGTAATAAGATTCCGCCTTGACGGATGTACATTACCGACGAAGTAAGTAATAAGATTCCGCCTTGACGGATGTACATTACTGACGAAGCCAAAAGATCATCGAAAATGGCTAGGTAATAAGATTCCGCCTTGACGGATGTACATTACCGATGAAGTAAGTAATAAGATTCCGCCTTGACGGATGTACATTACTGACGAAGCCAAAAGATCATAAAAAATGGCTAGGTAATAAGATTCCGCCTTGACGGATGTACATTACCGACGAAGCCAAAAGATCATCGAAAATGGCTAGGTAATAAGATTCCGCCTTGACGGATGTACATTACCGACGAAGCCAAAAGATCATCGAGAATGGCTAGGTAATAAGATTCCGCCTTGACGGATGTACATTACTGATGAAGCCTCGTGATAAGATTCCGCCTAAATGAATGTATATTATTGATGTAGCCAAAAAATTATTATAAAAAAAAAAAAAACCTTCCATCTTCTATGGTCGTCATGGAACATCATGACGACCACAGAATCCGGGGGCATCTGATGGGACTGACGAAATCAACTACTGAGAGACTAAGGCATCTAATGGGACTGACGAGATCAACTACAGACGAGACTAAGGCATCTGATGGGACTGACGAGATTAACTACTGACGAGACTAAAGGTATCTGATGGGACTGACGAGACCACTCTCTGAGACGAGCCTAAACAAGTATACATGTCACTGACGAGGATATCAGGATCATTCAATGCCACCAATAATACCCCGGACGGTTACAGAACCAGCTGGACGAACTGTTGAAGGCATATTAAAACCCCATTACTCAGCAAGAAGCGTTACTGAAAGAGGCATTAAAGCCACAATAACTGTCACAACGGCTAGAATCTGGAACAACATATATAAAGCCCACACATTGCCAACAGAAGGTATGAACACAGTGACAAGATATCCCTAATCATTTTTATAGTCTATTATTATAAACTCCCTTGTACTAACTTTGGCATCGGAGACGTTGTGGCAGGCACCACACTGGTGACCATTCTGGAGAATTTCTTCTTCCGTCGCGACACAAGCAGACCTCTAGTCCCGTCTGGACGACCTCACTACGACTGACGAACTCGTGATTCATCAGTCCGGTCCCATCTGGACGACCTCACTACAACTGACGAACTCGTGTTTCATCAGGTACCATTAAATACCATTGGCTTTGGATGTGATAGGCCAAAAACGTATTGACCCTTTGTGATGAATTAAGTTGATTAATTAGCCAAGTTATTAATTAATCAAATTAACATGCAAAGCGTGGTAGCACAAACAAATCACCAATAAACTAAAGTATGCAGCAGAAAATAAATGACACGGTGATTTGTTTATGAATGAGAAAAACCTACACAGCAAAAACCCCACCGGGTGATTTTAAGGTCACCACTCCCGAAATTCCACTATTATCACAACAAGTGGTTACAAGTAAAGGAATCCCAAGTACCTTACCAACCTACAGTTGAACCCTTACCCCAATACCCAATTGGACTTGCTTTGTAGCGACAATTTCTCATTTCAATACACAGTTCCCAAGTACGTGACTAACCAATTGCGCGGATCCCAATACGCGACTTCAATCACCAACTAGAGAAGATTGTTGGCTACAAAATTCTTCAATTCATCCACACAATGACGATCAAGAAGATGCTTGGTTATAAAACCCTACGGTGCACATTACACAGCAACTTCTTCACAAGAGAGATGAGCTATGGCAAGAACTTTGTCTCAAGTCACAATTTGCTTGAATAAGGATTTCTCAATGCTTGTGCAACTTGTGTCCTCTTTGACGGCCCTTAAAATAATCCTTTTATATGTCTAGGGTTAGAAGAAAAGAAGGCCCAAAGACATATCCACGGATTAGAATTAAAACAGAACTTAAAATATGTTTTTCTTAAACATCGACAGATAGAGGTGTTGAGATGCTGTCAAGCAGCTGTTGAGCCATGGGGCTGAAGCAGCTCTTTAAACCTCGACACATGCTAGCTGTTGAGCTTTAATGAACTTACACTTTTCAGCTTGTTTCTTGGACAGACTTGATGACTTCAATACTTGATCTTGAAACACAGTTTCTTGAAGCATTAAACACATCCTAAATCTACCCAATCACAAGTAAAGTGTGTTTTGTCAAAAGATTAGCCAATTACATAAAAGAATGACATATGTTCTAAACAAGTGAAATACATATGTCCTAACAGGATGATCGAGAGAAGACCGCTTTTGTTACTCCTACTAGAAATTACCATTACAAGGTGACACCCTTTGGATTAAAGAATGCAGGGTCTACCTATCAAAAGATGATGACTAGGATGTTCGAGCCACAATTAGACAAAAATATTGAGGTTTATATAGATGATATGGTGGTGAAAAGTAAGGTAGTGTTCGAGCACGTGGGCGACCTCGGAAATATTTTTGAAATACTTAAGAGGTACAAACTACGCCTCAATGCTTCCAAGTGTTCTTTTGGCGTTGGTTTGGGTAAATTTCTAGACTACATAGTCACTCATCGTGGAATTGAAGTCAACCTTGATTAGATTAAGGTAATTAACAATTTGCAACCTCCTCGGAATCCTAAAGAGGCTCAGAAGTTGACAGAGATGACTGCTACTCTAAACCATTTTATCTCTCAGTCAGCAGACAGGTGTAGGCATTTCTTCCAGTTGTTGCATAAGTGGAAGGGATTTGAATGGACTGAGGAGTGTGCCCTGGCCTTTCAGTAGCTGGAGGAATACCTTTCTCGGTCACCTATTATGTCCAGGCCCGAGGAAAAGGAAGTTCTGTTTGCTTACGTTGTTGTAGTCTCCCATGCGGTAAGATTAGTACTGATACGAGTTGACAATGGATTGCAGAGACCAGTTTATTATGTGAGTAAGTCATTGCATGAAGCAGAGGTTCGTTACCTACTACTGGAGAAGGCCATTTTGGCAATTGTACAAGCAACACGTAAACTCCCTCACTACTTTCAAGTTCACACAGTTGTGGTTTTAACTCAACTTCCTTTTCAATTGCTACTTCAGAGAGTTGATTACATAGGAAGGATTTCCAAATGGGGTACGATTCTAGGGGCTTTTGATATTAAGTATCTGCCTCGTACCTCTATTAAGAGCCTAGTTCTCGCAGATTTGGTGGCTGAGTTTGCTGAATCTCTACTGGAAGAGGAGGGAGAAAAGTAAAACATGGATGGAAAATCAGTTGGGATGGTGTCCTTACAAGAACCTCCAACTTGGAGGGTATACGTTGATGGTGCAGCTAATCAAAGAGGATCTGGAGTGGGGTTAGTTGTGGTATCTCCTGAGAAGATCATTATTGAGAAATCCTTGAGGTTGGACTTCTTAGCCACGAATAATGAGGCTGAGTATGATGTTTTGCTGGTGGGGATAGATATGGTTCAGAAAATGGGAGGAAGAATGGTAGAGGTATTTTCAGATTCAAGGTTGCTTGTTGGCCAGGTAAAGGGAGAATTGGAAGCCAGGGATTTAAGGATGTAAGGACATTTGAGTCAGGTTAGGCACTTGCAATCAGGGTTCAATTCTTTCACCTTACAATAAATCCTTAGAAGTAGAAATATGCATGCTAACTCTCTTGTCACTCTCGCAACCTCCTTGGCACAGAGTTTACTTCAGGTTATCCTGGTTGAAGATTTATGTAAGCATACTGAGATAAAATGGGAGAATGCCCAGATTCATCAGTTTAGAGTGGAACCTAGTTGGATGGATCCCATAGTTCTGTTCTTTAAGGGTGACATCTTGCCTGAGGAGAGGGGGGAGGCTGATAAAGTGCGAAGAAAAGCTCCTCATTTTTGGTTGTCCGAGGATCAGAAACTATACAAGCGTTCTTTTTCTGGGCCATATTGCGTTGCGTCCATCCTGAGGCAGTAGAGTCACTCTTAGAAGAGTTACATGAAGGGATTTGTGGAAGTCATAAAAGAGGTAGGTCACTATCTCACAGGGCCCAGGGTACTAGTGGCCAAGTATGCAAAAGGAAGCACAAGAATACGTGAAAAAGTGTGACTAATGTTAGAGATTCACTCCAAACATTCATCAGCTAGGGGGGGTCCTCAATCCTCTGTCTAGTCCCTGACCTTTTGCTCAATGGGGCTTGAACATTGTAGGGCCCTTCCCTAAAGCGGTAGAGAATAGGAGATGGCTTTTGGTTAGCACTGATTACTTTACCAAATGGGTTGAAACTGAGCCACTGACAAATATTAGGGATGTGGATGCGAAAAGGTTTGTATGGAAGAATATTGTCACTCGATTTGGGATTTCTCACATCCTTATCTCGAATAATGGGCTTCAGTTTGATAACAAAGCTTTCAGGAGGTATTGTAGTGAATTGGGTATTAAGAACATGTATTTAACTCTGGCTTATCCCAGGGAAATGGACAGGTTGAGGCTGTCAATAAGGTCATAGTAAATGGGCTCAAGAAGAGGTTGAATGATGCGAAGGGTAAATGGGCAGAAGTGCTGCCACATGTGCTCTGGACATATCACACTACCCCTCGTAGGTCAACAGGGGAAACACCCTTTTCAATGAATTATGGGGTCGAGGCTATGATTCCTCTAGAGACTAGATTCCCAATGCTGAAGACAAGTTTGTTCACTCTAAACAGCAATGACGACCTATTGGAGAAAAGCTTGGATTTGATCGAAGAGCGGAGAGAAAATGCCATGGTTCAGTTAGCATACTATCAACAGAAGCTCAAACAGGGGTATGACTCAAGTGTGAAATTGAGACCGTTAGCACTTAGAGACTTAGTGTTAAGAAAGTTTGTGGGTACTGCAAAAAACCTAGCATGGAAAAAGTTAGGGCCCAATTGGGAAGGGCCATACCGCATTACCTCCGTAGCTGGTATAGGTGCTTATTTCTTAGAAGATTTGGATGAAAATGCCATATCACATCCTTGGAATGTAAAAAACCTACGAAGGTATTACTATTAATGAAAGGCAGCTCTACCATGTTTTTATTTCTGACATTATGTATTGGGTTTATTACTTGTTAGAATATTAAACAGAACCTCGGTCATGCCTGGTTCCACGGACCACATATCTTGAGGAAATTAAAATTCGTGATTACTTGTTTAAGTATTAAACATAATCTTGGTCATGCCTGGCTCCTCGGACCACATACCTTGGGTAAATTAATACTATTCATTGTTTGTTTACGTGTTAAACAGAACCTTGGTTAAGCCTGGTTCCTCGACCCACCTGCCTTGGGTAAATTAGCACTGCTCAGCATGTATCTAAACATTAAATAGAACCTTCCTTAGACCACATACCTTAGGTAAATTAGTATTCCTTATTATTTGTCTAATTATTAAACTGAATCATGGTCATGTTTGTCTTCTCGGACCATATACCTTGTGTAAATTAATACTCCCAAAAGCAAATATTCATGTGTTAAATAGAACATTTGTCATTATTTGGCTCCTCGAACCATATACCTTGGGTAAATTAACATTATTCAGCATCTCCCTAGGCGTTAAACAGATCCTTAGCCATGTTTAGTTCCTTGGACCAAATGCTATGAGTAAATTAACACATATCACTGCTTTGATATGCTGCCAAGTGTATGTGATGAGAATCAACAAGCATTCAAGGATCCATTGCATGTTCTAGTTGGGCCTATTACAAGAGCAAGATCCAAGAAGATCAAAGAAGTACTTTATGGGCTAATTCAAGAGATTTGGACTAATTCTAACGCAGGAGATTCCAAGTTTGGCCCAAATGAAGATGAAGGCGTAATAAATTTAATCCATGCTATTGAGGGCTGATCTAGCTTAATTGGGTATGATTTATGGCGTGGATTAATAGTTGATTGACTTTCTAGCTTCATATCAGTTAATAGATATTTTTCATATTTTAGGGCTGTTATTTCAGACCAAATCTACCCTAATTTTAGGCTTTCATTATTTAGAACTTTTTTTTTAGCTATATTCCTATTTTGGATCTGCTAATTTCAGACCAAATCAACTTTTATTTAGGGTTTTATTATTTAGTACATTTTTTTTATTTATTATTTTCTATTTTCAGTCATGTCTTATAAATTGCATGCACTCATTGTAATAGATGATGATTGAATAAAAATCAGAAAAAGGTGAGGCTTTGCTCTTCTTTGGCTCTTCAAGAACTGTGAACGTATTAGGGATTCTTCCTTGTGGCGTTCAAACTTTATACCTTCGGTTTGTGATTCAGTTGTAACCATTGGGTCAAGGTCTGTTACTTATACTTTTGGTTCGCGTTTCACTTATAAACGTTGGGTCAGGGTTTTATCAAAAATCTGAATTTTAGCTTTCTTGGGCAAATATTCCAATATTTTTGTTGGGTTTCAAAGCGTATCGATTGAGGTTCGTATCAGTATGAGCAGATGAAGCTGCAAGTAGGTACCCAGTTTACCATTATTTAGGGTTGGAAAGAAAATACTAAAGCCCATATAGTCAAGCGAATTACTTGTTTCAGATGTATAAGGTTTGTTCTTGAAGTTAAGAGTACATTCTGTTGAAGGTTGTAAGTCTGAAAGACTTAACTTATTATGTTGATGATTGCATAGAATATAGTAATGATGTTATCACTTGTGTAAGCAATTGTTAAAGTCCAGAATGAGAGTATATCATGAATTGAAAGAATTAAGTGCGGAGCAGGATAGTATTTAGGTTTGGAATTACACAATTATAATGAAGTACAAGAGAAAGGTAACACTTATCATTAGAAAAAGCCTTGAAAAAGGGCTAAGGAAGTACAACTTTAAAGATATAAAAATTACAATTACACGAAAACAAAAAAGACTATAGACTTTTACCTAAGTCCTAGTTGATCTTCAATGGAGGTTTGTCATTTCCTGTGGCCTTGGTGGATTTGGCAGTTTCAGCTGTTGTGGAGGCTGGGCCTTTACCCTTGAGATCCTTGGTAGGCACAGGAAGAGTGGCCAGGACAATCTCTAGGTTATGATAGGCTTCTTTGCCTTTAAAGGGATCCTTGGGCACAACTGGAGGTTTGGCAGCTTCAAGGACCACTCCTTGGGTTACATCTTTTTCTTTTTTAGTAGCCTTAACTTGTTGTGCCTCTTGGGAAGGGCTGTTGGAGGAAGGGAGGGCCTTGGTAGGGTTGCTCTTGCCAGTATCTGTCTCTTTGGAGGCAGTGTCAGCCTTGGAGCTCGAGAAGCTTGATGCGCGGATGGCTAGGGGATAGTAGACATTCTTTGCTCTCCTAAGGGCAGAGGAGGCCTCAGCCCCGACCTGGTTGAGGGTCTCATTTCACACTTGGAGGTAGTAAATCCTACATACCTCAGAGACTTCAACCCTGAGAGCCTCCTTAGTCTCTAGTACCTTAATGTCATAGCCATCTTGCTTTGCCTTTTCCACAGCTTTCTCCACCTCATCCAGCATTGTGGTCAAGGTCTTTGCTTGCTCCTTAGCAACAACTAGTTGGTCCTTGGTCTGACGGAGCTGCTTACGCTAACTTTCTGCCTGCCTCTTAGCTCCTTCCAAGGCAACCTCGACACTGTTTTTGTCTCGATCAGCCTCTGTTAACTTGGTAGTCAGCTCCTCAATCCTCTTCTCTACCACCTTAAAGGCATCCAAAACAGCGATATGCCTGGCCTTTTCGCCCTTCATCTGCTTGTGGGAGCTGTTCATTAACTTCTCGGCTTTGTGTGCAGCTTGGACAACCTTTGGAGGAAAGAAGTATAAAGGTTAGAGAAAACAATTATAATTTTGAATATAAGAAAGCTAGTTAATAGATTTACCAGAGCAAGGTCTCTCTTCAAGCTGAGGAACACTTCGTGTTTCCTCATAGACCTCAGGTCGGCCATGTACCTCGGCAATAGAAGGGCCTGCTCTACGGCATCGGCCACATATCTGGCCTTCCCCTGCTAGAAGTCCCTTACAGAAACACTTGCTGGAAGGAGAGCTCCGTCCAGCACAAAGGAGAGGTTCTAGGTTGGCATTATGACTTGGCGTTCATACCCCGTCTCCATAATTGATCATTCACTTGAGGACATTGTATGAGTGGTTTTAGTCACTTTGCCTTTCGGATCCCTTTTCCTTTTCTTGTCAGCAGGGTCGGGTTGGAGAGCTTGAGTGGATGGAGGAGTGGGAGGCTTAGTCTGGGCTGCCTTTCCTATCAGATTTTCTTCAGCATTGGACTCTAATAGCTCGTGAAGGCTTGATCTTGTCTTGCACTGTAGCACTATGGCGTTAGGAATAGTAGAAGCTTCTTGGGTATGGCTTACTTGGGCGGGGGGAAGATGGCTAAAGTCACCAGTTGAAGTTTCTAGGGATGGGGGTTGATTGAAGACCTCGAAGTCATCCTTGGAGTTTGAGACTTGGACCACTTCTTCTTCTTCTTCTTCTTCTTCTTCTTCTTCCTTGATCGTTGGTTGGGAAGGAGCTACTTCTTCCTCAGCTGTGTACTGGAAGGGAAATTCTACCTACTGTACGCATTCTAGAGTAGGGCCGGGGTTAAGAAAGCCCAGTACAACGACGTTGATCAAATGTAGTCGGCTGTCTCTTGCCTTGATCATGTACTTGGGCACCTAGAAGCTGGTTGATATTGGATCGTAGCTGAGGATGACATGAGCTGCTCTTAATTGCCCGTCCTCGTAGACAAAGACCTCGGCCTTGAGTACTCTGTTCAAATTAGCCTCGTTAACAAGGCTGAAATTCGGAACAGCAGAGTACTTGTTTGCAAACCCATCAAAAACCAAAAAACATTGTTAGAAAATGGCACAAATTATAGAAAAGTTAAATTACAACTGCAAATAGGAAAGTGAGAGCAGAAAATGTTGAGAAAAAATGGTGTCGTTATAGTAATAGACCTAGACTTAAGAACCCCACTTGGTATCCTTCTCTCGTCGGACAGTGAAGGCCATCGTGCCACTCCCCTGAGACGATTAGATAATCCTTGTTCATACCTTTGTTGGACTCAGGGAGGCATGATATTAACCTAACCTCAAGAACCCTAGTTTTTAGGTAGTACCCTTGCCCTTTTAAGTGGTGACGATTGTAAACCCAATTGACGTCGTGGTGGGTGAGGTTCACGCCCATCTTCTCATTGAAGGCGTCTACACTACCTAAAATCCTAAACATGTTGGGGGTGCACTAGGTGGGGGAGAGTCTGTGAGCGATTTGGTAATCCCTAGTTACTCTACCCATAAGGATTCTCATCCCTCCCTTTATGAAGGCGATCATCGGGATTACCACTTCTCCCTCCTGCCTCTGGGTATACCATTCCTTCTGTTTACAGTACCTAATGGAAACTCCCTGGGGAATTCGGTATTGAGCCTTAAAGTTCTCTATACCCTCTGGGGTGTCTACTAGATAGGCAAACCTACCCATGTGAAAGGAAAATTAAAGGTACTAAGGAGACGAAGTGAAGTACGAGGGGCCGAGGAAAGAGAAGGCTCTAAATAAAAAGAAATAGAAAAGAAAATGAGAAGGGAAGAATAGTGAAAATGACTTACGGAAGGGAACTAGGGCTCCTCGGACTAGTTTTGGAGATTTGGGAAGTGCAAAAAGTAAAATCGATGAAGTATTCAAGCAATAGATGTGGGAGAGGGAAAAGCAGGCGGGAGAAATCCCGCTTAAGCTCCCATAAAATCTTCAGTCGTTAGATCTCCATCGTACCGTAGAACGTGGGGAACATGAAGCCGCAAAAATTAAATGCAAGCGTGTCACGGATGCCGAAGCGTTAGGAGCGTGCTCCTAAGCAATTGAAAAGACACCTGCACAGATAGAGGTGATGTGAGAGAAAAGTAGAATAATTGTTATAATATCGATTTTTTTTTTCTGAGGAGCAAAAGAAGGGAATTTCGAGGGGATATTGTAGGGATAGAAGGCCCACGAATGTATATTGGGCCATGGGCCTTATCCGAGGACATTTAGTAGTCTGATGACAAGTAGATGTTTGTGAAGAAGTACAAATCAGTGAATTATGGAAGGTTTTGACCATGAAGGTTTGGGAAGGCAGTTCGAGGAGAAATGCCTCCTCAGCTTGGCAAAGCAGAGGTCAAAAGTTTTGATCTACAGTCAAGGGAAATATTCTGGACAATTCTACTGGTAAGGATAAACATCAGGAGGGAATAAGACAAAGGGAAGTTAAGAAATATCTAAGAGAAAGCTGTTACCACCGCATTAAATGTTCTGTAGCTAACTCTCTGACCGCATTAATGTGGAGGTGATACCTGAACAGTGATATTCAGCCTTACAACTACTCCCAAAGACTTCAAGAAGGTGCTGATGGGACAATGATCAAAGCAAAAAACTTGACTTACACGTGGAGGGTGGAGATGAAGAAAAACAGGAGAATATAAGGAAGAAAGACCCCCTTTATAGGGGGCATCTGAGAATCTATGGAGAAAAACATTGTAACAATAAGAACTGGACTTGTAACCAAATTAAAAAAAAATATATACAAGAACTATTCTCCTCGGACTGTGCCAATGAAGATTTTCTTTGAGTAAAACTTGTGTATCTTTGTTTTCTTGTCATCTAGACCCACTATAATTGTTGTCCAACTTATTAAAGCCCAGTTTTTAACCCACTCTCTAGAAATTCATTGTATTGGGCTCTTTGGGCCTAGATCCTTTTACCTTTTGGGCTTAGGATCCAAACCGCGACCTTACATGTGCCTTGTGTCTAAATTTATGTGGGGACCACACCATCGCACACCCTTGGTGCGATGGTCATTCCACAAGTGTAAGTGCTTGTGGAATGTGGGGGGCAAGGGCCGGAGTTCAAGTATCCAGGAGGGAGCTTCACACATACATACACTTAGATTAGACTAGAGTATAATTCTATCTTGTATAAAAAAAAAATTAATGAACTATACATTTTTTTTGAAAAACTAATTACATATATTCAATAAAAATCATTACACAACAAATATCACCACATGTTTTACCTTCTTAGGCAAAACTCATAGAAAGTTCAATTAGAATTTGAAATTAGAATCCAATTTTGTGCCATTGGTCTAAATTTATATAGGGATCACACCATAATTATCCACTTAAGTTTTTAATTTTTGTGCCAAGAATTTAATATTAAGAATTTAATGAGTGCATAATACTAAGAATTTAATATTAATGAACCATAATTTTTTTAAACCAATCACAAATACTCAATAAAAATTATCACACAACAAATATCACCCCATGTTTTATCTTATTAAAAATTAGAAAAAAAATGATCATAAATTTAGCAAAAAATTTTAATATGTGACTAATTACGTTTACTTTTTCAAAAAAATAATTTGATTAATTATTTATATTTTATAATAAAAATTATTTTTAATTTTAAATGCACCCATGCATTTGCATGAGTTACATGTTAGTCTATATATATAAATAAGTAAAACTGAGAGAAAATCCAATTAGGTTCTAAATTGGATTTCTATTGTTTTCTAATTCTACACCACGTCTCCTATTTAAGTTTTTTTTAAAATTTTTTTTATTCTAGATGAGTTAATGAGATGCAAAGACGAATAGTCTAATATAAATAAATCATAAAGAACTCAATAAACAAAAAAAGAGTAAACTTATGTGTATATCCAAAAGAAATTAAAATAAAATAGATAAGAGGGAGAGAGAGAGAGAGATAGTATAATCTGAATCCATATTTGTGTGTAATTGTAATTTTTTTTATTGTACCGTGCATATGCTTGGGTTAATAATAAATTTTTTTTTTAATTTTAAATGATGCATGAGTCACATGCTAGTCTATATATATAATAGATGAAGTTGAGAGAAACTCAATTTAAAATTCTAAATTAGAGTTCTAATTTTGTGTCATGTGTCCTAAATTATTTATTTTTAAAGAGTTTCATTTCTTCATTTTAGAATAAAATGTGGGACCACATCATAAATATTTATCTAAGTGAGTTATTAAGTATAATTATAAATGAATTGTAAAAAAAAAAAATGCTTCACAATAATTTAAAAAAAAACATGAAAAATTTACATTTTATACCTAATAATATCCTTACAAATTTTTTTTAAAGAGTTGACAAAATATAAAAATGACTATCAATAGTATTTAAATTATATATATAAGAATTATATTATGCATCTTATTGTATATTTTTAAGTGTATCCATGCATATGCATGTGGTTACAAGTTAGTACATATTAATAGGTAAAGCTGAGAAAAAATCCAATTAGATTTCGAATTGGATTCTAATTGTTATCTATCTATCTATCTATCTATCTATCTATCTATCTATCTATTTATATATATATATATATATATATATATATATATATATATATATATTTCTAAGTGAGTTAATGTTGTTCAAAATATATCTATATATTTTTTTTAATTTTTAGGTGAGTTAATGTTGTGCAAAAGATGAAGTGTTTAACATAAAAAAACCATAAAAAAAACTCAATAAAAAAGAGTAAACTCATGTGTATATATCCAAAAAATAAAAAAAAATAAAGAAGAAAGAAAGACTAAAACTCATGTATATATCTATGACTTAAATAAGGTATAGTTTGAATTCATATATGTGTAATTGTGTTGTTTTTAATTTTACCGTGCATATGCAAGGATATACACTAGTATACAATAAAGGAATGTGCAAGAATCAATTTCCTAAAGAAAAATATAACAGTCTAAACAAACTATAACATACATATAGTTTAAGTTAAAAAGCCATTGGAAAAAAAAAAAAATCTACAGCTAGAATTTTTATGTATGATCTTGAACAAAATCAAACAAAATCAAACAAAATACTTAAGTCTTAAATGATAGTTAGACGACCTGGCTAATCTTGTGTGAGATTGGGGCAAATGCCAAAGCATAATACAGTTATCTGAAGGCGGAAAAAAGAAAAAAAAAAGAAAAGGAAAAGGAAATGTGCAATCTTCTCAAAGCCAAAAAAAAAAAAAAAATCATATATTTCTCTCGACTTTGTAATTTGTGATTTGTTTTTTTAAAATAAAAATAAAAATAAGTTTAGTGGAATTTGAGTCTGAACGATCAGCACTGTTAATTATAAGAGAGTGGTTTTTAATTAAATATAATGATTTAAAACAAGGTCGGTAATAAAGCTCAAAAAACCATACTATGCCTTTATACTAGTGGTTGGAATAGAATAGACACAGTTACATTTCATGGTAAAAATGGCTAAACATAGAATTCCTAATAAGTTGTTATAATCCATTACATGATTGTATTATGAATGATGTTAGGAATATTACAAATTTTATTATGTAAAATTTATTAATTGATACCACCGCGTACTTTTGGCATGATGGTCAATTTACAAATATAAGGTGGCCAAGGGCTGACAATTCAAATATTTATTTATTACGTTGTTTAATTGGTACTAACGTAATTTTAGCATTTTTTTTTATATACAAGATAGAAATTCTAATCTATCTTAATTTAAGTGTATACGTATGTTAAGTTTCTTTTTGGAAACTTGAACCCTTACTCTTGGCTTCTCACATCCAATAAGCATTTATAAGCAGTTATACTTGTTGAGTGACGATCACGCCAAAGACGAGTGGTGGTAATTTTAGCATTTTCCTATCTTATAACTAGTTTCCAACAAACATTAACTATAGATAATGATATTTGTTCTCTCACATTAATTAATGTATACTTTGTATACCCAACATCCATAATTTTACATTTAGTATCCACATTTTTTTATTTTTATTGCTTACATTTAAAATGTAAAATATGTAATTTATACACAATATAAAATAAAGAATGTGCAAGAACCAATTTCCTAAAGAAAATTATAACCGTCTAAACAAACTATAACATATATATAGTTTTAAGTTAAAAAGCCATTGGAAAAACACCAAAAAAAAAAAATCTGCAGCTAGAATTTTTATGTATGATCTTGAACAAAATCAAACAAAATACTTAAGTCTTAAATAATATATACTTAGACCTGGCTAATCTTATGTGAGATTGAGGCAAATGCCAAAGCATAATACTGTTGTCTGAAGGCGGAAAAAAAGAAAAGGAAAAGGAAAAGGAAAAGGAAATGTGAAATCTTCTCAAAGCAAATATATATATATATATATATTTCTCTTTCTCTCGACTTTGTAATTTGTGATTTGCTTTTTTTTTTTTTTAAATAAAAATAAAAATAAGTGTAGTGGAATTTGAGTCTGAATGATCAGCACTGTTAATTATAAGAGAGTGGTTTTTAAATTAAAATAATGATTTAAAACAAGGTAGGTAATAAAGCTCAAAAAACCATACTATGCCTTTATACCGGTGGTTGGAATAGACACAATTACATTTTATGGTCAAAAGGGCTAAACATAGGTAAAATTCCTAATAAGTTGTAATAATTAGCTTAGGTTCTCAATTGAATTCCATAACATGATTGTATTTTTTTTTTAGAATCCGGTAAGTGAAGTTTTATTAATCTATCAAATCTATTTGGAATACATCCTCCAAATTAGTGGGTAGTTCTTCCACCCAAACATCTGTGTTAACAGAAACAACTGCTCTACGTGCAAGGGAATGAGCTAACTTATTTCTTTCTCTCTTAACATGTTGAAAACTAACCTTGTAAAACTAGAACATGAGTCCTGAATCTCCTTAATCACATGGCCAAACATTGTCAGGTTCTCTCCCTTATTGTCAGCTGCTTGAACAATCCGCTTGCTATCTCCTTCAACAATCACAGAAAAAAGACACAACTCCTTTGCAAAGGTAACAACTCGGTTACATGCTAAGGCTTCAGCAACATCCACAGTATGAGGCTCACGTTCTGACTAAGAGCAACAATTATTTCTCCTCCACTATCACACTCCACGACTCCAATACCTGCCATTCCCGAGTAGGCAAAAAAAGCTGCATCAAAGTTGACTTTATACACTCTAGCTGGTGGAGGCAGCCAACAGATTAGAGCTAATCTCCTCTGGAGTTTTGGTGTCTGCTTATGGACCTCAAAGAATTTTGTCACCATGTCCTTGGCTCGCTTACTGACTTCATGCAAGGGCCAATAAGGTTGCTTCTCTCGGATCCTATTACGCCTCTGCCACAAGCTCCAAGCAATTGTACAGAACCAGGCCATATGGAAGACCGATCCTCTGCCCAGTACCGCTTCAA
This sequence comes from Castanea sativa, assembly GCF_040712315.1. Classification (NCBI taxonomy): domain Eukaryota; kingdom Viridiplantae; phylum Streptophyta; class Magnoliopsida; order Fagales; family Fagaceae; genus Castanea; species Castanea sativa. The sequence goes on along the minus strand of NC_134024.1, from coordinate 25,306,549 downwards.
ATAAATCCATGAAAGTGCGAAATTTAGTCTTGTACATTATAGCAAAGCTAACTTCAGATTTCCAAATCGCCTTGGCCTGATCACACAACCAGAGAGCATGCATAAGAGTTTCTTGCTGTTCATCACAAAGAGAGCAAGTTACATCTAATGGAATATGTCTCTTATGTAAATTCTCCTTAGTTGGCAAAGAATCCTTGGCAGCTCTTCATATAAAATGACGAATTTTATTCGAAGCTCGGATACGCCAAATACTTTTCCAAACCTTTTGATCCGTTGATGAAGTTGAAGCTTGTTCAGCCATTAATGAACCCGAGGCAAGCAGGTGATATGCACTGCGAACAGAGTATTCCCCATCTGAAGTGAATGGCCAAACATAGACATCTTCCTGACCAATGCCACTGACATGGATTCGTTTAATCTCTTCATCCTCCCACCTCATGAAAGTCTGATCATTCAACTCCACATTCCAACATTGGGCATTAGGCATGAGGAGATCACTTACCCGTGAGATATCTTGAGTTAAATTTGGCGACACAATTTTGTTGTTTGCAGGGTCAGGTAGCCATCGATGCTCCCAAACTTTTATTGATTTTCCATCTCCAACTCGCTAAATAGCACCCTGTTGTACAACCACCCTAACTTGTAAAATGCTTCGCCATGCATAGGAGCATTTTGCAGGTACAGCAGCATCAAGAACGCTCCCATTTGGGAAGAACTTCGCTTTAAATACCCTATAGAGAAGGGTATTCTTTTGGTGGAGGAGCCGCCACACTTGCTTAGCCAAAAGGGCGTCGTTGAAATGCTGAAAATCCCTAAACCCCATGCCACCCACAGATTTCGAAGAACACAAAGAACTCCATTTCACCCAATGGATTTTCTTCTTCTCTTCTTGCCCCCACCAAAACTTCCTTATCATTGCCTCAATATCCTTGCATAAGCATGTAGGCAATTTAAACTCACTCATGGAATAAGCATGTATCTATTGTATAACAGCCTTGATCATGATCTCCTTGCTGGCTTGGGAGAGCAGCTTCTCCTTCTACCCTTTCATTCGTGCCCAAATTCATTCCTTGATTAGATTAAAACAAGCTTTCTTGTTTCTCCCCACAAAGGAGAGTAGCCCTAAGTACTTTTCATAGTGTTGAATCACCGAAACATTGAAAGATCGTTTTATAACTTCTTGTGACTCTTCATTAGTATTTCTGCTAAAAAATAAAGTAGTCTTATCTTTGTTGACCATTTGACCAGAAGCTACTTCATACATAGCAAGCAACTCTTGGATTTTCTCACATTCAGCAAAGGTAGACCGGCAAAATAGTAAGCAACCGTTAGCGAAAAAAAGATGGGTAATCTTTGGCCCCTGTCTGCATAAAGAAAAACCTTCAATTTCCCCAGCAATGGAAGCTCTCCATAATATGGCATTAAATCCATCGGCACAGAAAAGAAAAAGGTAAAGGGAGAGAGGATCCCCTTGCCTTATCCCTCTAGTCGGATAAATCATCCCTTTTGGTTCCCCGTTCACCAGAATGGAATAAGAAACCATCGTCACACACTCCATAATCAGATCAACCCAAGACTGTTGGAAACCCAATTTCAACAATATATTCTTCAGAAAGACCCATTCCATTCGGTCGTACGCTTTGCTCATATCTAACTTAAGTGCCATGAATCCTTTTTTACTGAAGCAGCTAGTTTTCATATGGTGAAGCAGTTCGAACGCTATCAAAACATTATCTGTGATTAACCTACCAGCTGTAAAAGCACTTTGTGTTTCTGATATAACATAATTAAGAAGTGGTTTAAGTCTGTTTGCTATAACTTTGCCAATAATCTTATAAATCACGTTACAAAGGTTAATAGGCCTGAATTCAGTAACTCTTTCGGGATTTTTAACCTTTGGGATTAAGGTAATAAATGTATGATTTATAGACTTCAGCAAAGAACCAGAATTCAAACTAGAAAGTATTGCTTCAATTATGTTCGTACATATATCTGGCCAATATGTCTGAAAGAATAATAGAGGCATCTCGTCAGGTCCCGAGGCCTTCAATGGGGCCATCTCTTTGATTGCTACTGCCACCTCCTCGCTGTGTACCTTTCAACAAGCTTCGCATTCATATCATCAGTAACCACTGCTTGAACTCCCTCCAAAGCTAACTCCAGATCATGTGGGTTTGATGAGGTAAAAAGGCCTCCATAGTAATCAATGAGTAAGCCAGAGACATTATCTTCCTCCCTTTGCCACACCCATCACATGATTGTATTAAGAGTGATATTAGGAATATTACAAACTTTACTATGTAAAACTTACAAATTGATATTATAATGCACACTTGACGTAATGGTCAATCTACAAGCATAATAGGGGCAAGGGCTGACATTTCCTAATATATTCAATAAAAACGTTCAAAGTTTAAATTGAACTTAAGCATTTTTCTTGTGGTAGTAATGATTAAAGCAATCAATAGTCAATGTAGTAGGTTGAATTTTATTAGGGAGTCTAATTAGGTGCACTACTTATACCTTTATCCCATGGCAGCTACATTAACACATTAATGTTGTGTGCTCCTATGGCACACCAATATCTCTCTCTACGCACTGTTACTCTCTCAATTAGTCTAATCTATAGCCTTTGTTAATACATATATAGAAATTATAGAAAGCCAGCAGCCTGCTAATTAGCTTGATAGGAAGACTATCATGTAATTAATCTGAGACCAGAATATTAACGAAGAAGCAATTAATATGACTCAATAAAGGCGTTTGTTAATAACTCTTCATGTCTATAATCACCCCCAATACCTGAAGGATGGGTGGGCTGAACCTACCAGCTAGCATAACGGATGGCTTTGCTAGTAGCGAGCGACTGTCTTGGTGTCTCATGAAGTTGTGTATACACTATTAATTACATGAAACCATGAACAATGTAATTTAGTTAGCAGTAGGTATTTCATGTAATGCTTATGGGCGAGACCTTGTCAAGCTAGCTAGGCTCAATGCCTTGTGTTAACATTAAATATAGATGGGCATCCTAGCTTTTCAAGGATGAAAAAATTGATATATGGTCCCATCTCATGGCATCTAACTAAAGAGTAAAGAGCTGAATTGGAAAGAATTTTTGGAACTCCTTTGTGCTAACGTGTTCCTATGATCTCCGGTTTCGCCGTGACTGCCACTCTTTAATTACGTGAGCCTCCCTCTACCTTTTTATAGGGCCTTTTCAATCCCCCTCTTGGGTCTCTCTCACTAACCTTTGCCGGCCTAGATCGGATGAGCTGCCTGCTAAAGCCCCTAGACGGAGTTTTCAGCTTAGATTTAACTTGGACCGATTCAAATGTGAGCTTATTCAACACAAAAATGTTGAATTTTAAGGATGGATATCTTAAGCATTGGGTGGTCTTCTCCACTAGCAAGTTCCTAGAGGGGGTTATATTGTAATGCTATTTTTTTGGATAGCATAGAAATCTTGGATTGGTTTTGGACTGTAATTTTTTCTGAGAATTTGATCTCGCTCTCTCTCTCTCTCTTAATGGCTTTATTTTGCTAATCAAACCAAAAAAGATTGGAACTCGCCTTCACCAGACTCTGGAGTTTTAAGGGTACGTATAGGGAGGACTAGCCCTTTTGTGTCCTCCTCGTCATTGGGCTAATCAAACCCAATTCTTGATAATAAAACATCATGTTCTTACTGCACCATTATTCCACAAATGAAAATTTCTAAAAGTAAGATACTTTGTCAAATTTCATAAAGCTTTATTAATGATACATTGATACATGCTTGTAAGAAGTATAAAAAAGACGTAATAATTAATTGTGATAAAATGTGTAAAATTCTTTCTTTTATTCTTATTTTGCATAATCTTGACCATGATCTTAAGTGATAGCAGTTTTCATTTTAATAAAATAACGTAACGCTTGCCCGTGGGTTGGTCAAACTTTATTGGCAAGAAAGCCCTCGTAATATAGGGAAAAAGAGAGATTCGTCTTCTGGCATGTTGACCATGATTTTAGGGGAAAAAAAGTTATCAATATAAGTATCATAAATTATTTTTTGCCCTACTCTTGTGTAGTTACCTTTCTATAGTTAATTTTATTTACCATAATATTTGACTAATTATTGTCATTGCCACAATGACAAAAAATTTGTCGTATCATGTCTGGATGTATGGATTATAATTGTGATCGATGGATTGATTTTATGGTTAGATAACGATTGTCGACAATCGTTATCTAACCATAAAATCAATCCATTATTTTTTTTCAGGTTAGATAACGATTGTTGACAATCGTTATCTAACCATAAAATCAATCTGTTATTTAATTTAAAATTTTTTCGTACATTGTTATCATATCAACAATTTAAACAAACTAATGGTTTCTTACTTTTATAAAGGAAAGTTCGTCATTTCCTACTATAAAATCAATCTGTTATCTAATAAAAAAAATTGTCACACATTGTCATCATATCAACAATTTAAAATGACCATTGCTTCCCCTTGGTGCGGTGGTCACTCCACAAATATAAATGCTTGTGGGGTGTGGGGGGTAAGGGCCGGGGTTTAAGTCTCTAGGAAGGAGTTTCACACACATATACACTTAGATTAGACTAGAGTAAAAATTCTATCTTGTATAAAATAAAAAAAAATTTAAAATGAACTAATGGTTTTTTTACTTTTATAATTAATGGAAAGTTCGTCATCTTGACAATGTATGAAAAAATTGTTTCGTTAGTGTACAATTGTTGAATTTAAAATTTTTCCATATTGACAATGTACGACAAAATCGCGCGAATTAATAATGTGTACGAATTTATTGTCGATCTTTCTCTTTCTGAATGTTTTATCTTCTATATTAAGTTGTCACCTTGTCATCAATAGGTTAAGCATAATTTATCACTTTTGCTATCAAAAAGGATAAATGAGATTTCACGTTGTTTTATCATAATTTTCACCATTAGTTAACTTTAATTGTTATTATCCAATGCAAAATGGAAAATGTGAGTAGTTTATAATAGCTATTGGTGCTTCTTTAAGAGGGGGATTAAGGGCAGCAATAATTATGGAAAATTTTAGGAATGGATAAAATACAGACTATGAGAACTTTGGTTAAAACTCCTAAATTGAAATCTTCTAAAGAAACATGGTACAAGGAACTGACTGAGGCATATGTCCATGTCTTAAAGGGTTTTGGCCATATAGCCATATTTGAATAGCATTTTTAGTTGTATAAATACAATGGTATAATTCATATTATCCCTTCAATATATGGTTTCAAGTATATATCTCTTGCATTGTGTTCATCATTAGACAACTTTCCAATTGAAAAAGAATTCTTAACAAATGAGGTACTGTAAAATCACGGAAGGTAATTGTAGAAGATTCTGGAGTGTATATATATTTACATGTATAACCATTCAAATTATAATTAGGTGAGTCAAATCAGCAACGGCTCAAAAGTAATAAAGGAGGCGGTTACATTTGAGACCAAGTGATTTTGCCAAATGTTCACATCTCCGTCTCTGCACACGGCCATGGCTGACACGTTCTTGCATGGCTCCATATCACCTTGAATTCATAACATAAACGCATATACGCACTCACTTCCTCACCTATTATTTATAGAGGCCATGGACTCCCTTAACCCTCACACACAAGAAACATAGTTTATCATTTATAAGCTAGCTAGCCTCTCTTCATATTTTCCAATCTGTGTTCCTAAGGAGATGGATAAGAAGCCTACCATGAAGCACAACCTTCACTTGACTTCTGTTGAGGGGGAACCCAAAACCCTGACCAAAGAGCAGTATGAGATAGCTCGGGTATCTTTAACTATTTTCGCTCTCTTTGTTATGAGATTTTTGGTTCAGGGCATTAATTCTCTCGCACTCCATATTATATGCACTCCACATATTTTACGTTTTAAACCTAAAAATTACTCGTGAAATTATGAACGTTGTGCATATAAAATGTATATCAACAAAGGTGAGAGAACGATTACTATGTTTTATTTTCTTTTTCTTTCTTGCTTGCTTTGTATTCTTTGGTGAAGTTGCTGTTCAAGGCTAACACCATCATTATTCATTTACAGGCTGCAGCTCTAATTGCTTACATGCAGAAGAACGAGCTGCCCCCAGTAAGTATTCACAACGGTTTCGGTTTGTGAAACTTACATAGATCATGTAAAGAAATTTATTGCTAATTATAAGCACCATGCAACTCTTGGGTACGTAGATATCGTATTGTTATATAGATGATGATGCTAAAGTGAACTGTTCTTTGGTAATAGATGATGACTCTGGAAGATGACAAACCGGAGACTAGTACCAAACCTGCTGAGGCTGCAGCTGAAGATGCTGGGAAGAAGCCGATGCCTTGAGCTTAGGGTGTTACGGCCACCTCATCAGTTTCTCTGTGTGCTTGTCTTTAATTTCAATGTTTTCATGCAGCTGTGTATGGCACTTTGATAGTGCATGCATGTGAAATTTGAATAGTTCTGATGTAATGGTGGTCGTAATGAAACCCTTTCAAATGCGCCATAGGCGTTGGTGTGTCCTAGTTTATTTCTGCACTAAATAAACATGTTATTTCAGCACAAAGAAATGTTTATGTTTACGTTTTGCTCCTGATATAGAAATTCGTCTTAAAAAAAAGACTGATATTTGATACACGTATTAATGCAGACAATTGTATGCATATGCGAAATTTGCACTGAAATAGTGATTTCAATACAAATTTTACGTGTATACCGTTGTGTGCAAGAGTACTATGTAACAATAATTACCCCAAAAAAAATTCCTCATATAAAAATGAGTTATGCACTTATGCTACATGCATATACCAATTTTTTCACTGAAAATTTTACTTTTTTTTCCTCACAAATTCGTTTTTTGGGGATCCACCACAGCCAAAAAATACATTATATTTATGGAAAAGTAAGTGACACATTTAGTATTTATTTGGAATCCGTTTATTTTGCTGAAATTAAAAACTTTTTGCTGAAAGTACTATAGATAAAAGTAAAAATTAGTTGAAATAGTATAGTGATATCCATGAATAGTACCAAAAAGTGTAGTAGGACTCATGAATAGTAACAAAAATAAGTTAGATAGTAAAATAAGTTGGAAAAAATAATTTTTACCAAACAGATACTAAATGTGTGACAAAAAGTTAAGTCTCCATTTGAGAACAACTTATCTACTTTTTTTGTTAAAAGTATTATAGATAAAAGTTAAATTTTAAATAAAATAAGTTGATTGTTTTTTTTTGTGCGCTAAAATTACTGTAGAAAAAAAAAAAAAATAGAGTGAGACTTTACATGTGCTTTTTATTATTACCAAGATACCAATTGATTTTTGCAGTAAGTGGGGATTAAATTTCAGATTTTTTATTCAATCATAAAATTTTTTACCAGTTAAACTAATTAGAATTCACATTTGATGATAAAGAAATGAATGAGTAATTAATATAATATAATTGAATGGAAACTTATGATTTAAACTTTTGGATTTACCGGTGTTTTTTAACATGCTATATGCATGTCTAACAAAGAGGCTGCTTAAAAAAAAAAAAAAACCAAAAAAAAAAAAAAAAACAAAGAAGCTACTTAGTGTGCGTTTCGAATGAGCTGAATTTTTAAGCTTATCTCCACTTTCAGCTTATTTTTGCTACTATTCATGGGTCCATTGTACTTTTTGATACTACTCATAGGTCTCACAATACTATTCAACTAACTTTTAGAGTCCGCATATAATGTTATTTATCTCCCTAGCAAGGACTTGAGAAATCCCCTAGCCTACCTGCACCTAATTCTTAATTTTTCTTTTTTTAAATGATCCTGAATCTATTGAAACAAATAACAGTTCAAAATTCAAAAAAACTAATTAATGTCTTAATATGATAATAAAAAGTAATTATCAAGAATTAACATAATAGATTGAAACTATCTCTAATAATAATAACAGCCCAAGATTTCCAGACTTGCTTTGTAATGAATTCACTTCTTTTTCTGTTTCGGCCCAAGAATGTTCTTTGACAGGGACGAAAATGCTTAAGAGAAGCTAGTTTATATTTGGGCCTTTTGTAATGAAAATGATGGTAGGCCCACGGTTCTTCTCAAACTAGTGAAGCCGAGACTAGCCTAGAGTGTACTTGATATGGGCTTTGAGGTTGGATATTGACATGGATATAGTTGGCACTAGTCCAACTTCAAATACTTACTCGCGCGGCCCAACCAGAAGTCCACCTCAGATTACCTAGCTCAGCCTACCAAATCCCAAAGAACAATCAAGTTGAATCATACAATTGCACTTGATTGATATGATTTTAATTTTTACCTGCTTGATGTGATTACAGGTTGATTGATGACTTTTGCCAAGTTTTGATTTGGTGGGTTATGGATTTGGATTTGACTTTTTTTTTAAATTTTTTTACAAGATAGAAATTCTACTCTAACTTAATCTAAGTGTATATATGTGTGAAACTGCCTCATAGAGACTTAAAATCCAACCTTTGCCCAATGACCATTGCCTTAATTAAGAGGAATTTTAAGATTTATGGAGAAGATGCTAGCAATTGTGAACTATGCAAAAGCAAGAGAATTAAAATTCAAAGTTAACACGTACCAAACCTAAATGACTAAAGTCCAACTGAAATCCAATGCTACTTAGTTCTAGGAAATTAAGTAATTGATAATTATAATTATGCTAAGATTTTTTGTTAATAAAACAAATTGATGCCCAAACAATTTAAGTAATAATTAGATTGATGGCTAAGAAAACATACTAAACATCAAATGAGCCCAATAATAAGGCATTAATGATAAAATAAAATAAAATGATTATGTACTAAGAACTAAATGAAACTTGTATAAAAAAGATTAATTAAAGTAACATATTATAAGGAAGTAACTTATTGGCACGGTCATTTTCTAAAAAAGCCCTACGAAGTAAGAGAATTTAGTAATGAACTACAATTAAAAGGGAATGCTTTTAATTTGTATAAGCAAGTTTATCAGTAGAGAGTGGTGTCCATTTCTTGTAAATTCCTCTATTTATACTTGAGATTCTTAATGGTTACCGTCAGTTATTTCATTACGTGTGTCTCCCTCTTTAGACTTGAATGACGCTTGGTATGATTCTTGTTGTTGCTTGTAAGTTGTAACTTCTAGGACTTGGTGTGATTCTTGTTGTTGCTTCTAACTTCTACGGTTGCTTTGATTATTTTATGTACTACTACAAAATTTGAAAACTGCCACATATGTACATGATTTTAAAAATTAGACCGCCTGGTTATACTTGGAACCAGACACCAATCTGGTATACTAGTTATACAAAATTAGAAAATCATAAAAATACTACTATCATATATGTCCCACTCGATCTCTTTAGTTCAAGTGGTACCTATCCAAGGTACTAAATGTGGTAAAGATAAAAGGCTTTTTGCTTTTAAATTTTTTTTCCTGAAGTTTTATTTTATTTTATTAAAATTTTTAATAAATACTATGCAAAATGTACCATTTTTTATTACTTTTTTGGGTCATACCGCCGCCTTTCAGACTTGAAGGACACATAGAATGCAATGAATTTGAAGTGATCAAGTGCAAAAGGTAACCAAATGCGAAAAGTATATCTATACAAAGAATTTAAAAATAAATTTTATACGTGATGTGACAGTTTATAATTGATGTGTCGTAAAGTAATGATAACGGTGGTCATAAAGTATAATATTAAAAAAAATAGTTATGAAATTTGTTGGGTATGTAACATTGAACCAAATAATTTGGTTGTAAAGCACTTTATAGCATCGATCCCTATCAAGGAAGTCGTAGCTAAGATGTCTAGCCAACAAAAAAAATAGGAAGGACAAAGGCAATTGAAAATTGGCCAAAGCCACACGGACCCATAGTACCTCAAAAGCTAATTACCTTTTCCATTCCATGTCGACCATCCCAGTTCTAAAAAATTTGCTGTGATCACAAGCTATAAAAATCACATGATGGGCTTTTGTTACTATAGCATATTCCTTTTTTATAAGTTTATTCAGCTACCCAAAAAAAAAAAAAAAAAATTTCTTGTACATTTGAGCTCCATGGCGATTTTTAGACCACATGACAAGGGTTTTAATTAACTTGAGATTGAATAATCAAAACCGGTTTTGAACTGGACCAGAAAAAAACAAAGGTTTGTCATGCTAATTACTTTGTTTGGCTTAACTTTCATATACACAATTTATGTCCATGCTCAAGTTTAAGGTTATCCATGACAGAGGAAACTTTGTCAGTATTATCTACGCATGAACTCCAATCCAATATAGAGAGTTTTTGCCTTCTAGAATTGATATACAAACTAATACTATCAAGAATGTTTCAGAACTCACCCCCCCCCCCCCCTCCCCCCCCCTTTCATATACACACTTTATATCCATGCTCAAGTTTAATGTTATTCATGACAGAGGAACTTTGTCAGTATTATCTACGCATGAACTCCAATCCAATATAGAGATTTTTGCCTTCTAGAACTTCCCCCCCCCCCCCAAAAAAAAGAATGTTTCTGAACTCATCTTCGCTTTCTTTATTAGCTAGGCAATTTTTAGACTACAACTATATATAATGTTAAAAATACCTAACATATTCCTCATGGGAGTGTCAAAAGATTTTAATGGCTAACACTTCAAACGTTATATTAGATTTTGTTAGCCATTAATATAACCCTTGAAGTGTTTGCTAGAACTAATATTACCCTTGAAGTGTATACTAAAACATTGTTTGTTAGCAACTAAAATCCACAAAGAAAAGAAATTTTCTTAGTATATGCTTTTTAAGTTTTAATAACTGGCACACACAGAACAAGCTTTTTTAGAACATAATTTATTCCATTCAACTTTTCTTTTTTTTGAGAAACTATTCCATTCAACTAACTAGCCAATGTCTCGCGTGATGCATGTATACACTATAAATTCATTTTGAAGATTTTAATAAAAAAAATATTTTACTACTTAGGTATATTATTCATTAAGTGTTGTAATATTTAGGAAATTAATTCAAATTATACAACATGCCTTGCAAAGAAGATAAATGTAAATTTTTATTGTTATTATAATTAGGAATATGAACTTATTTCTTAAGTGAATTGAAAAATATTTAATTTACTTCCACTAGGTGAAGTACACATTAATTTTTTTTATATTGTTGATTGAATGTCTTCTTAAATATGTTTTTTTTTTCCCTTTTGCTTGAATCCATTTCAATTGTTGTCAAAGTAACGAAACTCAAGCAAAAATACCATATTTTTAATCAATTGTTTCTCATATAAATTTTAGAAACATAACTATGAAATTTGTTTTATATAAATATTTAGATATAATTAAAAAGTAAAATAAATGTACTAATCCATTAAACCGTTTTTAATGACATAGCACAAATATAGGCTACTACAACTTTGATTGTTGATATATATATATATATACACACACACACACATATGTGTGTGTGTGTTATCGAAATGAGTTGAAATATGTAAGTTATTGATAGAAGATCACATTGCCTTTTTATTTCTAAGTTTTTTTTAAAAAAAAAAATATTTAAAAAAAAGTTAGTGTACAAATCAAATGGTAATAACATGAATCCCTCTTCCTCATTGTAACTATCAAATTATCAACAACAAAAAAAAAAACATTGGTTTGACATGCATGTTTTTTTTTTTTCACGTGCGTATTAAGAATGTACATAATCCAATACCATGACTTTAAATATATTAAACTCATTAAAAGTTATTGAGTATTGTAATGTTTTGTATTATATAGTAAATAACATTTGTTTGATATGAAATTTGACATGCATATTTTTTTTTACATGCGTGTTAAGGATAATGAGAATATATGTCATCCAACACCATGATTTTAAATATATTAAACCAGTTAAAATTATTAAGTGCTGTAATCTTTTGTATTAATAGTAAAAAACATCTGTTTAACATGAAATTTGACATGTGTATATTTTTTACATGCGTATTAAGGATAATAAGTACGTAAGTAATCCAAAACCATAATTTTAAATATTAAACCAATTAAAAGTTATTGAATGGTATAAACATTAACAAAAAGTTACACCAGTTGGTCACACAGAGAGAGAGAGAGAGAGAGAGAGAGAGAGAGAGAGAGAGAGAGAGAGAGAGAGAGAGAGAGAGAGAGAGAGAGAAGACTATATAAACTACTTATATCTATACATAAATTTTGTATTATTATTATTATTAGGATATTAAGTATTCAAACTAGGATTAGTTTCTTATATCAAATTTAAATAAAAATATAAATTCTTTATACAAAAGAATAATTAATGCACACCTATAAATAAATTATTTTTTTAATAGAAAATATAACTATAAATAATTAATGCATTTACACCATTGACACATTTAAGGAATTCTATTTATTCAAAATTTGTTAAGATTGAAGCCTAAATGAAGAGTTTTAAAGAATGCGTCTCCAGATAGAAGCTTAGGCTATTACTTTTTGAGGTTAATACTTTTTTATATACTAGTTAGAAACTCGTGTAATGCACGAGAAAGTTTAACAAAATATGTGTAAGTGCACGATTGTACCCGGACCCAAAAACGAATGTTAGGCTTAGGTCCAATGAGCCTTATACAATAAAATTTGTAGAGTATGGGTTTGAAATCTAGGCTCGAGATGTTGGAAGTTCAATTAACAGGCTAGAGTACTACAATCTGTGCAAACAATGAATGAATATGACAAATAGATCTCCTTGGACGTAAGCCAAGGACAATTTGTGTAATTATTCTCTTTTTTAGGCCAAAGTTCACAATCCTTAGTTCCTATTTTTTCTTAGTAGAAAGTGCAGATCCCCCTCTCTTTCCCCTCTGGCCTCCTTATATACTTCTTTTTCACTGGCTCCTCCACGTGTCATACAAATCTTCCCCATAGATACTTGTTCCATCTGCCACCTTCTTGAAGTCTTCAAACAATAGCAGGAAGGCTGAATTCTACTGTTCAGAGGTCATTTCCCTATTATTGCGGCCAGGGAGGTAGGTGCAGGATCTTTAATGTGGAGGTTGCATCCTTTTCTTTAGATATTTCTCTCACGTCCTTGCTTCTAGAGGGTGTTTGGATCACCCTCTTACCCATTAGCTTTCTCCAGAATTCTACCTTTAACTTTATTGGCAAGTCTCAGGGTCATCGCTGGGCCTGTCCGAGGAGACATTCATCCTCGGACAACTCCTCGGACCTCTGTAGTGTAGGCTGACTCATGGGCTTAGTGGCCTCCGGACAAAAACAAACTGGTACCAACCGATCAGGCCCAAAGCCCAATTGTTTATTCAATAGTTTTTACCCCCCACAATAGCCCCTCAAAACTTTATTTTTTCCTCTCATCCGAGGAGAAAGATAGAGTTTTGAACCAAACAGTACATATTCCACACGCTCTGTAGACCGCCACACGTGTGGGGGTCCTTTCGTTCCCTGAAAATACCTTCTGATGCTTCGAAACCCGAACACACGCATTTATGACCGCAAGTTACATCTTGTTCCCTATGTTCAACGGTGAGATGCACATCCAACGGTCTGGGTTGGCCCCTAAAAATTTGAACGGGACCAACTTAATTTCAAGGCCGCCTCCCGCACGTCAAAACGCTTGGGAACCCGCGCCTTCATTCATTTCTTCAGAAATCAGTCGTATCAAAGTATCAATCATTGCCTTTTCTCTCCAGAAACTCGTGAAGACTCGCATAACCAACTCCAATAAGTTTTTTCTTTTCTTTACTTATTCTTTCTCAGTTTTTGTCCTCAACTCCCATCTAAACTCCCTCTCTTCTTCAAACTCTCTTTATCATTTTCCCCAAATGGGTAGATTTAAGTGTCTAGTTGATTCTGACGCCGGTATGGAAGGGTTTAGGGCCAAGTACCATATTCCTAATGACGTAGGCTTGAGATACTGTCCAATAGAAGCCGTAGGCAGTGCCAGGAGGGACAGAGAAGTCATCATTTCAATGATTGCCTTCATAGAAGGTGGACTGACCCTCCCTATGAGGAATGTGACTAGCGAATACCTTTGTAACCATAGGTTGTGCTCAGACTAGTGCGCATCTAACGTGTTTAGGGTCTTAGGTAGTGTCGACGCTCTGAACGAGCAAATGGGTCTAAACCTCACATGGCATGACATTGCCTTTATGTACGAGTGCCACAAACTCAAAAACGTAGGGTATTACATTAAATCACGGTCCAGCGTAGTCAGGTTGATCTCCTGTCTGCCTAAATCCAACAAAGGCATGAAGGACGACTACCTCATCACTTCAGGAAACTGGCATGACGGCTCTCACTACCCGATCGTATAGGGAGATCCAGGTGTGACTCCTTAGGAGTTAAACCCAGGATTCAATCCCGCCGTCTTTTACTGCTTTAATTCTTATTGCACACTACTGCTTTTGGTCTTTATGTTTATTACTAAACTGACCACGTTTGTCTCCTCGGATGTCTCTTCTCACAGATAAACAGCACGTACGCCCACGCCTGAGCTTTTGTAACATTGCCGACTTAAACCGCATCCTCCGCTCAGAAGTCTTCGTGAGTGAGGATTTACAAGTGAGAGCAGCACACTTGATATTAGGATAAGATCCTATGTCAGTGGACTTCCAGGAGATAGAAAATGCGATCATCGCGGGGGATAAGCGACGTAGAAGGATAAACGTGGCAAGACCGGGCTTCCTCTCCGACCACGATCTTCCTGACGATCCCACCACCATTCTGTACACACGCCCTATTGCGGCAATTCCCCTCTTGACGCACTCCCAGACAACCGCCGTCCAAGAAGAACAAGCATCCTCTCAGCACTCGTTAGACGAGGAGATAGATCAGTTTTAACTCGAGGACGTCGAAAGACCTCGAGGAAACCCGTTTGTCATTCTCTCGGATGAGGAGAATAAGCCCGCCGAGACTTCGGGGATACAAGGTTTGGTGGTTGCCCGCCCTGACCCCAGCTCCGAAGAAGAAGAGATGGACGCCCTAAAGGGACTAATGCACAAGAGGGGCGAGAGAGTCTCTAAAAAGGGAGCAGGTGGGTCGCAAGTCCCTCCGTCCTTGCCCCTACCCCCTCCTCCCTCCGATCCTAAGCCTTCCGTGGCAGAGCCCAAGAAGAAAAGGAAGGGTGAGGTCGAGGAGGCAGCTGGGGAAAGATAGAAGAGGCTGAAACAACAACAACAACAACAAAAAAAACCCAATAAGGGCAAGGGATGTGCCTCTTCGGTAGAAAGCGGGGAGAACAGGGACCTTGCCGAGGTGCGTCACACACCGGCTAACTGGTCTCCTGAGCTTATGCTGGACGGGGCACCAATCTCTTCCCAGTCCAATATTAGGGCGTTGCAACAAAGCCATGCTCTCCACCTGGCCGATGCCTTGGAACGTCCTCTTCTTCTGTCCAAAGACATGGAAGCCCTAGACAAGATGAACCAGCCCTATCTGTTCCTTTCACTAAAAAGGGACTTGGCATTGGTAAGTATTTAAATCTTATCTTCACCTTATTTTTTCATCACACTTCATTGTAGGAGACATTTTTATGCGTTTGATATTTTGATATTTTGTCACAGGCCATCTAGGAAGTCTTTGCTGCCGAGAAGTGGGTGGAGGATTCTTGGAAGAAGGTTGGACTCGAACTGGAGCTTCGGTTGGAGGCCGAGAAGTCCCTAGGCCAGGCCTTCGCTCAAAATAAGAAGCTCACCACGCAACTGGCGGAGCTAAAAAGGGAAAAGGATGGCACTGAGGCCAGCTTGAGGACGATGAGGACCCAGGTGGAGGGGCAACGCAAGCTTCTTCGTCAAAGGGATGAAGAGTTATCCAAAGCCTAAGAGGAACACTCTAACCTGAAAAAGGAGCTTGTCAGGATGAAGGGCGAGGCCCGTACCTTTAAGGACTCCATGGAGGCCGCGAAGAAGGCTGCCTACAAGGAAGGGGTAGAGGCGACGGAAAACCAACTAACGAAGGTGTTCGCCGGGCTGTGTCGAGAATATTGCCAGCAAGTTTGGGAGGAAGCCTTAAACGTGACAGGGGTTCCCTCAACTTCTGAGTTGAGGAAGCTTGAAAACGTTTGGCTTCCCCTAGACAACCAGGAGATAGAAGAACTTCCTCCTGTCACCCCTGCCATTGTGACAACACCTTCTATGCTCCCTCCTAAGATCCCAGAGCCCATTCCTATTCCCATAAAACCTACGAGTTCCAATAAAGAGAATGAGCAGGGTGAAGGTGTTGAGGAGGCTACGAGCCAAAGCGCTGAGCATAATGTCCCTCCACCACTGGCAGCAGACAAGGGGAAACAAGTTCAATCCTCCTTTGAAGTGGAACTAAAAGGCATTGAAGACAGCAGCACTTTCGAGCAGATCCCCCCTTCATAGGCTTAGAGTCTAGGCTATTTATGACTTCTCTTTTTATCGTGTAACAAATTGTTGAATTTTGACTTTGTATGGATATTGACAGAAATTAATGACAAACTGTTTGATTTGATTTTCGTTTACCTTGCAATTTTTTAGTATCATAATGCTCATCAGCACAAAAATGAAAGAACGGAACAATTTACACCACTTGCAATATTTTAACTTGTCATGACTTTAAATGAAAGCACACATACTTAGCTTATATTTTGCAAATTAGGACCCATTAACAAAACGTAGGTGAAACAGCGATATCCCATAAAAAACTCAACTTAGAATTTAACTTGGGACATAATCAAATTTCCTTTCTAGAATAAGTGGGATGCCCATTTTTACAAGGCATGTGGTCCGATGATCATGCATGTCCCAGTTTTTATCTAATACTTAAAAATTGCAACTTGAGATGTTAATTTCCCCAAAGTAGAAGGTCACTAGACCCGACATAACTAAGGTTCTGTTTAACAAATGATAAAATATCAATTTTCACAAGTTATGTGGTCCGAGGACCATCCATGACCAAGTTTCTGTTTGACACTTAAAAATAGTAACTTAAGATGTTAATTTCCCCAAAGTAGAAGGTCAGTAGACCCGACATAACTAAGGTTCTGTTTAACAAATGATAAGATATCGATTTCCACAAGGTATGTGGTTTGAGGACCATCCATGACCAAGTTTCTGTTTGACACTTGAAAATAATAACTTAAGATGTTAATTTTCCTAAAGTAGAAGGTCAGTAGACCCGACATAACTAAAATTTCGTTTAACAAATGATAAGATATCAATTTTCGCAAGGTATGTGGTCCGAGGACCATACATTACCAAGTTTCTGTTTGATACTCAATAAGATATCAATTTTCACAAGGTATGTGGTCCGAGGACCATTCATAACCAAGTTTCTGTTTGATACTTGGCAATAGTAAGAGATAAACCCAAACACATATTGATAATTTGAACCACAAATGAAAAAAAGTGCTTTTTTATTAATAATAATACCTCCGTAGGTTGTTTACATTACAGGGGTGTTGTACAATTTTTTCATCTAGATCAGCTAGTCGATATGATCCTATGCCTGCTACAGAGATGATCCGATAGGCTCCTTCCCAATTTGGTCCTAGCTTTCCCCATGCTGGGTTTTTAGCAGTACCCACAACTTTTCTCAACACCAGATCCTCAAGCGCTAGTGGCCTTAGCTTCACATGGGCATCATACCCTCGTTTAAGCTTCTACTGATAATAAGCCATTTAGACCATAGCGGCCTCTCGTCGTTCCTCAATCAAATCCAGGCTTTTCTCTAGGAGGACATCGTTATTTTCTGGACTAAAAGAACTCGTCCTTAGCGTGGGGAAACCAGATTCTAAAGGTATCACCGCCTCGGCCCCATAAGTTATAGAGAATGGTGTTTCTCTAGTGGATCTGCGCGGCGTAGTCTGATACGTCCATAAAACATGTGGTAGCTCCTCTACCCATCTACCCTTCGCGTTATCCAGCCTCTTCTTGAGTCCACTGGCTATGACCTTGTTAACGGCCTCGGCCTGCCCATTCCCCTGAGGATAAGTTGGGGTGGAATATCTGTTTGTGATGCCCATATTTGTGCAATACTTCCTGAAAGCTCTACTATCAAATTGAACACCATTGTCTGAAATGAGTGTGCGAGGTACCCCAAATCTAGTGAATATTCTTCCATATAAACTTCTTGGAGTCGATATCCCTAATATTTGCTAAAGGCTCAGCCTCAACCCATTTAGTGAAGTAATCGGTTCCCACAAGTAGCCATCTTTTGTTTCCCACAGCCCTCGGAAAAGGCCCTACTATGTCCAATCCCCATTGAGCGAAAGGCTAAGGACTAGACAAAGGATTAAGGACTCCTCTAGGCTGATGAATGTTGGGAGCAAACCTTTGGCATTGGTCACACTTTCTCGTGTAGTCCTATTCTCTCACGTTCTTGCTTCTAGAGGGTGCTTGGATCACCCTCTTACCCATTAGGTTTCTCCAAAATTCTGCCTTTAACTTTATTGGCAAGTCCTATGGTCATCGCCGGGCCTGTCCCAAGGTCATCTCCTCGGACCTCTGCAGTGTAGGTTGACTCGTGGGCTTAGAAGCCCCCGGATAAAAACAAAATGGTACCAACCGATCAGGCCCAAAGCCCAATTGTTTATTCAATACTTTTTACCCCCCACAATATGATTTTTTCAAAAAATAAAAAAATGATGTTTTCTCTATTATTCTTTTTATAGAGTTATGAAAACTGAAAATTTATGATAGTTATTAATACACATTTATTTTGATTATGCTTGTATATGAAATATTAAACAGGATTAGGATATTTATTAATGGGTATTTATTATGATTGTGTTTTTAAATGGAACTATTAAATAAATGATTATGGTACTTATTAACAGATATTTTTTTTATACAAGATAAAAATTCTACTCTAAATAAATCTAAGTATATATGTCTGTAAACCTTGGCTCCTTGCACCCTATTCTCACCCTTATAAAAACTTTGTACTTGTAGAGTGACCATCATGTCAAGGGTGTGTAGTGATATAGATATTTAGAATATAGAGAACATGTAATCTAACAGTGATATTTTTAAAATAGTAATTAAATAAAAAGTAATTAGGTGGTGTAACATAATTGAAAGTTACACTAGGTTTAATAAAATATGATTTTATTTTATTTATCAAAAAATGACGTTTCCTCTATTATTATGTACAGAAATATGAAAATTGAAAATTTATGATAGTTGTTAATACACATTTATTTTGATTGTGCTTGTGTATGAAATATTAAATTGGATTAGGATATTTATTAGGATTAAGATATTTATTAATGGGTATTTATTATGATTGTGTTTTTAAATAGAAAAATATATGATTATGGTACTTATTAATAGATATTTTTTTAAACAAGATAGAAATTCTACTCTAACTTAATTTAAATGAGGTTTGGCTTACCTCAAGTACTTTTTTAACTGGAATTTCTTTTTATTTTAATGAGAAATTGCCAAATCACCCACTAACTAAATAAAAGATGAAAATTGAAATACACTTCCACTTGCCATTGAATATTTAAAACTATACTTTTTTAAACCCCTTAAACACAACCAAATTAACTTAGTTAATTAGCCAAATGATTATTTAGTCAAATTAAACAGATCTAGGTTAACACAAATATATCATATCATTGTAAAGTGCGGAAAAAAAAGAACACAATAATATGATAACCCAAGAAAACCAAACCGGTAAAAAACTTGGGGAGAATTTAACCTAGCTATCCTCGAGGTAAAACAAATCCACTATGAAAGAATTGAAGTTTACACAATAGCGACTTAGACCACTAACATTCTATTGCTACCTCGAGTAGGAAACTTACTACCACGACCACATGACAGCTTCGAGTCCACGGACTACTTCTTTCTTGGATTCCCAGCAAGCACAACACTCCCGCTTGTATATCTTTAAGCTCTTGAATCTGCAACTGAATTGATCACCAAGTTCTTGACATCAATCTAGATCTTGATAACCCTAAGTGTATGTGAAGGCAAACATCTCTAGATCTCACAAAAGATTCACAAACACAGCATAAAGAGCAACCTTAAAACGTGGCTAGAGTTTTCCCTTTTATACTTAAAGACTAAACATAAAACCCTACACATCAAACCGGGCTTGGGTTGAGTTGGAAAATTTTGTAGAAAAAACAATTTGCACGAGCTTCGATCGATCGAGTCTAATTTTCGATCGATTGAGCCAAACAGATTCACACAGTAAATCCTGCAGTGCTCTCGATTCCAACTTTACACTTAAACATACTTTGAGCAAGTTTAAAACAAGACCAAACATTTTGATCATGGTTTGCCAACATTACAAATTGAAGTTCTAATACATTTAAACAACAAAAACGAAATGAGATGTCCAGTTAAAAAAGGTAAGCCAAACCCATCTAAATATATATGTGTGTGAACCTTGACCCCTTGCACCCCGTCCCCACCCCATAAGAACTTTGTACTTGTAGATCGACCATCACGTCAAAGATGCGCAGTGGTATAAATATTTAGAATATAGAGAACATATAATCTAACGATGATATTTTTGAAATATTAATTAAATAAAAAGTAATTAGGTGATGTAACATAATTGAAAGTTACACTAGGTTTAATAAAATATGATTTCATTTTATTTATCAAAAAATGATGTTTTCTCTATTATTTTGTATAGAAATATGAAAATTGAAAATTTATGATAGTTATTAATACACATTTATTTATTTATTTTTTTGAAAAACAAATTCATTACTTATTATGGAGGCTATTGAAATTGGTCTGAATTACAATTAAAAGGTTTGGTAGAACATCTTCCATCAAGAGGGACAAAGGGGATGAAAATATTGCTCTTCTAACAAGCAAATGAGCAACCTTATTACATTATCTTCAGACATGTGAAACATGAAAACATGAGAAGCGTGAAGCAAGATAAAGAATATCGTTTCTGATATGCCCAAAAGGTGCCGAAGACCTATTGTTACTGTTCAAGAGCTTGATTAGGACTTCAGAATCACCCTTGAGGAAGATGTTATCAAATCCCAATTCTAGAGTGAACTCCACTGCCCGCCGTGTTGCTAGAGTTTCCACTTCAATAATGACTGTGGATGGCAGCGAAATAAGTTCAGACAGTGAAGCCATCACCATTCCATCATGGTTTCGAATAACAACTCCTAAATCAGCTCTTTTTTCTTGTTCAAAAATTGCTTTGTTGAAATTGATCTTGTATCCATGTAAAGGTCGAGGAGTCCACGTTGCTGCTGCCTGTTTTGGACTGCTGATGCCAAGATGGGACCAAGTAAGCACCCCAGTGTGAGCTCACGGGCTCTGTTCAGCAACTGCTCTAGAGGGATAGAAGGTTTCCCTAGTCTGAGATTGTTTCGTCAACTCCACAACGTCCAAGCCATCGATGAGAATAACTTCGGGTCCCTGTTTTCTGCACAAACAACAAACATTATATCCAAAAAACTAGTGCTTTGTCTGATGGTGCTGTGACTCCATAAAGGGATGTTTGGCCAAAAATTTCCAGTTTTGGGCAACGATATAAAGCATGAGTTGTGTCTTCCGGGTACAGCTTGCACATCTCACACAAATCGCTAGTAACCATTTGGCGTTTAACCAACTTTGTCTTGGTGGGAAGCGCGTTCTTACAAGCACGCCAGATCAGATATTTAACTTTCCCAGGGACTTTTAAACTCTAAATCTTCTTCCACAGAGGCTGCAATATGTTGGCATCAGAGGAACCAAGTTCACTAGCCTGGCACAGATTCTGCAGAAATTTATACCTGGTTTGAACTGTGTATTCTCCATCCGGGCTAAAAGGCCAGATTAGAACATCATCCTGTATAGGTCGACAAAGAGGTATGTTTTTTATAATTTCAGCTTCCCACTCAAAGAAATATGAATCAATGAGCTCATCCTTCCACACTCGGTTTGTTTGGTCAATTATAGAACTAACCATTGCTGTGCTCTCCCTAGCAATAAGAGGTGAGATGATTTTGTTATTGAACTTCCTTGGCAGCCACTTATCGCCCCATATATGAACTGAATTTCCACTCCCAATCCTCCAAGCAGCTCTTCTTTTAATTACATCACGACTAGGGATGACAATTTCTACCCGACCCGCGGATACCCGGCCCGGCCCTAATGGGCCGGATTTTACCCAATTCGATTAAAAATAGGGTCGGGTTTGGGTTAAAAAAAACCCCCCCGAAGTGGGTTTGGGTCGGGTTCGGGTTCTTATAAAAAAAACTTGGCTCGACCCGGTTTTATATATTTGTATAATTACTAAAAAACCTCACCTCACACACTCTTCAGACTTCAGAGCCACCTTCATCTCTTTCTTTTCAACTCACAAATCTGACTCACTCTCCTCTCATGTCTCACGCCATCAGCCTCTCTTATGCTCTCATGTCTCACGTTGTTAGCCTCTCTCATGCTCTCAGCCTCTCGGTCTCACTCTCTCTGCCGAAGAAGATGAAGATGAAATCCTAAGATTCTCGATCTCACACACTCGGTCTCACTCTCTCGGTCTCACTCTCTCATGCTCTTCTTCCATTTTTTCTTTATTTGATTAGTGGGTTTAGGGATT
This sequence comes from Castanea sativa, assembly GCF_040712315.1. Taxonomy (NCBI): domain Eukaryota; kingdom Viridiplantae; phylum Streptophyta; class Magnoliopsida; order Fagales; family Fagaceae; genus Castanea; species Castanea sativa. The sequence goes on along the minus strand of NC_134024.1, from coordinate 25,283,990 downwards.
TAGATTCTCTTTGTTTAACATGTGGGTTTGGGGATTTAGATTTTGTTGTTAAGATTTGATGTTCCTTGCATGTACTTGTTTTAGATTTTGATTTCAAATGTATTTGGTTTTTGTGAATAGTTTGGTTTCAAATGAATTTGGTGTCCGTGAATAGGAAATTTGAATAGGTATGGTGGATTTGATTTGAGATTTATTTGGATTTGTTGTTTGTGTTGCATTCCTGCTGTGATTCTTTTTTCTTAGGAAAACAATTTTTTTTAATTGATTGGGCCACAGATTGGGCCACTGTTAGGGGCTGAAGATTAGGCCCTGAAGTGGCCTGGCTGAGCAGGGCCCGGAGGGATGGGTCTGGGCCCCAGGAAAAAAATTCATTTAATAAATGGGCCGGGTTCGGGCTGTGATAACGCCTTAAAATGTATACTTGTTATATATTTATGTGGGTGTTATCTCCTTATTACTACGCTTAAGTTGTATAATTAAGTCATGATTTGCATTAGTCCCTATTATTTATCTTTAAATAATTTCTTGAATAAGATGTCATTCATTGTGTGTAATTTTCTATTTTCAGGAAATCATGTGAGAAAGATGAGTTTACAAGAATTAATGAGAGAATGGAGGCTAAACTAGAATTAAAGTGGAGCTAAAGGACCATGCTTAAATGTTTAAGGAGGTGCAGTGGAGTGCTTGGATCATCTACTCTGATTGGAAGCTTCAAATAAGGAAAGAAACCAAAGTGACAGAATCTGAAAAGGAAAAATCTGATTTGAGTAATGATCAGTATTGTGGGCGTATCTCTCTCATCAAAATCCAATTGACACAAGACTAGATGGGTTGGAACCGTGACTTAAATATCTACAACTTTCCAGTTTTGAGTTTTTTGAAATTCTCAATTTTTTAAGGCCAAAATTAACTCACAAGTTATCGCTGTAAACTTGGACGGAAATTAAAATAGTAAAAGTTTTATTTTCTTTGGACACTTAGACATTAGGGTTTTGAGGGGAGGCTGGTAGAACGAATTTTGGGCGGAGAAAACCTTGTATTTTCCTTTCTCTAATGGCAGCCTAAAGTCTTTGCTAGGGCTAGGGGTTATGTTTCTTCTATACGGTATGAATATTCAATGTGATTCTTTCTAGGATTTTATCAACGACATATTTGATTGTTCAATTAGAATTCTTTTGATGTATTAGTTCTTCCATACTTTCAATAAGTTCAATCATGTTTTTCTTATTGTTTAGATGAATTTCTAATAGTTTCAAATAGAAATCAGATTTTAAAGTGAATAGGTTTTTCCTGAAAAACTTTTTTGACATCATTATTAATCGAGATTATCATACGTTCTTGAATTGTCTTAATTCAACCGAATCATAAGTTTTTAATTGTATAAGAACAATCAATTATAAAATAGATATTTTCTTAGATCACAAAGAATCTCATATCGATATAGGGAAACACCCCGATGCCCTAGTATTTACATTATTGATTTAAATAAGTTATTATTATTATTCTTGTTAACAATCACCAAGCAAAAATATTTTTCTTCATCGCCAAAATTATTATTTAATTATATTGTCTTTGAATTTACCCTCCCCTGTGGTTTGACCTCGGTACTCCGAAAATTATATTGCTACGATCTCCTGCACTTGGGAGTGAGCAAGCAAGCCGCAGGTCTTGGCCCGTGGGTCGGGTACGAGTATGAAAAAACTCGGCCCGAACCCGGCTCATTGTCATTCCTATTCACAACCCCATAGGATACTCTTCCATGCATATGAAGCATTACTTAGTTCCTTTGCTTCCATAACACTACAATCTGGGAAAAAATTTGCTTTGAAGACCCGATAAAATAATGATTGATGATCATGAAGGAGTCTCCAAGTATGTTTTGCCAGAAGAGCATCATTGAAATGTGAAAGGTCCTTAAAACCCATACCACCATGTGACTTTGACTTACACATATCCTGCCACTTCACCCAATGTATCTTCCTAGCATCCCCACGCTGTCACCAAAAAAATTTCTGATCAATGCTTCAATCTTATGACAAAGATTGACTGGTAGCTTAAAACAAGACATTGTATAGGTAGGGAGTGCTTGTACTACAACTTTGATAAAAATTTCTTGTCCTGCTTGTGATAAAAGCTTACCTTCCCACCTTTGGAATTTCTTCCAAATCCTTTGCGTTAGATGAGCAAAACTTTCTTTTTTTATTTTTACCTAGAAGGCAAACCTAGATACTTTTCATATTGTTGAACCACCTGCACCCCAAGAGCCCCTTTGATCACTTCTTGCATATCAGATATGGTTGATTTGCTGAAAAAGAGTGTTGTTTTGGCTCTATAATTTGCTGCCTCGAGGCTCTCTCTTAGGTCGCCAAAATATCCAGCAACCTTAAGCATTCATCTTCCTTAGCCTACAAAAAATTAAACTATCGTCTGGAAAAAGGAGATGTGTTAGTTTGGGTCCATTCTGACATATAGAGACCCCTTTAATATCCCCATTATATGCTGCATTTTTTATGAGATTGTGAAGTCCCTTTGTATACATGAAAAACAAGTATGGGGAGAGTGGATCGCCTTGTCTTGCCTTGATATCACCATGAGGCTCTCCATTAATTATAATGGAATAAGAGGCAGTAGCTATACACTCCATCATAAGAGTCACCCACCAGTTATCAAAACTCATCTTCCTTATCACTTTCTCCATAAATTCCCATTCAACCTTATCGTATGCCTTACTCACGTCAAGCTTTAGAGCCATGTAGCCATGTACCCTTTCTTACCTACACAATGATTTCTCATATGATGTAAAGTTTCAAATGCTACCATGATATTATTCGAGATCAAATGATCAGAAAGGAATGTGCTTTGGTGTTCTGAGATAAGCTGAGGCATTATTTTCTACAGCCTATTTGCCAAGACTTTAGAAAAAATCTTGTGTAGTACATTACTCAAACTGATTGTCTAAATTGCAACACAAACTCTGGGTTCTTTACTTTAGGGATTAGAGTAACAAAAGAGTGACCAAGGGCAGCAGGTAAAGAACCCAAATTTTAATAGTGCAAAACAGATTGTGTAATATCATTACCAAGCAAAGTCCAATAATTTTGATAGAATAAAGGACGCATACCATCAAGTCTGGGAGCCTTTAAAGGGGCTATTTGTTGTTAGGATTAGTGCCCTTAAATCCTATTGTATGATGCTATGTATGTTATTATGTATGACATTATGTATGACTTAATGTTGTGATTAATAAAGTTGTTTATTATTATCTAAAATAATGGTAACATGAATATTGAGACATTATCATATAGTCCATGAGATGCATAGTATGTGATTTATGTGAAAAGTCACAGAAGATATAAATCACAAGTTCTTTATAAACTCAGAATTGTAGTTCGTAGTCGGTGATGAAATTGAGCATTTTATTTGCGAAGATTATAACATATCAACTAAGATGATTTATCTTGATCATGGAAATAGAGATTTCTAGTTGATATATTTTAAGAGTTAAAACATATTGAACTGGACCGGTGTGAGATTTATTATTCTCCTAACGGTTGTCAAATAAAAAATAAACTCACGACTTATATTTACATGAGCTCTAAATCCTAAGAGAATAATGAATCTGATCATGAAGTGTAGGTTGCTTTGATATATCAAGAGTGAGATCTAAAGTTACGGCCAAAACCTCAGTATGTTGAGCAACCGCATTTAGTGTTGATGGAACATATATTCTCAATATGGAATTCATAATCTCTTAACGGAGATACAAAATGTTCTCTTGAGATAAGTTTAATGAGTTTGTTATTCAGAATATTAGGCATAACTACTTTAGTAAATAATTACTAGAGTATATATTTATGAAATTGGATTTCATACATATATGATGAATAACTTAAAGGATTAAATCAGGTACTCAAGGATAAAATGTAGTAATTTACAAAGTGGTAGTCTATTTTCATAACTTTGTGTTACTACGAATATTTTATGAAGGGGTTGCATGTACAATAAAGTCTTGGGATATTATTTATTAATAAGGCCTAGAGTGCAATTATATTTATATAGTGGTATTAAATATAATTAATGGTAACTTTGGAATTGTCAAGAGTTGACAAAAAAACTCAAGGCCCATTGGAGCTAGTGTCTTATTGGTCCATTTTGATCCCACTCCAAGCCACACACTTAAGTCCAATTGGAAAGGCCCAAAAGGCTAGCCCAATTAAATAATCAGTTAGATACAAACAGAGAAACATACAAAATTTTCTGTAGAATTGCAAGAACATCATTGTGAAGTGGTGTATATGTAAGTGTTAGACACTTTGACATTCTTCCTTTAAAAATTGATTGAGAGACGACACATCTTTAGCGTCAGTGGAATTAGAGTGAAGATTGAAAGTGTTTTCAAGTACTTCTTTGGTTTTGAAATTCACCGTTCCAAAGTACACTCTTGTTTTAAATTCTGAAACTTACATAATGCATGTTAATATTTATGAATGAAGTAGATCTGTTATTTTTCCGCTGCGTATATGCATATTTCCATCATTTATTTCAAAGGTACCTCCACTTCCATGGCAGTGAAATCTCTAGTTAGATCGGCATTCATCTCGGTTGTGTCCACCTGGGAATAACTTCAACTACCTCTCCTAAGTGTTCAAGTCTGCTTTTATTGAACAAGTCAGTATAGTAATCCACAATAATGTCATTTATTTGCTATTGGTGAGTACACCAATTCCCATCAGCATCATGGAGTCTAGTTATGTAATTTATTCGTCGTCTTTGACAAGCTTTACTATGAAAAAAAACTTTGTATTTTTGTCTCCATCTTTTAACCACATAATCTTGGATCTTTGCCGCCACATAGTAGCTTCCTTATCTTGCAGCAAATTTATTTCTTCTTTCAACAAATTCATATGCCTTGAGTCACCTCCACCGATTGCTATATTCTCTGCCTTGGTCAGTTGTTTTCTTTGCCTCTCAATCTCACGCTTCACATTACCAAAAGCCTGCCTACTCCATCGTGTAAGAGCTTTGCCATAGTGATCAATCTTGGTAATAATTTTGGTATCCCATGGCTCATCCACATTTTTCCTCTAAATAGTTTCTATTGTATTAGTGCAACCTTTATCCGTCATCCACATTTGCTCAAACTGAAAGGGTTTCTGAAAACTACACTCCATACCCTCTGGGACAATCCACAAAGCTTTATGATCCGATGTAGTGACATCCAAGTGATGAATTTTTGTCCTTGGGAACATTGAAAACCAGTCATTTGTAGTTAAGGCTTTGTCAAGTCTCTCATATTGTATAATCTGCATAATGTTTGTGCCATGTAAAAGGTGAGCCTACAAATCCCATATCCATAAAACCACACTCATTGAGAACATCCCTAAAGGGTTGCATCTAATTATGTGGTCTGACTTGTCCGCTTGCTTTCTTAGATTGGCGTGTAATTTCATTAAAATCACCAGCACAAATCCGAGTAGAGTTACTACGATTTTTTAGATTACGGAGCTTTGTCAATGATTCATGCCTAAACCACGTGTCTGGTTTCCCATAGAATGCCGTAAATTTCCATTCATCCTCTTTATTCTCATTGATCGTGGAATCAATATGGTTTGGGGAAAACGCTTCAATCGACAGGTCAAAATCTTCTTTCCAAAAAATTACAAATCCTCCTGCCTTGTTTCTTCATGGAACTTTGAGCATATTCTTAAAATCTATCTGTCTTTATTTGTCCATGTTTCGGCTAAAAACACAACAAAAGGATTTTTTGCCCACACCAATTCTACAAGCTGATCTTTTGTACGTAGGTGCTCAAGCCCATGACAATTCCAAACTAACAGACTCATTGCTTTTAGCAGGGCTGTTTAACAACCTCTGCCAATATCGTTGCAAATTCATTTTCACCATGGGAAACCACTTGCTTTTTGTTTGGTAATTCATGGTGAAATTCTGTATTATTCAAGCTTCTCTTCTGACTTCCCAAATTATACGTTTGTGCAATGGATGAACCCATGGTAGCCCTTATAACTCTCTTCTAGGTCGATTGAGTCTTGTTGCTGGGAATATTGTTGCTAGGTTGGTAACTTACAGTTACGGGTGGAGAGATACGTGGGATTGGTGTGGGAGGAAGATGCGTGGAAGAGTAATTATTACTGTGTGAAGTGTCTCCATCCGTGAATACACATTTATTTTGATTGTGCCTGTGGATGCAATATTAAATAGGTTTAGGATATTTATTAATGGGTATTTATTATGATTGTGTTTTTAAAGATTTGTAAACAATTGCTCATCACTAAAAACCAGCAATTCCAGAAAATACTAATGGCATTGTCATTGTGTTTATGTTGAGCCAACCCCCAACCAAACCCTTCAATGGTTACATATGCTAGAGATAAAATCCCACGTACACTGCTGCATATTAAATTAATCGTCTCTTTCAGGCGCCTTTAATTGAAACCTGACAGTTCCATGGTGCAGCGGCAATCATCCACTGCCACAAGATATATATATATATAGATTTGTTAGAGAATAATTGGAGTATCTGCCTCACTGGATTGTAAATCAATTTATCTATTCTCCCCCCTTCTTTTATTTAAATAATATTTTTTTCACTTTTTTTTTTCTCACACGGCAACTGCATTTTCTTGAAGACCTTCCGTTTCTTTTTCTCATTCTTTTTTTTATTTTTATTTTTTTGTCTTTTTCTTTCTTCTATTCACTTCTTTATCTGAACACTTTCCCTTTCGTCTTCTTCTTCTTAAGATGGATAGAGCCTATCAAAATACAGATCCATTTTATTATATAAAGCAAAATACAAATTTACGCAAGGAACTAGTCATGGCATTAGCATAGGGTAGCTTCACGAAAACAGTACTTCATCTCATCATGTGATGAACACGATAAGACAGTACCCTCTTGCAGAACAAACATATTATCATATGTAAAATCTTAATCCACTATAGAATGAAGAAAAAAAAAAAAAAGGAAATCTAAACCAATTCAAAAGACATATCCCCAGATCCAGTCAACATTCTACAATTTGTTTGTACCATTAGCATTGTCTCATTACTAGATTATTAGGAACAAAGTAAATATTCAGCACATAATCGAACTGAACATTTGATACTGAAGGCAGAGCACGATGGAGGACAATGATTGTGGGTACAGCCCCAAGCCTCCAAAAGGGAAGAAGCTACGTACAAGTCTATACGTGGCCATTCTGAGCACCGTTTGTGTTGGATGGCTCCTTATCTTCGTTGGGTTTATCAGGAAGTCCCAGCTTCACAGATCCTAAACAGGTGCTTTTGTTCTCGTTTTTGTCCTTGCCCTTGTTTTTACGGTAGATAAAGTACAGAATCAGCTGCAGGGCCCCAAGAAAAGAACCGAACCCATTGTTCACCTGCAACAACATTACACATTTCCATTAGTGCGAGTAACGTTTATTATACACACAGTTGTAAATACATTTAAACCCATGCAAAAATCAACTGAAATTGTAACTTGCGGTCACAGTTTTCAAATTAAAAAACACGACTTTTAAGTCTATTGTTATTTCACTTGTGTGTGTAATAGCTCTTTTCCTTTCTATAAAAATTAATACACTATATTGGTATTTTTATTATAAGACACCATATTGGTACTTGTTTTGAATTTAAGGGAACTTTAGCAATGCAATTTCATTTTTATTTATTTGTGAGATAGCAGCTTCAAAATTTGGGACTAGGGATTTGCAAACAGATAATGTTAAGGAATTTTATATATGGGCATTGAGAGGATCTAAAATAACATTAAAAGTTGTAAAAGATACTAAATATTCATTAAGGAAAAAAAAAAAAACTATGACATTTTAAGGAAATAAAAAGCAACTTTAAATAAAATAGAATACTCGAAAAGAATATATGTGACCAGCCTCTTTTAAACTTTTGGAGTATGATAATATTTCTTTTTCCCAAGACTTCTCAGCCGTACAACGAAGCATTTATTTATAAGATAAAAGTTAAGGAATTGAGACAAGATGCTTACATATACAAAAGGGTCATTGCCGAGCAGACCAAAGATAAACCAGGAAGTGCCGCACAAAAAACAAAACAGCGACAGGAAAAATGGCATGAATTCAACACTCTTTGTTTTAATCACAGTCCTCTGCATATACATATAAAACCAATATAAGTTCATGCACCAAAAAGTACGTTTAACCAAACTTTCTTAGGAAGCATAATTGTATGTTTAACTTTAAAACAAGTACTAATATACTGGTAAAATATTACATACAATTTTTTAGGTACTGTATTTAAGGTTTGCATATGATTGAATTTAATCATTATTAAAAAATGTAAAACTATTTTTGTCGAATTTGACAACCTAAGCGCCTAGGATACAGTACTTAGGAATTAGGATACTATACCAAAATTTTGTCTTATAGCGTTATATTCTGATTCCTGAGTGGGATAAACAATTTCTTGATTTGGCTAACTTGCTCAGAAAATGGCCTAACATAGAAAGCTGTCACACTTCCCCGTGACCAAGCTATCATAATTGATAATTCACCCAGAAAAAAAGAAGAAGCAAATTTCATACAGAAAATAACTGAACCTGGGTCCAGTGGCTGAGGCATTATCTTTGAAACCAAATCAAACAGGGTCCAGTCAATTCCTTCATTAAATATTTAACAAGAAAAAATAAATCAAGAAATAGCTTAAGAGTTAAAACTCACCATGATTGATAGAGGTGATCCATACATGATTATGGAGAAAACGGCAGCAGCAAAGCCACAGAAGAGCTTTCTGGCATTGCCATGCAAGGCTAGGAGGGAGATCAAGACCACGGCTGCGAAAAAGGTGAGCACAAACGCGAAGAGCCCCAAAATCTTGGTTCTTTCTTTCTTTGGCGCATATACTATGAAGATTAATACATATATGATCTCTATTCCTGCACCAGTGCCATTGATTGTTGAAACTAATAGATTGTGTTTTGACACAAAGGGTAGGCCATACCTGTTCAACATTTATTTCATGTATAAAATCAGTAACTATAAGACAATTGAACTAGACAACTCTGAAAATATGAAAAAAGGAAATTATTTTGGACTATTGGCAGCACAATTAATTCAAAAAAGAAGAAGGAGAATTTCAAAAGATTTTATGGTTCATATTTTTTTATTTTTTGTTATTTTATTTCTTTACAATTTAAAATTGAAGAAACTAGCAGATCGAGAGAATGTTTCTTTGAAAAAAAATAAAGATAATTTCGGGAAAGGTCTAAAATTTCTTACGAATGACACACCAATTGAAATTATAGTTACTAAAGAAACAAATATTAAACAGTACCATGTACAGAAGAAATTAACATTATTAAATTTCATTTTCCTAAAGCAAGAAATATGGAACCAAAATTGTAATCCTGTTTAATTGTTAGCCTAGACTCCCTAGTCCAACCAACCAACACAGAGGCCCCTGAATGCCCGGATGGCCATGAAATTAACTATAAAATCCCCATCATTATCATCACCATAATAATAGTAATTAAAGACACTCATGACAAAAACAGAGGAGCATAGGGGTGAAAAAAAGGTAACAAATGAAGAAAAGAAACAATAAAAATTAAAAAGAACCCGGTTGATGAAACAAGAAGCATATATTATATACCAAAAAGAAAGAAGGCAGTTGAGCAAGGTCATCACGTATGGAATGCCCGAAAACTGTTCTGTGGACTTGCTCTTTATAATCCTCCAGAACGTTATCCTACAAAAAGTACCAAAATTATTCACAATTCCTCACATGAATTACACAGATTAACAACTTCTCAGTAATAGAATATGTCAGTCAGATTAATAAGATATATATAATATAAAGACTAAAAGAGAGTAGAAAAGATTGTAAAAACATGTCCAAGAATCAAAAATAACGACACCCTTTTGAAGAAAAGAGTTAAAAAGGACCAAAAGTTGGCAAATTTATAAGAGCCAAAAGGGGTTCTCAAATGATACATACATTGGAGCCAAGAAGAGGAACAAAGCAGTAACATTTCCTGCAGAGAAAGATAACAAAACAGAGGAGCCATAAGTCCAAAAAGCCAAGAAAGAAGGAAAGAAACGCAGAGAAATTCAATACAACCCACCAAAAATTCCGAAGACCGAATGCGCAGTATCTTGCATTTTGTTCATTGTTTTATCACAAAATCTAGAAACCAGAAAGAGAGCCCAGATGAGGAATCAAAGCCTTGAGAGAAACCAGAAATCAGAATACCAGAAGCAGAGAATAGAGAGATGGAAAAAAATCAGAAGCACGTGTCTTTATATAGAGGAAAGCAAAAAATTAACAGAGAGTGATTTAACATCTATTTGGAACACAGTAGATTTTTGAAGTTGGCCTTATCTCCTATTGCGTAGGTATGCTTTTGAGTAAGGAATTTGTCTTTACTTTTGGTAGTGAGAAACAAGAACTGCCCTCTTGTACAATGTGATAAATTCATGAATTTGTTTTTATTTGATAAACATACACATACACGTGTGTGTGTATATATATATATATATATATAGAAGAGAATTTTTAGGCAAACACTAAAACTGCATGTCCACTGTTAAAAGTTATACTGATAAAAAAACGTGGGCATCATAGGTTTATTATGCCCAATGTTTTGTAGAAAAATTAAAAACTGGTATTAATTTTAGTTTTACCCAACAAACAGTGATATTACCAATTGATTATATAAAAAGTGTGAGTTCGGTGGAAAAATGTGGAAAATATCACACAGTTGATTTGAGGGATAAGATATCCTAAAAAGCGTGTCGGCTCGAGTATAAAATATAAAATATTATAATTTATTCCAAATTATATTTTAATAAAATATTTTTTTTAACTTATTAAAATAATTTTTCATTTTTCACGTATCATAACCACCATTTAAGGTGTGTTTGGATAGAGCTTATTGCTGAAAATTGAAAACTGAAAACATTGTAGAAAAATAATTTTTAAATGTGTGGATAGTGTTGTGGGACCCATTTTTAATATTTTTTTTCTGAATAAAGTGCTTGTGGGTCCCATGAACAGTACGTGAATAGTGCAGCTACCGTGCGTGAACAGTGAAATTGGTCTCCCGCATAGTGAAATAACGTGCATGAGCAGTACCGGTTATTGTTCATGCACGTTAAAAAAAAAAAAAAAGAATGACAAAACGTAGAATCTGCAAAACATGGCAACAATAATCTGTATCCAAACCGTACCTTAATTTCTTTTTATCCAAAAATGCTAAAAAAAAATATAAATAAGTTGAAATACACAACAATAGTGCTTACGTATATTTGTACAAATACCACAGTAAAAGCGAAGAATTTCCTGATTACCATGATATAAAATCAGGCTTTGAAGTGGTCTATGGTTGAGTACTTGAGTTGAGGTTTTATCTTAGGAGAAAACATGTTTGGAGTGTTGTATATATAGGTATATACAAAGATAGGATATAATAATGATATTTGAGTTTAGAAAATATGATTTTATTAAGTGAAAATTCAAGTTCTAAAATTTTCTAAGTGAAAATTCGAAAATCTGAATTTTCTGGTAACTGTTCAGAAAGGTCGAAGAGATTTTAATCTTTGTTAACCGTTTTATGAAACATTTTAACTCTTCATATGTGCTTTTTGATGAAACATAATCCTATGGGTATAAATAGATGCTTATGTTCACTTGAAAAAATAACTAACGGTCCATACATACCTTTTCATGAAACATAACCCTATGAGTATAAATAAAGGCTTATGTTCACTTGAAAAAATGACTAACTCCACAAAATCGTAAGTTAGAGAGAAACACAAGAAATCCTGTGGTTATTCTCCAGAATTGCTATCTGTAGAACCCAACATCTTGGTTGTATCCTAAGGACAAATTTACGATAACCCTTTAGTAACAAAAGTGTGAGGGGCAAATATTATCTAAGGAAAACGATATAGTGCCTCCATATTATCTATTTTCTATTTGTCTTTAATGTTAATCTTGTTCTTCCATTATTAGTTTGTGTAATATTTCAACATGGAGAGAGAGAGTGTTTGCCCCTTACTTTCCATTATTCGAATTACTCTTTGTAATAAATTGGTAATATGATCCAACAACTAAAAGATTCTTACCGCTGGATATTTGGGTTGTTTTACCATTAAAAAAGAAGAAAAATTGGGTTATAAAGTTGGAGGTAGTATTTGTAGATTCCATACCTACCATACTATTTGAGGGTAATTGCCTTTAGAATGGCAACGGGTCGGGTTTGGGCCGGGTATTTTCATACCCGAGCCCGATTAGCGGGTTTGCCCCCAAAACTTGGACCCGGCCCGTTTAATAAACGAGTTTTTTATGCGGGGCCTAGACCCATCCCGCCGAGCCCCGCTAGCCCATGCCACTCCAAGGCCTAATTTGTGGCCTAATCAAAAGAAAAAAAAAAATTTGTCTGAAGCCCTAAACCTCCACAAACCTAGATCAAAAACCCAAAAAATAAACCCCAAAAGGCCAGGATCATGATCATCAATCTAGATTAGAAACCCAAAAACAAAAACAAACCCTAGGATCATGCTCTTCAATTGGACCAGAGTAGCCACCAAAACCCCAAACACAAACACAAAAAATTTAGATTTTTTTTTCCCTTTCAAAATCACAAACCCAAACACAAACACAAATACAAACACAAACACAAAAAATTTTAGATTTATACTTTTCCCATTCAAAATCACAAACACAAACACAGAAATCACAAAAAAAGAGTGAAGAACATATCATTGAGAAAGAGGAATGGCCACGAACCCAAACCAGATTCTCAAAAAAAAAAAAAAGGACCCAAACCCTAACGATCCCAAAGGTCCTAAATCCTAATGAACCTAAATAGGAATGACAAAAAAAAAAGAGAGAGAACATATTGAAGGCACAGGGGGAGAATGGGAGCGATTAAGGGGGGCGGCGGTGAGGCAGTGAGGCCGTGACTGTGGCTGAGCCGGTTGGTGAGAGTGACTGTTTGAGGAGTTGAGGGCAGCGGCGTTGAGGCTGTGGTTGAGGCCGTGAGAGTGCTGGAGATTTGAGAGAAGGAGGGTGGCAGCTGTGTGATGAGAATGGGAGAATGAGATAGGGTTAGGGATAAGTTTATCCATATATATATATATATGAGGATTTTTTAGTAATTAGGATATAACCAGGTCGGGTCAGGTCCGGGTTTGAGTCGAGTTTTTACCAAAACCCAAACCCGCTTAGGGGTTTTTAAAAAAAAAAACCCAAACCCGACCCTATTCTTTATCGGGCCGGGTAAAATCCGACTCATTAAGGTCAGGTCAGGCCGGGTATCTGCGGGTCGGGTAGAAATTTTCATCCCTAATTGCCTTATATAGTCAGAGGCAATAAGTTAGAAACCTGAGATCTATTGGTACTACTATAGTACTATCACATTTGTAATACTTTAAACTATTATCAATATGTCATGGGTGTAAAATGTTTTTGTTTTATTTATTTTTTTGGAGTAACGTTAGTTTACAATATTTTCACAACAAATTTTAGATGATAAGTTATTACTAGTTCTAACTTAGGACGTTACCACTAAAATTACTTTTTTGCTTACCAACTACAGAAGTAACACCTTACTACTTAAAATTTATTGTAAAAAATTTTTAGATGTAGTATTTTTTTTTTAGACCTCATAACAAATTTTGGATATCAAGTTGTTACTAGTTCTAACTTAGGAGGACGTACTTAGTATCAAATAATACCATGTTAACGGTCTCAAAATCCAATAAATGTGAGACATGTTAGTGAAAAATAACTACCTCATTAACAAATGAAAGACATGTGTTAGTGGATAATTACATTTATACATATATCTATCATATTTTGGGTTTTGATATCGATGGCATGATATCATTTGATTCAAAATACTTTTTCCTAACATAAGTCATTACCACTAAAATTACTTTTTTGCTTACTAACTACAACTAGTAACAACTTGCTACTTAAGATTTGTTGTAAAAATACTGTAGATGTAGTATTTTTCTCTAGATTGTGTGATATTATATATCAAATGAGGAGTCTTACATCCCTAACATTTTCATAATAAATTTTAGGTGTGAATCTATCATTGGTTTTATTTGGGTCACCATAGACATTACATTTTTATTTATTTTTTATTTTTATCTATGTACCACTAATAATTTGTCACATAAATTTTATTGTGAAATTATTGTGTAGCTAGTATTTCTCATATTAAATTTCCATGTATGAAGTAAAATAGTAACTGGGAAGTTCATATATATATATATATATATATATATATATATATATATATATATATATATATATATAAACATAATTAAAGCCAAAGATGAGGAAAAAAAATCAATTAGATTCTAAATTGGATTCCAATTATTGCCTAATTTTGCGTAGCGTGTACTATTTAAGTTTTTTTTTTTAATTTTTATTCTAGGTGAATTAATGCTATGCAAAAGATGAAGAGTCTAATATAATTAAATCATCAAAAACTCTATAAACAAAAAAAGAATAAAGAATAAACTCGTGTGTGTGTGTGTGTTTATATATATAAAACTAAAATAAAACAATGAGAGAGAGAGAGAGAGAGAAAACTCATTCATGGCTTAAAAAAATGTGTAACTCTTACATTAGGTATAATTTAAACCCATATATATGTGTAATTATAATTGTTTTTTTTAATTATATTGTGCATATACACGGATTATACATTAATATTGTATAAAAGATATGTCCTAAAAAAAATTGTGAACATTTCAAGTTAAGTCTTTTGTAACCTTCTATTGCAATGGAGCCCCACGTGATTTTGTCAAATTTTACATAAGCAACAATTATAACGATAATACAACAAAAAGATTAACTTAATATATTTACGTGTATTTTTAAAACTAAAATAGAACCTTTCAACTTTCAAGTTTAATTTAGAATTTGACCTAAATTTAGGGACAAAACATATACTTTTACTAAGGTAAAATGATGAAGGGTGGTGAAATTGCTTCTAGTGATTTCTTTTTATTAAAAAACTTATTTTAGAAATAATAGACTTAAAATTATGGTATCCACTTCATGAAATTTACTTTTTATCAACTGTAATTAAGACAATGAACCCATTGGGTTTTTTTGTGTAAGTAAAATTTAGATTCAAGTCTCTTATGTGAGGACAAGGCCCAGTGCCAGCTCTAGCATATAGACGACTAAGGCAGTTACTTAAGGCCTTCAAATAAAAGAATGCCCCCTCTTTTAACTAATATAATATATTTATGTTATATTTTAAGTAAGACTTATTTACCCTTTTACTCAAATTAAGAAAAAAAAAAAAGCCCCTTTTAATGGCTAATAGAATGCATTGTATATTAAAAATAGGGTTGTACAAAGTGTGGTGTGGCCGGTTTTGGGGGGCTTTTTTGCACCACACCTATAGGGGCGGTTTCCCCTCAACCCTGACCGCACCTCACTTGTGGAGGGGTGGAAACCTGTCTACACAAGATGCAGTGCACCATTCCGGTTTGGTGCGGTTAGTTCGGTTAAAAAAAAACTAAAAAAAAAAAAACCCTCAATACACATCAAACAAGCCATACATACAATATCATCAAACAATCCAAATATTCATTAAAGAAAACAAACAAACATATTCACAATATTTCTCAAATTCCCACATAGAATATCTCAAATAAATTCACAATCTTTCTAAAAAGCATAGTAAGGCAAAGCATAGTAAGCATCCTAGGTATTAAGCATCAAATAAATTTACATACCTAGTAACAAGGAGAAGCATAGACGACATAGCAGTCTAGATATTGACCATCAAAACCTTTTCTTGGAACTTCCATAGAAACACTATGAGAAAAAGGAGAAAGGAGAGGAAGATACTTGGAGAATTGAGGCATCGAGCGACAGAGGATGGTGGCAGCGACTAGCGATGGCTAAAGGGGGAGAAAGAGAGAGAGGCTGTGTGGAGAGAGAGTGAACAAGGCTATGTGGAAAGAGAGAGAGAGAGAGAGAGAGAGAGAGAGAATGAGGGCTGTGTGATATAAACGGAAAAAAAGAATAAATTTAACCTAACTTGAACGACGTCGTTCCATAGTTTAATTCTATTTTTTTTTAAGTCCAAAACAATGTCGTTTTAGTATCAGGAATTTTAAAAAATAAAACCCTAAAACGACTTCATTTTACAAACGTATAATCAACCCTAACTTTAGCTTCTTTTTCTTCCTTCTAATTCAATCACCACTTGCTCTCTCTCTCTCTCTCTCTCTCTCTCTCTCTCTGAGCTTTCCTTTCTCTATCCCACTGAGACACACACACACACATATTAATAAGCGGTACAGTGCGGTTTTTATCGATGAGCAAAACTCACCACCGTTCGCCACACTTGGTGGCTTTGGTAGTCGGAAATTGCTGCTGACACCACACTGACACCTGCAGTGGAGCTCTGAGGCAGGCGGCTCGGTGCGGTGAAGGTCAGTTCTATTGGTGGTGGGCGGTGGCTAAACAGGCCTAATTAAAAAAAGCCCCACTATAAACTAGTATTTATTTATTAAATAAAAAAGATTAAAGGGTTTATCCTATCTCGCAACCATAACGTGGGTCGATGTGATTGTTACTTTATTTAAAAAATTTTAATATATTTTATTTAAGTTTAATTTTTCCAATTTCCAATAGTATATATTAATATTTCTAGTAATTTATTTCATTTGTATTTTTATATATACTTTCATTAGTTATGCTTTAAAAATATTTACTTTTTTTATTATTATTACTAATTCATTCAGTCATATGATAAATAAATTTGTATTTGTACAAGTTTAGAGTATAAAGTGACCTCATTATTTAGTAAAGTTGCAATCTAGCTTTTGATAAACTAGGTCTATTTTTCTACACTTTTAATTTTATTTTAGGTCAATTAAATTTTATATTATAAATCGTGTTTCATTTATTCATAAATATATATTTTTAATTATAAACGGCTACTAGAAAATATCTATCTATATATGAAAAAAAATTAAAAAAAAGAAGAAGAAAAAACTAGAAAAACAAATTGAATCTATGAAGGTATTTATAGATAAATTTTTTATTAATATTAAATAAGACACAATAAAAAATTTGAGTGAAAATATAACAGATGAATAAGAAATACATTAAAAAGATTTAGAAGGTAATAGTAAAATCATGAAAATATTCTTAATTAAATAAATATTATTTAATTTTATTAAATATAAAAATAAAATAATAAAAAAAATGCCCACCACATTTACAATCTATACACACACTCGGTCTCTCTCTTGTTCTTTTCAGCAGTATGGCAATGGTAATCACAAAATATCAAGCAATAAAAGAAAATCTCTCTCTCTCTCTCTCTCTCTCTCTCTCTCTCTCTCTCTCTCTCTCTCTCTCTCTCTCTCTCTCTCTCTTACTTTTTTTCCTCCCTTAAAAGTGAATAAACTATAAAGAATTAAACGATATTTGTCTTACTCTTAGGCTTTTGCCTTTATTTTGTAAAAATAATATAAATATATCCCTGTTTTAAAACTATTTAGGTTTTTGTCCTTGTTTTTGAAACTCGATTTTAACATAATCGAGTTTGGTATAAAATTCAATATCCTCAAAATCAAGTTATATGTTAATTGAAACTTGACTTTACCAAAGTCGAGTTTCACTTAAATTTTTGTTTTAATAAATTAAGAGGCAATATATGCATCGAATAGCAATGTCGAGTTCCACTTGTAACTCGACATTGCTAATGTCGAGCTCCACTTGTAACTCGATTTAAAAAAAAAATCGAGTAATAAAATAGGGACACAAATCAAAATAGTTTCAAAACAGGGATATTGTGCTAGATTTTTTACAAAATAAGGGCAAAAACCCAATATTCCCATAAATGTCCCCCTACTATTCATTGATTGATATATGATTATTAATTTCTATCATATATTTAAGTGACATGGTAGTGCGAAACAACGACAAAACGGTGAGGGAGATTTTTTTTTTCTTTTTTCTTTTTTTTCAGTTTTCTTTTCGGTGTGATCAAATTTTTAACTAGACAAAAATGTAATATATATTTGTTAACTTTGCTAAAATTTATTTTAGTCTTTTAAATATGAAATTGGTTTTTTTTATATTGGTAACTTCGCCCAAAAATAATTTTAATAATTTAACTTTGAAGTTAGTCATTTTATACCCCCATTTTAATCCTATAATTTTGCTCAAAAATCATTTTATTTCTTAAAGTTTGGAGTTGGTCATTTTATTTTGGTAACTTTGCTAATCCAGTTAATCAGTCCTTTCATTCATTGCCGTTAAGAGTGCTCTCTTAACTCAGTCAAAATGATGTTGCATAGGCGTGTATTAAGAATTTAAGAATTAAAATATTATTAAAACAATAATTTATTAATTTAACGAAAAAAAAAATCAGAACAATGTTTCAAACTTAAGTGCTTATAAGCGGAGAAAATATTAAAATAACATTAATTTTCAAACAATATAATTAGTAGTTAAGTTTTACAAACTATATTTATTACTAGCATCTCGAGTCTAAAAGACTCGATTTTGGAGTTATAAATCGAGTTTTTAATGCTCGATTTTTATAGTCTGATTCTGTCTGATATGACATTTTTTTCACGTGGCGACTACTTGGAAATCGAGTCTCTAAGACTCGATTTACAACCAAAAGAAATTTCCTCTGCCTCCATCCATTCCTAGAGCAAAACCCACCACAAAAAAAAAAAAACACACTCAGCCCACCTGGGTCGCGCGGCCTGGGCGCGCGGTGGCCTGGGTCGCGCGCCCAGGCAGCGCGCCCAGGTGGGTTGAGTGTGTTCGTTTTTTTTTTTTTTTTGTGGTGGGTTTTACTCTGGTAATGGATGGAGGCAGAGGAAATTTTTTTTGGTTGTAAATCGAGTCTTAGAGACTCGATTTCCAAGTAGTCGCCACGTGGAAAAAATGCCACATCAAACAGAATCAGACCATAAAAATTGAGCATTAAAAACTCGATTTATAGCCCCAAAATCGAGTCTTTTAGACTCGAGATGCTAGTAAAAAATATAGTTTATAAAACTTAACTACTAATTATATTGTTTGAAAATTAATGTTATTTTAATATTTTTTCCCTTATAAGCTGACAGTTGTACCTTAACCTTACGTGCTTCAAAAGAAGATTTTTTTTTCTCACTCTTTCTGTTGTACAAGATTCATGCTGAGACCATAATTTTTGTTACAATTTGCTCATATGGTAAGTTGTGAGTAGTGGATATGCCACATGAGCAAGTTGTGATTTTAGGATTTTTTGTTATATAATAATAGTAATATACTACTTACGAGCAATGTTAACTATAACAAATTTCATAAATTTTAGTTGACAAGTTTTTACAGAATTGATGGTTTTGAATTTCGAATGGTTTATAAAACTGAAAAAGAGAAAAATTTAAGGATTTTGAGTTTAGAGAGAGGTGAACCATGATTTGTCATTTAATTTTTAATAAATTTAAAAAAATTTATATGTAATATTTTTCCATAGCTTTCCAACAAAAGAGATTTGACACTCAAAACATGCAAAACGGTTTAGGGGGCTTAAAGGCTAAACTGTGGCGTTAAAAATTGTCACAGTTATCTGCTATATGACTGATTGTGAGTGGTGGAGAAAAAAATAATATATTTACGTAAAAGTGATAAACAATAAGTCAAGTTGTTGCTACATGAAATAATTGTGATAAAGGTATGGAAACATTTGTAGCACTATATTGGAAGTACCACAATAAATTGCACTCTTTGTTGGGTGTACCATAAAATGGTGGCACCTAGATTTTAGTCTCTAGCTCTAGCAGTTGCTGTGGGCTGGGAAGCAGAAGAAGGTTACCGTGAGAGCAGTCCACTGTTATCAACTTAAGCATTTGTCTCTTAGAGCATTTTCGTCAACTCTCTTATAAAAAATGTCATTTTAACATATTAAAAACTTATTTTATTATTTTAACACACCATTTTACAATTCACCATTTATCACATCTTCTATTCTTCAATTCTATACATTAAAACCTTCTCAAAAAAAAAAAAAATTCTACACATTAAAATAATATATCCAACACATTAAATAATATATTAACTCAAAACCGCCATAAACTAACCACCAACGGCAACGACAACGACAACGGCAAATCACCACCAACGGCAAATCAACCGCCACAAACTACAATCACAATCACTGGATCTCCAACAAATTCCAAATTCAAAAACCTCAACAAAAGAGAGAAAAAAAAAAAAAAAAAAACCTCAAAATCTTCAACAAACACTGCTGGCCCACTATAGCCACAAACATTGCCGGCTCAAAACTCAACCAACCACCACCACAACCACGACACTACCACCGGCCCAAAATCCCAACCTAATTGACCAATCAATGACCCAAAACCCACACATCAAAACTCATCTCAAATCTCACACCCACAACCCGATTAAGAGATTTGAAGTTCGGTGGCGAGGGCTATGGAGGTCGGCGGCCAGGGCTGTGGAGGTTGGCGGCAAGAGATCTTGAGCAGAGAGGAGAGGGAAGAGATAGAGAGTGACAGAGAGAAGAAATGAGAGACCTGACGTGGGAGGTCGGCGGCGAGGGCTATGGAAGTTGGCGACGAGGTGAGGTGGCGAGAGATCTTGAGCAAAAATGAGAGAGATCTTGAGTAGGGAGGACTGAGAGGGAAGAGATAGAGAGTGATGGAGAGAGAAGAAATGAGAGAGAAGAGAAAAGAATAAAGTGAGGAGAGAGCAAAGAGAATAAAAAAATATTAAACCCTTATAGCATTCTTGTCCGTACTCTCTCATATTTGAGAGTGTACTGTAGTATGTCTCAAAATTTTGACACATTTAACACACCTCATGATACTTTGTTTTTGGTGTTTGGTGTGCCAAATGCCAAATATTTGGCATTTGGCACACCTGATGAGAATGCTCTTATTCCCTGGCTTGCGCCATAGGAGTTGGTGTGTCCTAGTTTTTTTCTGCACTAAATAAACATGTTATATTAGCACCAAGAAATGCTTATGTTTTAAGTATGTGACGTTTTTCTCTTGATATAGAAATTCTTCTTAAAAAAAAGATTGATATTTGATATACACGTATTAATGCAGACAATTGTATGCATATGCGAAATTTGCACTAAAATAGTGATTTCAATACAAATTTTGTATATACAAATTTCATGTGTATACAGTTATGTGTAAGAGTGTGTGTAACAATAATTACCCAAAAAATAATTCTTGATATAAAAATGAGTTATGCACTTATGCTACATGCATATACCAATGTTTTCACAGAAAAATTTACTTTTTTTTTTTTCTCACAAATTCTCTTTATTGGGATCTACCACAGCTTAAAAATACATTATATTTGTGAAAAAGTCAATGACACATTTGTTTTTGGTACCTTATAATGTTCAGTAACTTATTTGCATAGTATTTATTAAAAAAATATAATTTTTGGTAATTTTCATGTTAAGGGTTTGTTTGGGATCTACTTTTTTGTTAAAACTGAAAATTTTTTACTGAAAGTACTGTAGATAAAGGTAAAAGTTAGCTGAAATAGTACAGTGAAATCCATAAATAGTACCAAAATGTGCAGCGGTACTCATGAATAGTAGCAAAAATAAGCTAAATAGTAAAATAAGTTAAAAATAATAATCTTTGCCAAATGGACACTAAATGTCTAAATGTGTGACAAAAAGTTAAGTGTCCATTTGAGAACAACTTATCTACTTTTTTGTTAAAAGTACTGTAGATAAAAGTTAAAATTTAAATAAGATAAGTTGATTTTTTTTTTTTTGCGTGCTAAAAGTACTGTAAAAAAAAAATAGAGTGAAACTTTACATTTGCTTTTTATCATCACCAAAACACCAATTGATTTTTACTGTAAGCGGAGATTAAATCTCAAATTTCTTATTCAACTATTAAAAACTTTACTAGTTAAGCTAATTAGGATTCACATTAGATGATAAAGATAAAATTGAGTGGTTAATATAATATAATTGAATAGAAACATATGATTTAAACTTTTTAATTTACTGGTGTTTTTTAACATGCTATATGCATATCTAACAAAGAGGCTACTTAAAAAATAAAACAAAAACAAAAACAGAAACAAAGAGGCTACTTAGTGTGCATTTGGGATGAGCTGAATTTTTAAGCTTATCTCCACCTTCAGCTTATTTTTGCTATTATTTATGAGTCTTACTACACCTTTTGATACTATTCATGAATCTCACTGTACTATTCAGCTTACTTTTATTTTTATTTACAGTACTTTCAGCAAAACATTTTCAGTTCAAGTTAAATAAGTTGTTCCTGAAAGGACACTTAATGCGTTGATGCATATAACTCTTAAAAACCCAAAAATCCATCATAATGGGTAATAAAGAATTGTGCTAATTATGGCTGTTTATAATAGGAAAATTTTTCGATTTTCATGTAGGCCGACATTGGCCCAAATCAAGCTCTGAATGGGCTGAGCCAGCCTTTGCCCAATGACCATTGCCTTAATTAAGAGGAATTTTTAGATTAATGGAGAAGATGCTAGTAATTGTAAGCTATGCAAAGCAAGAGAATTAAAATTCAAAGTTAACACGTACCAAACCTAAAGGACTAAAGTCCAAGTGAAATCCAATGCTACTTAGTTCTAGGAAATTAAGTAATTGATAATTATGCTAAGATTTTTTTGTTAATAATACAAATTGATTCCTAAACAATTTAAGCAATAATTAGATTGATGGCTAAGTATACATACTAAACATCAAATGAGCCCAATGATAATGCATTAATTATAAAATAAAATAAAATGATTATGTACTAAGAACTAAATGAAACTTGTATAAAAAAGATTTATTAAAGTAACATATTACAAGGAAGTAACTTATTGGCACGGTCATTTTCTAAGAAAGCCCTACAAAGTAAGAGAATTTACTAATGAACTACAATTAAAAGGGAATGATTTTGATTTGTATAAGCAAGTTTATTAGTAGAGAGTGGTGTCCATTTCTTGTAAATTTCTCTATTTATACTTGAGATCCTTAATGGTTACCGGCAGTTATTTCATCACGTGTGTCTCTCTCTTTAGACATGAATAACGCTTGGTATGATTCTTGTTGTTGCTTGTAAGTTGTAACTTCTAGGACTTGGTGTGATTCTTGTTGTTGCTTGTAACTTCTAGGGTTGTTTTGATTGTTTTATGTACTACTACAAAATTGGAAAGCTGCTACATATGTACATGATTTTAAAAATTAGACCGCCTGGTTATACCTGGAACCAAACACCAATCTGGTATATTTGTTATACAAAATTAGAAATTGTAAAGTTGTGATTTACAACTATATTTTATGTTGGTTTTATTCCATGACAAAAAGTGTTGTAAGTGCAATAAATTATTTTCTTGTATTTTGTGGGATTTTATTGTATTGAGTTTAGTATTAAATTGGTGAAGAATCAAGTATGCAATGAAGATCAACGTAGTTTCATGACTATCTTGCGAGAAGCTTGCGAGTAAAGGAATTCACAAAAAGGACATGTGAGAAGTACAAGCTGGAAGTTGAAGAGTTAAGTGTCAGGCTGAGAAGCACATGCTGCCTAGAGGATTTAAGTGTGAATTTCTTATCCTTCACTCATACTATATATACTCTCATTACCCACAAAAGTAAAAGAGGCTATTTTTAGATAGAAAATCCTAGATAGGTTACAACACAACACACCCACCATTTTAGAGAGAGAGCTACTCATCCTAAAGTGAGAATTCCTTTGTAGTTTCTTCTTCTCTCTCCCATTGTTATACTTTGAAAGGAGGTTTGTACTTGAACACAACCTACATCTATTCAGAGTGTAGAGAATGTTTTGGAATTTGAAAAGTTTTGGAGATTTACCAAAAGAAGCCGGTGAGCCTTGGCAGATGCAATCAGATAGTATTGTGGGATCCGGAAAGCTAGTGAAGACAAGATTTAGAGAAGTCCGTTGGTAGTAGAAGCTTGGAGGGGTTAAGTACATTGGGTAGACTAGGCTTGGAGGGTTTTTTTGTCATTTGTGTACTCTAACTTATTCACTAGTGGATTGATTTCGACTTGGAGGGACGCAGAGAGGTTTTTCGCCGAGTTCTTTGGTTCCCTCTTCAATAATACGTATTAGTGTTATCTTGTGTTTGCATCTCTCTTCTCTTTCTATTTAAGCTTTATATTTATTGTTGTTTGCTTGCTTATGGCTTAGAGAGTAGTTCTAGTGATTGCGTTTCATTTACTCTTGAAGGGGATAAAAATAGTAAATGGATGGACAGAGATGACGGGTCGACACCATGAGTGACCCAGCTATGACGGTTGGGTGTTGCTGAATATCCGTCCTGTATAAATTAATTATGGCTGCCACGTGGCATGTCGTTTGATACATTTCGGATAAGCCTTTGCTTTATCCACACGCAAACGTGTATATTTGGACTTCTTGCGACGCACGTTTGGGAAGACTCCTATATGGAAAGGAACTTGAGAAGGAAGTTGTATCCTTAAAGAAAGGTAATTCTACTCAATATAAATACCCCGAAGCCACTGAGTATGAAGGTACGCATACTATTCTTAACTCTAGCACTCTAGGGTTAAAGGAACAGGATTCTAACTTGACCGTCGGAGGGTATTCGGCCGACTCCACACCGGTGGTCTGTTCGAGGTGCTTCGTTTTAGTGTGGCGGGTGTTGCTTTCGTTTGAGGAGTGCTTAGAACTCACGAGTGATATTTTCGGCATCATCGAGTTGGCGCGTCTGTGGGGAAGAGGAAGAAAAAATCTTACGATTATTTTTAGCCTCGCTCTATCCACGAGACAAAAAGTTGCATGGCACTCACTAGATCGATGGCGACGAACAACAATCAAGGCGACGAACCACGTGCCACCGCTTTGGAAAGGCAGGTCCAAACGCTTGCAGCGGCGGTTGAGCGCCTCAC
The DNA here is from genome assembly GCF_040712315.1 of Castanea sativa. Lineage (NCBI taxonomy): Eukaryota > Viridiplantae > Streptophyta > Magnoliopsida > Fagales > Fagaceae > Castanea > Castanea sativa. The sequence goes on along the minus strand of NC_134024.1, from coordinate 25,259,042 downwards.
TAAGCAAAATCATGATTTGGAAGAACGAGTTGCGGCAAATAGCAGCGAATCAAAGTGCACCACGGGAAGATCGGGGAGGGGGCGCTAGCCGAAGGAAGGAACGTGGAAAGACTGAGCGGCAACGCTCGACTAGACTGACGACAAAAACCAATCCACCACTTGCTTTAGAAACGAGTGCCGACCCACGCTAGCCACCGAGATGCGGGAGATGAGGGAACGTATGGATGCCATGATGAACGCCCGCAGGAAGGGTATCCCGGCAATGCAGGCTGACCTGGTCCATAGAACGGATTCACCATTCACGGCGTTGGTGAATTCATACCGATCACTTGAGGTTTAAATGCCCCGTAGCGGAAAACTATGACGGATCCGAGACCGTTGGATCACTGATGCTGAACTGCAATGCATCTTCGGGGTGTGCGCGCCACCCCCCCCCCCCCCCCCCCCCCCCCCCCCCCCCCCCCCCCCCCCCCCCCCCCCCCCCCCCCCCCCCCCCCCCCCCCCCCCACCCCCCCCCCCCCCCCCCCCCCCCCCCCCCCCCCCCCCCCCCCCCCCCCCCCCCCCCCCCCCCCCCCCCCCCCCCCCCCCCCCCCCCCCCCCCCCCCCCCCCCCCCCCCCCCCCCCCCCCCCCCCCCCCCCGCCCCCCCCCCCCCCCCCCCCCCCCCCCCCCCCCCCCCCCCCCCCCCCCCCCCCCCCCCCCCCCCCCCCCCCCCCCCCCCCCCCCCCCCCCCCCCCCCCCCGCGGGGGGGGGGGGGGGGGGGGGGGGGGGGGCGGGGGGGGGGGGGGGGGGGGGGGGGGGGGGGGGGGGGGGGGGGGGGGGGGGGGGGGGGGGGGCGGGGGGGGGGGGGGGGGGGGGGGGGGGGGGGGGGGGAGGGGGGGGGGGGGGGGGGGAGGGGGGGGGGGGGGGGGGGGGGGGGGGGGGGGGGCCTTTCCTCACCACACCCGAAAGGGCACAACGAGGATTGGTACGACAAGTTGACGCCTAATTCCATCGGCACTTTTAAGGAATTAGGTGCACGGTTAATGCTTCATTTGGAAGTCATCGGCACGAGAGGTCTATTGCATGTATATTGGGAATTAAACAACGAGAGGGTGAGACTTTAAGGTCTTATATAGCCCGCTTTAATAAGGAATCCCTCTCGATAGACGGGCCGACGACAAGACACTTGTGGCGGCATTCACGGGTTACAAGAGGGTAAGTTCTTATTTTCCGTATGTAAGAATGACAGACTATGTCCGATGTCTATTACGGGGCGACGAAGTATATGAACGCGGAGGATGCCTTCAGCGGCCGAGAGAAGACTACGGAAACCAAAGAAAAGGAGAGGAAGATGAACGGATAACGGACGAAAAGTGGCTAGAACCCGGAGATCGACGAGAGGCAGGAGACAGGCCGCCGGGGAGGGTTCCACAGAGTTTCACCCACATCGCGGCCCAAATTGACCAGAATGCTAATGCAAATCAAGATGAAGGAAGCTTGACATTCCGTAGGGTAAGTTGAAGGGAGATCCGAACAAGAGGTCGAGAGATGAATATTGCCGCTTTCCGCCGGGACCACGGCCATGATACGACGGATTGTTTTGATTTGAAACAACGAGATTAAGAAGCCACTATAAGGCAAGGAAGGTTGCAAAGGTTCGTGAGGAAGGAAAGAGCGTCGTCCTCGGGGAGCGAAGTCCTAGACGGGAAAACGAGCGTCCCGGACCACGGTAACAGACATACGGATGATAATGGGGGGCAACGCTTCAGTAGGATCGTCCAAGAAGGCCCGAACTTATTTACGGACGGTACAAAGTGTACGTCGACGGGACCTTCATTAGAAAAAATACGGCGAAACGGCTCCCGGCATCGAGTTTTTTTGAAGACGAGGCCGGCGCCTTCACCACCCCCGCTGACGACGCGCTTGTGGTTAGCATCCGGGGTAGGGGATTTCAACGTCCACGAGTTCTAGTAGACAACGGGAGCTCGGCAGACATCCTTTACTATCTGCGTTCCAGCGAGATGAGGATTACAAGGAAGCGCCCCGATCTCGACACGCGCGCCCCTCGTCGGCTTTGGGGGGAACAGAGTCCATCCTTTAGGATCCGTCACATTGGAGGTGACGGTAGGAGATACCCACGACAAATAACTAAAAATGTCTCCTTTCTAGTGGTGGATTGTTCTTCGGCATACAACGCCATACTCGGGCCGGCCTACGCTCGACGCGTGGAAAGCCATCACTTCAGCCTACCATACGATGATCAAATTTCCCACTTGAACATGGGGTTGGAGGGAGCTACGCGGAAATCAAGTAGCTGAGGGAATGCTACGTGGCCATCGATGGAGATGGATGGCCTGTCACGGACAATGAGCATCGAAGAACGAGAGAAATAATGGCGAGAACCGTGGAGACAACGGAAGAAGTCCGACTAGATGATTCGAGGCCTGATCGAACCACCGGGATAGGAACCTCGGTCGACCAAGCTGATTCGACATGCGCTTTTAACGTTCCTCGAGAACCAAGATGTGTTCGCATGGAGCCATGACGACATGCCGGGAATAGATCCAGGCATGCATGGTTCATAAATTGAATGTATCACCTACGCTTCCCGGTCAGGCAAAAGAAACGCGTGTTTTGCCCCGAGCGAGATCGGGCCGCGAGCGGAGGAAGTGCGGAAGCTACGAGAAGCGGACTTCATACGAGAGGTGTACTACCCGGAGCGGGTTTGTGAACGTGGTAATGGTCAAAAGTCAAATGGGAAGTGGAGAATGTGCGTTGATTTCACGGATGCGAACAACATGCCTACTAAGAACGGTTACCGCTCCCACGGATTGACGCCTTAGTCGACTCAACCGCAAAACATGAGTTGTTGAGCTTCGTGGACGCCTTCTCGGGGTACAGCAGTTAAGTTGGAAGACGAGATCAAGAGAAGACATCATTCGTGACGAGTCGAAGGGGCTTTTTTGCTATAAGGTGATGCCATTCGGGCTGTGAAGAGAATGCGAACACATACCAAAAGATTAATGAACAAGATGTTCGAGCACAGTTGGCCGAAACGTCCAAGTCTACGTAGATGACATGTTGGTAAAAAGCGTAAAAGCGTCGGATCATACGAGGGACCTCCGGAGACTTTCGACCTTTCTTGAACGTACAAAATGAAGGCTGAACCCAAGCAAATGCACATTGAATAGCTAGCTGGAAAGTTCTTAGGGTTCATGGGTGTCCCAATGGAGACATGGTCAACAGAAAGTAAAAGCAATAATGGATCTAGCTCCCTCCAAGGACGGTAGAAGGAAATTCTAAAGCTTGACGGGGAAGATAAACGGCCTTAGAATAGGTTTGTATGAACGCGGACAAGTGTCTCCCTTTCTTTAGGACGCTAAGGAGATCTTTTGAATGGACGGACGAATGCCAAAGAGCATTTGAAGAGTTAGAGGCATATCTGCGGCCCCACCGTTTATAAGCCGTCTACGCCGGGGGAATTATTCCTGTACACAAGAGCATCCTCCGCATCGACGGCGGTAAGTGCGGCTCTCATTAGAGGAAAGAAAGGAAGGTACGAGAAGCCCGTCTACTTTGCTCGGCGGGCGCTACGGCGCGAGAGGGAAAGGTACCCACGGATGGAAAAACTCGCCTTCGCGCTTGTAAGCTGCAGCCGCCCGAAACCGTATTTTCAAGCACACGCGATAATAGTCTGACGGATCAACCATTGTGGAGAGCAATGAACAATCCACCGAAGCCGGCGGGACGGGCGGATGGCCTTGTGGGCAATCGAGCCGAGCGAGAGTACGATATCCAATACCGGCCACGGAAACATTTGTGAAAAGGACAAATATTGGCGGACTTTATTGCGGAGTTCACTACACGTAGGGAGCGGGGGCGAGCGAGAGGAGCCCATGGAGAATTCACGGACGGATCCTCAGAGTAAGCATGCGGGAGGAGTCGGAGTTGTACTCCATACCCCGAGAGGAGATAAGATTGAATGTATGATCCGTGCAGGTTCCACACTACGAATAATGAAGCGGAGTATGAGGCCCACGATGGCGGGATTGGAGCTTGCAATAGCGAGTTTGAGACCGGGGAAGGCGATGGTATACTCCCGATTCCCCGAATCGTAGCTAGCGAGGATTAATGGGAGTTATGATTGCGAGGAGTGAACGAATGAGAAAGTACCTCGGAGAAGTGAAGGGTCGAACTAATGACCTCCGATTCACAATAACTCAAATCCGAAGAGAACCAAGAAGCGGATCGACTTGCAAAAGGCCCTTCGTAGAACCTATGGTTATCCCCGAACGAGGTATTATCCTTTGTCCAATATTCGTCGTTGCTAGATAACGTTCGGGTGCGGGAGTTAACCACTTGAAGACGATTGGACGATTCCAAACCAATGACATACCTCAAGGACGGAAGCTTCCGGACGGAAGGAAGAAGGCTAGGAAATGAGTTCGTACCCGATTCATACTAATCAAAGGCATCCTCTACAAAAGAGGATTCTCCCGACCATATCTAAGATGCCTAGGCCATGACGAAGCAGTTATGTAATGAGGGAAGTTCATGAAGGGATTTGTGGAAACCCTTTCAGGATCGAGGTCTACGGTACACAAGCTACTCGGGCTGGGTATTATTGGCGAGCAATGCGGGAAGGATGCCCGTATTTACGTGAGAGCTGCGATAAGTGTCAACGGTTCGGCAATCTTATTAGGCGGCCAACGGAGGAACTCGCACCCGCGCGGCCCCGCGCGTTCGCACAATAGAGGGGATTGGACATCATGGGTCCATTTCAGTAGGCACCAAGACAAGCGAAGTTCACAGTAGTAGGAATCGACTACTTCACCAAATGGGTGGAAAGCGAGAAGCTCTTGCTACAATCACGGAGAAAAATATTCGCAACTTTGTATGGAGAAATATTATGCGCGATATGGGATCCGAGAGTACTCGTGTCGGACAATGGAAGCAATTCGACAACGATGCGTTCAAGAGACTTTTGTTCTCGGCTAGGAATCAAGAATCCTTATTCGTCACCCGCTCGTCCACGGGACAAGTTGAAGTCACGAACCGGTCCTTGTTAAAAGTCATCGGAGCCGGCTCGAGGGGGCGGGGCGCTATGGCGGACGAGTTACCAAGTGTCTTATGGGCGTACGGAAACGACGGCAAGAACGCCAACGGGAGAAACACGTTTCGATTGGCGTTTAGTCTTTGAAGCCCTCGTACGGCGAAGTAGGTTTGACGAGCTACCGCGTGGAAAGCTATGGCCCGAGAATGAGAATGCTGAAGCATTACGTCTAGAGCTTGACCTTGTTGGCCGAAGTCGAGGCAACGGCGGCTCAAAGGCGCGCGGTACCGGGACATGATGGCAAAACACTACAATTCTAAGGTTCGGCACGGGACTTCAAAGTCGGAGATCTAGTGTTACGAAAAGTGCTTGGCGCTACGAAAGATGCATCCCCAGGAAGGGCGGGTCCCCTATTTGGGAAGGCCGTACCGAATCATTTCATGGCACGGGAAGGGAACGTACTACTTGGAGACATTAGACGGAAAGAAGTTGAGCCATCCACGGAACACGGAGCACACTGAAGAAGTACTACCAATAGTGCGGCAGTCACAATACCTAGGCTGCGTTACTTTTCGGTTTAGTTTTAAACCGGTTGTAGTTTTTACTCTTTAGACGGCTTTCTTTCATGAACAATTTGGTTTATTGAACTTATGGGAGGAATTTTTTAAATAAATGCATGCGTGAAAACCTACAAGTCCACATAGTGGACGGATCACCCAAAGGGTGGCTTCCACAAGTCCACATAGTGGACGGATCACCCAAAGGGTGAAGAACCTCTGAAGTCACGTAGTGGACGGATCACCCAAAGGTGAAGAGCTACAAGTCCACAAAGTGGACGGATCACCAAAGGGTGAGAAACCTACGAAGTCACAAAGTGGACGAATCACCCAAAGGGTGAGAAACCTACAAGTCCACAAAATGGACGGATCACCCACGGGGTGAGAAATTTACTAGTCCTGGCCCGGGACGGATCACCCGAAAGGGTGAGAAATTCTGAAGTCCCGCAAAATGGACGGATCACCTGGTGAGAAATTTACGAGTCCACAAGGCGGGACGGATCACCCAGGGTGAAAAACCTAAAGTTCATCAAAGTGGACGGATCACCCATGAAGGGTGAGAAACCTACACGTCCACAAAGTGGACGGATCACAAAAAGAGAAAGAAATCTGAGTCGAAAAATGAACGGTTAGCAAAAATACATTTGAAAGGCCATTCGTCAAGTGATGGACGGGTTAGCGAAAAGTACGACGGATAATGAGCAAGCAACATGCAATAAAAGATTCGATAAATCAAAGTTAAAATTACAAATGGCGGATTAAATAAAGTTCTCTTACAACGGTAAAAACTTTTACAAAAAGTGTCTATTCATCCTTAGGAGGAGAGTTCTCGACCATTGGACGGGATCATTTGGCTAGGAGGTGGAACTTCGCCTTCGTCGGGCTGGAGCAGCGACGGCAAATACTTCTTACGTACTTTACGAGAACGGACGAGAAGTTGTGCAGCGTTTGCCCTTGGGCGTCAATGGATATATGGGATACGTCCGGAGTCGAGTACGATGACCACGACGGATTGCGTCATCGAACCGTCGGCAAAGGAGCTCCCCAGCTCCCGTCGAAGGAGTTCGAATCCCGGTATTCTAGAATGGCCATCTCCTTCGCGTTGTGAAACTGGATGTTGTCTCCCGTCGAGTTGCTTCTCCTTGTCCTTCAATATCTCACGAAGATGCCGGATTCTCCTTTTCCACCTCACCTGCGACTCTTTCAGGAGCATTTGAGCTTTAACATCCATATTGATCTTGTAGGTCTTGACTCGTGCGGTTCATCCTCCATCGTCTTGCCTTTCTTTCTCGGACGGTCCATAGATGTCCGTGATTGAGACACGGCCAAAAAGCCCTTTCATCATCACCATGGCACAGAAAGCAAAGTACAATGTCATGACGGATGTGAAGAAACTTATGATACTAGACGGATTCAAGATTGCACATTGCAGGGGTGAAAGACATAGTCTCACCCATCGCCTCCGTTGAATGGTTTTAAAGGTGCATAGTCGTCGAGCATCGGCATAGACGACATCTTCTCCGAAGGCGTAGCTAGAATCCTCCGAGGAAGAAGGACGGGTGGTTTCTCTCATCCACAGGCCTTTCATAAAGCCCTTTCCTTTTCCATGCTTGACAATGAAATGTCGCCTGCCTCCAAGGCCACGACGGGTTCGGAGGTCTTTTGCTTCTTGGGAGGACGGTCCGTTTTCAACTTGAATCCGTTTTATTTGATGCAAGGAGGACCGTCCCCTTTGTTTGACCTCCCTCTTTGTTTTTCTTCGCAGCACATTGCTTAATGAATGCTTTCCTCTGGCGGCGTCCATCTCTAACGTAAATCAAAGACGGATGAAGGGAAAAATAAAAGTAAGAAAAATTAAAGACGGAGTATAATGTTGATGGACTTACGTTTTCGAATTACATTTATCGTATTGACGGGCGGCGGATGAAGGTTACGGTCGCGTCACAATGCCGATGAGCGTGTCGAGTGTGACGAGTTGAGCCCCGGAGATCTCTCTTGCAATTTTGTTTTGTTGAAGATTTTCTCCAGAAAATTCCCTTTGCTCCAAATCAACTTGTGGACGGTCATGGCTACACCCAATAAAGGACGGTTAGGCCTAAAAAGAAAAAATGAAAACAAACTTCAAAATGGACGGAAGCAAAGGGATACATGCAGAGACGGAGGCATTATGCCCAGTGTTGTGTCGACGGGCATATTAGTTACATCTCACAGATGACACATCCATTCGTCCCCTTAAAGAAGTAACGGCTCTTCCGGTCTGTTCGAGTACGGGTGTCTTGACGAGCCTCGATAAAGGACTTCTAGGCTGCGAAGCTATACATCCCTTGGACTTAACAATCTCGTCGGACGGTAACAATGGAAAAATTCTTCCACGAGTCGGCAGCCGAGAACCGTCGGACATTGCCCGTACAAAACCTCAACCCCGATGAACACTCTCCGGGCATTGGGGGAGATTTCAGGTGACGAGACCGAGACCAGGTATTGAAGAAAGTCGACGGTGAAGAGAACTTAATGGAAACACGAGCCCCGCCTTTAAAGCTTGCTCGTAGATCCCGGCTCTGGTCACTCCACTTGTAGTAGCATTTTCTCGGATTTTTTGGGAAGACGCGGACGGATGTTATCGTATTTGATACTTGGTCCTAAGTGAGTTGAGTTGGGATTCGGTCATGGGCCGACCTAAAATCATTTACCGTCCGAGCGGCATGACGAATTCCACAGGCCATGCAGGCCCCGATTATTCGGGCGAACGGGATCGACGCCGTCAAGCTACTCTTGGACGACTACGAACTCTACGTCTCTATACCACCGTCAAGGGAAGAAGAGGTACTTGACGAATTCCCTCTTCACTAGAAGTGTCGGGATCTCTTGGACTGACGGAGAGCTTTCATGTTAGCCGCCCCCTCGCGGGCAAACGTGATTATGGACGCGCTAGACATTACCTACATTTATGACGGTAAAACCTAAGATACCGACGGTTAAAGAAAGTATATACTTAAAATAGTGAAATTCGGAGAAAGACGGAGAAAGGTTTGTAACACATACCGGATTGAGACGGTTTCGGACGAGTAGCCGACGGACGGATGCGAAATGGCGAGAAGACACGATTGTTATGACGGTTGTGCTGCGCTCGCAAGTTTTTGATATGAGGATAAATGAGGAGAAAAATGCGGCTTTTTTATAGAACGAGAGGGCACGGAATACGACGGCGCCTCGTTTGGGGAAATAGCCAATCCACGAGGGCCACGTGCTCTTCGTCGAAATACGAGCCACGTGTCGTCCGTCATGGTATGCCAAGGCCGTCCCATTTAATACATTGCTTTTAGTCATTCCATGGATCCGTCGGAATATAAGGACGGATCCAAGGACTGAGGGGGGCAATGAAGGGGATAAAAATAGTAAATGGATGGACGAGATGACGGGTCGACACCATGAGTGACCCGGCTATGACGGTTGGGTGTTCTTTGAATATCGATCCTGTATAAATTAATTATGGGCGCACGTGGCATGTCGTTTGATACATTCGGATAAGCCTTTCTTTTATCCACACGCAAACGTGTATATTTGGACTTCTTTGCCGACGCACGTTTGGGAAGACTCATATGGAAAGGAACTTGAGAAGGAAGTTGTATCCTTAAAGAAAGGTAATTCTACTCAATATAAATACCCCGAAACCCTGAGCAGTGAAGGTACGCATAATATTCTTAACTCTAGCACTCTAGGGTTAAAGGAACAAGATTCTAACTTGACCTTCGGAGGGTATTCGGCCGACACCACACCGGTGCTCTCTTCTAGGTTCTTCGTTTTACTTTTGCAGGTGTTGCTTTCGTTTGAGGAGTGCTTAGAACTCACTGGTGATATTTTCGGCATCATCAACTCTTATTCCGCACTTAGATAAGTTAGAATAAAAGCAATCTAGCTGTAATTTAAAATTTGGGATCTAAACAAGCTTTAGTATTTTTACACTAATTGAGCTTTCAGAAAATCATAAAAATACCACTATCATTTATGTCCCACTTGATCTCTTTAGTTCAAGTGGTACCTATCCAAGGTACTAAATGTGGTAAAGATAAAAGGCTTTTTGTTTTTAATTTTTTTTTATCTAAAGTTTTATTTCATTTTATTTTATAAATAATCTAACTTTCAAATTTTTTTTTTAAAATAAGTTAGATTTTAGTTTTTGTCATACATTTAACATAAAAGTTATTCATTTTTATTAAAATTTTTAATAAATACTATGCAAAAGGTACCGTTTTTTTATTACTTTTATTTGGTCATACCACCACCTTTCGGACTTGAAGGACACATAGAATGCAATGAATTTGAAGTGATCAATTGCAAAAGGTAACCAAATGCGAAAAGTATAACTATACAAAGAATTTAATAACAAATTTCACATGTGATGATGTGACAGTTTTGTTGGGTTAAAATGAATTGACCCCTTACAATTAATTAATTACCTAAGTTAATTAATTAAATCAAATTACATGCAATGACGTGGTAGTACAAACAAATCACCAACTAAACTAAATGCAGCGGAAAATAAATTTGACACGGGTGATTTGTTTACGAATGGGAAAAACCACTGAGGCAAAACCCCACCAAGTGAATTTAAGGTCACTTCTCCCAATAATCCACTATTATCAATCATTAGCAGTTACAAGTATAAGGAATCTTACCAAATCCTATGGCCTATCCCGAAATACTAACCTATAGTTGAACATTTACTCCAATACTCAATTGAACTTGTATTGTAGCGGCAATCTTTCCGTTCAATGCATGAATCTCAGTACGTGACTAACCAATGATGCACAAATTCCAGTACGTGACTAACTCCAGCAACTTGAAGATGATGTTGGCTGTAAAGTTCTTCAGTTCATCAACAATGAAGATCAAGAAGCTCCTTAGTGACAAAACCCGTAACGATGTAGTAGCTTCTTCAGAGATAATAATGAACTAGGTCACAATTTGCTTATATTCTATTGGCATTCACTTGTGATGACTTTTAAAATAAGCCTTATATATGTCTAGGGTTGTAAGAAAAGAAACTCTACACAAATACATAAGCTAGGCCTGAAAATCAAATCTGGAAAATCTAATTTTGTAAGTCTCAACAGAAACAACTTGTGTCAAGTTGCTGTCAAGCTTCAACATTATAAATCTCGATAGAAAGGATTCTGTCGAGACTTCTGTTGAGCTTTAATGAACAGTTCTTCTTCACTTGTTTCTTGGTCAGATTTTCATGGCTTTAACACTTGTTTTGAACAACATATTTTTTGAAGTCTTAAACCCATTATAGATCTACCCAATTACAAGTGCAGTGCATTTTGTCAAAGTATTAGCCATTATATAAAATATGTCCTTAACAAGTTTGTAATTGGTGTGCTATAAAGTAATGATAGCGGTGGTCATAGAGTATAATGTGTGAAAAATGTTGTAAAATTTGTTGTACATGTAGCATTGCTCAACCAAATCATTTGGTTGTGAAGCACTTTATAGCATCGATCCCTATCAACGAAGTCGTAGCTAAGATGTCTAGCCAACCAAAAAAGGAACGACAAAGGCAATTGACAATTGGCCAAAGCCGGCCACACCGACTCATATATAGTACCTCAAAAGCTAATTACCTTTTCCATTCCATGTCGACCATCCCAATTCTAGAAAATTTGCTGCGATCACAAGCTACAAAAATCACATGATGGGCTTTTGTTACTATAGCATATTCCTTTTTTAAAAGTTTATTCAGCTACCCCCAAAAAAAAAAAAAAAAAATTCTTGTACATTTGAGCTCCATGGCAATTTTTAGACCACATGACAAGGGTTTTAATTAAGTTGAGATAGAATAATCAAAACCGGTTTTGAACTGGACCAGAAAAAAAGGTTTTGACATGCTAATTACTTTTTTTGGCTAAATTTTCATGTACACACTATATATCAAGGAAGTCAATACCGTACCGGAGGCTGTACCGGTTTGGCCACCGGTACGATATATTTCGGATACCGGTCAATACCGGTGTACCGTTTCGGGTTTACCGTTATTTTATATATATATATATACACACACACACACACACACACACACACACACACACACACATACCAAAATCTCTAGAACCATGTTTATAAATATATAATATTTCACTTATATTATAGTAAATATAAAAGTTTATTATAAAACATTACCTCAATTCAAAACAAATTATTCATAGTTTTAGACTTTAGTATCAAATAAAAGAAAAAAAAAACACAATATAAAAAATAGAAAACTTAGTTGTTCATTGCATACTAAGAAAACAAATAATACTAAGAAGTTAATGTAAATAAGTTATCATTATGCCTTTACAAAAATTCAAAAATTACAAAACTAAAAAAAAAAAAAAAAAAAAAGATTTTTTGTGTAATGGCCGGTACGCCCGGTACCGGCCGGTATTGCCCGAAATTGGCCGGTATGGCCGGTACGCGGCCGGTACGGCCGGTATTTTTTCCGGTACAATATAGAAGTGTACCGGTACCGGTGCACTGGCCGGTACGGTACGTACCGGCCGGTACGGCCGGTACCGGTACGGTATCGGCCACACTGTATATATCCATGCTCAAGTTTAATGTTATTCATGACGGAGGAAAGTTTGTCAGTATTATCCACGCATGAACTCCAATCCAATATAGAGAGTTTTTGCCTTCTAGAATTGGTATACAAACTAATACTATCAAGAATGTTCCAGAACTTTTTTTCCCAAAAAAGAAGAAGAAGAATGTTTTAGAACTCATCTTTGCTTTCTTTAGCTAGGCACTTTTTAGACTACAACTATATATAATGTTAAAAATACCTAACATATTCCTGATGGGGGATTTTAATGGCTAACAAATACTTCAAAGGTTATATTAGATTTTGTTGGCCATTAATATAACCCTTGAAGTGTTTGCTAGAACTAATATGACCCTTGAAATGTATACTAGGACATTGTTTGTTTGCCATTAAAATCCACAAAGAAAAGACAATTTCTTAGACTACACTTTTTTAAGTTTTAATAACTTGCACACACAGAACACTAAAGCTTTCTTAGCACACAATCTATTCCATTCAACCAATTAGCCGATGTCTTGCGTGATGCATGTATACACTATAAATTCATTTTGAAAATTTTAATAAAAAAATATTTTACTACTTAGGTATAATACTCATTACATGTTATAATATTTGGGAAATTTATTCTAATTATACAACATGCCTTGCAAAGAAGATAAATGTAGATTTTATTGTTATTATAATTAGAAATATGAACTTATTTCTTAAGTGAATTGAAAAAACATTTAATTTATTTCCACTATGTGAAGTACACAATAATTTTTTTTTATATTGTTGATTGAATGTCTTCTTAAATATGGTTTTTTTTTTTTTTTGCTTAAGTCTATTTCAACTGTTGTCAAAGTAACGAAATTCATGCAAAAATACCATATTTAATTCTAATCAATTGTTTCTCATATAAATTTTAGTAACATAATTATGAAATTTGTTTTATATAAATACTTAGATATAATTAAAAAGTAAAAATACATGTACTAACCCATTAAACCGTTTTTAATGACATAGCACAAATTTAGGCTACTAAAACTTTGATTGTTTTTTTTTTTTTTTTGATACACAACTTTGACGGTTGATTTATATATATATATATATATATATATATATATATATATATATATATATATATATATATATATATATATGTTATCAAAATGAGTTGAAATATGTAAATTATCGATAGAAGATCACATTGCATTTTTGTTCAAAAAAAATATTTAAAAAAAAGTTAGTGTACTAATCAAATAGTAATAACATGAATCCGTCTTCCTCATTGTAAGTATCATATTATCAAAAAAAAAAAAAAAAAAAGAGTAAATAACGTTGGTTTGACATGCTTTTTTTTTTTTTTCACGGGCGTATTAAGAATGTACATAATCTGAAACAATGATTTTAAATATATTAAACTCATTAAAAGTTATTGAGTATTGTAACTTTTTGTATTAAATAGTAAATAATATTTGTTTGATATGAAATTTGACATGTGCATTTTTTTTACATGCGTGTTAAGGATGATGAGAAAATATGTCATCCAACACCATGATTTTAAATATATTAAACCAATTAAAATTATTAAGTGGTGTAACATTTTGCATTAATAGTAAATAGCATCTGTTTGACATGAAATTTGATATGTGTGTTTTTTTTACATGCGTATTAAGGGTAATAAGTACGTAAGCAATCCAAAGCCGTAATTTCTAATATTAAACCAATTAAAAGTTATTGATTGGTATAAATACTAACAAAAAGTGACACCAGTGCTCATATATATATATATATATAGATATATATATATATATAGAGAGAGAGAGAGAGAGAGAGAGAGAGAGAGAGAGAGAGAGAGTTGTATAAATTACTTATATTTAAATATAAATTTTGTATTATTATTATTATTATTATTATTATTATTTGGATAATAAGTATTCGAACTAAAATTAGTTTCTTATATCAAATTTAAATATAAACATGAATTCTTTATATATAAAAGAATAATTAATTCACACCTATAAATAAATTATTTTTTAATAGAAAATACAACTATAATAATTAATGCATTTACTCGATTGACACATTTAATGAATTCTATTTATTCAAAATTTGTTAAGATCGAAGCCTAAATGAAGAGTCTTAAGGAATGTGTCACATGTTGGAAGCTTAGGCTATTACTTTTTGAGGTTAATACTTTGTTTTTATATACTAGTTAGAAACCTGTGTAATGCAGGAGAAAGTTTAACAAAATATGATTTTTTTTAAATAAAAAAAAAATGATGTATTCTCTATTATTTTGTATAGAAATATGAAAACTAAAAATTTATGATAGTTATTAATACACATTTATTTTTATTGTGCTTGTATATGAAATATTAAACAGGATTAAGATATTTATTAGGATTAGGATATTTATTAATGGGTATTTATTATGATTGTGTTTTTAAATGGAACTATTAAATATATGATTATGGTATTTATTAATAAATTTTTTTTTTATACAAGATAGAAATTATACTCTAACTTAATCTAAATGTGTGTGTGTGTATATATATATATATATATATATATATATATATATATATATATATATATATATATATATATATATATATATATGTAATGCCTAGTTCCTTGCACTCCATCCTCACCCCATAAGAACTTTGTATTTGTTGACTATCATGCCAAGAGTATGCAGTAGTATAGATATTTAGAATATAGAGACCATGTAATTTAACGGTAAAATTTTTGAAATATTAATTAAATAAAAAGTAATTAGGTGGTGTAACATAATTGAAAGTTACATTAGGTTTAATAAAAAATGATTTTATTTTATTTATAAAAAAAAAAGATGTTTTCTCTATTATTTTGTATAGAAATATGAAAATTGAAAATTGAAAATAGTTATTAATACACATTTATTTTGATTGTGCTTGTGTATGAAATATTAAATAGGATTAGGATATTTATTATGATTGTGTTTTTAAATGGAATTATTAAATATATAGTTATGGTACTTATTAGTGTGTGTGTGTGTATATATATATATTTATACAAGGTAGAAATTCTACTTTAACCTAATCTAAGAGTATACGTGTGGAATATTGATGTGTATAACTTTAAGACCTCAAAAAATTATGTGGCAAAATATAATGATGAGGATAATTTTTGATCAATTGACACGGGGTGTTGAACCTTCCTCACTTGATCGTCGGCCTTTTGCCTAAACTGATCCTAAGGCGATGACCAATCCTATGGGTCGTTGGGTCAGGTTTGATGCTGATCCAACCCCCATCTCGACAATCCATCGTCCTATGGTTTCTCATAGGACTTGCGTGGGGCCCACTCATATATCCCTACATGGAGATAACTTGCACACCACGACCAAAGATCCTACCACATGACTAGATCTCCCCTATATGGGAAGGTGATCCCCAAGATCATGGGATCCCTCTCTCTATAAGGAAATTCTCCCCGTATCAGGGGATTCAGGTTAGCTATCCGCTACTATATAAACAACAAACCCTAACCTTTTTGAGGTACGTGAATTCTCCCTAGCTCTTGCACTCTTGAGTTCTTGGAGATTCTTCCATTTCTGACTTAACCTTCGAAGGGTTTTTGGCCGGTACCCCACCGGTGCTCTCTGTTTGGTTCTTCTCTTTTGTTCTTCCGGTACACCCATTGACATATGTGTGGACGATCAATTCACTGATGATTTTTATGCATTATCAGTTGGCGCTATTTGTGGGAACCAAGTGATAAGCCATATCACCGTTTCAAGGACAATGAGTTGCATGGTCTTGACACAATCAATGGCCACCACCAACCAAGAGACCAGGAACCTGCCCAATGCGTTGGAAAGGTAGGTGCAAACCCTCGTTTTAGCGGTTGAACGGCTCACTCAGCACACCATAAGATGGAATGGTAGTTAAAGTAGCGGAATGATTAGGAGCTGAACGATCAGAACAAGGGACAGTATAGGGATAAACGCAACAACAATTGTCCCTCACCGAGTGATCACCAAGAAATGGACAATCAAGAGGAAATCAATGCCATCAATAGACGAGACCAGCAGGATACCAGTCGCCCTTCCAAGCTGGAAGTTAGTGAGTTGCACATGGCTTAAGAGATGCAAACAATGAAAGAGAAGATGGATATGATGATGAGTGTCCTGAGGGGTCGGGTGTCCACTAGCTTGGACAAACTAGTCCATCATATCGACTCCCTTTTCACCGCACTGGTCACATCCTTCTCCCTTCCAACCAAGTTTAGGATGGCACAAGTGGAAGCATACAACGGATCGAAGGACACCCTTGACCACTTGAAATCATTCAAAACCCTCATGCACCTGTAAGGAGTTCCGGACGAGATCATGTACAGAGCCTTTCCCACCGCACTTAAAAGACCAACCTGAGTATGGTTCAGCAAGATAGCCCCCAATTCTATCTTAACTTTCAAGGAACTAAATGGGCTTTTTGTCACCTATTTCATTGGAGATCAATGGTACAAAAAATCTTCGGCAAGCCTCTTAATTGTCAAACAACATGACGACAAGAGCTTAAGGTCGTACGTTACACGGTTCAATAAAGAGGCACTACTAATCGACGAGGTTGACGATAAAGTACTGGTCACAGCCTTTACCAATGACGTTTACAAGAATGATCCAAAGACTATGGCTGACATGCTATACTGAGCCACAAAGTACATGAATGTCAGAGAAGCCATGATTGTTAGGGGGGTGGACCAAAGAAGCGAGAGAAGCATGATGATCCCCATCTAGACAGGGGAAGAAAGATAGCCTAAACGAGCGATAAGAGGGATGAAGGAAGGTCAAGGCTTCCGCTAGGACGGATTGCTAACTTCGCTCCACTTAACACTCCATTGGATCAGGTCTTGATGCAGATTAGGGATGACCCTGCCTTAACGTGACCCGATAAGTTGAAGGGTGACCCAAACAAAAGGCCAAGGAATAAGTACTGTCGCTTCCATCGGGACCATGGACCCGACACTTCAAATTTCTATGACCTAAAGTAACAAATAAAAGCCCTTATCAAGCAAGGAAAATTGTAACGGTTCGTAGGACGAGAAAGGGCAAGAGAAAATCCACCAAGGGACCAAGAGCCGAACTAACGGGTTGAAGAATAACCTAGGGCCCTGCTTGGAGAGATAAGAGTAATCGTTGGGGGGAGCACAATGGTCAGATCCTCAAGGAAGATGAGGAAGACCTATCTACGAATGGTGCAAAATGTCCAGCTCATCGGTCGTCTACCTAAGCTTACTCGGATGGATGACCCGGTGATCAGCTTCACTGAAAAGGATGCTCGACGACTCCACCACCCCCATGATAATGCTTTGGTGATCAATCTAACTATAGCAAACTTTAATACGTGACGGGTCTTGGTGGACAATGGAAGCTTATCCGACATCCTCTACTATTTGGCCTTCCAACAAATGAGGATTGGTAAGGAAGAACTCGTACCATCAAACATCCCTCTAGTGGGCTTCGGCAGAATGAAGGTTATGCCCGTTGAACCCATCACATTGCTGGTCACCATCAGCACCTATCCCTAACAAATCACCAAGGATGTCACCTTCTTGGTAGTGGATTGCTAGTCGGCTTACAATGCCATCATTGGGCGACCAACGCTCAACACATGGAAAGCAGCCACATCCATATATCACCTATTGTTGAAATTCCCTACGGAGTGTGGGATAGGAGAGGCCTGTGGAGATTAGATGGCAACCCAGTAATGTTGCGTAGCCATGCTGGAGATGGATGGACAAACAGCTAACTACCATGAACATTGAGGAAAGACGAGTGAATGTAAAGCCCAAGGAGGAACTGGAAGCCGTCTCTTTGGACAAAAAGCACCAAAATAAGATCACTTGCATTGGCATGCAAGTAGGCCATCCGGTCTGAAACCAGCTGATTCTTTTCCTAAAAAGCAACCTAGACACCTTAGCCTGAAGCCATGAGGATAAGCTGGGGATCGATCCGAAGATCATGGTCCATCAACTCAACATCTCCCCATCCTTTCCACCCATTTGATAGAGGAAAAGGGAATTTGCACTAGAAAGAGACAGGGCCATTGCCAAAGAAGTTCATAAGTTGAGGTTTACTACCCCGAATGGTTGGCCAACGTGATAAAGGTCAAGAAGGCAAGCGAAAAGTGGATGATGTGTGTGGACTTTACCAACCTTAACAAAACTTGTCCAAAGGACAGTTTACCCCTCCCATGGATCAACTTCCTTGTGGATTCGACAGACCAATTGCTGAGTTTCATGTATGCCTTCTTCGGTTACAATCAAATCAAGCTCGAGGAGTCCAATTAAGAGAAGACGTCATTTGTCACAAGCCAAGGCTTTTTTTTGTTACAAGGTCATGCCATTCGGATTGAAGAATGCAAGGGCAACACATCAAAGGCTTGTGAATAAGATGTTCATCCAACAAATTGGATGGAATGTTGAGGTATACATGGATGACATGTTAGTAAAAAGCAAGGAAGAGGAAGACCACTTGGATGATCTTAAGGAGATATTTGAAACCCTTTGCCTTTACGATATGAAGCTCAATCCCAGCAAATGTGTGTTCGGGGTACCATTAGGAAAGTTCCTCGGCTTTATGGTATCCTAACGAGGTGTCGAAGCCAACCCTGATAAAATCAGAGCAATCCTAGAGATGAACCCCTTGGGAGATGTCAAGCAGGTACAAAACCTAAATGTAAGAGTCGCAGCCCTCAATAGATTCATCTCGTGAGCAATGGATAAATGCTTGCCATTATTTTGTCGTTGGGCGCATCAACGGGGAGTATGTAGCCAAGGGGGAACAAATGAAGAAGTATCTCAACCTTATTAAGAGACAGATGAATCAAGCCTCAGTAGAAGAATTCATACAAGTCCTAAGGGAGGAAAATGAGCATGTCGATCGATTGGCCAAAGTTGCATCTGTAGAACACATTATAGTTGGTCATCAAGTCTTATCTTTCACTCAACACTCCCCTGTTATAGAGGAATTAGAGATACAAGTGATACTATAAGACATTAGCTAGACAACTCTGATCATCTCCTACCTCAAGAATGGGACACTTCTTGAAGACCATGACAAGTCCCAACGGTTGAAGGTTCGGGCATCACGCTTTGTGCTGATAGTGGATGTGTTATACAAGAGAGGTTTCTCCCAATCATACATAAGGTGTTTGGTCCCCGACGAAGTAGACTATGTCATGAGGGAAGTCCATGAAGGGGTGTGTGGGAACCACTCAGGGGAATGATCATTGGTCCACAAGCTCATATGAGCAGGGTACTGTTGGACTACAATGCAGAAGGATGCCCAATCCTACGTGAATGCATGTGACAAGTGCCAACGCTTTAGTAATGTCATAAGGAAACCGCCAGATCTACTCACCCTCATGAACGCTGATAACGCCTTAAAATGTATACTTGTTATATATTTATGTGGACGTTATCTCCTTATTACTACGCTTAATTTTTATAAATTAAGCCATGATTTGCATTAGTCCCTATTATTTATATTTACATAATTTCTTGAATAAGATGTCATTTATTATGTGTATTCTACTTTTAGGAAATCATGTGAGAAAGATGAGTTTATAGGAATTTGTGAGAGAATGGAGGCTAAACTAGAATTAAATGGAGTTAAAGGACAATGCTTAAATGTCTAAGGAGGTGCAGCTGGAGTGCTTGGATTGTCTACATTGATTGGAAGCTTCAAATAAGGAAAGAAATCAAAGAGGCAGAATCTGAAAAGGAAAAATATAATTTGAGCATGGATTAGTATTTTGGGCAAATCTCTCTCATAAAAAATCCAATTGACACAAGACTAGATGTGTTAGAACCGTGACTTAAATATCTACAACTTTTCAGTTTTGAGGTTTTCGAAATTTTCAATTTGTGAAGATCGAAATTAACTCACAAGTTACTGTTGTAAGTCTGGACGAAAATTAATATAGTAAAAGTTTTATTTTCTTTGGACACTTTTACGTTAGGGTTTTGGAAGGGAGGCTAGTAGAACGAATTTTGGCAGAGAAAACCTTGTATTTTCCTTTCTTTAATGGTAGCCTAAACTCTTTGCTAGGGCTAGGGGTTATGTTTCTTCTATATGGTATGAATATTCAATGTGATTCTTTCTAGGATTTTGTCAACGACATATTTGATTGTTCAATTAGATTTCTTTTGATGTATCAGTTCTTCCATGCTTTCAATAAGTTCAATCATGTTTTTCTTATTGTTTAGATGAATTTCTAATAGTTTCAAATAGAAATTAGGTTTTCAAGTGAATGAGTTTTTCTGAAAACTTTTCTAATCGCATTATTAATCGAGGTTATCATGCATTCTTGAATTGTCTCAGTTCAACCGAATCATAAGTTTTTAATTGTATATAAACAATCAATTATGAAATATATATATTTTCTTCGATTACAAAGAATCTCATATCAATATAGGGAAACACCCCGATGCCATAGTATTTACATTATTGATTTTAATCAGTTTTATTATTATTCTTGTTAACAATTACCAAGCAAATTATTTTTCTTCTTCACCCAAATTGTTATTTAATTATATTTTCTTTGAATTTACTCTACTCCTTGTGGTTCGACGTTGGTACTCCGAGAATTATATTGTTACGATCTCTTGCACTTGGGAGTGAGCAAGCAAACGCCCTATAGTTTTTTGTTCAATGGGGATTGGATATCATAGGACCCTTTCTGATGGCAATATGAAAACTCAAGTTCCTTGTTGTGTGGATCAGCTACTTCACCAAATGGGTAGAAGCAGAACTACTAGCAACCATCACGGAGAAAAATGTCCGTAACTTCATCTAGAAAAGCATCATCTACCGATTCGGAATCCATAAGGTCTTGGTCTCTGACAATGGAAAGCAGTTCGACAATGATGCGTTCAAAGAATTTTGTAAGGAATTGGGGATCAAGAACTATTACTCTTCACTCACCCACCCACAAGCTATTGGGCAAATTGAGATTACAAATCGATCCTTGCTCAAACTAATCTAGACTCGGCTTAAGGGGGAAAATGGGTATGGCCGAATGACCTACCAAGCACCTTATGGGTGTATAGGACAACCACTCAGACACCTATAGGAGAAACATCGTTTCGTCTAGAATTCAAGAGTGAGGCTATTATCCCTACGAAAGTGGGAATAGCAAGCTATAAGATAGCTTACCATGAAGAAGGGAAGAACGAAGAAGGTATCCAGCTGCACTTGGATCTACTGGGTGAAGTAAAAGCAATTGCTGAACTGCGAATGACCCGGTACCAAGGCCTCATGTTCAAGCACTATAACACCAAGGTGAAACCTTGACACTTCAGCATTGGAGACCTTGTCTTGAGGAAAGTGACCTCGACTACCAAAGATCCCATGCAAGGGAAGTTAGGAACCAACTGGGAAGGTCCATACAAAATCATTGATTGCAACAAAAAGGGCACCTACTATTTGGAAACGCTTGACGGGAAATGGCTGCACCATCCTTGGAATATCGGCTTTTCGGTTGATCAAATAGCAAGTTATCAACATTTTATTTAGTTTACTTTCAAATGTAATTATTATTATTACTACTACTACTACTACTACTACTACTACTACTACTACTACTACTACTATTATTATCTACAATGAAGAAAGGTTTATAAACCGAAGCCCTACTTATAGGGTAAACCGACGATCGAGGTCGCCATCGAGCACCTGATCCTTCTTAAATGTTAAGTCCTACCTACAGGATAGATCGATGATCAAGGATGTCCTCAAGCACCTGATCCTTATCAAATCCTAAGTCCTACCTATAGGATGGACTGACAATCAAGGATGCCCTTGAGCACTTGATCCTTATCAAATCCTAAGTCCTACTTACAGGATAGACCGATGATCAAGGATGCCCTCGAGCACCTGATCCTCCTTAAATTTTAAGCCCAACCTGTAGGATGGATCGACGATCAAATATGCTATGAACACAACAGACAGAGTCGCCACCTAGTTATATGGTCTAGGAACCATGAATATAACATCCTTTTGAGGAAGGACCTTTGATCTTACTACCAGAGTTTTGGGTTCGGAGTTTAGGTACATTCTTGGGAAGGTGTTAGGCACCCAAGATCGCCTAACCATGAGATTGGCCTCCCATCACTGTGTCCTATATCTTAATCCTATTAAAAACTATTTAAATACTTGTATTCTAGATTCACACGCACACACTAACATACATCTAACAAACAAAATGATATCTTTAACCCTAAACACATACTTATCCATCTATCCAAACAAAATGGAGCCAAATATCTTGAAGAAACCCTAATCATACATCTAAAGCAAAACAACAACTTAAACATAGCAACAAACATATCATCAAACAAAACATTAACATATTAGAAACCCTAACACAAATGCATGAACATTGTTAATGCATGACTTATTCTTTACTTACCTTTCAGCAGCACAACACATATAGCATTAATGCGTGAACATGTGAATGAATAAAATTAGAACTAAGAAACTCTAAACTAGACATGTGATAGCAAACAAACATGTTGAAAGGTAAACACATAGTTATAGGGTTTGAATCATATGAAAAAGAGGTCATGCAGACAAACATCTAAAGATGGAATCAAAACAAACAAAAAATTAGGGTTTCTAGGTAACGACATTACACACGCTAGAACAGGTCTGCGTACACATGAGTTTAGCCTGTGTGCATAGGCTAGACCATGCATACGCAGATCCTTACCTAGAAAACCTAATCAACACAAAAACAGAGCAGAGGCCAAACAAGATGAAAAACTTAAAATCTAGCAACCTAATATGCTTAAAGATATAAAGAAAACCTAAAACTAACCTAAACAAACATGTGTGAGCATAAGCTAAATAAAAGAAGCAGATTAAAACAAAGATTAAAGCAAAAAATAAAAAGATAAGTTTTAAAGCATACTTTAAATCAAAAGCTCATAAGCTTGATTTTTTACCATTCCCCTCAAGTCATTTTTTATTTGATTAGGGCCAACAAAGGTCCCAATCAAATAAAAAATTTCTTGAAGGTGTTTTGTGAAAAAATCATTTTTGATTCACTATTTTCTTGTGAACCTTAGATTTTTCTAGTGGGATTTTTGTGTGTTTTGAAAATGTACTAGGTAAGGCCTTTTATAGTTAAAAAATGGGGTTTGGAATGGCTCCTAGACGATGTGGAATTCATTTGAAACCTCAGCTATTATTGTAAAAAACTTGCATTTCTTATACTTCTGAAACTTTAGCAGCGTGCATAGGAATGTGCTTGCGTACACATGTGTTGGCTTGTGTACGCAGGCCAAGGGCCATTTTGGTCAATTTATTTTTAAAAATAGATTTTTGCTCATTTAAAATGTTATATTTTCCATTTTAACACTCCTCAAGTCAATTTAGTATCTGATAGGGCTCCCAACTAGCCTTAGGCCTTAAAATTCAAGCATCATTGGGGAAAGGGGGCCCGAGTTGTAAGGGGTACAAAATGCGGTGTCTACAGATGCCCTCGAGCACCTGATCCTTATCAAATCCTATGTCCTACCTATGGGATGGATCGACGATCAATGATGCCCTTGAGCACCTCATCCTTCTTAAATGTTAATTCCTACCTACGGGATGGACCAACGATCAAGGATGCCCTTAAGCACCTGATTTGTATTAAATCCTAAGTCCTACCTATGGGATGGACCGACGATCAAGGATTCCCTTGAGCACCTGATCCTTATCAAATCCTAAATCCTACCTATGGGATGGACTGACGAGCAAGGATGCCCTCGAGATCAAGGATGCCCTTAAGCACCTGATTTGTATTAAATCCTAAGTCCTATCTATGGGATGGACTGATGATCAAGGATTCCCTCAAGCACCTGATCCATATCAAATCCTAAGTCCTACTTGTGGGATGGACTGACGATCAAGGATGCCCTCAAGCACTTGGTCCTCATCAAATCTCAAGTCATACCTAAGGGGTAAAATTGATGATCTAGGAAGTCCTTGGACACTTGATCTATGTAAGTGCTAAAACCCTACTTGAAGGGTAAATCGGCAATTCAAAGAAGAAAAGAAAGAAGAGAGTTGGGTTGAGGGAAATCGATGAATCATAATTCTCTTTGAAAGGGCCAATAGGTTCCCAACACTCTAAGACAATACCTCTAGACTAACGACTAAATAAAAGTTAGTTGATGTAAGACAAACCAATGAGCACAAACACTTGTGTACGAAATGCAAGAGAAAAATTACTACAAAGTAAAAATAAAACGTTATAAAATTACTGAAAAATGCAAGTATCAACCCAAAAAAAAAAAAAAAAGTAACTTAAGCCCAAAACATGGCACCATCATATTTTTTGAGTTACAAACCAAATACTGAAAAAGAAGAAGAGGAAGAAAATACAGGAAAACAAAGTTTTCTTAAGGATAAGCAGAAGGCTTATTAGCTTGCTTTTGAGGGTCTTTGTGGTCATCGGCCACATCATTAGGTCTGTTGGTCACCAGCACCTCATCATTAGTCTCCACATTGTAGGGAATAGGCTCAGCAGCTGGAGTTGTTAGGGCGTTGAGTCTGATCTGGATTTGGGAGAAGTCCAAGTCTAGGAATAGGAGGATGGCTTGCTTATGGAAGTCTTTGAAGCCATCCCCATAATAACCTCATATCTCATTAAAATAAGGTTGAGACACTTGGAATTCCTCAATGGCCTCTTCCTTCACCTTATCCATGTGCTCATGAAGAGTAGCCATCTCGAACTTCAGGTTAGCATTCTCCTTCATTAGCACATCGGATTGATTAGTTACCCTACTAAGCTTGGCCTTCAACTCAATCACCTCCTGGCCAAGGGTCCAAGTAGACTCCTTGAATCTTTTCAAATAATCTGCCTTAGTCTTCGGACAATTCTTCAGGTGCTTGATCGACGCCTCCCCACGAAGCACAGCAGATTTGCGAAGCTTGCATCCTCACCAAGCCCTAATCAAAAGGGACGAATGTAAGTCAAAAGGGACAAGTAAAATAAAGAGTAAAAAAGGGACGAAAGTACTTGAAAAATGGACGAATGAAATAGACATACAACATACCCTCATCATATCATAGAGACCGGAGTCACCTAAAGGGTTAGTTTTATGCTCCGAGCACTCGTCCAGGTCAGCATCTCAGATGATGGAACGGCCAATGTCCATTGCATACTCCTTATCTTTCACTAGTAAAGGAAGACGAGGAAGGGTGATTAGTCATAAGACCCTTCCTAATCCCATGGCGAGTAGTGTCAGCAATGACCTCGAGTGTTTCTAGACGAATAGAGGGGCCATTGGTACTTTTTCCAGACGACTGAAGGTCGAAAGAGTACTTCATCTTCTTGGATGCATGAGGGGGCAAGGCCGACAATCCCCTACCTTGAGCCTTAAACACAGTAGCTTTCTTAATCTCCTCCTGCCTATTCTTCGTAACTTTCTTGTTCTTCAAAGAATCCATCTCTAAAATTGACAAATAAGTTAAAAAGTTGGAAGTTCAGACTAAAAAAAAATGAAGGTGAGGAAGTAATACACTTATGAACTCGCAAAACCTAATCAAGTCGTCGAGTCTCCTCGGAAAGGAAGGGTCCACAGCAAAATGCGTGAAGAATGCCCAAAGTGACGAGCCTTTTCCAAGACCTCTCCTCAAAAGGTATTTCAAAAAGGCCTTTTGCTCAGGAAGGATCATCGGACTGACTGTGGTTGAAATGAATAGAAAATTACATCAGTTAAGTAGAAAGCACAAACCGACGACCAAAACTATAACCTGACTTATTCAAAACCCCCCCAAGAGTGGTCATAAAAAGACCCTATGCTATCCCACTTGTCGGTATGGCATACCTAATTGATCTTCTGCATGAAGAAGAACCTAGCCTTCCATTGACGATTAGAGTTAGGCATGTCAGATATCAATCTTAAGGCAGCCCGATGACATACAAAGTTGTAAAAACTGTGATACCCCAATTTGATTGATAAAGTGATGTGTGTGGGTATGTGATGAGTCTCACATTGGATATTTACTGAGTTGAACTGGGCTTTATTAACAACTACAAGGAGTCTCATTGGTGACTAGTCCTTTTGAGGTATAGCGCAAATGTAGCTAGCGTTTTTCCTTGGGTCATTACATATGGTATCAGAGCCGGCCCGGTAACCCCGTGGGCCCTAACAAGGACGTTAAGGATTTAAGTAGGGGAGATTGTGATACCCCAATTTGATTGATTGAGTGATGTGTGTGGGTATGTGATGAGTCCCACATTGGCTATTTACTGGGTTAAACTGGGCTTTATTAACAACTGTAAGGAGCCTTATTGGTGACTAGTCCTTTTGAGGTATAGCGCAGATGTGGCTAGCATTTTTTCTTGGGTCGTTACAAAAACCCTTAGAACAGGAGATCTCCTGGGGTTTGTAACAATGAAAAAATTCCTCTAAAGTTAGAGACTAGTGGCCTCCACTAAGCTAACCCCATAGCCCCTCGGCCTAATGAATATCCTTCAAGCATTATGGGCAATCTAACAAACAGATACACCCATGTAAGCCTGCTAACCGACGATGTAAGGAGGTTAGATGCAGATGATGCCTTGCTTTGAAGTCAGTCTCATCAAAGTCCACATCCGACGAGCTCCCAATATAACACTTCTCCCTTTTGTCGCCCTTCCTAATGGGCACATCGTCAGGAATTTGAAAGCAATGCCATAATTGACAAAAAACTTCATCTCTCATATTAACTGGGAAGTCATGAACTGCCTAGTCGTCAGGAAGAACAATCTCCCCGAGATGTCGCTTAAAGGGACTAGCTTCCTCAGAAGGAGGATCGGACATCAACTCCCTCTTAAAAATCGACGAACCCACCGACATATACTCAAGCCTAAATTGACTGGGCAGGTTGTCATTCGAACCCATGTGGACTGATGGTGTACGCTCACTCGTCGCTTCACTATCTCCAGAAATCTCTTACCTACAAGTGATGAATGAAAACTAAGATTCTACTCTGCCTCTTAAGTATGTAACTAACAATGGAGAAAGAGCAAAAAAGAAAATACAAAACAAAACCGACAGATCATACCTAAAATGGATGAATGCAAAGAAAACCAACGAAGGAGAAAAACCGACGAATGGGCTTTGGGATCAAAAATGGAAAATATTCAAATAATGAGAACAATAACGGCATTGGACTATTTATAGGGCAGTTTGACATGGAAAACGAAGTGTTGCTATGCTAGGCACCTCGAATCAGAAAGCGACACGTGTCCTTAGCCAGTCAAAAGGACATAATTACCCCTATTTATGATGCATGACACTAAGGCAAAGCATTTATGGCAACATAATTCGCGACCCTTCAGCTACCCTGGCAACTCACGGAGGGGGGGGGGGTAGCTGATGAGGAAAACTTTTTATCAATCGACATAGGGTGCTGAACCTTCCTCACCTGATCATTAGCCTTTTGCCTAAATCGATCCTAAGGGAATGACCGATCCCATGGGTCGTTAGGTCAGGTCGAATGTCGATCCAACCCCCATCTCGACGATCCATCACCTTATGGTTTCTCATGAGACTTGCGTGGGGCCCACTCATATGTTCCTACATGGGAATAACTTGCACACCACGAATAAAGATCCCACCGCACAACCAAATCTCCCCTATATGGGAAGGTGATCCCCAAGATCTTGGGATCCCTCTTTTTATAAGGAAATTCTCCTTATATCAAGGGATTGAGGTCAGTTATTTACTACTATATAAACAACAAACCCTAACCTTTTTAAGGTACGTGAATTCTCCCTAGCTCTTGTACTCTTGAGTTTTTGGAGATTCTTCCATCATTGTCTTAACTTTCGAAGGGTCTTTGACTGGCACCCCACCGGTGCTCTCTGTTTGGTTCTTCTCTTTTTTTCTTCAGGTACAGCCTTTGGCACATATGTGAACGATCAACTCACTGACGATTTTTGTGCATCATCATATAATAAGATAAACCAAAAGTTAAAATAAGATATATAATAGATTTGAGTTTGAGGGTTTTGCTTCAACAAAAACACTTATGTTGATTTAAAAAATTTTAATATCAAAGTTATGAGTTATCCTAAAAAAAAACATTTAGATGTCCTAAATGTGGTAAATTGCAATTTATCCCTTATTATTTGGCCTTATTGCAATTTAGTCCAAAACATGTCTTTATATAGATGCATATATATGTGTGTGTGTGTGTGTGTGTGAGCCTATAGTTCAATTATCTTTTAATATGATAATCCAACCGTCTAATAAAAAATTCTTTTCTTTGCTTGTGCTCTTCAATAATTTTTTTTTTTTGGAATTATCATAATATATAAAAGGTAGTAACACTAAAAAAAAAAAAAACAAAAAAAAAACATTTTTACAAATAAGTTAGAGTTTTCGGCCTCTATAAATTACATTTTTAATGATATTATCAAGATTATTATTATTATTACTATTATTATTATTATTTGAAATCTGGATGCGCAAGTGTGAACGATTAAGTCCTAGCAGATAAAATCCCACGTACAATGCTGCATATTAAATTAATTGTCAGAGGCATAAATAGTGTGCGTGCTCTCACGCCTGAGTGCGTGTAGCAGCAGTTGAGTGTCTTGCAATTTTTCCTTGCAAGAGAGAGCGTGCCCCCCTTAGTGTGGGGGCTGGTGGATGTCCTCCCCTCGAAGAGGAGTTTCTCATTGACATCCAGGGAAAGGTGTAGACGAAGTGATCATGGCAGAGGAGTTAGAGGTGTTATGGAGTAAACTCTCCTTCACGGAGGAAGAAGATGAAGGAATAGAGATAGACGTGAACAGTACTAAAGTGGCAAAGGAATTGGGAAAAAATTGCGTGGTGATGAGGATTATGGCTCATAAAAGCATTAGCCATGATGCTTTGAGGAAAAATATGAGAATGCTATGGAAGCCAAACAAGGGTGTCCAAATTTCAGAGGTTGAGGAAGATCTATTCCTGGTGGAATTTGGGGACGGAAGAGATAAGAAAAAGGTGATGGACATGTGTCCATGGAGTTATGAGAAGCAGCTGGTGTTACTTCAAGAATTTGATGGAAAGCTAACCCCAAAGGAAATCGAGATCAAATGGGCACCATTCTGGGTTCAGATCTTCAACCTCCCTCTGAACTGCAGAACGAAGGACACAGGATGGGCCATTGGAGCAAAGCTGGGTGAGGTGATGGAGGTAGATGTCCAGGACTCTGGGGTTCAATGGGGAAGATGCCTCAAAGTAAGGGTGCGTATTGACGTGACCAAAAAACTGGTTCGGGGAAAAAAAATCACCGTTGAAGGAGGGGAAAGTAGGTGGATCAACTTCAAATACGAGAGACTTCCTAACTTTTGTTATCGGTGTGGCTTGCTTAGCCACGCATTGAAAGACTGTCCTGACTAAGGGGAGTGCAACAATCGACCCAAGAAGGAAGAACTACAGTACGGGTCTTGGATGAAGGGTGAAATTCTAAGGAGATATTTGCAGGAGTCACAGCGGTCTAGTATGGGGAGAGGAACAGATACGGCTTCAGGCTGGTGGAACATCGGCGTCGAATCTAAAAGGAGGGAGGTGGTGATTAGGAGACATGAGGTGACAGGGGAGGCTGGTGGGGCTCACGAGGTGGGTCTGCCGTGCATAAAGCAGCGGCCCCTGACACATACAAAAGTAAATGTTGGGGATGCGGGGAGGGTGTCAGCAAGTTTACACAAAAATGGAAAAATCAACAAAGAGGGGGAAAAGCAAGATGGAAAGAACATGGGAGAAGAAAGGAAGACACCAGATCAACACAAAGTCCAGTCAAAGGGTGCAGTAGGGATGCTATGGGAAATAAGCGAAGACCACGTGACAGGAGAAAAAGTCATACAACATTCGGCGCCAAACCCAATTTCGCCTCTCGGATCAGTAAGCCCATTAGGGGTAGAGGCTGAACTGAGCCCTTTGGCTATGTCTTAAAAGGAGGGAACGGGTTGGACTGCAGAGAAAATAAGCCTAAATAATAGGCATTGGAAACGGCTAGCCCGTGAAGTTAAAAAAGAGAAGAAAGGTGACATTAAATGCCACAAAGCTGCTAAGCGAGAGGGTCCAACTCCACTTTGTGAATTAGATCCTAATACGCTAGAGCAAAAACACAGAAGGGCAGGGAGACAAAACGGGCAAACAGAGGATGGGAAGGAAAAAATGGTTAGCGGAGAGGCGGTTGCTGTGAGGCAGCACCGCCGAGCCTCATGACAATCTTGGCATGGAATTGTCGGGGTCTTAGGTCGGCCTTAGCGGTTCGGACACTCGCCGATGAGGTGCAAGCAAAAGACCCATCTCTGATCTTCGTAGTAGAAACGAAGACGGGAGAGAGCAGAATGAAAGGAATCAGAAACAAATTAGAGTACACTCAGGGAATCACGGTCCCTAGTGATGGAAGAAGTGGTGGTTTGGCTATGATGTGGAAGGAGGGTTCAAATATCAGATTTAGGAGCTGCTCAAACTCCCATATCGATGTGGAAGTCCATGAGAACTCAGCTTCAAATCCATGGAGGGCAACAGGCTTCTACGGGCATCCCGATGCAGGTAAACGTTTTATCTCTTGGCAACTGTTGGAAAATCTCAAAAATCAGTACTTTATGCCTTGGATTGTGTTTGGTGATTTCAATGAAATCACTCAATCAAATGAGAAAATTGGGTGGCTAGATAGAGATGCTAATCAGATGGAGGAGTTTAGAGAGTGCCTGAACAGATATGGGCTTTTTGATTTAGGTTTCATTGGGCAGAACTATACTTGGTGTAATGGGAGGGGGTGCTCAGCGTACAAAAGTTAGGCTAGACTGTATGGTGGCACCAGAAGGATGGATGAGGCTTTTCCCTGAGGCAAGAGTAAGGCATGTGGCTATGTCCATCTCGGACCATTGTATGTTAATGCTCACCCTTGAGCGTCAACAGCCTCAAAAGAGAGGAAATAAGCGCTTCTTCTTTAAAGCGATGTGGACAAGAGATGAGAGGTGTAAAGAGATTGTGGAAGAGGCTTGGGAGCCGGGTTGGGCTGAAGTAGAACTCGGTATAGGAGACAGAATAAAAAGATGCCAAGAAAACTTACAAGCTTGGAACTGGAAGGAGTTTGGTCATGTGTATAGGGTGTTGAAACAAAAAAAGGAGATGCTCCAACAATTGGAGTGCTAGGATAGTGTACACGGGAAAGCAGAAGAGATTCAGAAGGTAAGAAAGGAAATCAATGAGATTCAAGTCAGAGAAGAAATAATGTGGAATCAAAGGTCCCGAGCCCTGTGGTTGAAATGGGGGGATAGAAATACAAAGTTTTTCCACGCCACGGCTAGTCAAAGGCGGAGGAAAAACTGGATTGCGGGGTTGCAAAACACAGATGGAGTGTGGGTGGAAGATAAGGAGGGTATGGAACGCATTATCATGGACTACTTTGAAAACATTTACCACTCTAACCAGCCAACCAGCTTTGATGCCAGCTTGAACTCAATTACAACTCGTGTCACCCCGGAAATGAATGAAGAGTTGCTTACGGCCTTTAAAGCAGAGGAAGTATGGGGGGCCCTTAAGCAAATGCACCCCACAAAGGCGCCCGGACCGGATGGTATGTCTCCAATTTTCTTTAAACACTATTGGGATATTGTTGGTCCAGCGGTTGTCAACTGTGCTCTTGCTACCCTCAATACAGGCACAATGCCGAGGGGGTTAAATGAAACATATATATGCCTCATTCCGAAGGTGAAATCCCCTTAAAAGATTACTGAGTTTAGGCCAATAAGCCTATGCAACATTGTGTACAAATTAATCTCTAAGATTCTTGCGAATAGATTGAAAGGAGTTCTTGCAGTAGTGATCGATGATTCTCAGAGCGCATTTGTTCCGGGTAGGCTTATTATTGACAATGTGCTAGTGGCCTTTGAAACCATGCATTGCATTGACCAAAGGAAGAAAGGGAAGGAGGCTTTAATGGCAATTAAGCTTGACATGAGTAAGGCCTACGATAGGGTCGAGTGGGTGTACTTGGAAGTGATGATGCGAAAGATGGGTTTTCATGACAAGTGGATTTCTCTAATAATGATGTGTGTAACTACGGTTTCCTACTTAGTGTTGATCAATGGCGAACCAAGAGGGAGAATAGTTCCTTCAAAGGGGCTGCGTCAAGGTGACCCAATATCCCCCTATTTGTTCCTTTTATGTGCTGAAGGCCTTTCGGCAATGTTTAAAAAGGAGGAAAGGGAAGGGCAGCTTAGGGGGATTGCAGTTTGTAGGGGAGCTTCGAGAATATCTCATTTGCTTTTTGTCGACGATAGCATAGTGTTTTGTAGAGCCACGAGGGAAGAATGTGATAGAGTATTGAAGGTACTTGAAGATTATGAAGGGGATTCGGGGCAAAAACTCAATAGAGAAAAAACCTCCCTATATTTCAGCAAGAACACTAGCGGGGAGGTTAAGAATTATGTGAAGGAGAAATTGGGGGCAAGAGTAGTTAAACACCACGAGAAGTACCTAGGGCTGCCACCGTTGGTGGGGAGGGGGAAAAGAAAGGCTTTTAACCGCATCAAGGACCAAGTAGGGAGAAGAATAGCGGGTTGGAAGGGCAAGCTCCTCTCTTACGCTGGGAGGGAAATTTTAATAAAAGCAGTAGCGCAAGCAACACCAACGTACACGATGAGTTGTTTTAAAATTCCTGACATGTTGTGTAAGAAGCTGAATTCGATGATGAGCAATTTCTGGTGGGGTCAAAAGGATAGGGAGAGAAAAATGGCTTGGGTTTCTTGGGAAAAGTTGTGTTCCCCAAAGGCGGAAGGGGGCATGGGGTTTAGGGACCTCAAAGCTTTTAATTTAGCGCTACTTGCTAAGCAATGGTGGGGGATCCTGCAAAGCCCCAACTCGCTGGTTAATAAAGCGTTCAAAGCAAAATACGTTCAGCATGGTAATTTCAATGAGGCTGAGCTGGGAAGAAGGCCTTCACATGCATGGAGAAGCATCTTGGCCGCTAGATCAGTGGTGGAAAAGGGGTCCAGATGGTGTATTGGTAATGGAGAAAGCGTCCACATTTGGAAAGATAGATGGATTCCTTCCCCGGAGTCTTTCAAAGCGACAAGCCCGATGGGGGAGCACACAGGTATGGAAAAGGTGTCATCTTTGCTGAATAAAAACAGAGGCACATGGGACGTGGCGAAGGTTAAAACCAGTTTTCTCCCTCACGAAGCTGAGATGGTGTTAAGCATTCCCATTAGTGTTAGACTCCCTATGGACTCACTGGTGTGGGCATGGACTACAAATGAAAAATTTACAGTTAAGAGCGCATATATGGTGGCTTAAAGGGATCTAAAAGAAGTGCGCAGCCGGGGTGATGGTGGTAGTAGCTCGGACAATTCAGGGATGAAGGCCATTTGGAGGGGTCTAAACTGCCCAAGCAGAATCAAGCACCTGCTGTGGAGAGCCTGCAAAAACATTCTCCCCACAAAGGTCCGCTTGTGGGCTAGAGGGATTGAGGTGGATGAGGGGTGTGATATTTGTGGTAGTGCGGAGTCCTCGGGGCATGTGTTGTGGAGCTGTAAACTCGCGGAGGCAGTATGGAGCTGCACAAGACTGAAGCTGCCCTGTTTCCATGATCCTCCTAAGGAATTCATTAACATCATGTGGGAGATTAAGGACAAGAACACAGGTTTTAATTGGGAGCTGTTTGCCACTACGGTATGGAGTCTGTGGAATAATAAGAACCAAGTGAGACATGGGGGTCATTGCAAAAACCACGATGTGATTGTCAGGGAAGCAACGGAGTACATGAAAGAATCCTGACAGGTATATCAGGCTCAAGTCTTGCCTTTTGCTCCTGATACGACCAGGTGGTGGCCTCCAAAACCAGGTTGGTACAAAGTGAACACCGATGGGGCAATCTTTGAGGACTTAAGGGGTTGTGGCGTGGGTGTGGTTATAAGAAATGACAGAGGTGAGATCATGGGAGCTATGAGCAAGAAATTTGATCTGCCTTTAGGAGTTCTGGAAGTAGAGACAAAAGCCGTGGAGGAAGGCTTGTGGTTTGCTGCGGACCTAGGCCTCAAAGACATCATTATCGAGTGCGATGCTCAACAGGTGGTCAGGTACTTAGGTAGGCAGATTGCACCCCCGAGTTCTATCGGTTTAATTGTGGATGGAATTTGGGGGAGACTGAAGAGCTTCAACGATTGGGAGATAATCCATACTCGAAGAAACGGCAACCAAGCTACTCACATTTTGGCTAGGCAAGCCAAATTTCTTGATGATTGTAATATCTAGGTAGAAGATACTCCGCCCAGCATTGTTGACCAAATTCGAATTGATGTAACCCAGTGTAATCCTATTGTAAGTTAATGAAAGTGTTGAATGGGTCATTATCAAAAAAAAAAAAAATTTTAATTGTCTCTTTCAAGATATATAACTATATATAAAACCAAATATTTATAAACTCTAAGCAAAAACAATATAATTAGGAGGACAGAGCCTATGATAATACAGACTAGAAAGCACGGGTAATACAGACTAGAAAGCGCGGGTGTGGCTCTAAGGCTACCGCACCCGCACCAGACTCACAGCGACCTAGCGACACTCCTTTGACGGGCCGATTTGGCCTCTTTTTTTTTTCGATTCAATCAGATTTGGGCCGATTCGGCGTAGATTCCGGTCGATTCACGCAGATTACAGCCAAAATCAGCCAAAATACATGTTAAAAAAACAATAAAAGTAAACTTGTAGGTTATATTCTAAATTATGAATATCATTTTTTAGTTGTTCTCTACTATTACTCTTAAATTTATACACACACACACACACAATTATATGAAAAAGTATACTTAGCAATATATAAAAAATATAAATAAAATATTTTTAATAATTTTTTAATTGCCACATCCGCACCCAACTTTTTCAAAAATTATTGAGTCTAACACCCATACTCGCACTCGCACTCACACTCGCTCCCGAATTCGGAAACACACCTATGCTTCATAGAATACAGATCCATTTTATTATAATAAAGCAAAATACAAATTTTCACAATGGCATTAACACATTGGGTAGCTTCACGAAATTTAAAGAGTACTTCATCTCATCGATCATGTGATGAACACGATAAGATAGTACCCTCTTGCAGTACATTTTATCATATGTGAAATCTTGATCCACTTTAGGAAGAAAGAAAAAAAAAATGGAAATCTGAACCAATTTCCAAGACATATCCCCAGACTCAGTCAACATTCTACATTTTGTATGTATCACGGTCTGTGCCTTCTATAAAATAGCATTGTCTCATTACAAGATTATTAGCAACAAAGTAAATATTCAGCACATATATAATAGAACTGAATTTTTGATAGTAAAGGCACAGCACGATTGAAGAAAATGATTGGAGGTACAGTCCCAAGCCTCCAAAAGGGCAAAAGCTACGAGTCTATACGTGGCCATGCATTCTGAGCACCGTTTGTGTTGGATATCTCCTTATCTTCGTTGGGTTCATCAGGAAATCCCAGCTCCATGGATACTACAGCGGTGTTTTTGTTCTCGTTTTTGCCCTTGCCATTGCCCTTGTTTTTACGGTAGATAAAGTACAGAATAAGCTGCAGGGCTCCAAGAAAAGAACCGAACCCATTGTTTACCTGCAACGACATTATACATTTCCATGAGAGCAAGAAGCGTTTATTATACACACTCAGTTATAAATACATCTACACCCATGCAAAATTCAACTGAAATAGTAAGTTGAGGTCAGGGCGGACCCACACTAGGGCAGAGGGGGCCATGGCCCACCCACCAAAAAAAAATATATATATATATATATATATGCATATAAGTTATAAAAAAAAAACAAAAATAATTGGTATAAAAAA
This sequence comes from Castanea sativa, assembly GCF_040712315.1. NCBI lineage: Eukaryota > Viridiplantae > Streptophyta > Magnoliopsida > Fagales > Fagaceae > Castanea > Castanea sativa. The sequence goes on along the minus strand of NC_134024.1, from coordinate 25,223,014 downwards.
ATTAAGATTTGTCTTTAAATATATATATATACACTTTTGTCTCTCATTTTTTTAAATATTTAGATATTAACCTACAAAAAAACAAATAAATAAATAAAATTCATACCCCTTTAACTACAAAAGCAAAATAAAAAAATAAAAATGGACTAAACAAAAATCGTACACAAAATAAGAAACACTTATTTTGTATGTTATACTTTGTTAATGTGTTTTATAATATGAAATGTTTAAGAAATACTTATTTTGTAGGTAGTATTTTGTTGAATATGAAATAGAAATAGCAGCTTCAAAACTTGGGAACTCAGGCTGTAAATTGGCCATTCCTAAGCTCTTTGTGGAACACAAATTTTCTTACTAGGGACATGCAAACAGATAATGTTAAGGAATTTTATATAAGGGCTTTGAGAGGATCTAAAATAACATTAAAACGTGTAAAAGATACTAACATATTCATTAAGGAAAAAAAAACTATGACTTTTTGAGGAAAAAAGGGAGCAACTTTAAATAGAATAGAATAACCGAAAAAAATACATGTAACTAGGCTCGATTAGTTTGTTGAAAAAATTTATAACTGGTCTTAAGCTTTTGGGGAGTACGATAATATATCCACAACACTCCAATATTTCCTTTTCCCAAGACTTCTCAGCCATACAACGAAGCATTTATTTATAAGATAATAGTTAAGGAATTTAGAGAAGATGCTTACGTATACAAAAGGGTCCATGCCGATCAGACCAAAGATAAACCAGGAAGTGCCGCACAGAAAACAAAACAGAGACAGGAAAAATGGCATGAATTCAACACTCTTTGTTCTAATCACAGTCCTCTGCATATACATATAAAACCCATATAAGTTCATGCACCAAAAAGTATGTTTAACCAAACTTCTTAGGAAGCATAATTGTATGTTTAACTTTAAAACAAATATTAATATATTGGTAAAATTTTACATACAATTTTTTAGGTATTGTATTTAAGATTTGCATATGATTGAATTTAATCGTTATTAAAAGGGTCTAGTTAAACTATCTATTTAAAAAAATATTTTTTTGAAAATTAAAAAAATTATTAATACTTTTTTAATTTCTAAAAAAATATTTCTAAAATTAGTTAATTATTGTGTGTTAAGGCACGCATTAGCAAAATATTTATTAAAAAATGTAAAACTATTACCCTCGCTAGCAGACTATTTTCTTGTAGTGTCAACGTAATCATTTTGTTGAAATCAATTTGACAACCTAAGCGGCTAGGATACAGTACTTAGGAATTAGGATACTGTACCAAAATTTTGTCTTATAGCGTTATATTCTGATTCCTGAGTGGGATAACCAATTTCTTGATTGGCTAACTTGCTCAGAAAATGGCCTAACATAAAGAAAGCTGTCACACTTCCCCGTGACCAAGCTATCATAATTGATAATTCACGAAAAAAAAAAAGTGCAAATTGCATACGGAAATAACTGAACCTGGGTCCAGTGGCTGAGGCATAATCTTTGAAACAAAATCAATCAGGGCCCAGTCAATTTCTTCATTAAATATTTAACAAGAAAAAAAAAAATCAAGAAATAGCTTAAGAGTTAAAACTCACCATGATTGATAGAGGTGATCCATACATGATTATGGAGAAAACGGCAGCAGCAAAGCCACAGAAGAGCTTTCTGGCATTGCCATGCAAGGCTAGGAGGGAGATCAAGACCACGGCTGCGAAAAAGGTGAGCACAAACGCGAAGAGCCCCAAAATCTTGGTTCTTTCTTTCTTTGGGGCATATACGATGAAGATCAACACATATATGATCTCTATTCCTGCACCAGTGCCATTGATTGTTGAAACTAAAAGATTGTTTTTTGACACAAGGGGTAGGCCATACCTGTTCAACATTTATTTCACGTATAAAATCAGTAATTATAAGACAATTGAACTAGACAACTCTGAAAATATGAAACAAGGAAATTATTTTGGACTATTGGCAGCACAATTAAATCAAAAACGAAGAAGTAGAATTTCAAAAGATTTTATGGTTCATATTTTTTATTTTTGTTATTTTATTTCTTTACAATTTAAAATTGAAGGAACTAGCAGATCGAGAGAATGTTTCTTTGAAAAAAAATAGAGATAATTTTGGGAAAGGGCTAAAATTTCTTATGAATGACACACCAATTGAAATTTTCGTTACTAAAGAAACAAATATTAAATAGTACCATACACACGGTACATAATATATTAACATTAATCAACCAAGCATCAAATTTCATTTTCCTAAAGCAAGAAATGTTAAACCAAAATTGCCATCCCGTTTAATTGCTAGCCTAGACTCCCAAGTCCAACCAACCAACACAGAGGCCCCTGAATGCCCGGATGGCCATGAAATTAACATGAATTAACTATAAAATTCCTATCATTTTCATCATCATAATAATAGTAATTAAAGACACTCATAATCCATGTCAAAAACAGAGAAGCATAGGCGTAAAAAACGGTAGCAAATGAAGAAAAGAAACAATAAAAATTAAAAAGAACCCGGTTGATGAAACTAGAAGCATATATTATATACCAAGCAGAAAGAAGGCAGTTGAGCAAGGTCATCACGTATGGAATGCCTGAAAACTGTTCTGTGGACTTGCTCTTTATTATCCTCCAGAATGTTATCCTACAATACGTACCAAAATTATTCACAATTCCTCACATGAATTACACAGATTAACAACTTCTCAGTAATAGAATATGTCAGTCAGATTCATCAGATATATATATATATATATATATATATATATATATATATATATATATATATATATATATAAAATAAAGACTAAAAGAGAGTAGAAAAGATTGTAAAAACATGTCCAAGAATCAAAAAGAACAACACCCTTTTGGAGAAAAGAGTTAAAAAGGACTAAAAGTTGGCAAATTTATAAGAGCCAAAAAGGGGTTCTCAAATGATACATACAATGGAGCCAAGAAGAGGAACAGAGCAGTAGCATTTCCTGCAGAGAAAGATAACAAAACAGAGGAACCATAAGTCCAAAAGGCCAAGAAAGAAAGAAAGAAACGCAGAGAAATTGAATAAAACCCACCAAAGATTCCGAACACCAAATGCGCAGTATTTTGCATTTTGTTCAATGTTTCAACACAAAATCTAGAAACAAGAAAGAGAACCCAGATGAGGAATCAAAAAAGCCTTGAGAGAAGCCAGGTATCAGAATACCAGAAGCTGAGAATTGATAGGTGCACAATACCAGAAGCACGTGTGTTTATATAGAGGAAAACAAAAAATTAACCACAGTGATTAACGTCAATTTGGAACACAGTAGATTTTTGAAGTTAGTCTTATCCCAAATGTTGGAACACAAAAAATTAACCACAGTGATTAACGTCTATTTGTCTTTACTCTTGGTAGTAGGAAACAAGAACTCCGCGTATCAAAAAAAAAAAAAAGAAACAAGAACTCCTCTTGTACTATGTGACAAATTCATGAATTGATTGTACGTTAAGTGTTTCGTGAAACTGTGAAAAGCGCGCGAAGGGTTAAAAGTTAAAACTGGTAAAAAAAAAAACGTGGGCATCATAAGTTTATCTTGCCCAATGTTTTGTAGAAAAATTAAAAACTGGTATTAATTTTAGTTTTTCCCAACAAATAGTTCTTACCAAATAATTTTTTTATTATATAAAAAGTGTGAGTTAGGGGGAAAAATTTGGAAAATATCACAGTTGATTTGGGGCAAGAGTTATCCTAAAAAATGCGTTATTCATGTTGGCTCGTGCATAAAATTATTATTTACTTACATAATAACTTATTATTTTTTTAATAATTTTACTGAATTACTTCTCAAAAACACTCACCTTAGATTATTTATTCTAAATTATATTTTAATAAAATATTATTTTTTTAATTTATTAAAATAATTTTTCTCTCTTCACACATCACAACTATCATCTAATTTATTTATTATCCGAAAATGCTAAGAGAAAAATAAAAAAAGTTGAAATAAACAACAGTAGTGCTTACGTATATTTGATACTAAAGTAAAAGCAGAGAATTACCAAATTACCATGATAAAAAAAAAAAAAAAAAAACAGGTTTTGAAGTGGTCTATGGTTGAGTTGAGGATTTATCTTGGGAGAAAACATGTATGGAGAGAGAGTGTGTGTGTGTATTTGTCCTTTACTTTCCACTATTCGAATTACTCTTTGTGGTAAATTGGTAATATGATCCAACAATTAAAATATTCTTACCACTGGATATTTGGGTTGCGTTACCATTAAAAAAGAAGAAAATTTGGGTTATGAAGTTGGAGGTGAAAGTGAAAGAATCTGTAGATTCCGTACGTACCAAACTCTTTTATAGTCGGAGGCAATAAATCAAAAACCTGAGATCAATTGGTAATAACATGGTAGTATCAGTGTATCACATGTATAAAACTTTAAACTATTATCAGTATGTCACGGGTGTAAAATGTTTTTATTTTATTTTATTTTTATTTTAGATGACAAGCTATTAGTGGTTTTAATTTAAGACGTCATCATTTAAATTACTTTTTTACCTACCAACTATAGCAAGCAACAACTTACTACTTAGAATTTATTGTGAAAATGTTATAGATGTAGTATTTTTTTTTTATACCTCACATCAAATTTTAGATATCAAGTTGTAACTAGTTCTAAACTAGGAAGATGTGTTTAGTATCAAATGATACCATGTTAGCGGTATCAAAATCCAATTGTGAGACATGTTAGTGAAAAATAACTACCTCATTAACAAATGAAAAATATGTGTTAGTGGATTGTTATTTTTATACATATGTCTCTTATTTATTGAGTTTTGATATGAATGAAGTAGTATTATTTGATACAAAATACTTTTTCCTAACATAGGTTATTACTACTAAAATTTCCTAACATAGGTTATTACTACTAAAATTACTTTTTTGCCTACTAGTTACAACAAGTAACAACTTGCTAGTTATGATTTGTTGTGAAAATATTAGAGATGTAGTATTTTTTTTAGTTATGATTTGTTGTGAAAATGTTATAAATGTAGTATTTTTTTTAGATCGTGTGATATTAAAATATTAAATGAGGAATTTTACATTATCAACATTTTCATAACAAATTTTAGGTGGTAATCTATTACTGGTTTTTATTTGGGTCACCACTAACATCATTATTTTTTTATTCTTTTTCTTTTTTTATTTACGTACTACTAATAGTTTGTCACATAAAATTTGTTGTGAAATTATTGTGTCGCTAGTATTTCTCATATTAAATAGCCATGTATGAAGTAAAATAGTAATTGGGAAGTGTGTGTGTGTGTGTGTGTGTATATATATATAAACATAACTAAAGCCAAAGTTGAGAAAAAAATTCAATTAGATTCTAAATTGAATTTCAATTGTTGTCTAATTTTGTGTCATGTCTTATATAAGTTTTTTTTTTCTTAAAAAAATTTGTTCTAGGTGAGTTAATGTTGTGCAAAAGATGAAAAGTCTAATATAATTAAATCATAAAAAAAAATCAATAAACAAAAAAAGAAGAAAGAATTAACTCATGTGTATATATAAAAATAAAAATGAGAGAGAGAGAGAGAGAGAACTCATTCATGGCTTAAAAAAAGGTATAACTCTTATATCAGGTATAATTTAAATCCATATATATGTGTAATTATGATTGTTTTTTTAATTGTACCGCAATTATGTACAAATTATACACTAGTATTGTATAAAAGATATGTCCTAAAAAAAATTGTGGACATTCCAAGTTATGTCTATTGTAACCTTCTATTGGAATGGAGCACAACATGATATTGTCAAATTTTACATAAGCAACAATTATAGCAATAATACAACAAAAAGATTAACTAAATATGTGTACATATATATTTTTAGAACTAAAATAGAACCTTTCAACTTTCAAGTTTAATTTAATATTTGACCTAAATTCAGGGACAAAACATATACTTTTACTAAAGTAAAATGATGATGGGCGGTGAAATTGCTTTTTGTGATTTTTTTTATTAAAAAATTTATTTTAGAAATAATAGACTTAAACTTATGGTGTTCACTTCATAAAATTTACTTTTTATCAATTATAATCAAGATAATGAACCAATTGATGTTTTGTGTAAGTAAGATTCACATTCAAGTTTCTTATCCGAGGACAAGGCCCAATGCCAACTCTAGCATATAGACGACTAAGACAGTTGCTTAAGGCCTTAAAATTAAAGAAAGCCCCACATTTTAACTAATATAATATATTTAAATTAAGACTTATCTACCCTTTTACCCAAATTAAGAAAAAAAAATTCAAGCCCCTTTTAATGGCTAATAGAATGCATTATATATTTAAAAAAAAAAAACCACTATAAACTAGTATTTATTTATTAAAAAAAAAGATTAAAGGGTTTATACTATCTAGCCATCATGACGTGAGTCGATGTGATTGTTAATTTATTTAATATATTTCATTTAAGTTTAATTTTTCCAATTTTCAATAGTATATATTAATACTTCTAGTAATTTATTTAATTTGTATTGTTTAAATATATTTTCATTAGTTATCCTTTAAAAATAATTTACTTTTTTTTATTAGTACTAATTTATTTAGTTATATGATAAATAAATTTTTATTTGTACAAATTTAGAGTATACAATGACCACATTATTTAGTAAAGTTGCAATCTTGCTTTTGATAAATTGGATCTATTTTTCTACACTTTAAATTTATTTTAGGTCAATTAAATTTTCTATTATAAGTCTTTTATCATTTATTCATAAATATTTTTTTAATTATAAATGGCTACCAGAAAAATATCTATCTAGATATGAAAAAAATTAAAAAAAAAAGAAGCAGAAAAAAATTAAAAAAACAAATTGAATCTAAAAAGGTATCTATAGATAAATTTTTATTAATATTAAATAAGACACAAAATAAAATTTGAGTGAAAATATAACAAATGAATAAGAAATACATTAAAAAGATTTAGAAGATAATAATAAAATAATGAAAATAGTCTTAATTAAATAAATATTATTTAATTATATTTAAATATAAAAATAAAATAAAATAAAAAGGCCCACCACATGTACAATCTATACACAGACACTCTACGTCTCTATTGTCCTTTCCAGAAGTAAGGCAACGGTAATCACAAAATCTCAAGCAATAAAAGAAAATCTCTCTCTCTCTCTCTCTCTCACTTTTTTTCTCCCTTAAAAGTGAATAAAGAATTAAACGATTTTTGTCTTATTCTTAGGTTACCTGATATGTAAATGTCTCCCCCCTTTGATTCTCAAAAAAAAAAAAAAAAAAATAATAATAATAATCGCCCCCATTATTTCATTGATTGATATATGATTAATAATTTCTATAATATATCTAAGTGAGTCCAAACGGTAGTGCGAAACAATGACAATATTATAAAGTTTTTGATACTTGTATAAGAGATCAGGGGTTCAATCCTTGCTTACACAATAAATTGATTGGTGTTTTGGTCTAATAATAAAAAGCTATCATCAGAAGTTGATGCCATAGGTTGAAACTCTCTCAAAAAAAAAAAAAAAAAAAAACTAGGCAAAAATGTAATATACATTTCCTAACTTTGCCTAAAATTTATTTTAGTCTTTTAAATATGAAATTGGTCCTTTTAGATTGGAAACTTTGCCCAAAAATAATTTTTATCATTTAACTTTGAAATTAGTCATTTTAATCCTATAAATTTGCTAAAAAATCATTTTATTTCTTTAAGTTTGGAATTGGTCATTTTATTTTGGTAACTTTGATAACTCAGTCGATCAGTCCTTTCGTTCATTGCCGTTAAGAGTGCTCTCTTAAGTTAGTCAAAATGATGTTGTATAGGTGTGTATTAAGAATTTAAGAATTAAAATATTATTAAAACAATAATTTATTAATTTAACGAAAAAAAAAAACAGAACAAGGTTTCAAACTTCTTCTAACGACGTTGTCTATCTACTTGGAGTAACATTACAAAACAAAACTCTTAATTTTTTTTTTCCCACAAAGCAAGGCTAAAATCCCTCTTGCAACTAAAATTCCTTCTTTAAACTCTAGCGACAATCTCAATGAAAAATGAATTTTGGGAATTTTAGCTTTAAGAGGTATCTCAACTTTACTTTGTGAATCATTCTCAAAAAAAAAAAACTTTACTTTGTGAAAAAAAAAATCGAGGCTTTTGTTATGTTATTCTAACTAGACTGGCAAAGTCTTTAGAACCATTGTTTAGATTTTTTTTTTTTTAATTTCTGTTAAATTCATGTTTTTAAAAACCGGATTAGTTAAAGAACTGAAACAATGTCCAATTCCTAGTTTTTACCAGTTTAACTGACAGTTTTTATGGTTGAACCACCCGTTTTCAATATTTTTATTCTCAAAATATCTATACGGTGTCATTGTGAGTGACGTAACAAAGCACCCCTATCAATAACAATGAACGAAAGGAATGAGCTGATTGGGTTAGCAAAGTTACCGAACTAAAATTACCGATGTCTCCAAACTTAAAGAGCAAAAATGATTTTTGGGCGAAGTTGATAAGCTAAAATGAAAATTTTCAAACTTGAACAACTAAAAATGACCAATTTAAAACTTAAAAATCTATTATGATTTTTAGGCAAAGTAAGTGGGTGCAAGTTTCATTTTTGCCTATAAACTACTATTATTCTTGTGTGATATACAACTTAATTCAATATCATATGTAAAATAAATACTATATTTCAAAAATATAGTTTGATTGTTTTAAATTACATAACAAATGTACATCATATAAGACTAATCAAAAAAAAAATTACAACTAATTATAAAATAATTTAGAATAAATAATAAAATTCCCATAAATTTCTGGAAATTTTGATAATTGAGTTAATTAGAGTAATGGTTTAATGGAAAAACTATAATTTGGTTATGGTTTCAGTTTTATCCCTACAATTTTTTTTTTTTTTGAGGAAAAGGTAAGAAAATTTTATTGTGGAAAATCCTATTGGAATACATCATTCAAATTTGGTAGTAGATCTTCTAGCCACGCATCAATATCTATAGTTAAATCTGCTCTTCTAGCAAAGGCATGGGCAAGCTCATTCCCATCCTTATACAATTAATTTTTTCAATTTTGTTCTTTGACTTTCTAAATCAATGTCTAAAAACTATTAATTGTTTTAGTTTTATCTCTCAACTTTCAAGACCAAATCACTATTATTCTTGTAAGTTTTAATGATAATTTTTTTTAATAAAGTCAATTATAAAATTGATTTGATTTTAAAAGTTGATAGATGAAATAGACACAATTAAATACGTATAGATGATGTTAAAATTATACTTTTATGCGTATGCATGTCGTAGCTAAAACCTCTAAAACCTAATTTGATGGTCAAACTCTAGCAATCAAATGCATACATTTGCATGATGTTTGCATAGCGCTTTTAAGGGTGTTTTGGGGATTTTGAGCTCTAGAACATTTCTATCTCTTTCTAGTTACCATTTATGGATTGAATTCCTCAATATATGGAGGTTAGGGCTTAGGGGTTCGGTTAAAAAATAAGTCTATTTATTTTTTTCTTTACTCTTCAGTGGATTTAATTTCGCTTTTTATTAGCGTCGGGCATGAGTAATAACTTTTGTGTGTGTTTGTCTCTATTTCATTAGTGAATGCCAAACGCTCAACCTCGTTGTTCGAATAGACTGTTTTAACAATTGAAATTATAGGCATAATAGAAATAAAATATTATTTATTGTTTCAATGATAATGAAGAAAAAGCAACATTATTTTTTTTAATCTAGGATTATGATTATGATTTTGTTAATTGTTACTTTTACCTAATATTTTAAATAATAATACTTATGAGTTTCCATGCATTACAATAATTAGGAGAGGACTTAGGATTTTAAGCTAGTGGAGGTCGGAGTATAAAGAAAAAGAATACTCCAAATAGGCATCCATATAATATTAAAAAATTATAAATACTCAAAATCGTTATTTTTAAATATATTAAAATGTAATTATTTATTAACAAAGACAAACAAAAACAAAATAATATCTTGTTTTAATACTATATTGGCTATATATATATATATATATATATTTTTTTTTTTTTGTCCAAGAGCATTCACATTGGTGGTGCTAAAATTTTTAGCTTTTAGCACCTTAAAAAGTTATTTTATCTATTTTACCACCTTGCTTTACAATATACGCAATATCAAATGTTCTATTTTTTTTTTTATAACTTCATTTAAAATAATGTAAATAATTCCATTAAAGTAATAAAGGAAGCGAAAGAATTTGAATTTTTTAATTGAAGGAAGAGATACAATCTTAATAAAATATTGTATTTTATTTTCAACAACTTGCTACAGTTAATTGGTATTTATATCAGTTTACTATAGTTGCAAAAAATTTAGTTTTAACTTCTCCAATAACACATGATTTTTTGGTTCTTTGGTGAAAAAATAGTTTTTTTTTTGTGTGGCTAAAATACAATTATCATTGTGAATATTTTTATTGTTTTTGTTAAGTTTTTGGTTGAATAGTTGCTATTTGGGTGAGGCTAGTTAGGCTTGTTGTGGAAAAAGGGGGCCTAAGGTTTTGGAAGGAGCTAACTACAAAAATAAAAAATATTATAACAAAAAAAGAAAATTTCGGACCCAAGGGGGCTTGGGCCCCCACCTGGGTCTATCCTTGACAATAATTAGTGTGTAGCTCGTACATATGTACGGGTACAATTAAGAAAATCATAATTATACGATTTAAATTATGCATATTTTTTTTTATAGATGAGGTTCAAATTATATATGGTATTAAGTTACACTTTTAAAACCATACATTTCTAAAATATGCAATGGTTTCTCGACTATTAATATATATATATATATATATATATATATATATATATATATATATGATTTAGGAAAAAAATCTTTAGTTTTTGCACCCAATAATTCATTTGCCACAAAAATTAAAAAATTAGATGTAACATATGGTGCAAAATTGAATTCTTTAAAATTCAATTTAGAATCTAATTGAGTTTAGACTCTTTGTTTTTTACATATAATAATTCACCCGACACACAAATTTAAAAATTAAATGAGACATGTGACATAAAATTAGACTCTAATTTAGAATTTAATTGAATTTTCTCTTAGCCTTCACTACTACTACTACTACTAATAATAATAATAATAATAGTAGTAGTACTGATTTACAATTTTTTTAATTTTTTAAAAAGTGTGCAATGCAAGGGCGTATAACTTTGTAGGTAAAGTTTGACCTTGACAAATAATAAAAAAAGCATATGGAAAACAATTATTTAGGTGGTTAAGTGACATATTAATTTGAATATTTAGATTGAATTTAAATGTTTCACTAAAGAAAAAAAAAATTTTAAGTACCATATAATATTTTAGGAAACAAAGTCTTACACAAGCAGGCATATGGTGAGAAGTCATCATCTTTTCTATTTTTCAGGAAAATAACCAAGGACTGACCTAGGTGGGGCCCAAGGGGGCCCCGCCCCCTTGGGCCCAAATTTTATTTTTATTTTTTTAGTCATTCTATATTTCATTTTGTAGTTGGGCTCCCCTTCTCCCCAATCAGTCTAGCTAACCTAACCCAAGTAGTAACTATCCAACTCAAAAACTTAACAAAAACAATAAAAATACTCACAATAACGATTGTATTTTAGCAAAAAAAAACTATTTTTTCATCAAAGGACAAAAAAATCATGTGTTATTGGAGAAGCTAAAGCTAAATTTTTTTTGCAATTACAGTCAACTGGTATTTATACCAATTGACTGTAGCAAGTTGTTAAAATAAAATACAAAATTTTATTTAGATTATATCTCTTCCTTCAATTAAAAAACTCAAATTCTCTCTCTTCCTTATTATTTTAATGAGTTGTTCATATTATTTTAAATGAAGTGATAAACAAAAATAGAACATTTGATGTTGAGTGTATTATAAAGTGAAGTAATAAAATAAATAAAGTAGCTTTTTGATGTATTAAAAGCTAAAATTTTTAGCACCACCATTGTAAATGTTCTAACTTTAACAAAAAAAAAAAAAAAAATCCTAGCCAGCCTAGTATTAGAAAAAATACTATTTTGTTTTTGTTTTTGTCTTTGTTGGTAAATGATTACATCTTAATGTTTTTAGAAACAAAGATTTTGTGTATTTATAATTTTTTAATACTACATAGATGTCTAAGTCCGTCTCTGCATATAACATGGCCTTGACTTTTTTTAATTTGAGAAAGAGTTTCAACCTATAATGTCTGCTCCTAATAATAACTATTTATCGTCAGACCAAGACACCAATCGATTTTTGGTATAGGCAGGGATTGAATCCCAAATCTCTTATTCAACCCAATAAGATATTGACTTTAACTCTTTAAGCCACCATCTTATGGTGAGTAGTCTTTTTCTTTTTTCTTTTTGATAAAATAGGGTGAGTAGTCTAAGATTCTTAGATGTTCCAACTACAATGTGCCTAATTCCTCGTCAAAACATCAAATTATCAAAGTAAGTTCATTATGGGTTTGTTTGGATATTCCGTTTATTGTTGAAAACTGAAAACATTATTGCAAAATAATTATTAAATGTGTAAATAGTGCCATGGGATCCAGTTTTAAAGTTGATTTTGTTGAAATCTATACTTGCGAGTCCCGTGAACAATGCACAAGACCCACACAAAAACACACAGACGTGCGGTTTGCCACTATCCAAACCCAGCCTATGTGTGTGTTTGGCAAAAATTATTTTTGCTAACTTATATTATTATTTAGCTTATTTTTGCTACTATTTATAGGTTACATTGCACTTTTTAGTATTATTCATAGGTCTCACTGTACAATTTCAGTTAACTTTTACCTTTATCTACAATATTTTCAGCAAAAAATTTTCAGTTTCAGCAAAATAAGCAAATTTTAAACAGACTCTATATCTTGCAATTTGCAGTTACCAATAGCTACTTACTAGGCGGTGACCTTAAAATGGCACGTTCATATACTTGAAAACAACAAATTAAGATATATTAGTTGTCCACTTTTTTTTTAACAGAGGATTTTATTAATTTGAAAATATATAATTTTGAAATGGAGTAATTAGTTTACATACTTGACACAGTTTGTAGTATGAGCTTGAAATGATGGTGTTTTATATAATCATGCAAATTATTTCGTGTATTACTTTTCAATGGTTGCTTCTTAATTTTCTGACATTCTAGTTGACAATTCATATATTATATTCAATTTCTCTAAGAAATAAGCCATTCGTTAATCTTGAACCACGGTACAGGTCTTCAGAGTTTGGGAACAACAAATTGATAGAAGCGATAACAAACAATGTGACATATGTAAGTTATAGTTGTATTGTATACTATTTAGAATGCTATGTTATGTTGTATGTAATATGACAATTGTATATATAAAAAAAAAATTAATCATTTTATTTTTTACTCCTCCACAACAAAATCCTAACTTAAGACACTATTGACCCCCCTCAAAGAAAATCCTAAAGTCGCCATTGTCAATAGGCATAAGTGTATGCAATCGAAAAAAAGTGACTTTGATCAGGGTTTGTTTATTTTCTAATTCTTAATAGTTTTTATTTTATATTGATAATTCAATTGTTAGGTAGTAAGATTTGAAACTTAGATGTTTTTTGGAAATACTAAAAAATACCTCCTAGTTAAGTTACAAAACGCTTAGCATTTTTTTTTTTGTTGAGAAACCTACAAAATGCTTAGCATAATTCTTAACAATTAGGAAATGAAAAAACTTCTTAAATTTTTCGAGGTTCTAAGAATCTTTAAAGTTAAATACTTTTATGTCTTAGGTTCAGAAGATATATATATATATATATATATATATAACTGTCTTATATATTATTTTCTCTATGCACCTTTCGTGTTTCATAAGTCTCAAAATTCGAACAGGTGTCATTTTTTATTTCCCAGTCTCCATATATATGCCAATTTTCTTCCTTTATGTTATTCCCTTTTTACTCCAGCTTTTCAAGTTTCAAGTTTCAAGGCGAATCCCTCCTTTTTATGCTACCATTTTATTGAACTTTGAATGGCAATGAACCTTAATTTAATTATGAGATTAGCCAAAACAGGTATGCAATATCCGCATAGGAGCACATGTTTGTGGTGGCTATAAGGGATGGTTTTGATGGTTCTGATTGCTTCTAAATGATTAATCACGATTCATGCATCTGATAAAATATATATATATATATATATTTTGGAAAGAATCTGTTAAAATATTATAAATTTGGAATAAAAAAAAAAATCTTCTGTACCATTTTTTGTGTTCTACTTCATTTTCCATCAATTATAATTTCCTATATATTTATTTAACTTTCTTTACAAAATAACCAAATTTTAAAATAGAAAAAAATAAAAATATGACAAATTGTGATTACTGGAACATAAAGTGGAACACAATATAGTACAGAAGATTTGTATTCGTGGATTTGATAGTTGGTAGTAGGGGTGTCAATGTTCAACCCAACCCGCGAACACAACACGAACCCGACACATGTTTTTGTGGGTTAGGATTGGACCTTAATGGGTTTGGGTCGGACCTTAATGGGTTTGGATTATAAACAGGTCGACCCGAAAGTGACACAATAAGAAACATGTCATAAGCGAGTCAACCCGCGTAACCCACAATAGACATATTTGACACGCTAATTTACTCGTGTCAACCTGAAATGACTCATTTAACACAACCCGTTAAATTCGTATAACAAATAAATATTCATGTATCTCTAAACCCTACAAACCGTGAATCTCTAAACCTTCTTATAAATATCTAACTTTATTTTTTTATTTTATTTTAGCCGTACTACTCACTCTACTATCTTATAGTCTCATGCCCAATTCTCAAACTCAATGTCTCAAACCGGTTACTGCTCTCTCTCTCTCTCTCTCTCTCTCTCTCTCTCTCTCATGTGTTTAGTGAGTTTTAGAATTAAAGAAAACTGTTTTCTTGGTGTTTCGAAATTCTGCAATAATTTTTTTTACATAAAGTTTTTGTTTTATAAACGTTAGTCTACTGTTTACTCCAATTCTTTCAATATTGATACTTAGTATTTGACAAGTTCCAAGGATATTATATTTTTGTTGAACTATGTTATTTTATTTTTATTAAACTATGTTATTTTGAATTTGTTGTAGTGTGTGCACTTCTTTTGGAGTGTAAAAAACTTATTTCTAAATGAATGTTATATTTTCGTTGAATTATATCATTTTGAATGTGGGTTGAAGACTTGAAATGTATGCACTGTTTTTGGGATGTAAAAAAAATTATTTCTAGATGGATGTTATATTTAATATTATGTAAGTTGAAATGGGTTGTGTCATATTATGCAGATTGCTTCTAAATGATCAAATGGGTTGGGTCATGTCAACCTGCCTTATTAACAGGTTGGATTTGGGTCGAAAAATCATGACACGATTATTAAATAGGTCGGATTAGAGTTGAGTCATTTAGTTGAATACCTCTACCTCGACACGATATGAACCCGACATGCTAACCCGAATTGACACCCTTAGTTGGTAGTGAATAAAAATACTCAGAATCACTTTTTGTGTTCCATTAGTCACCAATTATAACGTATTTACTTGACTATTCTTATAAAATAACCAAAATTTAAAATGAAAAAAAACAAAATCAAACATTTGACCTATCAAGATTGGCGAAACATAAAACATAAAATAAAACACGAAAAGTGGTACAAAAAATTTGTATTCGTAGTTAGTATGGAATGAGTTTTTAACTATATAAGGCTAGCTCATTCTTACGAGCACATGACTGATAAGTCAAATAGAAAAGTACAAGAGCTTAGCAATTGAAATCACCCAATTTTTTTCATGCAAACATAACATATGGCCGGCAAGAACTAAGTGCTCATGTTTCCGATATGGAAAAAGGATACGGGTGGATTTCAGAACAAGGAGAAAGTCAGTTAAAGAAGATTACGTACAATCTTCTGGAATTCTTAAAATAATTTTTTCTATAGAGTTCTTAAAACTCTACCATTAGATTATGTATTTTAGGTGGGAATGATTATCGGATTATAAAGTATAAATGACAATGGATTTCGTGGAACCTACTCTTCCTTTGGACTAAATGAAAGGGTGCTTCTAGGCCTGTGATGGTGAGACCTTGGCGGCTCCACGTTGAATCCTTGGTGATTACAGGATCACTACAACGGTACAACCTGGAAAAAAAATTATTATTATATAAATAAAAATTTTATGCTTTTTTATTTTTAAAATAAAATTTGTGACTATCATAAATATTTTTAGGCCCAACATAATTGAATTTTGTACAAAATTTGGTAATAAATTTGATTGTAGTCTAAGGCTACAATTCCTTTCTCTCTCTCTCTCTCCCTACACACACACACACACACACACACACACACACATTTTTATTTTTATTGGATGTGAATTTTGACAAATCCACCAATGAACTATATTTTTTTTCTTATATCCTTCTCCATACTTGCAAAATTTTAAGAAGATCAAAGATCAATAGCTGTGTTGTCAATCAAAAATTTTAATTTTGAGTTATATATATATATATATATATATATATATATATATATATATATATATATATTATCGGATGTGAATTTTGACAGATCCACCATTGGACTACACTTTCTTCTTATATTCTCCTTTATTCTTGCAAAATTTCAAGGAGATCAAAGATTAATAGCTGTGTTATCAATTAAATATTTTAATTTCGAATTTCTGTAGTCTAAAATTATACATAGAAAATAAGTTTATGAATTAAATGGTAAATAACATTTGATTAGCATGAAATTTGACATATATTTTAAGAACATAAAGAACATGTAATTCAACAGTTATATTTTAAAAGTATATAACCATGTTAATTTGCTTAGTGACAGTTGTATAGCCTTATGCTATAACTAAATTCGTAACCAAATTTTGTTATTAAATTTTGGTCCACTTAACAATATATTAGGTCCTTACAAACAAAAAGAAAAAACTCAAGAATTATTCTATTGAACTAAAATTTTGAAAGAGATGAAGTCTGCAACATTGATAATGAGACTATTATGCAATGATATCAAAATAAGAAAATTTGTAGAAGAAAATTGTAAGACTTTATATATTTGCATGTGTTTGTTTGTTTGTTTTTTTTTTTTTTTTTTTATCGTCAATATATGAAGTTCTTTTTTTATTAGATTTGATATAAAATAACTTTTTGAATAACCACCCTAGAAAAAATTTCTAAAGTTGCCACTACATACATGTGTATATACACACACACACACACACACACACATTGACAGTATGTTCATTGGCATGTCATAGCCTTGACAATGTGTCCATCGACATGCCATGACCTTGAATAAGATGATTTTGCATACACTCAGGGGTGAAGCTAGAAATTTTTATTTGAGGGGCCAAGATATGACACTAATATATTGGTCAAGAGAAACCCCCACATATTTATACACTTTTTTATTTGATAAGTTATACACACACACACACTAAAAAAAAAAAAGAGTTTAGTATTTTTTATCAAAAATATGTTTGTATCAAATTTTATACCAAAGTGTGTAAAAAATATTTCAATTGAACTAATGAAATTTAAAAAAAAAATAGGAGGCACAAGTTTGACTCCAAACATGTTTGGAACTATTTTGCTCTAACACATTATGTGGCAACTAAAGAAACATTTAATATATAGTTTTAGTCACAATATTGTTTTGATGAGTCAATGACTTGTTTAATCACCACATACAAAGGGGGCTCCACATTGTGTCCAGTGTGGTCCATGACTTGGGGAAAAAAATAATTATTATATATAAATTTAAAACTTTTACAAATTTTTTATCCTTTGAAAAAGATTTGTGACCACCCTAAATATTTTTTAGGTCCAACATAATTAAACTTTGGACAAAGTTTGACAACTTAATTGTAGTCTTGTAGACCAAAGTTATAACTCCGCTCAATATTTTTTTTTATTAGATGTGAATTTTGAAAAATCCACTATTTTTTCTTATATCATACTATTTACAAAATTTCAAGAAAATCAAAGATCAATAATTATGTTATCAATTAAATATTTAAATTTCAAGTTTTTGTAGTCTCAAATTATATTTTAAAAAAATGTTTATGGATCGAATAGTAAATAATATCTGATTGGCATAACATGTGACATGTGTTTTAATAACATAAGAAAATTCAATTTAATGATTAGATTTTCAATCCACCGCCAGAAGCAATCAGTAATGGAATAAGAGGAGCAGTTGAGCAGCCAAAGGGGCACCTATTTGCATAAATTTGTAGCCATGTTAATTTATTTAGTGAGAGTTGTAGCCTTAGGGTACAACTAAGTTTGTAATCAAATTTTGTCCTTAAACTTTCGCCCCCTTAACAATATATTAAGTCTTTACAAACAAAAAGAAAAGACCCAAGAAAAAATTTTATTTAACTAAAATTTTGAAAGATGTGTAGATTGCAGCATTGATAATGAGACTATCATACAATGATTTCAAAATATAAAAAAATTATTAGAAGGAAATTGTAAGACTTTATGTATTTGTTTATTTATTTATTAATATATGAAGTTCTCTTTTTATTAGATTTTGTATAATTTAAGTTTCTTAATGACCACCATATAAAAAATTCCTGGAGCCGCCACTAGCCACATAACGAGTTGAAAAAGATAGATTCAAACATGTTTGATGCCAAACTTGATAAAAAATTTAACATATATAAAACACATTTTACAATAAAAAATAAAATTGAGAAAAATAAAGTACTATATATCTTTATAACAATTAGACTAATTACTTTAATTTTTAAGAGCATCATTGGACTAACTCAAATATTTGGAAGGGTCACCTCTTATTTTTGTAAGTTAAAATTTCAAAATATTAAAATAATTTTATATATAATAAGGATTTTTATTTTTTCAAAATTTTGGGGGGCCATCCCCTACACACACCACGCACATGCATGCATGAATAATAAGGCATAAATCACGCATATGCGTGACTAAGATGATTTTGCATCTTGGGCCCTGTTCATTTTTAAATGGTAGAATATGCAGATTATATGTATATAAATGGCATGTTAGGTATAAAGAAAAACCTCGAAAATCCCTCACTGATCTGGTGGATTTCCATTAGGTCAAACACTATACATTCTAGTACGTTTCTCGTATTTTGATTTAAATGATTAAACAATATTTAGATTTTCAACCCATCATATTGTTGGTATAATTTATTTTAAATCATATAAATGTCAATCAAGATGATCACATAAGAAACTTAGAGGAAAAGAAAACCCTCATTTAATTTGGCATTATGTAGTTTTTGATAGTTTATTATTATTTTTTAAGTAAGAAAGAGAAAACAAAAAATGATTTTTTTAAACCTTTTGCCAAACAGTAATAAGAAAAAGAAAAGAATCGATCAATGTCGAAGAAAGCATGCATGTGCATTTGAAAAAAAAATTTTCATTAGTGTTGAGGGAGGATATCTCTATACTAATTTGAATTAACATTTTTGGTTAGGGTTGAAGGAAGATAATTCCAAACTAATTTAAAGATGAATTTTTTCTATGAAAAAAAAGGTGTGGCATAAAAATAATAACTCGTTTAGATTGTTTTTTCTTTTCTTGAACTCGATTTTGATTCGACTCAGACAAATCCAACCCAAACTTAATTCGTTCATCAAACCCAGAAGTTATATTACATCTTTTATATTGTTAAATACACACACACACACACACACACACACACTAATGACATTACTCACCAACTTGACATGCAATCAAGGATGGATTCAGGATTTTAAGCTAGCGTAAGCCGGAGTATAAAGAAAAAGAAAACTCCAAATAGGCATCCATATAGTATTAAAAAGATTATAATTACTCAAAATCATTGTTTCTAAATACATTAAGACACAATCATTTGCCAACAAAAAAAAATAATAATAATGTCTTGTTTTAATATTAGATTGGCTAGGATTTTTTTTTTTTGTTGAAGTTATAGCATTCACATTGGTGATACTAAAAATTTTAGCTTTTAGCATCTCGAAAAGTTACTTTATCTATTTTTACCATCCCACTTTACAATACACTCAATAACAAATGTTCTATTTTTTATTTTATTTTTTATAACTTCATCTAAAATAATATAAATAATTCATTAAAGTAATAAAGAAATAAAGAGAATTTGAGTTTTTTAATTGAAGGAAGAGATATAATTTTAATAACATATTGTATTTTATTTTTAACAACTAGCTACAATTAACTGGTATTTATACTAGTTTACTGTAGTTGCAAAAAATTTAGCTTTAACTTCTCCAATAACACATGATTTTTTGCTTCTTTAGTGGAAAAATAGTTTTTTTTTTTGCTAAAGTACAATTACCATTGTGAATATTTTTATTATTTTTGTTAAATTTTTTTATTGGATAACTGCTATTTGGGTAAGCCTAGTTAGGCTTGTTGTGAAAAAAGGGGGTCTAAGGTTTTGGAAAGAGCTAACTACAAAAATAAAAAATATTATAACAAAAAATAAAAATTTGGACCTAGGGAGCCCTAGGCCCCCTGGGGCCCTCACCTGGCTCCGTCCCTGCATGATATTCTTAAATTTAAATATTTTTAGGATTGGATCTACTTCTAACAATGTGAATTTAATTATGAGTTCATTATACATTTTTCTTCCCAATTATTTACTCTTATATATATATATATATATACACACACACACAATAGGTTATATTTTATTTTTGAAAATTCTATATACTAGTGTTAGCTTGGATTAGCCTTTTTCCCCCTTTTAGTTTTTAGCTTATTTGCTTATTATTGCTTTTTCTTTTTCTTTTTTCATTCTCAAAAAATAAAGTCTCATTCTTTTTTAAGTACAACTATATTTTTGTCAAATTTCAACAAGCAAGCAAATAAGCTCTTAGTAAATACTAATCCAAATGCGTACTTAATTATATAAGTGATTTAACTTTATTTCATGTTTATGCGTTTCTTTTTTTTTTTTTTTTTTTTTTTTCTTCTTTTGTGGAATACTGGAATTATTGAACAAGTATACTATTAGAATTAATTACCAAATTTAATCCGAGAAGTTTTTGATCCTTACTCAACCTGTTCAAAACTTGAAACTGCCAATGTGCTACACAAGTATAAGTGCACACCCTTGGTGCGATGGTCACTCCACAAGTATAAGTACTTGTGGGGTGCGGGGGGCAAGGGCCGGGGTTCAAATCTCCAAAAGGGAACTTCACACACATATACACTTAGATTAGGCTAGAGTAGAATTCTATCTTGTATAAAAAAAAGAAAAAAAAAACTTGAAAGCCTGATTCAACCATTTAGGAATCTTATATTGTAACTTTTCCCCCACCCCTGGTGTTTCTGGACAAATTTTCCATGACATCTCTACAAACTCTTCCTGTATCTTTTTATTGGATGTGAATTTTAAGAACCTAACTGTTAGATTGCATAATCTTATTATATTTTTCATACTTGCAAAATTTTAACAATATCAAAAATCAATAGCTATATCATAAATGACAACTTTAAATTTCAAGTTTTTGTAGTAAAAAATTATGCATAAAAAAAATAAATAAAATAGTAAATAAGATCCGATTTGAACGAAATTTGACATATTTGTTAAGAACATACAATCTAATGGTTGAATTTTTAAAATTTACATCGAATAAAAAGATATAGAAGAAGTTTAAAAGGTTCTCTCTAAATTAGTTTGGAGAGAAATTTTGTTCTCTTAAGACCCACAATTTCATTAACAACACAAATGATATAACTTTAGCGCCCAACATTGAGATAAGTAGATAGAATATTATTAGAAATAAAGAGATAGTATAAAATTTGACCCACGACACATTTGTTTTCTTTTAATTGAGACACACAACACTTGATCTTTTATAACAATTGAAATTCAATTTTCTCATATTGCTATAGCTTTTTTGGATCAAATCAAAATCATTTACCAAACTTAGTTTAAAAATTTTCGCGGCAATCCTACTCCCAGTAGCTGGTCAATATTTAAAAATTATATCTTATTTTCTCATGAGACTAAATCCTTAATTCTCCATCATTTATTCCATTAATCTTTTTACTTAAATCTCTTGAATCTTTCATAATTTTAAACATTGGGCTTTGGCTATAAAATCTGGGTTTTTTCAGTGATGATAGTGTCAAAAATCAACGACACAATCAAATAAAAGATCAATGAATGAATGATTGTTTAGTTACATACATAAATAAAGATAAATTTTTAAAACTATTGGAAATAAATAAATCATGAACCAGCTTCAAAATATGAAAATTCGTCGAGTGCAAGCAATTGAGTAAATAAACCTAGATATGAAAAGTAAATTACAGTATGCATTTATATTACATTTTGTATGACGATTATATTTATCTATTTTGAATAATGTCAGATAATTTTAACGTAGAGCAAGTTATTTCATGTGGACCATTTTATCATCAATATCGACTCATGTTAGGAGCCATCAATATCAAAGAATAATTGAAGGCGCGCAGGTACTGAAGGTTTCCACCCAATACCACATTGCCTTTTTGGGAGGACTCTTCTTGTCTAGATGATCATTGGCTGAAACTGCACCACATTGCGTTGTGGATATCTTTGCATTTATAATTCCATATTCACTGCCAAAACCAAATTGTACGTAAATTTAGTTGGATTAATCAAATTTGTGGACGCAACTTCACATATCATAAATGATTTGCTTCTCTTTGCCCTCAATTCTTTTATCAGTGGTGACTAGAATGAGAATCTGGTCCATTTTTTGAGTGTCCTCTGACCCAGGTAACTCTGCGTTAAAGATTGAAACAAGGTAGCTAATTAGAATTGTTTATTTTTTCTTGTTCTCTATTTATTTATTATTGTTTTTTTTTTTTTTTTTTGTGTGTGTGGATGTATAGAACATTTGAGGGAAAATGATGTTCTTAAATGACAACTGATAAGATTTGTAGTTGTCACTTCGCTTTGAATCAGAGGCGAGGTCGACAAAATGGACAAGGCAAACTTCAATTTGAATTTCATGATTTGCATGTTTCTATCTTAATATAAATTATGATATAACGACGTTCCATCAAGATTAATAGGGTATCATTCAACATATTCTGGTAGATTTTCGTGTATTTTGACTTATTTAGTACCTTGTGGAAAATTTATATGAAAATACATTACACTAATGATATAGAGTTTGATTTTCTTTTTTCTTTTTCTTTTTTTTTAAATTTTATTGAAGCTGGGTTTCCGTTTGCTAAAGTTGTCGGTATTCAAGAGTTTATTACTGAAGGGTGTGACTCCCTCATTATTTCTCGGCTTTGGGTGAGCATTCCCCAGTTGTCTATGGTATGCTGGCTACTATTCATGAGTTTCATCAAGTTGAGATATCCTATGTTCGTAGACAAGGCAATAGACTTACTTATTTGTGAGCAAAATATGTGTTAGACATTAATGATTTTTTTTTTCTATGGATTGAAGAGAGTTATTGTCTCTTAGAGCAAGTTTTTCTCCATGACGTACTTGTTGCTTTTCATTTTGAATAAAATTCACAATATTCACATAAAAAAACAAAAAATAGAACAAAAAGACCGACCTTCTACTTTCCCCCCTGTATATGCAATGTTATACATACCAATTTCAAATAAAATTAAAGATTTTAATCATTTGGATAAATAATGCAAAATGTTAAAATGTTTTATTTTTAAAATTTCATGTTATATAGGTACATTTATATTTATTTTTTAAATTATTTTTTAAAATAAATAAATCATTGAAAATTAACTATCTCAAATACAAATTTTCATTGAAAAATGTCACTCTAGGGTTGTGCATTTAACCCACCAATGCCAACCAAACCCAATCCAACATGACGCCTTGGGTTGGCTTTCCATGCCGGATGATAAGTGTTGATCAAAGCGATTGCCCTTGATATCCCTACATATGCAATGAATTGTTTCAAGATTCTTGATGGTCTTTGCATTGGTTCGCTGAATTGGGCAAAATTAAGCAGACTCAAGGCTGGTGCTTTGATGAAAACAAAATTTGTTCTTACATGCTAGGCTTGTGACATATAACTTAAGGTTATTTTTATTTATTTATTTGTATTAATAATTTTATTGTTTCATTGATATTTGTGATGTTTCTTT
This sequence comes from Castanea sativa, assembly GCF_040712315.1. Taxonomy (NCBI): domain Eukaryota; kingdom Viridiplantae; phylum Streptophyta; class Magnoliopsida; order Fagales; family Fagaceae; genus Castanea; species Castanea sativa. Next base: position 25,198,799 of record NC_134024.1, on the reverse strand, counting down.
ACTTTAAATATGATGCATACTGTTAATTATTATACAACTTAGACAACCAAAATTTATGAAGTACCGCAAGCATTTCTTTACTTGTACTCAAGTTTGACCTTAACCTTTTTTTGTGTGGATTTTGTCAACATTTTCCGGTCCAAGCTTTTTATCAATACGATCACGACACCAAAAATTTGCAGACTCACATTATGCCCACGTGAATACAGAATAATCAGGGGAAAAAAAGGAAGAGAAGACTAGATTTGCTGTATTTAAATTATTGAGCCCTGAAAGATCTCAATTCCAAGAGAATGTTTGTATTACTTTTATTAAGTATTAACAATAAAATATAATTTACAAGTTTAAGAACTTTGAGACAAGATTGCCAACCTTTGCCAGCAAAAACTTTTGCAACCTTTTTGGCACTTGCATTATCATCATAAGTGATTTTATCCATAAAACCAATCTCTTTAGGAATGTTCACCATCCCTTACCAAAACTAGCTTTTCTTTTGCCATGTTCATAGTTTTGGAGGTTCACATTGTTAGACCCTCCTAATATCTGGCACCTTTTGTCTTGCATATGAAAATGACCATAATAATAAAAAAGAATGGAAGGTGAAAAAAGGTGTTACATCATATATGGAATCCTTTCCCAAGTCATGTTTTCAATAAATTCCGTAACATAGTTTGGTTAAACATATTGCTTTATGGGCATCAAAACTATGAGCATCAAATACAAGTAATCAGAAGAGTATCACATCATATACAAGTAACCATCTCTTTCTCTCTCTCTCTCTCTCTCTCTATAGTCTTTATCATAGCCAAAGTAAGCAGACTTCTAAAGCATTTTGTCAATGTTAATCTTCATACTCTATGATTCATGCTGGTCAATTTGTTGTCACAATATGCAGCATTTTCACAATTATGCCCTTGGTTTGATACTTTGATTGCTTTGAACTTGCAAAGAAAAAGGAGGATTGAAACGACAAGTGCCTTGGATAATTATTAATAACTTGCAAAGAAAAATTAGACAAGGTGATTACAATTTTGCTTTATTCCAGGAACGGAGTATTTTTAGTAGGTGCAACAAATCCTAATTTTCAGCAAAAATTGGTTTCCATGCAAAGAAATACATATTACCCACAGTTTTTATATACCCCTTTGGTCTGAGCTGGTATGTTACCCTCTAGTTACTAAAGAAAATGACATCAGAAAGACATTGAACAAACTCAATCTGTTTGCGCATGTTCTTCCTTTTGTCCACAATTTCGGCATGTGTGGCTGTACATCTAATATCATATTTCTGCACTCAAAAACATTATGTACTGTTGCCTTAAAAGTAAAACTTCCTCTACAAGTGCATCATTATGTTCTGTTCAAGGGTAATATTTAGTATCTTTTAGCATCGGTTACAGTATGCAGAGGAGCTACTGACAATTCACATCTAGGCCAGAACATGACAAACTTTTCATTATATCCCACCATAAGATTCCAAAAACTGTTAATTTTTTCCATGTGCCCTTCTAATAACACCTATTGAATTTTTTTGTCTTTTCACCCTTTACAGCAAAAACCTGATTCAGAACATAATATATGGACAAGCATTGTTGGTCTGTCAAGAATCTAGATTATTATTTCTAAGAAAAAAAGAAATTCTGGTTGAACAGTGGTGTCATATGACTACTATTTTGGTTTCAACACTCACTATGAATAAGGTTAGAATGAATTAGAAATTATAATTCAAAAGCATCAAAATGGAAACGGGCACCCCATACTAAAAGTTAGAAAAGCATCTCACTATTCCTGTTTTTTAGTTGGAATCTGAAGCACAGTCATGGCAGCTTTGTAATTGTGATCGGTAATCAATAAACCGTTTTTAAATGGATGAGTACTGTTTTTTTTATGTTAAAACTGAAAAAAAAAAAAGGGGGGGGGGGGGGGGGGGAGAGGGGGGGGACAAGATGCAGAATTCACGACTGGGAAGGTTGTAATATCCTTAAGAGAACAGAGGTAATGATTTCTAGAAACAGGATGTGACTTCAGGTGGCTTTTAGCCTTTAGAATGTGTAAGTACATTCAAAGTGGGCTTATGGTTCTTCAGCCAGAATTAGCACCAACTAGTAGGTTGAGTTTCACCTGTTGCATAGGATTCTTTTAGGTTTTAATGAGTCGTCCAGGCCATAATAGTTTTTATTGCCATTTGTAAAGTCACAGCTCTTGTGAGTGTTAAAATTAGGTTTCAATTTTACTGAACAAGATTACTTTGTAATGTCTGACGAGTAGTGTAAAATGGCCATCCATAAAGGTACCGTCGTTACTGAAGACGACTGTCATTACTAAGGACGATCGTAAGTGCACATTAATACCCAGATGTGTATTCCTCACTTAAATAACACTTGTAATAGATGTACAACAATTTTAGCCACCAACTCACAGCTGTTACAACCACCTCAAGCTGACCGTTACGTAGCCATTACAAGACATTGAATGGGGAGGTTAAATGGCTATTAAATGAGTCATTTAACCCTCCAGCTCAATCATAACGCCTGAGAAGATAAATGCACAAAGCATTTGATAGATAGCGATAAAGTGCTCGTCCATATTGCAAATCATCTGTTAGGGCCCAAATATTTTTTACCCTATTATTATGTTAACCACAAATATTTCATATCTCATTATCTAAATTGAGACATGATATAAACTATCACAAAAAGTCCAAAAAACTCATATCTTTTCAAATTTTATTTTTATTATTTAGTTAAGCCCAAAACCGGCCCTATGAGCCTAATACGCACATCCTATTCTATTTAAAGCCCAAAAATACTTATGCTTGCCAATATTTGAAAAACCCATGATTCAAGTCCATGGCAAAACAATTTTATCAATGGAATTCAAATCCATAATCAAAGCTCATGGTTTAAAGCCACGACAATTTTATCAATGGAATTCAAATCCATAATTAAAGGCCATGGTTTAAACTAATGACAATTTATTTATAAAAAACCCACTTCACATTGGTAATATCAAAAGCCCAAAACATATTGGCAACATCAAAAACCCAATTCTCATTGGCAACATCAAAAACCCAATTCTCATTGGCAACATTATCAAAAGCCTAATTCTCATTGGCAATATCAAAAGTCCAATTCATATTGGTAATATTAAAAGTCCAAGCTAACTACTTGATACTATGTTATCAAAAGCCCAAGATTATTAATACTTGGCAAAATACCATATCATAAGTATTTTACTTAAAAGTCCAATAATGAACAATCTTTTAAGTTCTTAAACCTATTACTATAATATTACAAGCCCGTGAAATCTATGACAATTATCTATTTTCAAAACCCATGGCAATCATCTTATAAAAGCTCATGGAAAGTTATGATTATTTATCTTAGACCCATGACATTTATTTCATATCATATTATAAACTCATGGTCATTATTTATCTTATATCACAACATTCATAATATTTATTTCCAAAACTTATGATAATTATTCATACTACAAACCCATTATGATTATCTATAGAAAAACTCATGAGAATATCATATTATTTCATTATAGTGGTTATTACCATATTTGAAACACATGGATATTGCCTCTATTTAAAACCCATGATAAATATTATTCTTAAGAAATATTGGAGGTCATTTTATAAAAGCCCCAAAGAAAATATCATTTATAAAATAATCCATGACAAAAATTATGAGAAACTGTACAAATTGTTATTTAAAGCACATGGAAATTAATACTCAAAGTCTATCATAAATATTTATGAAAGCTCATAAATACATTTCATTTTTACTAACAACTAAAGCCCATGTGGAATAAAATTACATAGCAATATATGGTAGCTTTGTCCATTTTGTAGGGCTCACAATGAGAAAGTAAAAAAATAGGACCAAGTGGAGAGAACCACCAAGTCAAAGGCCCATCAAAGTACTCAGCCCTCATGGCCAAGCCTAACATGAAGTTTCAGCCAAAACAGCCCATGTGTGCAAATTGACCCAGCTGGAGAACTTCATTCAGTTCTGCCTTCCGCTGGAGGTCACCTCAAGAAGCAACTAAGCTCCCAAACCAAATTAGGAGCTGACCACCTGTCCTAGCAGCCACTCTACCACTGCCAATCATGATCTGAACAACACTAAAGCCTAAGTTGACACCTAAAAGCTAATGGGTAATAAATACCATTCCTCTCTAAGTTTTGGTAACAACTTAAGGAAACCATAACCAAGACCTCAAAACTCATGAAATCCTCAACTAAATAGCTTATTTTATTACTAAAAATGTATGTAATTGATTCATGAACCAAGCTCATGAATCTTAAAGGGAAAATTTGGAAACATGTGGTTTGGAAGGCATAAAAGAATCTCCAGCAAAACCCTCTGAAGTGGACTTAAACTTTGATACTTGGCTTGGGGTGTTGAATCCTACTTCCTAGGGTCCAAATCTCAGTTGCAGCACTAAAATTCCTCCTTGATACCTACCTTAATCCTATTGGTTAAACTCAACTTTAGAAATCTTGACATTTAATGCAAGATTATCCCAAATACTCACCATGTGTCATATTACCCAAAGAAGCAAGCAACCTCAAAAGCAAGTCTCCCATTTATGGCCAAATCCTAGAATAATTAAGTCTGCTATTTTGCCCCTGACCAGTCCTACGTTTTTGGATTTTTGATAGTTAATACCTCCTAAAACACCACTATAAAAGGGTAAGCACACCAGCTCACAAAACACACACCAACGCCTCTGAAATTTCTAATTTTCTTGTCACTTTGCTTGTGGTTTAGCTCTCCCCAAGCTTATAAATCATTCCCCTTAACCCCCACTCACTTAGCCTCAGACGTTCCTGTTCATTTTCTACATATTCTAAGTTCATAAATGCTTCCTAATCAGTCATAAACAACCCTTTACCCATTAAAGACTTAGCTTTAGCATTAACTCCATCATACCACCACAAGTACCAACTCACTCTAAATAGTCCTTACTACCCCATTCATACTCCACATATATATTTCATAAGAATTTTAGTTCAACATTTGCTGCACTGAGCTGAAATCTCTTTCTCTTTCTTAGTTCCATCCTATTTTTTCCTCTTTTACTTGTAATTATGAAGCCTTTAATCCTTATTTATTGTTATTATGATGAAAACCATAATGTCTTAGATACGATGGAAGTGTTCCCTCTTGTTGACTTGATAATAATGAAGAAACTATATGATTTTTTATCTTGTAAACACATTTATTGACTAATCAAACTTTACCGCTGGAGTTCTGTCATATTCACTACTAGACAATTTTTCCTCTTGTGTACTTGTTATAAGGGGTCCACTTTTATATTAATTGACTATGGAGGAAATGCATAATTTTTACTATGCAAATACATTTATCAATTTTCTAGACATCTTCCAATAGATGTTTCTCTTGTTTACCGCTGTTACCGCCGTCCAATTATGTGCATTTAATGGACGTTATGAATGTTAAAGGGATGAGGTTAAGTGGTCATTATTGAGCCATAAATCCTCTAGCTCAGGTACAACGTAAGGAAAGGCCAACAAATTAGATATTTACTCACACAAATGCTATATAAAGTCAGGATAGACAAGTAAGTGATTGATATTGAATACACACACAAATTACTCTACATATTACAAATTTCTAAAGAGTTTGAGCTAACTTAAGCATCAGAGGGTCTTTGGCAGGCCCCAAATTGGTGTTATTATCTAATTAGTGTTTTCTCTCATATAGGATCTGAAGGTCGTCTATTGTACTGACGAGGTGAAATCGCGTTTTATCAATGCCCATCCTACCATCTAAAATTAGTTTCAAAATTAATGTCATAGTTGACTAGTTATATCTCTAAAATTAACATCCTAGTTGTCATTAGTTTGCAATACCCACTCCAATCAATTGACCAATTTATTGATTTTATCAGTAGATTTGGATGATGAGGTGGACAATACAAATTAAACTAGACTTTGGGTGTTGACTGGCAAATTTATGGTTGAAACAAGCCAGACCCCCCCCCCCCAAACCACAAATTTAGTGAGAGTCTGCACAAGTAATCTATAAACTATTACTATTTGAGAAAGCTTCCTTCTTGTTTTCTTCTTTGGAAGAGAAGGAGGGGAAGATAAGAAGGCTATTTAAATAAATTAAATTAAAACATTATTTAGTGTATAGTGTGGATCAGTGATAACAAGTTTGTGTCGATTTATTGAAACTAACATGTTTAGTTGCAAAAATTACACATTAACTCACTGCAGTTATCTTCAGGCAAGAAAGAAGCCCCTTGCAAGCTGCAAGCGTTAGGACAGCCAGCCATTAACTCTCCTTTATACCTTCATCACCAATTACAGTGACATCCAAATTGTTAATGATTGTTTCCTTCTGTATTATCAACTCTACGGGTTGAATTTCTCACCTTCAAAACCATAATAATGTTTGAATTTTACTAGGATGGCCCAATGCTTTGATGTATCTCATGCTAGACAATGAACTCCAACTCTGGTTTGTTATCCATTTTCAATGAGGGGCCAGAAGGAAGCCACCACTGTAACAAATCATCCCATCTCTTAGATGATAAAAGGGTTAGGCTTAACACTTATTCTTCCCCTGGCCATAGTTCTTCACCATGCCACCATAACCTTGATTTTTGCAAGTTCATGCCTGCCCACAGTTCTCTCTTGCCTGATTCTACAAGTTGGGTGACATTTAATCTGGGTTTTTCAATTCAACCTCCAAAATTTCATGTACCTACCTCTTATACCTTCTCATTTTGTGTCATAAAAGAGAGGTTTTTCTTGGAAGTAATTAGGACCCTGCTTTTTGAATAAACTTTCCTCCAGGAACAGAATAAAGAAATAATGAATTTTTCCCAAGACATGTTGTGTAATTTAAATACTCAACTTCCTCAAAGCATCTCAGGAGGCGCATGTTATTAGGGCAATGAACCATGGGAGTTTTTCATGATCCATCACATACTGCTTTCAAGTGTCCATTTAAACATGATAAAGCCCAATAGATTTCCTTTCTTTCCTCATGATTTGTATCTCTAGCAAGAAATTCATGGACCTTATCCCCTACTTGGATTAAGCTACAACCAGGAACTTTTTCCATGCCTTGCTGTCTCATTGCTACCCGAGAGATTAAAGCATCTCTCCACTGTCCAATTGATGCACTCAAATTTGAAATCAGTGTCAAATAGTTAGGATTTGAAGGCTCCAGCTCCATAATTTTCCTGGTTACAGACTCTAACATATCCCCGTTTCCATGAATCTTACATGAACCCAGTAGAGTGGCCCAAATGACAGCATTTGGCTCTAAATGCATGCCTTTGATAAATTGTACTGCTTCTTCCAACTTCCCTGCTCGACCCAGAAGATCAACCATGCAGCCATAATGCTCAATTCGGGGTACAATACCAAACTTGTGCACCATCAGGTCAAATACCCTTTCACCTTCTTCCACCAACCCTCCATGAGTGCAAGCAGACAGAACAGCAATAAAAATGACATCATCTGGCTTAATACCTTCTACATGCATCCTATCGAAGAGAGCTAGTGCTTCTTTGCACTGACCATTAACAGCTAGACCCAAAATCATTGTAGTCCATGTAATTACACATGTTTTAGCCATCTTATCAAAAACTGCTTTTGCATTTTCTATATCTCCACATTTTGCAAACATGTCTATCAAAGCATTGGCTAAAGGAATAGACAAGTTGAAATTGTTTCTCTTAGTATAAGAATCAATCCATTTCCCATGTTTAAGAGACCCCATGTGAGAACACGCAGAAAGTACACTGAGCAAAGTTGTCTGATCAGGCCTGCACTTGCCATCTATTAACATCTGATGAAATGCATAAAGAGCTCGATCAAACTCATGGTTGTGAACATAACTAGCAATCATAGCATTCCAAGAGATAACATTCTTAAATGGCATCTGATCAAAAACGTTCCTTGCAGATTCAAGATCACCGATCATAGTGTACCCAGAAATCATAGCTGTCCAAGAAACTACAGTTCTCTTTGGCATCTGATCAAAAATACACTGTGCAGACTTGATATCACCCAACCTTACATAGCCAGAAATCATAGAATTCCAAGAAACCTCATTTCTCTCTGGCATCCTCTCAAAGACAGAGCGAGCCAATTCCATATTTCCGGCTTTAGAAAGCCCCGAAACAACAGAATTCCATGAAACCATACTCCTCTCAGGCATCAAACCAAACAACCCAATTGCAAATTCAACCTCTCCATGCGCCAAGTACCCAGAAATCATTGAATTCCACGACACCACGTCTCTTTCAGGCATTTCCTCAAACACCTGACACGCAGAATCCAAATTCCCACTGCATTTAGCATAGAAATCCAAAAGGGTATTCTGAACAAAAACACTTGAACCAAATCCTAGCTTCACAATATCACCATGAATCACTCTACCATTTCCTAGAGCTTCAAACGTTTCAAAACACCTCAGAAGAAAAGTGAAGGTAAAACTATTCGGCAAAATCGCCAAGGCCTTCATTTGATCATAAACACGCAATGCACCATGATGGGTCTTTCCAACAAAGCATTTAATCATAGTATTGTAGGAAATTACATTGGGATACTGAGAATTTCGAAAAATGCGAACCGCGTAATCAAGGGAAACAAGTTCGGAGGCAAGAGTGATAAGCTTAGGCAACACAAAATCGCTTTCATGGAGGCCATGCATGAGAATTTGAAGATGGGTTTGCTTCAATTCCCTGATAGTTTTACAGTTCTGCAAGAGTTTCAGCATTCTTAGCCGACCTTTTAGGCTTATGGGTCATTCAAAAGACAGTTGCTCTAGCTGCTTCATGGAGGGAAAAGTTCAAAAACTATGGGAAGGGCATTTATGTTATTATATCGAAGTTTATGGCTGTTGAATACAATTTACATCTTATAAAGAAATTTGTGTTAATTTGCTCATTTGTTCTACTGTTTCAACTTTCAAGATAGTAACTATAAACTATTTGTTAATTTTTTTAGCTTAAAGTGGCAAAACATCATTTATGTTATGATGTACTCTTCGCTGATTTTTTAATAAAAGTTATAGTCTTCATTCTCAAAAAAAAGTATTGCAAGGTACAAAATTTCAATATGAACGTTGTTGGAATTTGTTGAAACACTCACCAAAATGGTTGGTTATTGTTAACAATCAGCAACCAAAAAAAGAGGGAGATTTGAGGCATCTTCATCTTCTAATCTAGAGTCAATAAGTTTAGAGGATGATAATATTCTACAGGTTCTAATTGTAAACTTGGAGAGACCACCAAGGGTGAAGGCCGAAAAAGAAAGATTGAAGAAACAGAAGTGCAAAGAATGTATGACTTTACATATGGAAGACATATTGAATGTCGTGATGGAAGAAAGAAGAAAAATGAGTGAGATGAAAATGACTTGTATTAAGAAAGGACGTCTTGCAAACCATGAGCATGAGATGGTGCGAATTCAACTCAAGGATAAAAAACTTGAAATGGCAAGAATGAAAATGGAATTGGATATATATAAAAAAAAAAAATCAAAAGAGGAATATGAAATGGAAAAATTGAGAATGGAAAAGCTGAAGGAGGACAATAAAATAAAGAAATTAAGAAGAATCAAATGAAGGAAGATGGTTTCATAATATGTGTGTGTGTGTGCATGCGCGCGCACGCGTGCATTCGTATGCATGTGTGTGTGACTATAAAAAAAAAACTAGCCTGTTGGAAAATATGACTATTAGAAAATTTGAAAATATTATCGTTGGAAGATTTAAAAATATAGTCGCTGGAAATTAATAGAAAAATAATAAAGAAATATTAAAAAAGAATAAAGAAAGATTAAATAAAGAATGAAGAAATTATATTTAAATAAGATAGATAAATGATAGAGAATTTGTTGGAAAATGTATTTTAAATAGTAGGCAGGTAAAAGGTAAAAACAACTGTTCACACTCCAAGCAGTACAAAAATTTAAAGAAGCTGTTGGAGATATTCTTAGGACCGGTTTAGTTTCAAGAATAGGTGTATCTACTTTTGATTTTCTTTATTCTATATTCAAATCCTAAATTTGATTATTTAGGATTTGAATATAGAGAAAAGCACTTATTTTTATATTTGGTAGTATTTGGTAAATTGTTTTAAATACATAATTTGGGTATATAATACATCATGCCTGTGTTTGGTCATTATTTTCTATTAAAAAATAAATAAATTTTCTCACTCACATATCATATCACTAAAAAAAAAAAAAAAAGTAATTTTGTGCTTTCACAATATTTATGAAAATGCCACTGTATTCGTATTCATAGAAAACGAAAACAATGAAAAGTTTTCTTTAAAAAAAAAAAAAAAATTCAAATCCAACTTTTAGGATATTGAAAGTGAAATTTAAATTCAATTACTAAAACCAGTTTTTAGTGGTGAGACCCTCTAAAAACTGGTTTTATTGGTGTAGGGTAAGATCGAACTCAGATATTTTATTCAATGACAAAAAACTCACCAAAAACACACTTTATAATGAGGTGAGAGTTCATAAAATAAAAAATAAAAAAAAAAGTGGTGGCGTCTACTCCTAATAATTGCTCTTTAGTATCGGATAAAGTCACCAATTAATTTTATTGGTACAGGGTAAGATCCAACCCCAAATCTTATGTTCAGTGACAAAAAAAACCCACCAAAACACACTTTATAACGAGGCGATAGTTTGTAAAAATGGTGAGGTGAGAGCTGCATGTTATAAGAAGCTCTCTCCAAAAACTAAATAAACAGTTGGATTTGAAGTGGAAATAAATGAAACTTTAAAAAATGAGAGTAACTTTGTCCCAAAATCCTAAAGAAACTACAAACTGCCCAGTCTACTATCATCAAACACAAACCCAATACATAAATCAAAATCCAAAAACAATTAACCAAAGCTCTGATTATTGTACCCCAGAGACTCTACCAATTCTCACTAATTGGTGTTACCTCATAAGGAATCACATCTCTGAAGGATCACTTAGAGAAGCTCTTGTTGTGTACAATAATATTAGGCGAAAAGGACTTGACTATGTGGGTGTAGTCCCTTTAATTCTCAAGGCTTGTGCTTCTCTTTCTTTCCTTGGTTTTGGGAAAGCTTTGCACGCTGAGACGATAAAGACCCGGGTGGATTGCAATGTGATTGTTGGGACCTCATTGCTTGGTATGTATGCTAAATGTGGTGATATCATTGATTCACGTAAAGTGTTTGATTATTTGCCTGAGAGAAATGTTGTAACATGGAATGCCATGATTGGTGAATACTTGAGGAATAAAGATACGAATTCTGCATCAATTTTGTTTGAAAAGATGTCAATAAGAAATGCAGTGACTTGGAATGAAATGATTGATGGGTTCGCAAAGGGTGGAGATATTGGTATTGCAAGGCAATTGTTCAACAGGGTTCCTCATGAGTTGAGGAATGTGGTTACCTGGACTGTGATGGTTGATGGGTATACCAGCAATGGGAAAATGGAGGCTGCAAGGGAAGTTTTTGAGGAAATGCCACACCGGAATTTCTATGCATGGTCTTCAATGATTTCTGGGTACTGCAAGAAGGGTGATGTGAATGAGGCCAAGGCTATTTTTGATCGAATTCCTGTCCGGAATTTAGTGAATTGGAATTCGTTGATTTCTGGGTATGCTCAGAATGGTTTTTGTATAGAAGCTATGGAAATGTTTGGCCAAATGCAAGCTGAAGGATTTACACCTGATGAAGTCACTATTGTGAGTGTTTTATCTGCTTGTTCTCAGTTGGGGCTGTTGGATGCTGGTAAAGAAATCCATTGTCTGATACATCGTAAGAAGATTTGGGTTAATGTGTTTGTTTTGAGTGGATTGGTTGACATGTATGCGAAATGTGGGGATTTGATTAATGCAAGGTTGGTCTTTGAAAGAATGACTGAGAGGAACACTACCTGTTGGAATGCTATAATCTCGGGTTTTGCCACTCATGGACAATGCAAAGAGGCTCTAGAGTTTTTTGACAGAATGGAAAGTTCAAACAAAAGGCCTGATGATATAACTTTTCTTTCTGTTCTCTCAGCATGCGCACATGGGGGGCTTGTGAATGAAGGTATAGTAATATTCTCCAAGATGGAGAAGTATGGCTTGGAAGCAAGTGTCAGGCACTACGGGTGCTTAGTTGACCTTTTGGGGCGAGCAGGGAGACTAAGAGAGGCTTATGATCTGGTGAAGAGAATGCCAATGAAACCTAATGACACGGTTTGGACAGCTATGCTGGGAGCTTGTTGGATTCATCAGGACAAGGATATGACAGAAAAGATAGTGAAAGAAAGCGCACAGAATGTGAACATGGTGACTGCTACTGATTCACATTACGTTCTTCTGTCACATATTTATGCTGCTTCGGACAGCTGGGAGAAAGCTGAAAGGATGAGAACGGTCATGGATAACAAAGGGCTACAAAAGACACCAGGGTGCAGCTTGATTATGCCAGGCAGCACTAAGAACACATTTTGTGTTGATGCTAGATAAAGCATAGATCTGTACTGGATTTTGCATAACCATGTTTGTTTCTAACTTCTTGACTATATGCTACTTTCCAAAAGGATCCTGTCATCGCTGGAAGAAGGAACTATTGTGGTTGACATTCTGCTTCAGTTTAATGATTATCAGAAAGTTTAATTGCAAAGGTGCTGAACTTTGAAGGTTTAATCAAATGCAGAGCTGGAGGGATGGCCTTCTATACCTACTTTGATGCTTCAAACCCATGTCAGGTAACTGCAAGAAAGCTTTTTACGAATTTAATATGCACCAAAGATGTATGATATCAAGTTGAACCCAAAATTTCCACCACCAACACACTTTGCTTTTAACTATTATTGAAGTTCTCCCCCCCCCTCTTGTAATTGTTGTAAATTACACTATACAAACAATATATTTATGCTATTTGATATGCGCCAAGATGTATGATATCAAGTTGAACCCAAATTTCCACTACCAATACACTTTGCTTTTAACTATTTTTGAAGTATTTTCTTTTTTCCTCTAATTGTTGTAAATTACACTACAGAAACAATATATTTATGCTGTCTCATTTAATGAGAGACTTAAATTAGACAACGCGAAAAGAGTCAGATATCCTTTTCAAATCGCTGTAGTGCCTCTTCCACTGAAGACCTACAAAAAGAAAAAGAATTATTGAATACTTTTCCTTTGGTTATATTGAAGCATATCAAAATAAATATCCATACCACTTGCTGTTACATTAAACAAGTAGAGGCGATTTCCAGCGGCAGTTGCAGTGATAAGAGCATGAGGTGGCTCTAATTCATACTGGTAGTATGTTCTTCCTGAGTGTTCTGCTACATTCATACTTATAACCTTCCCTTCTACATTTTCACCAATCACTTCAGGTCCAAATGCATTAATCACTTTATCCGGAGGTCCAATTAGTTCAATTTTAGCATTGTCACCAAGACCTATACATATAATACACAACCACAACAAATATGTGAATATCAAACTTCATTAACTCACACGCACACGCACACGCACACACAAGAAAATTGTTGCTAGAGAGCTAAGTTCATATGAAGATTTTCTTTCCTCAAGCACATTCCACCACCATTCTTATAAAAAAAATTAGTTCATATGAAGATTTGATGCACAACTAATCAGATTTCTTATAGCAAAAATGCATCCGAGGGAATTCTTTTAAATGAAGAATGCTTAAATTTAGGGAACCTCACCATCACTAAATCTGAGAACAGGAGCAACAATTACAAATAGTTTTCCTTCCTTAGAGCTACCAAATCTCAAATCAATTTCTGTCCCACCTAGATCTGCTATCGATACTGGAACCTGTTATACAGACATAATGAAAAATATAGAGAACTAAGATAAGATAAACAGAAAAAAAATGAAACGGAGAATATCCAAGTTAAAAGAGACATGGAATTAGATATTTCATTTTGCTTCTATGAAACAGAAGGAAATTTATTTGAAATGTAATGGCTTGAATATGCAGTTCAAATGTAAGTCCAAAGTTAAAACTCAGGTTTCAGTTGTACATTATCACCTGTTCCCAATCCTGAGAGACAGTAAATACTTAGGGGATGATAGGACTCCAAAAGAGACATGGAATTAGATATTTCATTATATTTCTATGAAAAAAAAAGGAAATTTCTTTGAAATGTAACGACTTGAATATGCAGTTCAAATGTAAGTCCAAAGAGTTAAACTCAGGTTTCAGTTGTACATTATCACCTCTTCCCAATCCTGAGGGACAGAAAATGCGTAGGGGATGATAGGACTCCATCCAACACCATGTCCTCCAGACTTCTCATCTGGCCTGCGGTATGTCCTCCAACCTGTCTGAGCATATGTTTTCCTAGTTAACTTGGCCATACTTATAAAAGAACAAAAATAAATATATAAAGACAATGGCAAGTAGTTTGAAAGGTTCCAGAAGTTCAAGCATATGAAATTATAGAGGCATTCTATGCACAATTTTGGGCTCCATATGGAAACCACAGAAAGTAGTTCAAAATCTATGAGGTAAGTAAAATTTTTTGCATGGTCCAAGACCAGATAGAACTTTGAGATGCCATTTATTAATGTTGATTGATCTTTTAGTTCTATCAGCTCTGTCCCTTCCCCCCCCCCCCCCTCTTTTTGTTGCATGATAAGTATATGTAGCAGATAGTAACTCCGGCTTACAGATATTGATGGAGAATGTTAAAGGGATCATTTCCTGCTGTTTTTGTAATTTGGTTTACATCATAAAACTAAATTGGAAAGAAATAGTTTCAGATAATCTTTCTAAAAAAGAAAAAAAAAAAAGGCTACTATATATGAACTTAATCACTGAAAATGTCTAGGTACTCCCAAGCAAAAGGGGATATGATTTTTTATAATATTGCAGTTCTCTTCCAAGCTGAGAAAGGAAAAAAGAAATAGTTTTTTTTGCTTCATGACTATAAGACATAACTAAGGAGCAATTATGTCCTCTCCATAGAAGTTTTCCTCAATTGCATGTTGATATCATTTATCATTATTATCATTTAGAAATTAGAAATTAGGCAATTAAAAAAAAAAAAAAGCAGGGCAATTAGAATGGAAGTGAACAGAACAATATGAAAAACCAACCTTGTTCATCTGGTTCAGACAGACCAGGTATCCTCCCAGCTAGAAGGCCTTGTTTAACCACGGCCAAACCTTCTCTTGGAGAACCCAAACCTGTTGAAGAGATTAAAGATACCCCAGAAACCAAAACTGATCTTCTCTTCATCAACCCAGTCCATTTCTCAATTCCTCCATCAACCACTTTACTCTCTCCTGAATCAGGAATAACTTTTGTTGTAGAAATCCCATTTTCCAGTGAACACTGAGTAAGCATATGACTAGAAGGAATTATCTGCTGGTGGTATCTCCAAGAAAAGCTGCAGCTAGTAAATAAGCTTGTTCCCATGTTCTTCAAAACTCAAAGGTAAAAAGACAAGTGTATTCTGATTCAAAGAGCCCAAATTTTTTCAGCTAAAAATAGAAACTTGGTATGCTTTTTGTTGTCTCCGGAAAATTTAAGACCAGCAACTGCTTGTGGCAAAACCGAAACTTGGTTGGAAAATGTTATAATTGTGGAAGTTGAGGTCCTCAGGTGTTGAAGTTTGGGTAATGGCTATGTGTGGACGTGGCATCAAAACTGTGCACAATCTGGATTCTCTATGCTAAAAGATTATCAGTCTTAGCCTGACGCGTGGCAAAGTTATTTCATCACCTTTCTGCAAGATCTCCTTTTCTCTTTGGGCCTCTAGGATACCCATCATTGAACGTTTTTTTTTTTTTTTTGCTCTGCGTTTTAGAAAATTACATTAAATAAAGTGGCAGCTTTTGCCTAGGACACAGTTCTCATGCTTAAATCCACACCTTACTTATATGCCAACTATTGAATTTCAGTATTTTCATGTGAGTTCACCATAGGTAATTGAGTATGTTGTGTTAACTTATACATCAATCACAGATTGACATAAAAGTAATGTGTGAATTTGGGTGTAGGAAGAAGTGTGTCAATATTATTCTATGTTATGGCCTCATTACAAGTTATTAGGAAAAAAATGGTGCCTTTCTATTGTGATGCCTAATGCTCTTAGGGACAAAACGTTCTCTAATAAGAATTGCATCAAGGTTTTTTCATGGGTAAAATTTAATTTTTAACTTTGACATAATAGAGTGTTCTATTATTAAAATCTTATATGATACAGTACTAGGTTTGTTTTAGGATTTGTAAAAGTTAATATGAATCATAAAAATAGATCAATTTCAAATGGAAATAATCTTCATACGAAATGAATGGCTTTTGAACATCTCTACCATAAAAAATAGATCAATTTCAAATGGAAATGATCCCCATGCAAAATAAATGGCTTTTGAACATCTATACAATATTCAGCCAAAAAAAAGAAGAAAAAGAATATACATACTTTAAAGTTATAAACATGTTACATATATACATACTTGTCCAATGGTGTGGATGTTGGGCTCCTCAATATCATATTCTTGAATCGAGGATTGAGCAAAATAGAAATCCAATGCATACAAGATCCATTCTATAGATAGAATTAATTAATATTTAGGTCAAGCATTTTTCATTTTTTTTCCCTTAACATCGGTGTCCATAACTCTTTGAACACCTAACTAATTTTTATAGGTGCGTGGTGGGAGATAGAATCCATTTTCAAGAGAGTCATATATATATATATATATATATATATGTATGTATGTATGTATGTATGTATGTATGTATATGCCAGGGGCCATGCCGCTCTCCTTTGCCCGTGATTAATTAAGTACATGGAAGAACTCCTTGGGAAAGGTTTCTTAAATGCTGGTTATGAGTGTTTCCGAACTTAAGATCTAATGAGATTTTTGAAACCATTAAACTAACCCTTGGAATTAGGCAAAGCTTCTTCAATACCATAGTAACATGATTAACTGTATATAAGCAAAGGCAAAACAAAAGTGGTTGTAGATTGCTTGAGCTATATGATATTAATATGAGTTCTTTTATCTTGTGTCACATTTACCTACACGTGGCACCGATACCATGGTGCTTTACGCACCATAAATCTACTGTAAATAATCTTCACCTATATTAACTATTCATGCACTGAGGATTTGTAATTTAGATTAGGAAAATGTTAAACATTACTAATTTTATAATTTTATTATAAATTTTTATAAACACACAAAATATTTATAAACACAGATAATAATTAATTAATGTGATTGATTGGTGCTAAATCAACAATACAATAAATAAAATTTTTAATTTTCTTTTTATGATATGTTTATAAATTAACTCATCAATTAATATGATTTACATATAATAAAATTTATAATATATATAGTTAACGATACTCTTTACATCAATTTTTTAGTAAAAAAGATTAACCTTGGTCTGCATTGATGCTGAGCAAGAAATTCTTGGACAAATAATTGCAAATTGGTGCATTTTGTGGAGCAGAAATTATGGAAATGAATGATGAGACTGGATAACGGAAATGATTCCGCTATTTTTTGTAGTGTTGAAACTAGCACTACAAGAATTTTAGTTTTTTGTGACCAATGTTTTAGCAACGACCAAAAACTCGTCACTATTAGGCATACATTAGCGACGATAATAAATGTTCATCGCAAATAAGTGTATTTTAGCGACAACACTAAGGTAGTTGCTAATAAGTCGTCGCTAACGCCATGAAGGGAATTTTATTTACTTTTGGAAAATGGAGGGAAACTTTTAGCAACGATAATAAATTTTGTTGCAACGACATTTACGTCGCTAAAATAAGGTTTATTTTAACGACGATTTCTATCGTTGCTAATAATCATCTTTAGTGACGACTTTATGTTTCATCACAGATATGTGGCCAAAAATATATAATAAGTAAATTATATATATGCTTTATTTATCGGCGATGACACATTAGTGGTCGCTATTAGAAGGCTATTTGCGAGGACACAACATGTCATCGCAAATATATCTACCTAAATATTATGGAGGGTAAAATTTTCACTCTCAAAAAGTGGTGGGAATTATTGGAGGGAAGCAGATTATATATTAGTAACAAATTAGGTTGTCGCTATAAGGGATCTTTTAATGCAGACAAATATTGTCGTCACTAATATGTGTCTAAAACAATTTTGATATAATATGATTTTTTTTTTATATCAAATCCTCCAAATGCCTCTTAAAATATTTAAAATGACATAAATTTCTTTAAAATATTTGAAATGATAAAAATACCATTAACCTCGTCAAAATGACCAAAATATCCCCAAACTTATATAATGACCAAAATACACTTAAAACCTCTAAAGTAACTTAAAACTTTCAAATCCGTTTGAAAAAAAAAGAAGAAGAAAAAAATGAGACAACGGAGGGCTTGCTGCTTCAAAATACTCTCAAATCATAATGTTATCCATTTGAAACTTGAAATCGATAAAATAATAAAAAATGAGAAAGTTTTGATTCCACTCAAAATACTAACTAATTCTCATAGTTATCAAAATGTGAATCGTATCGTGAATCAATTTTTGATTTTTCTGTATCATGTGTCATAAGAAAGGTATTAGTCAATATTTACCAAACTAATAAGTTCATTATAAATATATGAAAGGTATATTCATTATAAATTCATAATATATTCAACCAATAACCAATTCAATAATCAATTATGTAATAATATTTACCAAAAGTAAGTAAATAAATCAAATTAAAATATATTTATAACATACTTATTCAAATTAATTAAAATCAAAAGTTGTAATACATGATATATGAGCAAAAATTATTAAAATTTTCATCATTTTGCCTAATCAACTTTATCTAAGTTAATATTAACATGATGTTCATCATCTTTCAAAATTATTTCTTCATTAACATTTTCTAACAACTACTCCAATACCCAATAATCCAATGAAAACCTTCCCACTGAACCTAATTTCACAAAGTCTAGTGGTCTTGAGACCATCTACTAAGTTTGACCGGGTTTGACCAACTTTAACTAAACTTTGACTTTGACTTTGCCTTTCTCTAAATCCAGCTGTTTGATTGTGACAATAATTTGCTAGAATTATTGTTTCATTACACTCTTCAAATCCAACGATTAGATTTCAAATATAAGGATGACGCGTGATGGACATACATTATATACCTTTATGACTATGTTCTCTCAATCTAATCATCCAATTATTTTCAAATTTCACCAACACTAATATGTCACCAAACTCTTCAATCCCAATGATCAAGATTCGAATATGAATTTCACAAAGTCTAGTGGTCTTGGGACCATTTATTAAGTTTGACCAGGTTTGATCAACTTTAGCTAAACTTTGACCGCGCCTGTCTCTAAATCCACCCATTTGATTGTGACCATAATTTACTAGTATTATCCTTTTATTACACTCGTCAAATCCAACAGTTAGATTTCAAATCTAAGGACGGCGCATGATGGTCATATGTTATGTACCTTTATGGCTATGTTCTCTCAATCTAATCATCCAATTGTTCTTAAATTTCACCAACACCAATGTGTCACCCTACTCTTTAATCCCAATGATCAATATTCAAATATGAATTTCACAAAGTCTAGTGGTCTTGGGACCATCTATTAAGTTTGACCAGTTTGACCAACTTTAACTCAACTTTGACTGCGCCTTTCTCTAAATCCAGCTGTTTGATTGTGACCATAATTTACTAGAATTATCTTTTCATTACACTCTTCGAATCCAACGGTTATATTTCAAATCTAAGGATGTTGCATAATGGTCATATGTTATGTACTTTTATGGCTATGTTCTCTCAATCTGACCATCCAATTGTTCTCAAATTTCACCAGCACCAATATGTGACCATACTCTTCAATTCCAATGATCAAGATTTAAATATGAATTTCACAAAATCTAGTGGTCTCGGGACCATTTATTAAGTTTTACCAGATTTGACCAATTTTAACTATACTTTGACCGCGTCTTTCTCTAAATTTTAGCCATTTAATTATGACCATAATTTACTAGTATTGTCCTTTCATTATACTCTTCGAATCCAACGGTTAGATTTCAAATCTAAGGATGACGCGTAATAGTCATATGTTATGTCCCTTTATGGCTATGTTCTCTCGATTTGATCATCCACTTGTTCTCAAATTTCACCAACACCCATATGTCACAATACTCTTTAATCCCAATGATCAAGATTCGAATATGAATTTCACAAAATCTAGTGGTCTCGAGACCATCTATTAAGTTTGACTGGGTTTGACCAACTTTAACTCAACTTTGACCGCTCCTTTCTCTAAATGCAGCCGTTTGATTGTGACCATAATTTACTAGAATTATCCTTTTATTACACTTTTCGAATCCAACGGTTAGTGCTGACAACACAATGAGCCCTAATAATTAACCTCACACAATTTTTTGTTTCTAGAGTTGAATTCAATTTTCTAGACTTCAAAGTCTAGAAGCGCTTTTAACCTGCGCACTCTGTCTCTGCTTAGCGTGCGCACAACTTGTACAGCTTCGGAGCTCAGATCTCGAAGCTCGCTCCAAATGGCAACATTGATTCAAGCAACAGTGAGCTTTTCATGTTTTTTGTTCTTTTGTACTATCGTTTCTCTGATTTTTAGGTATGGATCGGTCTCTGTAGCTCTTCGAAATTTTCAGTTACTGTTAGCTTTCGTAAAAATCGTATTAGTTCTTGCTTTGTGAATCAAATTTGGCTTTGAATTCGTAGATGATGAAGTTTCTGAGTAAGAAATGTAGTGTTAGTTCTATTATCTAAAGCCTGTGATTGATCTATGTTCTTTTTAGTATAACTATTTTCGTTGTATATATATATATATATTATTTGCTTTTTATTTTTGGTTGTGATTGGTTTTGATCTGCTAAAAGCGTATGTTTTTTTTTTCTTTCCCTCTTCTTGTCGTTTTGTTTTTTTTTTTTTTGTTTTTTTTTTTGAGAAACCTCTTCTTGTCGTTTTGGGTTTCTCTTCTTATATCAAATTAAACCTACGTCGTTTTGGGTTTCTCTTGTTATATATCAAAACTACGTCGTTCAAATTAAACCTACGTCGTTATGGGTTTCTGTTGTTATTTATCGAAACTACGTCGTTGTCGTCCTCTCTTCTCTCTTTCATTCACTTCAGCCATTGTTGTTCTCTCAAGACAGACTCCTCTCTCTCTCTCTCTGTGACGCGGACGCCGCTGCTTCTCCACCTCTCTCTTTATTTTGGGTATGTTCTCTTTTTTACTTAATTATGAGTTATTTCCCTCGGCTTCTTTGCCTCAACCGTTGAATTCGTAATTGGGAAACATAATTGAGCATTGAGAGTGTTTTTTTCTGTTGTACTTTGCAGGTTAGCGATTTAGGAAACATAATTGGGTTGCCGCTACAACGCGTGTAAAGGTTAGATATTCGTATTGTTTTTATCTCTATAGTTATTTTGTGGTTGAAGGGAGTTCAATTACACTAGTTGGACTGTCTTATATTTATTATTGCTTTTGATTTTGTTCCTGAAATATTGTCAAATTTTTTTATATTTGTTTGTTTCTAATCCTAAAATTAACATAAAGTAGACCTAAAAGAGTTAATTGTGTTCATAGTTTTTGAAGAACTGCCTGTACTGTGTCCATATCTTTATCATACTTGTGTTCCATGTTTTGCGTTGGTGCTTTCTAGATGGAATGACTAAATGCATTTCATTAAATTGATCAAATACATGGGAAAAAGGCTTTGTTGAGGAAAATCTCATGCTCTCTGTTTGTTTCTGAATTGTTTAGTTGATAGTCTCAGCTTAAAGTTTTGATGCATAACTGAGGCAGTTACTAAGAATTGGGTATGAGTTTTGGCTGTCACATTGTTTTGAAACCATTCTGAACAGAGAACCAGATACAGTGATTTCTGGTTTTGTGGTCGGATTAGAGTTTGATCAATGGTTGTATCATCTCATAAATAAAAAAAATCTAATTAGATATATGTTTCTCAATTTATTATCTTGTGAGCCCAAATATTTTTAGAGATTCTTTTCCATTTTGATCTGAGGAGGGGGATTTATAAAGACTTTTTAGTCATTATTATGTAAATTCCCAGTGTGGGACTTTTACACCTTAAGAATGAAAGGTAAAAGCGAAGAGGGCTTATTTTTTAATTGATTTTATTTCTGAAGAAAATTGGGTTATACTTGGTAAGTAGTTCACTTCTTTTATATTTACAAATTATGATAGAGACATCATAATAGAGAACTTGTTTAACTCATCAACCCACATCTCAAGTAAGAATGTGTTTGTTGAGATTATGATAGGGACATCAAGATGGATAAAGGTTGGATGCATGAAACTAATAGAACTAGTACACGATATAGTGAAGGTGTGAAGCAGTTCATTAACATGGCACGTGGTCATGCGGATCGAGTTGGTAGGATTAAGTGTCCATGTTGTAAATGCACAAATTGGTATTATCACCATATAGACGCGATGGAGACTCATTTGATTGTGAATAGATTTGATTTGAATTACACCGAATGGATATTTCATGGGGAAGAAGATCCATTTTTATTACATGTGCAAGCTGAGCATAATGATGATAATTCACAAGCAGAGGACATTGATGACGTTGGGGAAATGTTAGATGACATTTATAGGGGGACATTTCCAGATGCAAATATAGGTGAATCCTCCACTTCTCCAGGTTCATCAAACAATGATTACAAAGCAAGACCCTTTGATCAGTTGTGGGAAGATGCCCAACGTGAGCTTTATCCAGGTTGCAAGAAGTTTTCTAAACTCTCTTTTTGTATGAAGTTGCTTCATAAAAAGACACTTTGCAATTGGAGTGACAAGTCGTTTGATTTGATGATTGACTTGATAAAGCAGGCGCTCCCAGATGGGGAGTCATTACCAAAATCGTATTATGAAACAAAGCAGTTTAGGCGAGACTTGGGTTTTAGCTATGAGTTGATACATGCATGCAAAAAAGGCTGTACACTTTTTTGGAAGGAACATGCTGATAAAGAAGAACGCCTAAAATGTCATACTTCAAGATGGAAAAATGACAACGGTAAAGGTAAAAAAATTCCTTGGAAGGTTTTAAGGTATTTCCCAATTAAACCAAGGTTGCAACGATTGTTTATGTCGAAAGATATAGCTAAAGACATGAGGTGGCACAAAGATGAGCGACTTGAAGATGGAGATTACCTTAGACATCCTGCCGATTCAATAGTGTGGAAAGAGTTTGATAAAAAACATGCTTGGTTTGCTGTAGATTCCCGTAATGTGCGACTTGGTTTAGCAAACGATGGGTTCAATCCATTTGGTAACATGAGTACATCATATAGCATGTGGCCAATAGTACTTATGCTGTATAATTTACCTCCATGGAGGTGTATGAAGGATCCGTATATGATTTTGTCCTTACTTATTCCTGGACGTAAGGCACTTGGAAACAAAATTGATGTGTATTTGCGGCCGTTGGTGGATGATTTAAAAGAATTATGGAATGAAGGCATCAAGACGTATGACGCATCAATGCAACATTCATTTAAGTTGCATGTAGCATTATTATGGACTATTAATGATTTTCCTGCATATGCAAACTTATTTGGGTGGTCTACTAAGGGAAAGTTAGCATGTCCCATATGTAACAAGAATACAGAGTCGAGTTATTTGAAGTCTAGCCACAAATTGTGTTACATGGGTCATCGTCGATTCTTACCTCAGGAGCATAATTGGCGCAAAAAAAAAAGAATTTTTTGATGGAACTGAAGAGCATAGGATAGCTCTTAATGAATTATCAGGAGATTAACTGTTACAAAAACTAATGAATGTTCCAGAAGTGCAATTTGGAAATGATGAAGCTACAAGAAAAAGAAAGCGCACGAAGATCGAGTTGAATTGGACAAAGAAAAGTATTTTTTTTGAGTTACCTTACTGGTCAACATTGAAACTGAGACATAACTTAGATGTCATGCATATTGAGAAGAATATATGTGACAGTGTCTTAGGTACACTGATGTATGATCGTGGAAAAGGGAAAAATAAAGACACTTCTAATGCACGAAAGGATTTAGAAGATATGGGCATACGTAAAGATTTTCACTTACAGAAAACTGGTATATCTACGAAAATGCCACAAGCAAAGTATACATTGACAAAAGCTGAGAATACAAGATTTTGTGATTGGTTGAAAAATGTTAAGTTTCCTGATGGGTATGCATCTAACATTAGTAGATGCGTGAACACCAATGAGGGTACGATTTCAGGAATGAAAAGCCATGATCTTCATGTACTCTTACAACGATTACTTCCTGTTGCAGTTCGTGGATATTTCAATGATAATATACGTACAACATTGATTGAATTGTGTTTATTTTTTAAGGACTTGTGTTCACGAACAATGAAGTTAAATGTCTTAAATCAAATGAATGAAGACAATGTTGTGATTTTATGCAAAATGGAAATGATATTTCCACCTGCTTTTTTCGATATAATGGTACATCTAGCTCTTCATTTACCTCGAGAGGTAGAGCTTGCAGGCCCTGTTCAATTTCGTTGGATGTATCCAATTGAAAGGTTTCTTGGTAAATTAAAGCGGTTTGTGTGAAATAGAGCACGTCCAGAAGGATCAATTGCTGAGGGATATTAATCTATTGAATGTTTGACATTCTGCTCCATGTATCTTCGTGAGATTGAGACAGTATGGAGTTGTGAGGAGCGGAACAACGACAGGTGCCAGGGGGAAAGGGATGTAGGCTTGTCTATTTTTTCACAACTAGTACGTCCTTTAGGAGCACCAAAATATGTAAGACTTGATGATACGCGTCTCACACGGGTTCGATGGTATGTGCTTAGCAATTGCTCAGAAATTGATTCGTACAAAACGTAAGTGTTTCATTGATTTTTTTTTTCAATTTACATGTTACTTAGTAATAAAATGAAGTGCTTATATGTTTTTATTATGTAGTAAGCGTTATCTGAAGATCTAGTGATTTTTTTTAAAGAAAATTTTCATGTTACTCGAAAATAAAATGAAGTGTTTTTATGTATTTATAATGTAGTGAGCATTATTTGGAGATCCAGGGAGAAGGCATCATTGACATTGATCATAAGCATGAAGTTGAATTCGAAAATTGGTGCCACAATTGTGTATGTGGGAGTAATGCGATAAATGTGTCAAAAGAATTATATAGTCTTGCATGCGGATCTGATGCTCTAGTTGTCATTTACCAAGGTTGCATTGTGAATGGTGTTAGGTTCCACACAAAAGACCGTGAACATACTCGTCGTACTCAAAATAGCGGAGTCTTTGTTTCGGGTGAAGATGGTGGAACAAAAACTAACTACTATGGTGAGTTGGGGAATCTTTTGGAGCTAACCTACTTGGGCAATAATCATGTATATTTATTTGAGTGTGATTGGTGGGATACTAGGGATGGAACAGGAATGCAAAGGGATGAGCATGCTACAAGTGTGAATACATCTCGTACATGGTATTATTCTGACCCATTTATCCTAGCATACCAAGATTTACAAGTTTTTTACTTGAATGATACCAAATTGGGCAGTAGTTGGCACGTGGTGCAACATATGACGCATAGAAACATGTATGATATTCCCATAGGTACAGAGAATGTGCATGAAGAAAATGAAGAAGATAATGGTGATGTGGTATACCAAGAAAGTGAATGTATTGGGGTTAATGCAACAGTTCAACAAGAAAATGATGAAGACTCAACTTTGTTACATAGAGATGATGTGCCAGCAATAGATTTGGGGGACTTAATTCCTGTTGATGATGTATATGTGCAACTTGATGAAAGTATGTTCATCAATAATGACTTGTCTAATGAGTAATGGGATACAGATTCTAACAATGAAGAAGAAACATATAGTGATGACGATGTTTCAAGCTCAGATCAAGAAAAAGATTTATCTAGCGATGATGAATCTAGTGGAGATCTTGGGGATGAAGATTAAGTTGAGTTTTGAAGCAGGTTAAGTTTTGTTAAGTACATAAAGCTTTCATATCTTCTTAGCTATGGTTTTTTTGAAAAATAAAAATGTTAAAGTTTTACTTGGATGTTAAAACTATTTTGTTCACATTTTTGTCATTTACTTTAGTTCACCTTTACATTGGTTTATTCTTTTTATTTTAGGTTAAAATGTCACATGCCTTGGGCTATTGATGATGTTGAGAGGTGATACTTTTCATTGCAAACTTGGTTGAATATCTTCTTGAGGCATTTGTCATTATTTTATTATTATTTGAGAGGGTAGATTTGAATTTAAATTATGTATATGATATATAACTTGAGTATTGTTTTTCCTTATTAGTAGCTATTGATTGAGTAGTTGTTATGCTTATACGAGTATTTGTCATTGAAAATTTGTGATGTGTGGAATTGTGGTTTATTAAAGTCGGATTATTATGGTAGTGACTTGATTGTTCTTATCATGAGTTTCTCTTTTTTGCCCCAATTTAAAACTCCTATTTATAACGTGCAAATAACACCTTGTCTTCTACGTCATGGCAATCCATCTAGCATTCACAAATGGCTAGCATGTGATCCTTGTAGAAGATCCAGCTGCTTGACCCACTCATGCTGTGAAACTTCCTAATTCATCTGCAAAATATACTACACAGTTTTCTAGTATTAAAGCACATTGTTTATGTGTCATTGTACATTTTGACAAGTGCCTGCACTTTTGGAACTCATTGTTGTGTTTGTTCGTTTGGATAGGGGATTAAGAATGAGAAACTTAAGTTGGAACATGTTTAGCTTTCAGAGGAGAATAGTGGGTTATGTGTGTAGAATCAAAAATTGGCTGAAGAGGTTTTCTAAGCAAAACAACTAGCTTCTGCTGCTGTTGTGGAGTTGAACAATTTGGCTGGTGAAGTGTCAAAGCCCTCCAACATTTCGGTCTCGGGTCTCCTGGTCTTCAAAGGTTGTGAGTAGTCTCCCTTTCTTTTCCCTCCTTTTGTGTTTACTTCTATAATTCAATGTTATTGTAAATTATTCTGTATAAATCTAAAATTTTAAAGGTGTCATCGGATGCCATTTCCTTGTAAAACTATGAAGAAGCCTGACATATTCTTGTTTATTAGGATGCTTACCATTTAGTTCTATGTTGCCCCTAATTTTCTTACACTTACAAATTAAACATCGCATCCAAATTTCTATTTCTCATTTTTTATTTTCCTCCAAGCCATTTGCTGAAGAGTTAATCTCTGTTGGGTCTTGTTTTGAAGGTTATGTTGAAAGTACCAGTGGTGGTTCATCTTGAAGGCACAAACGTGATCAGAAAAGAGCACGATCTCACTCTTTTGTTCAACTTGTAAGTCCAAGGCGTTTACCAAACACTGCGAAAGAAACAAAGTTTTTATTTTTATTTTTTATCGAAGAAGAAACTAAACTCAAAGTCTGACACTGAAACTTTGGGGAGTGTCAAAGTTCACATCTTTCCTGGTTGTGTTAAATTGAGGTACTTTTGGTAATCTCTCTTTATTATTCCTTCTGACTATTCCTTAATTTTGGTAAACAAGTTGTGGGTATCTTTGAAAATCAGCAACTGTTACATGGTTCAATTGTGGGTCTCTGTGTCTTAGAGTTTCATGGGTTTTGAATGATTTTGGAGTTTTTGTGTGTTTTGGGTGTAACTGATTGGTGAATTGTAAAAGGGGTCTTAATTTAATTTGAGTTATGGAGTACTTTTTAAAAGGAGACTAGTTTGGAAATACTGAGAAAATTGGATATGGAATTTTGTCTTGTTCCTTGTTGGCTCTTGTTTTGTGATTTGTTCTTTGCAACAAGCTTTAGCTTGGTTGCATATCTTCATGAGGAATTCGTTATCATTTGATTAGTATTTGAGTGAATAGATTGGAGCTTTTATTATGTATATGATATTGAACTTGGGTATTATTTTCCTTTATTAGTAGTTATTGATTGAGCAGTTGTTATGCTTATATGAGTGTTTGTGATTGAAATTTTTTTATGTGCATAAGATTGTACTTTGTTATTTCCCAACAGGTACCCATGTAAAATTTAGAATGTAAATTTTAAAGAAGAAAAAAATGTAAAATATTATTAGCGACGACAGTGTCATCGCTAATAATTTATCATATCATTAGTGACGACAAACAATATCATCGCTAATATGCAATTTTTAGTGATGACATGTTTGTGGTCACTTATATATCATTATCTGTGACGACAGCAAGTGTCCTTACTATTAATGATATATTAGCAACAACAAGAATGTCGTCGTTAATAATAATCTAATGGCGACGACAAAAAAATTCATCACTACTAATTAAACTAGTAGCGACAACATTTCGTCTTGAGATCTCGAATTATTTATGACGACAATTGTTATTATTAGCGACGACTTTGTCGTCATTAATAGTATTGTATTTGCGACAAGATTAATATCGTCACAAAAAAACTTTTTGTTACCACTTTTGTTTAACGAAAATTAGTGACGACATTTTTTGTCGCCAATATAATTAGCGACGATATTTAAAGCATTAGCGACGACTATATACCGTCGCTAAAGACCAAATTTCTTGTAGTGTAGGTGTGCTAAATTGTTTGTATTTTATTTGAGAGTTTGCCATGTAAGCATCTCTCTCTCTCATAATATAAGTACTTGTTGTTTTGTTCGGATAAAAGAATTTATAGAGAGATTTTACGAAATAAAACTAATTTTGTATTGAGTTAACGAGGTTATATGTTTTGTGTTGCTTAATTCTGCATGCCAAATGCATAGGCTTGTCACATATGGGTAGCAAGATCTCATTGGGTCACTTAATTTGTTGCTAATTTGTGGTAGAACTTATACTACTATAACAACATATATACTAATTAAGAAAAGCTCATTACTCTTAAAACATCCGCTAATTTGTAATACATGCTTAGATGCAACACAACTTTCTCAAAATACTTGAGACTAACATTCGTCTTTTATGCTAATAAGCAAGATTTCAATTTGAATTCTAGCCCCATTAATCCCAGTCTACGCAAAATACATCTCAAGTTTCAACCAACTCAGAAATATAGGAGTTGGGCTTGGATGACTTGTAAGTTGTTGCTAATCATAGGTAATTAACCACGGATCTATAGGACGAGCCAGGCTTCCACCCATTTGGAATGACATCTTTTGCCACAAGAGTCTGGCCTGAGTACTGTGAGGTCAAGCGAATGGACAGTGGAGCTTGGAGTTGTGACCCAGCATCTAGCTTCCAAACTGCACCCCATGATTGTTGCATGGTACGCCATTCATCATTTGACTCTGTTGAGGATTCCTTCAGATCAACACTACCAAGATCTCCATCTCCTTCTTCATATTCAATCACTACAGCCAAGTAGTATGGGTTTGACCCTTGATCCACATGGAATGTTATGGTTTTTCCTGAATAATCACATGCCACACTGCCAAACATAAAGAAATTAATTTTGTTAGGTCTGTCTGACTATATATGTAGTAGTTGCCACTTCATATTCATAACAAGTGTATAATTGTTCAGCTACATGGAATTGTTATTAGTGGAGTTTTGCCTAATTAAAGTAACTTGGTTTCCTAAAATCTTTATTAAGGTGTTCTTTTATTACCAAGTTACCTATTAAAAACAAAAAAGGCTGCCCATTAAGTCAAATATTCCGAGTAATGTTTTTGAGCATGGCGACTCACGTAATTTTAGTGTTTAGTCTTCTTGTAATACTCAATCCATGGTTATATAGTTGATGATTCCTTTTGTCTTTTGTTTAGTCCTTTTGTTCATGTTCCGGATTGTATTTGTTTGCAGTTTTCTGCATGTTATAACTTGTACAGGTGCTCTTGTTTGTTTGTTTGTTTGAATATAAAATATATTTCCATCAAAAAAAAAAAAAAAAAGAGTGTGACCAAAAAGTGTATGGTGGTGTTGATTTAATGAATTAATATAAAGACATGTCATCCTAATTAATTTACAAATATATTAATGTTCAAAAAGTTCTGAACTTGTACACTTTTTTAACCTATTCATTACAAAGTGCCCATTAAATAACGTTAAAGAAGCTAAAAGGTTTTGTTCTCTTGGGTCAAAAAACAAGAAGCAAAATAAAATAACATAACATTTGCAAGCATAAGAAAAAAGTATATGGTTGAGGAGTGAAGTTTTACCGTGCGTAACTAATTTCCAACACTCCTGCGTCACGAAGCTTGTCTTCTTGACCAGGAAGTGCCATGGCACCAAATGCAGTCCCACTTAGATCAAAATGTGCAGCATCGGATGCGCATGGTCCTCCGGGGCAAAAATCTGTTATGACCACTCTTACTGGTTTCCCCGAACAAGATGAGTGTTTGCTACATTTAACCTAGTAATTTATAAACAATATTTGTATTATATATCCAAACATACCATAAATAACAAAAAGAAAAAGAGAACTATTTAAGAATTTTATCATGTTAAAATTTATTGTGTACATGAATAGAACTATGCATTAATAGAAATAGCAATTACTTTGATTTTTTTTTTTTCTCTTTTTGAAGTATGTAACTCTTTGAAATATAAATAGAAAAAGCATGATTGCTTTTACTGCTAAATATAGAAGAAAAAAAGGGTGAGAATATTAGAAAAAGAAAGAAAGACATTGGCCAACGGTTTGTGAATTATACTAGTAATGGAAAAAGGATTCAAAGAAGTTGAACAAGACTAAGCAACTAACGACCGACCATGGGCTCCTATTATATTGATTGAAAATTTGAAATGGTTTTGTGACAATATTGCTTATTTTATTTCTACTTTCTAGCCTTATTGAGAATAAAATATTAGCGGAGTGGAAAGGAAGCCACATAGGGGGAGGAAAAAATAAGTATAATAGAAGGAATATGTATTATGAACAAATAAAGTCAAGACAAGACTCATCCAAAAAGAAAAGAGAGGGCGACAAAGAAAAGAGCAACTTATAGGGAAATTTAGTCAATCATTTTTGTTCCAAATGTCATCATTTAACTTCAGTTAATTTGAGTATTCCATGGGACCAAATTTTTTTGCCAGGACTTCAGTGTTCTGAGTGACACAACGTGTAGAATCAAAAGATGAAGTTTACAATTGCCAAGAAATCGAAGCTTCTGTGTTTTTAGAGATGATATTCAGAGTTTAAATCTCTATCTTCCGTTGTAATTATCAAAGTATTAACAACCAAAAAAGGTTCTAGTTTACAATTAAGAGTGCATTTAAATGCATTTTGCTGAATGTTAGTTAACTAAAGGCACTGTTAAAAATAAGTTTTAGTGTCTTTTTTAATGTGAAGCTCCCTTGCCAAATGTACACTAGGTTTATACCTGATAACAGGCTCCACATTCTTTGCCTGAATTGTAAAGAGAAGGGCCTATTCCAGTAACCATGGAAGAGAATGGCGGTTGTGAAACTGCATTACCATACCCACAAGACCCTCCTGCATGCATAAATATATTTTATTAGTACAAGAATACAAAAAATACAACTCTCTCTCTCTCTCTCTCTCTCTACATTACCATCACTTCCTGCACCATCGCGGCTACCATACCAGGTAGCTCCGGCAGATGACCAAGAGGTTCCAGTCGTTGACAACCTGTGGTATTTTGGATTGAAGCAAAAACACAGCTCAAAGAAGAAAAAGAAAACTAGTATATTGGAAAGGGATAAACCATGAAGTACTGTGGCCATTGCTACACTCTCACTCTCACTAGCTAGTATCTACTATGTGTTTTACCAATCCCTAATGCACAACTATTGGTTACTTTGAATTATGATTTTTGATAAGAGTCTGCCAGTATTTATAGAGGACAAGTGCTTGCACTTTTGCTCCCAACCCACGTTCAACATTCATTTTTCCCCCTATTTTAACCATAGTTTTATAAGACCTTAACTCACGTTAGTGTTAGAATGAGGGAAATTATTAGGTACTTTCGGAGTACTATAAATGTGTACTTTCTCATTTTACATAAATGATAGGTCCTATCATGAATTTAATTAGTGGGACCCACCATTCATGTGAGAGGAGAAAATACACATTTATTATACTTTGAAAATACACAATAATTTTCCTAGAATGAGGGGCAGAGTGATGGGGCTTAGGGGGCATGGGCCTTGACTTTTCCAAAATCCCTCCTCCCTCTTATATCTTTGGTAAAAATAAAATAATTTATTAAATTTAAATATAAATTTAAATCTCCTAGATTTTTATTAAAAACAAGTAACACATTTATTTAAATGACTAATGCATCATTATTAGTTATTTCCTCTAATTGCTCTTATATCATAAATAATTCATTAATTCAAAGTGTATTTAATCCATTTTATAAAAATAGAAACCTTTATATATCATCAATGGACTATTTTTCTCTAATAACTCTTATACCATAATAGCATATCTTGGAAAGGACGAAGTTTAGCTACAAAATTGGTTGTAGCCTTAGGTTACAAATTCACTCAATAAAATAAATATTACTGCATATTTTGAAAATCTAACCGTTGAATTGTATGTTCTTTACGCTCTTAATGTATATGTCAAATTTTATGTCAATCGGATATTGTTTACTATATAATCTATAAACTTATATTTTATGCATAATTTTAAATTACAAAAATTTGCAATTTAAAAATGTATTGATGACACAGCTATTGATCTTTAATTTTCTTAAAATTTTGTAAACATGAAGGATACAAGAAGAAGATGTAATCCAATCGTGCATTTGTCAAAATTCACCTCTAATAAAAAGATATTAAGTGAGTTTGTAGCCTAAGGTCACAATCAATTTTGTAGCTAAACTTTGTCCTCCTAGAAATATATAAGCAAATCTTTTTAATAAAAAAATTCTTTATTTTTTTTAAAATTTCATTCAGAAAATCAGATATATGGACATTATTTTTTTTCCCTTTTTAGAAGAAACAAGAAATGTTTTTTTTTTTTTTAAATTTTATTTTATGAAAGAAAGAAGAAATGTTAATTTCATGGTTAGGAGTTAAAAATCTTAGTTTATACATACATACATATATACATACATATATTTATATATATATATATATATATAAATATATATATATATATATATATCTTATTTTGGCCTAATCTAAAAAAATTTCTAGCTCCGCCACTAGTTAAAATATCAAAAAAAAAAAAAGGCATGAAAAAAAAAGAGAAGGTAAAAGGATTAATGTAATTTAACTTGACGTCCTATGTACACATAAAAAATGATCAAACTTCTACATCTTTGTTATATTAAATTGTGTGTTAGATTAATAAATTATACTTAATATATGGTAATTCTAAAAGCATGATAACTCAATCAAACGTTGAAGTCTTTGGTATATTAAATTGTGTATTAATTAGATTAATAAATTATACTTAATATATAGTAATTCTAAAAGCACGAAAACTCATAATATTACATCAGTGATATATAAAATTTAATCTGATAACTCTAAAGATACAGTTTCAAAGAAAATGGATTTGTTATTATATTTTTTTTTAAATGTAAAAATACATTTATATATAACAAAAGAGACATGAGAAAAGAAAAGCTAAGACGAGTTAAGAAGAAAACAAGTACAAGTATTATATGCTTATGCGTCTAGCTTTTATGGAAAAAGTTAGAAATAAAAGAAAGTTGTTATATTTTTTTGAGAAAATAGAAAGTTGTTATATTAGGTGGCATGAATGAATAAATATTTACCTAAGTGCATAATGGTAAACCACAGTAAGTCAGTAACTAGTATTACAAAATTGATTCTCAAAAAAAAAAAAAAACAAAATTAACCCATAGTATTCTAAAATTACATTTTATATCTAGGTATATATTGATAATAATATCCTATAAGTTCTTACCATTAGTATTCATCTGTCTGAGATAGTTAAATTACATAAGATTGTAACAATGCTCTAAGCGATTAGATGCTTTATCTCCATTATATTTTAAAAAACAAGGTACATACGTTGTATTAAGCATCAATGTAAAATTTTCCTTAAAAAAAGAAAAAGAAGTATCAATGTAAATGATCTTAAAGTGTTAATATATTTATTCCCGTTAAACAAATGAAATTCAGAATAGAAGTATCGATCGCCCCCACTTTTTGACATTGTATCTTTAATATTTTAACGAGAGCGGAATTTGCTCCAAACGTGAAACACCATTGGTTATTGTATTTGGAACTTTGACGTATTTGAGAGTCACATGACTCATGATTATGGCTTGAAATGTGGAGTTATATACACGTCCAAACTTTCAAACAATAATTTCTCTCAAATCTTCAAAATGCAAACTTGTCCAAGATGCCAAACTTCCGAGACGGCATTTTTTGGCTGCTTTAATATCTCTCTCTCTCTCTCTCTCTCTCTCTTTGGTGTGTGTATGTGATGAGCTTGGACACTGTTGCTTAATAAACCTTTAAAATAATAGATAATAAAAATAAAATAAAATAAAAACTCCCTCCAAAAGCCGGACCCAGGCCCAAAAGACACCTAAGCTGACCCCCCTGATGCAATATAGAGCCAAATTTTCTTGACTATTTTGCATGGCTTAAATAATTCATGTTCCCTCAATTCAATCATACGGGACAAAAATTTGGTTCCAAACTAATTTAGAGTTTTTTTTAACCTATTATATGACAATTTATAAAATTATTTATATATATATATATATATTATTTAAACAAATCACATAACTTATTAAAATAGTCATATGATTAAAACTACATATAAATAGCTTTTTCAATCACCACATATTACGTGAACGTAAAATGACTCCAAACTAGTTTAACGCGAGATTTTTTTTTTTTTTTAAAAATTTATTAGATATTGAGTATCAAGCTCTTCACCCCAAAAAAGTACTTTTGTCGGTAGACTAAGGGTCCAGAGGCTTATCCTTGATTAGAAGTTAGAACATTCGGTTTTTTGACTATATTATAACAATTTCCATGGATGCTGCCGTTGATGGCGGTTATTGGTCGTTACATCGCTTGAGATTTTCGCAAATTACTCGCACATGGAAAGGCGATAAAAGAATTTGAATATCAAGGTCCCCTCAATCACGAAATTAATTTATTGCCCATGAGATTGATGTGATTGATATTATATTTGCTAATTTTGAAGATCATGTTTCTACGGTTGTGGTTTCAGTTGGGTAGGCATAATTCAACTGAAATATGCATAT
This sequence comes from Castanea sativa, assembly GCF_040712315.1. NCBI lineage: Eukaryota > Viridiplantae > Streptophyta > Magnoliopsida > Fagales > Fagaceae > Castanea > Castanea sativa. The sequence goes on along the minus strand of NC_134024.1, from coordinate 25,163,596 downwards.
TGATACTATATATGGTTTTTGGAATTATTCACAGAGACCCTAGTGTCAGAAGCATTTGAAGGATCTCATTGAGAATGAAATCTTACCCACCATATCTATCATTTTCTTAAGCTTACCTTTATTTCTTGCGCCCTCCAAACAAATTAATTATATAATAATAGTTTGTAATCTATGCAATTTACACGAAAGTTGACATAATTTCTCGATATTATTATTATTATTATTATTTATTGTTTAGTTATTAATAGTCATTTCTTATAATTATGTTTGTATATGAAACTATATATTATATAATTAAAAAAATGATGTGTCAAATATTTTTAGTTTAGTTATATATATTCAATAATTCTAAGTTATCTAAAATTATCAAGAAGAATTTTCCTAGCGACTTTAAAGTGTTAACTAGAAAATTTAAACTTAGAATCTCAGGAACCATGCATATGAGCTATAGGAATCACTAGACTAACCTCTTAAAAAAAATTCTGAAAAAAAGAAAGAAAAAAAATAATCAATATTTTACATTATCAAATGAAAATTTTGTGTAGCATATTCCAGTGCTCTCTCTCTCTCTCATTTATAGATTCTTTGTATGGACGTCAAAGAAGCGAGCCAATACAAAATTAGAAAAACTTAGGACAAGTTACATGCATAGGACTTGAGGTATTAATGAAGCTAGGGATGACAAAATTTTCCCACCACAATTCAACCATCAATGCCTTGGGATTTTGCCTACCTCAAAGAGGGAATAAGGAGAGGACAAAATTTGCCTACCTCATCCTGCCTCACCCCACCCCATCTCAGATGTGTGTGTATGTACGTACATGCACTACTGATATCCAAAGCACTCATTTCTTGCTTGTACTATTCGTAGAGTTGCCCATCCCCCTTCTATCTCATCTTTCTTACATTGAGGTCATTTCATGGGGATGGCAAAATGCCTTCGCCGTGCCCCACCTAAACCTACCCTACCTTGTGCAAGTTTTCCTTACCCTAAGATGAAGGCAAAACGCCCGTGATCGAATCAATGTCTAACTATGCTTAATGCCCAACCTAATGTGAATACGGATGCAATGATTGTGATTTTGGGGGATTTAGGCAGGTTTAGGTGGTGTGATGGGCATGAAGTTTATTATTTGGGGGATTTAAGTGGGTCAGATTATAAGTTTTGGAAATGGGATGGTGTTTCATGCTAGTGACTTGGTTTGGTGGGGGTTTAGTTGTAGATCTCAACCAGTAGCTACCAGTTGGTGTTTGGATGAAGTGGAGCTACCAAATTGAGTGTGTGTTTTTTTTTCCCATAAAAAATTTTTTTTTTTTTTTTTTTTTTGTTCAGAATAAGGAGTGGTGTTTTACAAATTTCATGTAATTAGTACAACATCACTTTTATATAAGACCATCACTTTCATCACTTTTGCTGTACATCTGTAGACGACTAAATTTCTTAGTTCGAAATAAATCAAACAAGTAAAATAGTTTCACAAATACGAATTTGTATTGATAAATGTGTGGTACAATTCTCTGTAATTACAAAAGAGTGATCCTCTGATTCGATCTCCTTGAAAGATTTATTGATTGGAATTGTGGTAATGTGATTTTGATTTGAACATAAGATATTCTTCAATTTGGCTGAGGAATGGATCGAAGATCTTTGAAGCGGAATTACAATGAATCTCTGGCTATGAGCTTGTTAGAAATTCTTTGTTCTTCGTGTTCTTCGTGTTCTTCGTGTGTTCTTCGTGTTTGAAGGTTTGTGGTGGAAGTTCTTCGGTGCATAAGAGGCTTGATTCCGTAGAGCTCCGTTGATTTATGGTTTGTTGAGATTTCTGGAGGCTTTTGAGCTTGATTCCAGTGAACTTTGAGATCTGGACGAGTAGTTTGGATGATTTTGCTTCGAATGTTGTTTGTATTCGAGGTTGAAGTTCTTGAATTTCTTGGAGGCTTTGAGGTTTGATCCTGGCAGAGCTTCTGGGTTTCTGAACTCAAGCTTATCTTCTTCCTTCTCTCTGTTCTGTGTGTCCTCCTAAATGTTTTAGGAAGGCTTCTATTTATAGGAGTTTAGGGGTAGGTGAGCGACACGTGGCGGAGTTTGATTGGTCCGCTTATGTCATCGCTTACACGTGCTGAGTGCTTGTGTCACTGCTTACACGTGCGAGGCTGCCTGTGTCATCGCTTACACGTGCTGAGTGCTTGTGTCACTGCTTACACGTGCGAGGCTGCCTGTGTCATCGCTTACATGTGCGGAGCTGCTTGTGTCATTGCTTACACCTGCTGATGCAGTTTCATGCCTTTATTTCAATGACACTTGGCAAATTTCTATTGGTTTCTGAATAGCGATGGCAAAACCTAGCAGCAGTACGTGGCGCTTTGTAATTGGTTGTATTTTGTGGACTTTGGTAGTATGATGTGTCAGCTTGTGATAGGTCGGGAATTTTCCCTCTCTACAAATGCCCCCTCGATACCGTTCACTGCACACGAGTTTTTAGAGTGTGGTGAATGAATGAGTCTTGAAAGAAAAGTGGATTCCTTTTTATGCGACTCTTCTAGTGAAATAGCTTGAAGGTGGTGGAGCTTTTAGCAGGATGAAGTAATTGCAGAAGAGTAGACCCACCCATATGAAAGGTTTTGATGAGATTCTTAGAAGGGGTCCTCCCGTATTTGAATGTGCTCGTGTGATCGAGCTTTGAAGCAAAGGTTAAGTCAAAGTAATTTCGAAGAGTATTCAATGGTACTTGGAGTGGGTTGGTGGGGGCTCTGAAAGTTATTTGCAAGAAATTGGATGTACTTGCAAGATTGAAACATTTCGGTAGATGTTAAGCTGAGGTAATTTCAGAAGAGTATTTTGGATTGTTGGTGGCGATCACAGGGTGTTGAAGATGGAGAAGAGGTGAGAATGTTGGCATACAACATGCAGAGCTCTGGAGCTAGCCTCTTATTTTTAAGGACTTCTGGTGAAGTTATAGCTGAAGGGTATACCTCGGATCACAGAGAGAACATGTGGGAGTATGGTTGAATGTGCTTGCGTTATTGCATCATTCTGGTTAAGTTGAGGTAATTTCAGAAGAGTATTTTGGGATTGTTGTTGTTGATGGTGAAAAAGATAGTGATGAAGCCAAGTGGATGGGTGGGATATATGACATCATGGCTCTGACCCTGCATGTTGAGGACTCTCTGGAGTAGATGTCTCTGGGACGTACACCTTCGGATGTGGGACTGGCTGCATGCTGAATGATGTCCGACTGCAAGTCGTTGAATGTGCCTGTGTGACTGGACCATACTGACGGACATTAAGTTGAAGTAATTTCAGAAGTATATTTTCTGAAATTCTTCAAGCTGATCTTAAGTTGGAGTAATTCCAGAAAGTGTGTTTTGTGGTACCAGCAATGATGACCTTTGGACCCCATGATGGCGGAAACATGGGATGAGGCTTTGGTAACCCTTCACCTACACCAAAGGCTAATTTCTGATGAGCTGGTACTCTGGAGGTCATCACAAGCGTTGGATGGGAGACAATTTGTAGGATACCCCAACACTTCTTACCATCTTCACTTGATGCAACTTTATTGGGAAAGCATAACAAATGAAAGATGGAACTAACTTGTGATCCTGGTTTTAGAAACCAGCCCAGCTGCTGTTTGTTCCGAACCACCGTTTCTATTGGGAGACCAAACAGTTGAAGAGAGACTACGGAAGCCCTGTTTTTAGGAACAGGTGTCTCTGCTGGACTTGGATTTCCTGGTGAACCAAATCCAAGAAAGCATGGAACAACGATGACTACCTTGTTATTAATAAGTCTATGAACAAACGTGGTCATTATGTGAGGATACAAAATTTGTTTGAATCCTAAAACAATGATGATGTTGTGAGAAGGGTTGTGCTACTTGAACCATGAAAGGGTTGATTTCAAATCTTGATCATGAAGTGATCTTGGTTGCTCGGTATTGAGAATGACAAGACCATAGTGAGAACTGGCCTTGCGAGAAGGAGGATTTGAAAATTTGAAAGAAGCAAATTTTCATTTCATAACGATGTATGTGTTTTTTTTTTTTCTTGATGGACTTAGCGAATCGGCCCTTTATTTATAGCGAAGAGATGAAGAATGGTAGCGGGTAGTTAAGAATGGCGGATGAGACTTCTCGGTCGGAACGGTGGATGAGAATGGTAGACGCCGAATGGGAACGGTGGATGAGAATGGTGGGCGCCGAATGGGAACGTTAGGTTGGAAGTAGCAGGCACCGACGAAAATAATAGGTTGAAGCTGACCCAATGTAATTTCAATTCGAGCATACTGCGAGAAGTTTCGTTTTTGAAAGGGGAGCCTTGATCAAGTCTGAGGATAATTTTGAGGGAATCCTAACCAAATGGATGGATCTCAAATTATGATCTTGAGAGCTTAAATTTTGGATACCGCTAGTACTTTGGAGAAGCGGATGTAGTCTCTAAGTCCAAAACAAATACCTAGATTTCAAAATTAAAATCTTTGCGAAAACTTGATAGGACAAGTTTTGCTTGAACATCTTGATTTTCGGTCAGAGTTTACATCAAAGCCAATAGCTGTAGAATCACACTATTTGAGCAATTTTTGGATTCTCAAATGAATAAATAGAACCAAAAATTGGAAACACGAAAAAATTGAGCAAGACAGGTCAATCTTAAAAATTTTGACTTTTGGTCAAAATTTGTGCAAAAGTCAAATTTTTTAGAAATTGGACTGTTGTGCAATTTTCGAATCTCGGTTGAAGAAACAGACTCCAAAATTGGAAAGTACACGAAAAATTGAGCCAAATAGGTCAATCTTAAAAATTTTGACTTTTGGTCAAAATTTGTGCAAAAGTCAATTTTTTAGAAATTGGACTGTTGTGCAATTTTCGAGCTTCGGTTGAAGAAACAGGCCCCAAAATTGGAAAGTACGTGAAAAATTGAGTGGGACAGGTCCATTTTGAAAATTTTGACTTTTTTTTTTTGGTCAAAGTCTTAATTTGTCAAATTTTTTTTTTTTTTTTTTTTTTTTTTTTTTTTTGTTTTTTGTTTTTTTTTTTTCAGGCGGTCCGGATCCGGGTCGGATTTTCCGGGTTGAACCGGGTCTAAGCGAGTCGAACCGGGCCAGGAGGATGACGTCATCCGTGACGTCATCGATGAGGAGCGCGTGTCACGCGTGGCGCGTGCGAGCGCGTGAGATGAAGCCGGCGCGTGTCTGAGCGTGAATTTATCCAGCGGCGCGTGGAAGCGCGTGCAACTGACGCTGGACTTGCCGGACTTTCTGGCGGCGCGTGGCAGCGCGTGCGTCATTTTTTGGACTTGAGATTTTTGGGTTTTGTCGATCTGGGGCCGCTGGATCGAATGGTAATGCTGCTTTCCTGAAATTAAGTCTGGGTTTGTATAAATATGGAGGTGTAGGCTGCGACCCCTTTGTAGCTTGTGGAGGCGCGTGGATGCGCGTGGCTTCGTATCTGGGCCTGAAACTTTCAGGTTTGGCGGATCGAAGATTGTAGAAGACTCCTGTGGTGTCAGATTTGTGAAATAAGGTCTGAATTTTCACAAATTTGGACGAGAAAGTCGTGGGTCTTTGTTGGACTTATAGCTTTCTTTTTCTCTGGTCTAATTTTGTGGTGGCCGCCCTGACAGGATGAAGACATTATGGTGGCCGCTGAATGTTGATTCTTTAGGTCATCCTTGTCAGAGAACTTTGAAAATTTGGAAGAGAAGCAGCATTGTTGGACTCCTCCTCTTTTTTTTTGTCTGTTTATCCCAGAAATTTTTTCTATATAAAGCCATACGGGCATACATACATTTATTCAAAGTGTAATCTTCTGAATAAAAGTGTAGAGATCTTTTTTTTTTTTTTTTTTATTCATTATTTATTTGTTATTATTTTTAAAATTTTCACTGATTTTTTTTTTTTTTTTTTTTTTTTTAGGGAATCATGATGCTTTATTTCAAGGATGCAAGAACCAGCCTTCAGTCTTCTTCTCCAGCTTTTAAGATTTTTTTTTTTTTTTTTCTTTTATCCTTTGTTTAGCCATGCAATGAGATTTTCTTCTGACTTTGCTTTTTTTGTTGTTGCTTGTTTTTGTTTTGCAGCTCAGTTTCCTTGATCTTTGGGTTTTGATATCAAACTTCGCGTTGACGTTCTCATAGAAGTGTTCGCCTTCATTTGGTGACTTTGTATTTCATTGATAGCAACGTTGCAAGAACGTATGCCTTCATGTTGTTATATTCTTTTCTTGCATCAACAATCTTTTAGTGATATTCGTCTTTGCAACAACGTTTCCATAAGGATATTCAGCTAGACAATAATGCTATCGCCCATAAAGCTACGTCAACACTTCATTTGCACAGAAATCATGCCAACATTCATCTTTGCCATGAAACTACGTCAACACTCCATTTGCGCAGAAGCTATGCCAACATTCATTTTTGCCATGAAGCTACGTCAACACTTCATTTGCACAGAAGCTATGCCAACATTCATCTTTGCCATGAAGCTACGTCAACACTCCATTTGCACAGAAGCTATGCCAACATTCATCTTTGCCATGAAGCTACGTCAACACTTCATTTGCACAGAAGCTATGCCAACATTCATCTTTGCCATGAAGCTACGTCAACACTTCATTTGCACAGAAGCTATGCCAACATTCATCTTTGCCATGAAGTCGTGTCAACACTCCATTTGCACAGAAGCTGCACTAATATTGGCCTTTATAATGAAGCTTGAAGTTTCAAGAAGCTCCCATCAAGACTTTGAGGATGCAAAGAGATGCCAATAAAACCTTGAAGATGTGAGAAGAATGCCGCCATGATTTTGACATTGCACGAACATGCCCTTAGAGGAGCGATGATGCAACATCAACTTCAGGATGTTGGAGGAAGGTGACATTGTCCAATTTTAGAGACATGATGTGAAACAACACCACTCGGAAAGGGAGATGATGTGGTTCAAATTTCAGAGTTGTGAAGTGACGCATCCTAGAAGAGAGACAATATAGCCTAGACTTGAAAGGTACAAAAAAGATGCCCCCCGGGAGATAAATGATGCAAAGTATACTTCAGAGACGTGAGAATATGTCCACAAGAGATGAGCAATGCCATGCAGACTCCATTCCTTGCAACAGAGGTTGAAGATTTTATTTTACTCCACAACCGAGAATCAAGTTATCATTATTTCAAGGAAAGCTACGTAACACCAATTCTTTGCAGCTATCACTTTCTACCACAATGATCTTTGAACATCATATAGTGAGCAATTGATTGATCTTAAGCGACGCCTTGCCGATCAAAGGGTTCTTGAAAGCATGTTGACGACCTTTGGACAAACTCTTCAAGCTAGACTGACAATCCTTCTTCTTTTTATGTGACTGAACTTAGTGAAAAGTACTAAGCTGCCTACGTACCCTAGAGAGGGATCAAGTCATTTACGTAGTTCAACCAAATTTTTTTTTTTTAAAATTTTTCTTTTGCTTTGTTTTTGATGATTTTTTTTCTTTTGTTTTGTTTTTGATGATTTTTTTTTTCTTTTGTTTTGTTTTGTTTTTTTTTTTTTTTTTTTTTTTTTTTTTTTTTTTTTTTTTCTTTTTTACAAAAAGGGAGGGCTCACGTGTGTAATCCTTGCCCTACACCCCACGGCATTTCATGGGTACCAATTGTGCAATAGTGGGTATCATCTGTAATCGAACCCGAGACCTTGGCCTCAAGGGTGACATGGACATCCAACCACTACGCCACACTCACAAGTGGTGACATAGAGTGGGATTAATTTCTCCTTATTTGTGCACTTTCAAAGGTAATGGGAAAACATCATGTACCCTTGTAGTGCTGCAGTGGGTAGTTTAAACTCTTACCGAGGAGCAATTCTTGATTTTCAAGCATAGAAGCGTTTGAGGAACTTCCCATTGATGGGGCCGATCCTTATACCCTCTTGGTCAATCAACTTGTAAGCTCCATTAGTGTAGACTTCTTGTACAACATAAGGTCCATCCCATTTCGAGGTGAACTTACCGCCTGTACGATGAGTCATGATGATAGGTCTTCGAACAGCGAGGACTAAGTCACCAACTTGGAATGATCGTGGTTTAACTTTTTTATTGAATGCGCTTGACAAGCGAGCTTGATAGCACTCAAGGCGTTGTCGTGCCTCGAGCCTTTTCTCATCCATGCCTCTAACTCTGCAACCTAAGCTTGGCATTTTCCTCTTCGGTTAATCCTTCTTGAATGGCGATCCGTAGTGATGGGATCTGCGTTCTAAGGGAAGGATAGCTTCTACTCCATAAACGAGAGAATACGGGTTGCTTGAGTAGGCGTTCGAAATGTTGTTCGATATGCCCATAATGCTTCTCCAATTATTTCATGCCAGTCTCGCTTAGTTTTGGATACCACTTTCTTTAACAAACTGCCAAGAGTTTTGTTAAAGGCTTCGGCTAATCCATTTGCTGGGGCATTGTACATAGAAGAATTGTACGTTTGAATGCAAATTTCTCGCACAACTCCATCAACCTATTCTGAAACGGTTTGCCATTATCGGTTATGATATATCGAGGGACACCATACCGATAGATCAAGTGAGTTCGATAAAATTGACCACCGTCTCTTTCTTTACTTCCCTAAGAGCAGCAAGCCTTTGCCCATTTTCGAAGTAATCGAGGCGGCCAAGATGTACAAATGGCCGCCAGATGATTTTGGTAATGGTCCTATTGCGTCAAGCCCCCATGCATCAAAAGGCCAAGAAGCTACAGTTGGGTGTAGAGGTTCTGGTTGATGGATGAAGTTTGCATGATATTGACAGCTTCGCCCTTCTTATCTTACTCCTTGGAATCTTGCACCATCGTAGGCCAATAGTAACCCATTCGCTTGATCCTGTAGTGTAACTTAGGACCTGATTGGTGTGCACCACATATTCCAGAATGAGCTTCTTCTAAGGCTTGTTTAGACTCTTCCTCTCCTAAGCAACGGAGAAACAAACCATCAAATGAACGGCGGAAGAGAGTTTCTTTATAGTAAATAAATCGAGCACCTTTCGCCGAACTTCGGTCTTATGGCGTACATCATCGGGAGTCTTCCATGTTGAAGGTACTCAATGAGCGTTTGTCGCCAATCTTCCTTTTCGACAAGGCATACACAGAAATGACGTTGGCTGATTTTCTTCTTTTTCTTCTTCAATCACGGAAGGCACCACCCACCTTTGGAAACCAACTTTGGCAATCTCTTCTTGGGATAATGCTAAGGTGGTAGCCAGTTAGCTAAAGCATCAGCCCGTCCATTCTCCTTCCTCAGTATATGCTCCAATGTAATTGCCTCAAAATTTGTGAGCAATTTCTTCGCATATTTGCAATAAGGGACAAGGTCCTCTTTCTTGACATCATACTGCTCCAAGGTTTGGTTGATAATTAATTTGGAATCCCCAAAGACTTCGAGATGCGATATGCCAATTTCAATGGCCATTTGTAGACCAATGATCAATGCTTGATATTCGGCTACATTGTTGGAGCAAAGTTCACTTAATGAGAACGAATATAGAAGTATTTGTCGTTGTGGAGAAACAAACACTACACCTGCCCCCGCTCCTTCTTGACGTGCAGCCCCATCGAAAAACATCATCCATGGTGGCATTACTTCAATGTAAAACACATCCTCGTCTGGAAATCATCAGAGAATTCCCAATCAGATGGAACTGGGTGATCAGCTAAGAAATCTGCCAATACTTGTCCTTTGATGGCTTTTTGCGGAACATATGTAAGGTCGTATTGTTGCAGCAAGACTGCCCATCGAGCTATGCGACCCGAAACCACTGGCCTGGAGAGGACATATTTAACCGGATCCACTTTTGCTATCAAACGGACCGTATGTGCTTGCATGTAATGTTCCAGTTTGTCTACGGCAAAGAAAAGAGCGAGGCACATCTTTTCAATAGGAGAATAATTTAATTCAGCTCCATTGAGAGTCCGACTCAAATAATAAAGGGCTCTTTCTTTCCCTTCTTTATTTTCTTGTGCCATAAGAGCACCTAGAGACCTTTCTTGTGCCGCGATGTACAACACCAAAGGCTTTCCTGGATAGGAGCACCTAAAAACTGGAGGATTAAGCAAGTATCTTTTGATGCGCGCAAAAGCATTGCTGCAAGCCTCATCCCATTGAAAGTGTGCATCCTTTTTCATTAATCTATTGAAAGGTTGACATCGACCTCAAGTTTGAAATGAATCGTCGTATGTAAGCTAGTTTTCCTTGCAAGCCTCTAAGTTCTCGCGGAGTTCTTAGGCTCTGTATTTTCGGATGGCTTCAATTTTGGACTGGTCAATTTCAATACCGCGGTGCCTAACAACGAAACCAAGAAATTTCCCGGATGTTACACCGAAAGCGCATTTGCGAGGGTTCATTTTAAGCGATACTTTCTTAAGCGGTTGAACACGGATCGCAAATCTACCGGATGGTCTTCCCTCCTTTTTGATTTAACCACCAGATCATCGACATAACACTCCACGTACTTATGAAGTACATTATCAAAGATCTTTTGCATGGCTCGTTGATAAGTAGCACCGGCATTCTTTAATCCAAAAGGCATCACTTTGTAACGAGTAAATACCTTTAGGGGTACGAAAAGCGTGAACTCTTCATCCTTAGGATTCATTCGAATTTGGTTGTAACCGAAGAGCCATCCATGAAAGATAAGGCTTCATGACCAGGTAGTGGCGTCAACCATGATCTCAGAGGATAGGCAACGGAAAATCATCCTTGGGACATGCATTGTTCAGTACCACGGAAGTCAACGCACACCCGGATTTGTCCATTCTTCTTTTTGACGGGGACGATATTAGCGATCCACTCGGATACCTTGGACTTCACGATGAAGCCTGCCTCAATTAGCTTATTGACCTCAGTTTCTATTTGAGGGATAAGCTCCGGTCGAAAGCGTCTTTGAGCTTGTTTTACTGGGTGCACGCCCTTCTTTACTGCCAAATGGTGTAAAGCAATACTTGGATTGAGCCCAAGCATTTCTTTGTAAGTCCAAGCAAACACATCTTTATATTCTACCAAGAGCTGGAGGTATCTTTCTTCTTCGCGAGTGCGTGAGAAGGGCACGATGAAAGTTGGTCGAGGTTCTTCAGTAGTTCCTAAATTGATCTCTTTAAGTTCATCAACTGTAGCCTGTACTCCATCTTCCAAGGCTAGGGGAGCTTCATGGACCTCATTCTTTGCGGCTTCATCATCTGACAGTATATCTTCTTCTACTGTAATGTGAAACGAGGATGATACTTCTTCATTTTGCTCATTGTGGACGAGTGACTGACTTGTGTGTACAATCGTTCGCCTTTTGACTTTGAGAGCTCCTTCAGTGCTGATATCCAAGATAAAGTTACGCTTCATGCGTGAAGGAATACTACTACGCATCTCATCATTAGCTTTCTCCTCCTTTTGGTCCTCAAAGTTTATTGAGCTTGGAGAGCAAGTATCAATGGGCCTTTTTGTTGCCCCCAATCGATTAAAGACTGATCCACACGCAAAAGTGTCCCGACTTTGCGTTAAACAAGCCGTATTCAACTGCGAACACTTGGAACTCGTGACGATGAAGCCTTAATGCGATCGAATACGAGATGCGTGATGAAGAGTGATCTTTTCTCGATTTCGGACTTTCATCAACCTCGTTATGTATTGGGAACTTGAAGCATTGTTTCTTTTATTGATCCATATTTGAGCTTGGTGGTTTTGGAAGTATAACCTATTCGGTCTTTGGGATAGGAATTTCATGCCCTTCAAGTCGCATTTTTCCTTGCGTTTTACTAAGGCCGTGCATCTTTTCTCCGATGGCTTCGGAATTAGTTTCCCTAGGCCGCTTTGTTTTGAGAAATCATAGCCTGCTTTGGCTAATAGCCTATATGCCTTTGGGTCAAACCATTCTTTCGTCCGCTCACTTGGTAGAATACCATGCTCTCCGACTTTGTGAAGATTTCACGAATCCATTTAGTGGCCTTGAGGGGCAAAGGATTTGTGGATGAGGTTAAAGGCATTACATGATTTTCTTTCAACATGGCTACATCCTTCATCGTGAGCTTTGTAGGAGGTCTTCGCATATCCATTGTAGATTGAAGGCATTCCGTGAATGGTGATTGTCCGTTTTTGCGGCGTGACAATGGTACATAACGGAGGAATGGAGGGTTATTGGAAGGCGTAGATCTTTCATCTGCTTTCTCTGAATTGCTAGTAGACTCACTAGACTGGTTATTCCCATGTCGTGGATCTTCCTTTGAGGAAGGAACATCCATTCTAGTGATGAATTTAACATGCTTCTTTTCACACCCTGCTTTTCATGGACGGGACTTCAACTGGTAGAACTTCATTAGGGATATCATCTTCTACATAAAACTTCGCGTCAGCAAAGTGAGCTTCAGTTTCAGAAAAAGGCTTCAAGTCGGCATCTACTTTCTTTATTCCACCTTGAAGATACTTGAAACATTGATGCAAAGTTGACGGCACTATTCCGTTCCCATGGATCCATGGACGTCCTAACAACATGTTGTAGGTTGTCTTGGCATCAATGACATGGAACAAAATATTACTTGTCAATTCTCCAATAATTAACTCCAAGTGTATCATGCCGATGGCGCGTTGTCCTCCTTGGTTAAAACCTTGTATGACCAAGCGACTGTGTGATAATTCCTCCATAGCAAGACCAAGTCGTCTCATTGTCATTTTCGGCAGTATATTAATAGCTGAGCCTCCATCAATGAGAATGCGATCAATTTTTTGTTCACGAACATAACCAGAGACATAAAGTGGACGATTGTGAGGCTTAGGGCCTAACAATAGATCTTCGTCAGTGAAAGTCAAGTCTGGGGAGCACGCGAAACATTCCTGCGTTTGTTGAAGTGTATTGGCACGAGGAGTGTAAATCTTTGGCTCTTCAAGAGCTTGGATGATCCCTTCTTTCAGCGAGGTGGAGGATTGCGAGGGTTCTACTTTATCAACCTGAGATTTGAGTTGTTCTAAAGATGATGAAGCCTCACCTGTACTACCATAGTCAACACCCTTTTGTTTTTCATCAACTTCGCAACGAGAGACCGTGTGAACAGCCTCTGCTGACTTGTTTTGAAAGAATTTTATGGGAAAGAATTCTTCCAATGTGACAAGACTTCGAAATTTTTGGGTTTGTGCCGAATCATCGCACATTTCCGTTCTTAGTCTTTCTTTCCTTTTATCATTCTTTCTTCTTGACTGCGGCTGAATTTGGTTTTGTGCTTTTCTGGACTCTTGGGTGATCAAATGAAGAGGGAATACTCGTCTCTTCTTCCATCTCTTACGAGTAACCAACGTCCAACCCTCTTCCTCATCTATTGTTGACTTTTTATCATCATTTGAATTATAATCAGATGCTTTTTGTGAGAGTTGAACTTGAACAGGTTCCAAAGAACCAAATCGGATGAACATGGTATTCACCCTCTGCTTAGTAGTTGGAGACATGCAACTAGGCGACTCGCAAGCAAATGTTACAAGGTTTGACTGAGCAACATCACCAACATCTAAGTCGATTTTCCTTTCCTTGGCTAGCTTCATGATGAGTTCTTTAAGAACAAAGCATTTTTGGATCGGATGACTTATGATGCGATGATACTTACAATAGTTCGGGTCATCAACCTTTCCTGCTTCTTCCGGTCGTTTGCATTCTGGCAATTCAATTAATTCCAAGTTGAGCAGTTGTTCTAGCATTTCGGGTATATCAGTGTCAAGGAAAGGATACACCCTTTGCTCCCATTCCTTGAGTGATGAGCGACGCGTCTCGCGTCGTTGGCTTCCCTCAGGCCTCTTCTCGTTAGCCTTTACATTTCCTGTTGAAATTTTGACTGGGGCAGGGTTGACATTCATGGAGTGTTTGACATTACTTTTTGTATTCCTGTCATTTCTCCTTATTTCTCGCCTTTCTTTCTTTTCTTCAGGTATGGGAGGTTTTAGATTTTCATGGCAAGAGATACTTAATTCCATGTCATGCGCACGAGTTGCCAATTCTTCGAATGTTCGGGGCTTTACCCCTTGTAGGATGTACAGAAGTCCCCAATGCATGCCTTGGATGCACATTTCTATAGCAGATATTTCAGACAGTCTATCCTTACAATCTAAACTCAAAGAACGCCACCGACTGATGTAGTCAACAACGGGTTCGTCTTTCCACTGCTTAGTATTGGTAAGCTCCATCATGCTTACCGTACGGCGCGTGCTGTAAAACCGGTTAAGGAACTCCCTTTCCAACTGATCCCAACTATCAATTGACTCAGGTTCCAAATCTGTATACCAATCAAAGGCATTCCCTTTCAGAGAACGAACAAACTGCTTTACAAATAGGCCTCCTTTGAGTCCCTGCGTTCTCACGGGTTTCTACAAAGTGCGCAACGTGTTGCTTAGGGTTTCCCTTGCCATCGAATTGCAAGAACTTGAGGGGTTGATACCCATTTGGCATTCTCATATTGTCAATGCGCTTCGTATAAGGTTTTGAATATATGAGAGAATGTGTAGAAGAACCTCCATATTGTGCTCGTATGGTGTTTGTTATCATGTCCTGCAGTTGTTGGACAGATATCGAGGCCATTGAGGTGGAATGTCCTTGTTGAGAAGTGCCTTCACCTCCTTTTCCCTTATCACCCTTAGCGTTTTCTCCCTTCAAGGTAAAGCCAAGAGGGTGCTCAAGGTCAAGATTTGATTCACCTGAATCTTGGACTTCCGAGCTGTTCATCGAGTTGCAATTTGGACGTCCTTATCTTCAAGTGCTTTTGTGAGAAGGGTGACCCTTTGTTCCATTTCAGCCATCTTTTCTTCCACGGTAGAGGTGTTGGTCATCATTACTGCATGACCTCTAGATATGATGGAGAAAACGATGAGACAGGATGAGTCAAAGGCATTTTGTTCCTTAGGCTTCTCATCACAGGGCGAAGAGTTGATAGAAAAGGTCTTTGTTGAGGATGATTCATCATTGATCTCAAAATCCTTCGAGACGGATGAATCCTTAGCGGTGGCTTTCCTTTTTGCAAGAAAGTCTAGAGAGATGATATTATGAAGCTTGCTTTACTTGGTTGATTGGGGTTGCGGTTGATCAAGAGCTTTGGATCGACTACGAGTGATTGGGCCGACATAATCATCCGCAATGGAAGCATCCATCACCGATTTTTTTGAGCATTCTTGTTAGAAGCCATCGAAGCTAGTAGCGAGATCGAATTTCTTTTCTTTTGAAGGAGAAAGAGATGAGAGGCGAGAGATGTCCCACTGGGCGTGCAAGATTTTGTAGACGACTAAATTTCTTAGTTCGAAATAAATCAAACAAGTAAAATAGTTTCACAAATACGAATTTGTATTTATAAATGTGTGGTACAATTCTCTGTAATTACAAAAGAGTGATCCTCGATTCGATCTCCTTGAAAGATTTATTGATTGGAATTGTGGTAATGTGATTTTGATTTGAACATAAGATATTCTTCAATTTGGCTTGAGGAATGGATCGAAGATCTTTGAAACGGAATTACAATGAATCTCGGCTATGAGCTTGTTAGAAATTCTTTGTTCTTCGTGTTCTTCGTGTTCTTCGTGTGTTCTTCGTGTTTGAAGGTTTGTGGTGGAAGTTCTTCGGTGCATAAGAGGCTTGATTCGTAGAGCTCGTTGATTTATGGTTTGTTGAGATTTCTGAGGCTTTTGAGCTTGATTCCATGAACTTTGAGATCTGACGAGTAGTTTGGATGATTTTGCTTCGAATGTTGTTTGTATTCGAGGTTGAAGTTCTTGAATTTCTTGGAGGCTTTGAGGTTTGATCTGGCGAGGCTTAACTGGGTTTTCGAACTCAAGCTTATCTTCTTCCTTCTCTCTGTTCTGTGTGTCCTCCTAAATGTTTTAGGAAGGCTTCTATTTATAGGAGTTTAGGGGTAGGTGAGCGACACGTGGCGGAGTTTGATTGGTCCGCTTATGTCATCGCTTACACGTGCTGAGTGCTTGTGTCACCTTGCTTACACGTGCGAGGCTGCCTGTGTCATCGCTTACACGTGCGAGTGCTTGCGTCCGCTTACACGTGCGAGGCCGCCTGTCATCGCTTACATGTGCGGGCTTCCGTGTCATCGCTTACACCCTGCGATGACTTCATGCCTTTATTTTAATGACACTTGGCAAATTTCTATTGGTTTCTGAATAGCGATGGCAAAACCTAGCAGCAGTACGTGGCGCTTTGTAATTGGTTGTATTTTGTGGACTTTGGTAGTATGATGTGTCAGCTTGTGATAGGTCGGGAATTTTCCCTCTCTACAACATCATTAACAAACTATCACCTTAACAATTTTAAAAAAGTTTGTAAAATTTGTTTTGTCTTTAGACTTATTATTTGAGTAAAGATCACTTATGATTAGGGGTGTCAATGTTCAACCCAACCAGCGAACACGACATGAACTCGACACGGGTTTTTGCGGGTTAGGGTTGTGCCTTAATGGGTTTGGGTTATAAACGGGTTGACCAGAAAGTGACACGTTAAGAAACGTGTCATAAGTGGGTCAACCCGCATAATTCACAATAGACACGTTTGATACATCAATTTATTTATGTCAACCCAAAATGACCCATTTAACACAACCTGTTTAACTCGTATAACAAATAATATTCATTTTATTTTAGATTTGTCAAATACCTTTTGTATCCAACATATATTTTACATTTAAAAAGAAAAGTGAGTAATTACAAAAACTTGCAAGAGATATAATTGGAAATTGAAACTTTACAAACCCTAGATCTCTAAACCCTACAAACCCTAAATCTCTAAACCTTCTTATAAATATCTTATTTTATTTTATTTTTTAATTTCAGTTGTACTACTCACTCTACTATCTTATAGTCTCATGCACAATTTCCAAACTCAAAGTCTCAAACCGGTTATTGCTCTCTCTCTCTCTCTCTCTCTCTCTCTCTCTAGATGATAATCGTAGTCATAGTCAGGATTAGTCTACTATTTGCTCCAATTCTTTCAATATTGATACTTAGCATTTGACGAGTTCCTAGGATATTATATTTTTGTTGAACTATATTATTTTTGTTAAACTATGTTATTTTGAATTTGGGTTGAAGTGTATGCACTTCTTTTAGAGTGTAAAGAACTTACTTCTAGATATATGTTATATTTTTGTTGAACTATATTATTTTGAATGTGAGTTGAAAACTTAAAGTGTATGCACTGCTTTTGGGATGTAAAAAAAAAAAAAAAAAAAATTCTCGATGGATGTTACATTAAATATTATGCAGGTTGAAATGGGTTGTGTTACATTCGTGTCAACCCGACACGACTCGTTTATTAAGCGTGTCAAATGGGTTGGGTCAGGTCAACCCGCCATATTAACAGGTCGGGTTAGGGTTGAAGGATCGTGACACGATTATTAAATGGGTCGGGTTAGGGTTGAGCCATTTAGTCGAATACCCCTACCTCGACATGACACGAACCTGACATACTAACCTAAATTGACACCCCTACTTATGATTTGGCAAATCAAGGATTATGATTTTGGGGGTTTGATAATGATGACAGATGGAGTTCATTGTTTTGTTTAGGGCGTTTTTCTAGCTACAAAGAAAATCTATGGCGAAAGAGCATGTAAAGAAAAAAGGGAAGAAAAGACGATAATGAAACTAGAAAAAAGAAATGTGGCTATTTTATGCTAGCAAACTTTATGGTGTGGTGTGGGCCCTGCGGCTATATCATACTGCCTTTTTTAAGACCACATCATTTTCTATAATTTTTATTACTATTTGTTGGAGTGGTTAATTGTGAGTCGTGAACAATTATTTACAGATAAAACTTTTTCTTATTACTCACAATTAATCATATTGGAGTTGTGGCACAAAAATTGTGTCTACACTTTCTCTTTCATACTATGTAAGTTGATGATGTGTTCATTTTATGTTGCCTAAATATCTTTTTATTGTGCTTGAGTGAATAGATAAATTAGCCATATCAATATTTTGAATATTTTCCGTAAGTCAATGATGGTAAGGATAAGTCATAAGATTCAAACATGTTCAAATATACCAATAACTAAAACGATACTATTCATTTTAGAATAAAAATGAAATAAGTACTAAAAATTAAGTATGGAGGAGTGATTTTTGCCATTGGAGAATCCAACGTTCCCATTGCACATTTGACATCCTTTGTTTTTTATAAGCTCAAGAGCTCCATTTAATTAGTCTTATTAGTGCATTTTGCCAATGGAGAACCCATCGTCACAACGTGACATTTTCCTTATTTTTTCTCTCCCTAGAGGTTCCTTATTTTACCTAGCAAAAAAGACTCAAGAGTCAAGAGCTCTGATTAATTAGTTTAAGTTTCAACATTGCATATAATTTTCTCTCTCTTTTAAAATACTGCATCTAGTATTTGCCTTTTCTTTTAAAACTATTTGCTTCTTTTTTACTTTTTGCTTCACTTGTAGAAATATTTCTATTATTATTGACATTACATATTTTTAAGAATGATGGTAAGTTAGTGATGGACCCTACCATGAACTTAATAAGTGGACTTCACAATAAATAAGAGGAATGAGCATCATTTTCCCTGCTCCAAGAGTACGTACCTACGCATTACTCAATTTATACATTGCAAACTTTCAATCTATAATTTTTTTTTTTTTTTTTGAGAAACACACACACACTTTCAATCTATAATTTAGAGATTATTTTTTGAGAAGTATGTAAAATACATATATTCCCAATTGGGGGCAACGACTCAAATAAATGTAAACATATGATAAATATTAAAACCTTATTAAAGCCCGCCATTAGACCCCAAAAAAAAAAAAAAAATCCTGTGGAAAACAAATTAATTGCAACTTGCTTTTGAATAACTTTTTAATTCCCGGATATGGGTTTGGTTTGGGTAAGAGTTTGGGCTGTACCATACTTGGGGGTGATTGGGTACTTCTGTTTGCATTGGTATAATTGTTGATTTGGGTCCGTTAAGCATAAAGATAAAGCCGACCTAAACCTGATGATTGCGTGCAGGCCTCACACTAGCCCAATTAAAGTTTCAGCCTTCAAAAGAAAATTTTCTTTTGTGGTGGACTTGATGATAAGGCTTTGTCTTCATGTTGTATTCCTACTTTCCTATGACTACGATGGTTGCATTTAACGATGGCATGATGTAAAAATCTACTCCATCCCTTTTTACGAGTGAGAGAGGAACCATAGCTAGTAACAACAATGGGCAATGAGCATCTTTATGACTGCCAATTTTTGTTAATTTGTTTTGAAACACATCAATATCAAATGAGAAAGTCTAGACACGCCAAAATTTTAACACCTACGGCATATTGTTAATATATAGTTGATAAAAATGATGTTAGTGATTGACCCATAACAAATGAAAATTTAGAGTATTCACAGTGACGGTGCTAAAAAATTTAGCTTTTAAAACATTTAAAAATTTATTTTATCTATTTTACCAACTCATTTAATTTATAATAATATTAACAATTCATTAAACTAATAAAAAAGCAACAAACGCAAAAATAGCCATAAGCACAACGACCTCCACCACGAGCAACCGCAACCCACTATAGATAATACCAAAAAAAAAAAAAAAAAAAAAACCCACCGGCAACCACCACCATTAGTAACAACAACCCACCACCACAAGCAAACCCAAACCTACAGCCAAAGCCAAAATTAAACACTACCGCCACCGCTGCAGCCAAAATCCAAGAAACCCACACCCAAAATGGCAAAATCAATCACTACCACCAAACTCACAAAACTTAACCACAACCAAAATCAATCACCACAACCACCATAGCCAAATTCCACAAAACCATACCCAAAATTAACCACTACCACTAAACCCATAGAGATGGAGAGATAGAGAAAAGAGGAAAGGAAAGTGAGAAAGAAAAATAAGAAAGAACCAATGAATAAAGAACAAAGAAAAAAGAAAAAAGAGAAAGAAAGGAGAGGAAAGGTGAAGAAAGAAAAAAAGAAAAGGGAAAAGGAAAGGAGAAGCACAAGAGAAAAAAGAAAAAAAAAAAAGATGTGAAAAAAAGAAAAGAGAAAAAGAGAGGAGACGTACCAATATTTGGAAAAATTATAAGGTTCTCATAGTGGACAAGTGATGTGATCCACAATTCCAATAAAAAACTTCCACCTATTTAAAATCGTGGAGTTTTAAACAGAAACTAACTATTGACTTGGCAACTTTAAACAGGTGAGAGACTTTTACTAAAATGGTGGACAAGTGACATGGTCTACCGTGAGGACTGTATAATTTCTCTAGTACTTGAGAAAGAAAGAAAAAAGAAAAAGAGTGAAAAGTAAGAGAGAGAATAGAAAGTGCTAATTTTTTGGGGGGAAAAAAAATTCTCTGGTAGTTTTTTTTTTTTTTTTTAAATTGTTGAATTACAATTTTAACCATATTTTTTTTATTTTTTAAGAATAAAGATGATCTTGTTGAAGCTATAACTAACCAATCCGGCTTCACAAACTCTCTCAGCTCTTTAAGGTGTTGACACCCCATTTTGCAACTTGCATTTAACCTCACATGGAGTATAAAAGGGTAATTTCACCTTAGAAATATGTACTTTAATTCTGGCCATTAGATCTTTAATCTCATTTCACCAAAATGATTTTGATGTTTTAACGATCAAATTGACTGGTCATAAGCCCTAATCAGACTGTTAGATTGAAAGTTATCATCAAATTAAGTTTTAATGGCCAAGATGCACCATCACAAATTGAGTCTGACTATATGTGATTATGAACAATTGATTTTAATTGGTTATAATTATAATCAATTTGAGATTAATGACGTGTAATAATTTGAATGGCTAGAACTACATTTTATGGTAATATTGTACACACTTAATTAATTAGATAGTCAAACATTAATTATTCAATAAGTTATGTAAATATCTTTGTAATTAGGGTAAATTTGGAACTAATTAAGTTTGAAATGGGAGTGATTGGAGCCTATTAATGTTAATTAGAAACTAATTTGGGACCTACTAATGGTAATGCTCACCATTTCGTTGATATCTCTCAGAATATTTTAAATCTGTGAATAAGGTTAATTTTATCAGAAAATAGACATCTGAAGCTTCAATTTGAGCACAAGAACGAGATAATTTCAATTAGAATTGAGTAAGATATGATTTTTTTAATTTGGCTCTACAGGCTAATACAATAGCTACGGGAAAACCGAATTTTGTTTGCTCCTCACTCCCACCAATCTCTACATTTAATGCACTAGATTTCCCCAAAGTCTAAAATAAGGTCTAGGTTCATGACTCTTTTTGATCCTTTGTTATTTTCACTAAATGACCTTCCATTCATATTTTCTCCACCATTACTATATAAACACTCCCTCTCCTCTGTTCCAAAACACACAGAAATACCCTCTCCTCTCCTCTCCTCTCTTAAGTTTTGGTGAAATTAAGTACTCTTGTCATATCTTGGTCTTCCTAAGACTCAATGTATTGAATGAAACTTACTCTCCCTTTCCAAGTTTTTCTTTTCTACTCCACCTTTAGGACTTCCACCAAAAGTCTCCTCCTCTATCGTGTGGTCTCGCATGCAGGTATAATCTCTTCCCCTAACTTTTTTTTTATTATTATTATGATGAGATTAAGATTAGAACATGTTAATGTTTATTTAATTTTCTTGAATATGTTTGAATGTTCTTAAATGTTCATATGCATTCTTTATATGTTCTTGGTTGTTCATTACTTGTTCATGCATAACACTAGCTTTGATCTTAAATCCATATCAAAAATATGAAGAACACGTTTGTTTCATAATTCTCTCAAATCCTTGAATCTAGGATATCAACATCCACACACATTCACTAAAATTTATTTTTCAATCCAAATGCAATGCTTAATAAATTGAATTAGGGTTTATCACGTGCACATACATTTAATTCAACATGCAAATTGATTGACATATTAGATGATATGATATGAATGTTGGCCACCATAGTCTAAAAGACCGGTTTTACCAGGCAAGGTAAGTATCTAGCACCTTCCCATCTTGTAACATAGCCTCTGAGCTTAGATCAAGAGTTGATAGATCAATGTTTATCCATGTAATTTTTTATTTTTTGATTGTAAATAGGAAACAAATTCCTGTACTTTAACTTAGATTGTATTTAGGACCAAAGCTATGTAATTTACAATGATCAATGTAAATTCAATTTCAAATTAATAAAATGATGAATTTTTCCGTTATGGTTTTCTTATTTTTTTTCTATAATTAAATAAGTTGCGACTCCATTGTAAAACCCTTAATCTAAAGGGAAAAATATAATTAGTCGAACCTCCATTTTGAGAGGTAATAATACGACTCCACCTATTCATGTGTGTTTGACCCAACACCATAAAAAAATGGCCCAAGGGCACGGTCTCTCACAGTGGCAACTCCACTGGGATATTAAAGGCTAAGCCTCAATTAGGTTATGATGGCCAACCATGTCATTATTTTTTTTTATTGCTTTTTGTATATAATATGTCATTATATTGCATGTCATGCATCATTTGCTTGAATGAAATTTATTTTATTTGTGTGCTAGCCTGGAAGCCCATTAGTTTTAGCTGTGGATTGTGATCTTCCTAAGACTCACATACCCAATGATGAACATACCACCCACCATGATAAGGATCATCATGGTTATGCCATGGTGGTTCATAGGGACAAAGTGTACTGTTCGGACCAACGTGACACTCCTGGCATCATAAGTTGGGAGATACGACGTCCTAGCTTGTGGGGACCTTTAATCTACCTTCTACCCAGGTTGTAATGACCCATAGAACCTACCTTTAGGTCAGTCCATGTAAATTGCATTTCATTACATGTGTTTAGCCATTGTTTGAACCATGATGACTCATCACTCAAGTCCAATGCTTGAGCCCATCATGATTGTTTGAACCTTGTATGTTATGCATGAACTCAAGTCCAAAGGCCTATGATTGAACTCTACATTGAATATAGCCCAATTTATTTCTTGTATGAGTCGAGGCCTAACATTTGAGCCCATCAAAGGTGTATACGCATGATCAACATCAAAGGCCAAAAGCTTATAAGATGCATGCCTTCCAAGTGTAAGGTCAAGCCATTTCAAGCAAATACCAAAAGATCATAATCAATATTCAAGCCCACCAAGTCTTAAACATCCTCAATGAACCAAGAAGAAGCAAGCGGCCCAACTTTGCCTCACTCCACATATGGTTTGCAATATCATGGTTAAGCTTAAAGTTTGTTTGTTTATTTCATGTTTCTATATTTCTTTGAATTCTAAAAATTCATGTAGCATTTGATGTACTTTGTTCACATATATATTTTTAAAAAATTCCAAAAAAATAAAATCAAGATTCCCAAGTCTTTCCAAAAAATAAGAAAAAATTCAAATGAAAAAGTGTTTGGACTAGGGGCATTGAACTTCCTAGTGACATTTTCAAAAAGGCCTTTTTTTTTTTTTTTTTTTCTTTTATTTCAAGGATTTCAAGATTAAAAAAAAAAAAAAATCTCATTTTCAAAATGGTACATGAGAATCCCTTGGACAAACTTTTTCTAAATCTTGATGTTTAAAGGCTTTAGCAATCAACTTGTACCAAGGAATGATTAATTTCATTTGGTCCATGTAAAGACTATTGCTACTTGACTTAGAACATAAGAAAAAATGGTCTTAAAAGGCAATAAAAAAGAATCCATGCATTCAATCCAATTTTCAAAAGTCTTTAGTTTCACAACATTAGAGCATTCATACTTTTTCTTTTAAGATGAATTTAATAACAGAGCTTGAGTCACTGTGCCTACAAGCCAGCATTACAAGGGATAGGAGACATCTTTGGTTAAACCAAATTATTTCCTATTACCTAGCCTTCAAACATTTAGCCTTTTTTGCATGAACCCACTAAAATCTAAACTTAGGGTGGGAAAAATCAAGTTATGCATACTTAAATATCATGTTAAGGAGGACTCAACCTTGTAGTTTTGAAGATAATTCATAAAGCTCTCCTAGAAGACATGAGAGAAAAGTAGAGAATTCCTTAAGCTAAAGATAAGAGAATATCAAAGAAAAATGAGGTTTCACTCAATCAAGGAAAGAGAAATGAAATTCCATCAATGTGAGAAAAAAAAAAATGTGCATCAAGTTTAAAGAGCCTAAAATTCATCATTCCAAGAGGAATACAAGATTCATCTAAAAAAGAGTTCATCAAAAAAGGAAAAGACTCATCAAGCATAGAGATGTGCAAGCGCATCGAGGTAAGAAAGAAGTCTAGAGAGTGCATCAAAATGACTTAAGCTAAGAAAAACAAGGAAGGAAAAAGATCATCTAGGAAGTTCATTCAATCAAGAGATGAAAGACCAAAAAAAAAAAAAAAGGAAAGAAAAGAAAAGAAAGGCTGTTAGGCTGAAAACCCAAAAGGGCAGCCTAGGCAAAAGTTAAGGCCAAAGAAAAGAAGAAAAAAAAGGGTTAAATCATATCAAATTGAAAACTTGAGATGTAATCTAAAAAGAAAATAATTTTACAAGATGAAAGCCTAGAGTTTTGATTCAAAAGGAATGAGCTTAAAAACAAATGTTGATACAAGTATAGGGAATTTTGTGCCTTTTATATTTTTCATCTCATAACCCAAACCTGGCCTATATTACATCCCATGAGTAAGACCTCCTTGAAGTCTTGCTAGTTATAGGCACATCTTAAACTCTAATATTATTTTCTCTTGGATTAAAAAGGAAAAATGCTTAAAATTGTGAAACCCTATTGGATGATCTGTTTGAGGCGAAAAAATTTCAAATTTTTTAATTCTCAAAATGACTCAAAAGAATTTTCAAACTTGGAGCACTCTCCTTGTTCACACCCAACAATGTGATTCCTAAATATGATCACATTTCATTTCTTGATTGCCTTTGGAGACTTAATCTGACAATGTTCAAAAGAAAGAAGCAAATTTGATTACATGACTTTAATGGTCTTGATCCTTCCTAATCATAGAGATTTGTTTGATTCTTAAACACTATGATTTTCAAAAATGATTGTTCAGACGATCACATCTTGTTCAAAAAAAAAAAAAATGAAAATTTGTTTTTTTCAAAATAAAAAAAAAAAGAAAAAGAAAAAAGAAGAGAAATTTTTTTTTTATAATTTTTTTAAATCATTCTTTTCCAAAATCCAGTTCTTTTGAACTACGTCTTGACTTGATCCTCTATGAGAAAGATACGTAGGCAGTCTTTTAAAGGCTCGGTCACAATCACCCATACAACTTTGGGGCTTAAAGTCAAAACGATGTAACGAAATTGCTTGGGTGCATGTTAGGCTAAGCTCATTTGTTTTGCATCAAGCATGCTTAAACTTGGGGCATTAACCTATTCATATTGTGTGCAGATATGTCCTTCTTGCATTAAAGTATGTTTTCATTTGAGGGATCAACCCAATTTTTTTCAAGCATGTCCACACTAAGAGCATTGGCCAAATATGTTTTCATTATAATTGGGTTCTAACAAGCTAGAGAAAGCATGCCATTTTACAAGAACCAAGGATGGTGGACCATGATCTTCTTTCATGCCCCAATGGTCTCAACATCAAATTAACTTAGCTTCCATCCAAGCATGGAATATGCCCCAAACTAGGGGCTTTAGCTAAGTACTTTCAATTCATTTCAATGAATAACTTCATTGCTAATTGAAATTGTCTTTTTGCAGGAATTAAGCAAGGACTTATCCAGCAATCCACATCAACTTCTCGCCAAAATTATTCTCATTCAAAGGATAGGTTTTTCAACAAAAGAAAACATCATTAATGAATCTTCATCTTCATCTTCATCTTCTTCACTTTTTGATAATGAACAAATCTTCATATTTCAAAAAAAAAAAATTCAATTCTTTCCAAATCTTTCCAAAGAAAAAAAAAAAAAAAAGAAGAAGAGAGAATTTTCAAAAAGCCTTGGGACTAGGGGCTCGTGGTTCCTAGGTTGTTCTCGAGAAAAAAAAAAAAGATAAGAGAATTTTTAAAAAGCCTTGGAACTAAGGGCTCGTGGTTCCTAGGTTGCTTTCACAAAAAAAGAAAAAAGAAAAAAGAAAAAAAAATTCAAAAAGCCTTGGGACTAGGGGGGCATTGGGTTCATGCTTCTTAGGTTGCTTTAAAAAAAAATCATCAATCAAGATTTTCAATTCTTTCAAAAAAAAAAAAAAAATTCAAGATTTACAAATCTTTCAAAAAAAAAAAATTCAAAAGTCCCAAGAAAAATCTTCGTTAAATTCTTCTTCAGGAACCAAGAACAGAAGGTTATGATCCTCTTCCATATTCTCCAGTGGTGCAACATCAAGTCAACTATCCATACTCAGCATTCATCAAGGCATGGAATATGTCCCAAACTAGGGGCATTGGTCAGGTATGCCAAATTCTTTTCAATGAATAACTTTGTTATTAACTGGAAATATTTATTTTGCATGAACTAAGGTACAAGACCCATACACATTGGCATGAATAACACCCTACAAGAAATCCTTGGACCTCTGGGAAGCACGTTCAAACTTCAAATCCATCAGACCTCTGGGAAGCACATCCAAAATCCAAATCCTTGGACCTCTAGGAAGCACGTCCAAAACTGCAATCCATCGGACCTCTGGGAAGCATGTCCAAAATTCAAATTCAAGGGACCTCTGGGAAGCACGTCCAAAATGCAATTTCAACGGACCTCTGGGAAGCACGTCCAAACTTCAAATCCATCGGACCTCTGGGAAGCACGTCTAAAATTCAATTTCAATGGACCTCTGGTAAGCATGTCCAAGATTCAAATCCTTGGACCACTGGGAAGCACGTCCAAAATTCAAATTCAAAGGACTTAAGGGAAGCACGTCCAAATTCAAATCTTTGGGACCTCTAGGAAGCACGTCCAAACTTCAAATCAATGGACTTCTGGGAAGCATGTCCAAAATTCAATTTTAACGGACCTCTAGGAAGCACATCCAAACTTCAAATCCATCGGACCTCTGGGAAGCATGTCCAAAATTCAAGGTCGTTGGTTCTTTGGAAAGCACGACCAAAATCCTCATTTTGTCGTGACCATTGGTAAGCATGTCTTGTACTCATTTTTTTTCCAATAAAAAAAAAATATTAAAGTTGCATGCATAAACCACGTTTGGACCTGATCCTCTCACCAAGAGGTATGTAGGCAATCTCTCCTGAGATTCGGTCCACATTTTGATCCATTACATATCGGTCTGCATTTTCATTTGCATGCATCATACATTCACCACGGTTAAATGCTGATTGCAAAGTTAGGTGTCTTTTTCGTATATTGACATTCGCTTTTTAAGCTCTATCAATGACGGGCATTCTATTGACACCCCATTTTGCAACTAGCATTTAATCTCACATGGAGAGTAAAATGGTAATTTCACCTTGGAAATATGCATCTTAATTTTGGTTATTAGATCCTTAATCTCATTTTACCAAAATGATATTGATATTGTAATGATCAAATCGACTGGTCATAAGCCCTAATCGGACCATCAAATTGAAAGTTATCATCAAATCAAGTTTTAATGGGCAAGATTCACCTTCACAAATTGAGTCCGAATATATGTGATTATGAACAATTAATTCCAATTGATTATAATGATAATCAATTTAAGATTAATGACGTGTCATAATTTGATTGGTTAGGACTACATTTTATGGTAAAGTTGCACACGCTTAATTAATTAGATAATCAAACATTAATTATTCAATGAGTAGTTTATGCAATTAAATTTTTAATTAGAGTAAATTTGGAACTAATTAAGTTTGAAATGGGAGTGATTGGAGCCTATTAATGTTAATTGAAAACTAATTTGGGACCTATTAATGTTAATTATGCTAAAATTATTTTCTAACAAATGACCTCTGCTCACCATTTCGTTGATATCTTTCAAAATATTTTGAATCTGTGAATGAGGTTAATTTTCCCTAAAACTAGACATCTAGGGCTTCAATTTAAGCACAAGAAGAAGAAAATTTTGGTTAGAATTGAGTAAGATATGATTTTTTGAATTTGGCTCTATAGGCTGTTATAGTAGCTATGGGAAAATCGAATTTTGCTTGCTCTTCACTCTCACTAATCTCTACACTTAATGCACTAGATTTCCCCAAAGTCTGAAATAAGGTTTAGGTTCATGATTCTTTTTTATCATTTGTCAACCTTCATTAAATGGCCTTTTATTTATATTTTCTCCACTACTACTATATAAACCCCCCTTTCCTTTATTCCAAAGTACACAGAAACACCATCTCTTCTCATCTTTTAAGTTCTAGTGAAGTTGAGTAATCTTATTATATTTTAGTCTTCCTGAGACTCAAGGTATTGAGTGAGACTTACTCTCCCTTTCCTAGTTCTTCTTTTTTACTCCACCTTTAGGACTTCCACCAAGAGCCTCCTCCTTCACCGTGTGGTCGTGCATGCAGGTATAATCTTTTCTCCTAAATTGATTTTATATTATTATGATGAGATTAAGATTAGAGCATGTTAATGTTTATTTAATTTCTTTAAATATGTTTGAATGTTCTTAAATGTTCATATGCGTTTTTCACATGTTCTTGGTTATTCATCACATGTTCATGCATAACACTAGTTTTGATCTTAAATCCATATAAAAAATATGAAAAACACATTTGTTTCATAACTCTCTCAAATCCTTGAATCTAGGATATCACCATCCACATACGTTCACTAGAATTTATTTTTTAATCCAAATGCAATGCTTAATAAATTGAATTAGGATTTATCACATGCATACATATTAAATTCAACATGAAAATTGATTGACATATTGGATAATATGATATGAATGTTGGCCACCATTGTCTAAATGACCGGTTTCATCAGGCAAGGTGGGTGCCTAACACCTCCCACCTTTTAACATAGCTTCGAGCTTAGATCAAGAGTTGATAGATCAATGCTTATCTATGTAATTTTTTATTTTTAGATTGTAAATAGGAAACAAATTCATGTACTTTAACTTAGATTGTATTTAGGATCAAAGTCATGTAATTTCCAATTATCAATGTAAATTCAATTTCAGATTAATAAAATGATGAATTTTTCCGTTATGGTTTTCTTATTTTTTCCAATAATTAAATAAGTGGTGATTCCATTGTAAAACCCTTAATCTAAAAGGGAAAATATAATAAGTCGAACCTCCATTTTGAGATTTAATAACACGACTCTACCCATTCATGTGGGTTTGACCCAACACTATAAAAAAAAAAAAGGGCCGGGAGCGCAGTCTCTCACAAAAGGATATGATTTTAAATACTACCCACGTGGCTTGTCCATAAGCGAAAAAAAAAAAAAAAAACCAAATAAAGGGCGGGGGGGGGGGGGGAGTTTTCTTGTTTGGAATCCTCAATTTAAATGCTCAAAATACCCTCAAAGTCACATGTTTAAAAAGTTTAAATAATAGGGTTAAATATGTAAAATTATTAATTAAAAAACTCTTAAATTTTAACTAAATTAAAAAAAAAAATGTAGTTTTGCACGTTTGTCCCTCATGCCTCTATGCTTTTTCCATTCTCTCTTTTTCTAACATGAAGGAATAAAACTGCTCCTACTCCTAAATTTTAACTAAATTTAAAAAACTATTTAAAAATAACCACATTTCTCACTCACGTCTTTTTTTTCTTTTTTCTTTTTTCCCTAATGTGAAAGGATAAAACCTTTTTTTTTCATAGTCTCCCTTTTCATATTTACATTCTTTTTTATTAATTTGTTTTATAGGAATTGTGGGTAATAAAGTAATAATGCCAGTATGTAACGCATGACTCACATGACTCGTATATTTATGCTGTTTGAAAAGGGACCCTAATGCACTACCATTTTGATAAGACTGGACCCACTAGGCCACTACCATCTTTTACTTTTATAAAAGTAATGGTATTTCTATTGCTATCTTCTTCTTTTTTGCTAAAACTTTGCTATCTGTATCTGTATATATATCTCTTTTATTTATTTATTTTTAAATTTTTATAATCTTATCATAACTTTTGCCGGATATCATTTTTGAGCAGATTGATTTTCTTGGTTTATTGAAGGCAGCAAACAACAATAATTCTAATAACACAACCTCTAGCACACTCTCTCTCATTATTCTTGATGGATGAGAGTGAATGAACGAGGAAAAAATGGTAGATACATGTAAAAGTGAAAAATAGTTATAATTTATCACATAAGATAATTGTGAGAAATGATGATGCAAAAGTTGTAGTCCTAAATTAACTCCTACAACATGTGAGAAAGATCAATTATTTATTTTTTAAAATTGTTATGCAATTTTTCACAACCAGCATACTTTAAGTTAGAGTGGTTCTACTACCACAACTTTTTTTGCCACAACAGAGTTGTGGCAAATTACAACTAGGTTGCATATCACTTTTACTATTTTACATAAACTCACAATTTTTTCTCTACTATTCACAATCTAGATTTTTCTCTTTGAGTTACATGTTTGGGTGCTACTAACTAATATTTTGAGTCACTCATTCATCATTCAGTAATGGACCTTTGTCTACCAACTTCTTAGTATATATATAAGGATCCGCTTTGTTTCCAAGTGAAATGGTAAGTGTCCATATTTAATTAGAATTAAATTAAACCAGATTTTAAAAGGTTGTTAATAAGGGGTAAATACTATTTTGAGTTAGAAAGAATCTATAGAAACAAAAAAGTTGACAAAAAGTTTAACATATCTATGGTGAATCCAAAAAAAAAAAAACTAGAAAATTTACTAATTTAATTATTATGAAATTCTTTGTGTATGGAGTAGCATTGCTATTTGAGTCACCCGTCAGACAATGATGTTATTTTGTCTACCAACTTTTTAACTTTTTCAAAAAGACTATACTTTTATATAAGTTATTGTATTTTGATCGCTATCTTTATCTCTTTTATTTATTTTTAATAATCTTAACATAATCCTTCCCGGCTATCATATTTGACCAAGTAAAGAATTTATACAGTTTAATATCAAAGTTTCATGTAATATTTTGTATGTTTTATTTTGTGATTGAATGTCTTGACATCAAAATAAATACCCCCGCCCTTGGTGAATACTGATTATGATTATATTTTTGGTATGTATTATTAAAAAAAAAATTGTGGTTGTAAGCAACCAAACAACATCCTAAAAGATCCTTTGAATAATGGTGGATCGAAATAAAGGAGATTGATTTTTAAGTTAAAGCATTCCCCTTCCCGTTTGGAAATGCAAAACATTTGCATTTTGCATCCTAAAATGTTGCACATCTCATCACACCCCTATGCTTTTCAATGAATGAAAAAATACAGCAATTCTGAATTAAGATAAATAAATAAAAAGTATTAGCCTTTAAAAAAAAAAAAAAAAAAAAAAACTGACCTCTAAGTATGCGCTTATGCGCGTGCTTAGAGGCTCTTCTAATTTTTTTTTAGGGATAATTACAATAAACCTACCTATGGTTAGAACCGTTTTCACTTTGCATACCCGTAATTCAATCATTTATACTTTGCCCACCTGAGGTGCTTGCCGTTAGGGATCTGTTACCCACCTCTCCCTTTGCCGTTAAGGTTTTTTATTGCTTAAGAACTTCTTTGAGAACAAAACACAGAAATAGCACACAGATCAAAGGCTCAATGAAATCACTTTTAATCTATATCAATATCAACAATCTCTTAACGACTCAAAATTGTGAACCAATTTTTACAAGAAGACCAACAATCTCAAAACAACTAGCAACTTTATTAACAAAAGAGAGTGAGATAGAGATAAGCAATCATCAACCAAAGAATGAGGTAATGAGAAATCTAGCCGTGGGTTTGGATTGTGGTGGATCAGCCATGGGTTTGGTGGCGTAGTGACGACCCTAGGTGCTGCTTATGCCTCTCCTAATTCTCAATCCTTTTCTGCACAACCAAACACCACCAATTAAGGAAAGGAAAGGAACCTTCCAACTTCAAACCCACTCTGAATCCCAACTTCTCTCTACCGCTGATAGGGAGCAACGACCGATTTTGTCGTGGGTTTGGGCCCACACCGCTATGGTCCACATGGGTTAGCCGAAGGATCGAACCGACGCGACTCTCGAGCTTGCTTCGCTTGCCAAAGACAACGATCAGAATAAGAAGATCATCATCAACGAAGGTGGGGTCCCACCGCTTCTCAAGCTGCTCAACGTGAAGGAACCCATGGCACGAAGCTCTTCAATGGAGGCGGAGGCTCCGCGTCAGTGTTGTCGCATTCAAAGGAGAAGCCAAAGGAAAAGGAGAAAGAGAGAGTGAGTCGGACCTCTTCAATTCTCTGGCACGAGCACCAAAATGACGCCGGAGCCGTTCGGAAGCTTCTGGAGGAAGATCCAACGATGGTGCACTCTAGGGACTACGACAACTGCAAGCTGCTCCACGTGGCATCGCTCCACGGCTGGATCGAAGTCGCTCCACGTCTTTTGTGGGTGATGCCATGAATGGGTTGGGTTTGAAGAGAGGGAGAAGTCAGAGAGATAGAGATGAGCAGGGAGAAAAAATAATAAATAAATAAATGAAGGAGATGGTTCTGGAATCTATTGGATTTTTTTATTTATATTTGATTTGTATTCCTCCAATTTATTCTTGTAGAAGTTCTTCAGCAATCAAAAACCTAACTTTTTGATTATTGTTATATTTGTTTTTGCCTAAAAATGTGTTTTTCTAACGGCAAATGGAGAGGTGAGTTACGAAAGGCTAATGGGACTAATCTTAGGTGGCAAAGTGTAAATGATTGAACCACGGGTAGGCAAAGTGAAAACGGGCTATACCACAAGTGGGTTTACTATAATTATCCATTTTTTTCAAAGGTTAATAATTTTCATTCATCATAATTCGCGATTGTTCTATTCTTCAATTACAAACATCTAGAGGTGTGATGATATTATGCATTTGTGGGTGAAATACTTTATTTATATAAATCTCATCACATCTCTAGGTACTTTTGTGATTAAAGAATGGAACAATCGCAAATTCTAATGAATGAAAATTATTAATCTTTAAAAGAAATAGAAGAGTGCTTAAAGGTCATTCTATGATTTAGAGGTGTGATGAAATTATTTGTTTGTGGGTGAAATAATTTTTTCATATAAATCTCACCATACTTCTAAATATTTTGATGATTGAAGAATGAAACAATGGTAAATTATAATGAATAAAAATTATTAATTTAAAAAAATAAATGGAAGAGCTCCTAAGCACGAACGACACCGGAGAGTGCCTACTTAGAATCTAGTATAATATTAATATTAATATTTATAGAGATAACTGCAATTCCGATCACCACTCAAACGGTCCAAAACCGTAGAGAGTGCCCAAAGATATTTTTGGACATAAAGTGGCTGACAGTGAAAGTCAGCAGGACTCTAAACCTGCAATTCTTATAATCAAACCACATGCTTCGCCAAAGTCCAGAAACTATGATATTTTGTTTTGACTATACCATATTTATTATAGTATTTTATAACATCGTTGCTCATTCCAAACAAGGAAAGACTGTTCATCTGAACCTATATTATAAAACTTTGAACTCTCTCTCTCTTTCTCTCTCGTTTGTGTGTACTGTGTGTTGGAGCTTGGAAGAAGCTATGGCAGCTGGGTTAGCCATAACAAGTGAAGAAGGGCAATATAATGCCAAGATGACCCTTTTGGTTGTCCTATCTTGTATGGTTGCTGCCACAGGAGGAATTATCTTTGGCTACGATCTTGGAATTTCAGGTCCCTTCTTCCTAAAATTTTATATTCATCATGTTTATAAAAAAATATATATAAATCTTAGTTTTATTTTTATTTTTCACCTACCAATTAAGAGAAAACATTCGATTTATACTTGCATATAGTTGACGATGGTACGTTATGTGGTGTGTTGGGTTATGTTTTTGCACACATTAAACTCAATTAAGGCTAAAAAAAAAAAAAATTCAATGCTTAAAGCTTTCCAGCTTCTTAGTAGTTCAGTTTTGTGTTATAATTTTTCATCAATATGACTGGCTAAGGACTTAAAAAAAAAAAAAAAGACTGGCTAATAAGCAATGTATCATTATCTAATAAACCACACTACTAAAGAAGTTTGAAACAGTTTCACTAACATATGAAAGCAACTATGAAGGAGGAGTGACCTCTATGGAGCCATTTCTCAAAAAGTTCTTCCCCGAGGTGTACACTAAGATGAATGAAGACACTAAGACCAGCAACTACTGCAAATTTGATAGCCAACTGTTGACCTCCTTCACATCCTCACTTTATATTGCTGGCCTTGTTGCTTCCTTCTTTGCCTCAACAGTCACTAGAGTCTTTGGGCGCAAGCCATCAATTCTTATAGGAGGTACCGCATTCCTTGCTGGTTCAGCTCTTGGTGGTGCAGCTTTGAATGTGTACATGATTATATTTGGTCGAATTTTGCTTGGAATTGGTGTTGGTTTTGCCAACCAGGTATTAAAGTTACTCTATTTTTGTTTTTCCTCCTTTTGTGAAACCTCTTGCATTCATCTCTGGAACATTTTCTGAACCTTCTTTTAATAGCATCAGTAACAGTTTTAATAAATTACCTTAATGAATGTGGAAATTGAGTATGGCAGAAATTGTGAAGGTCATATGTGTAGATGCATACAAAAGTAAGACAAGACTAACATATTTTAATCTTGTATCATTATGGGAATATCTTTGAATTGGATCATAGTCTAAATTTTGTTCTGAAATGGACTTTGTTTTTGCAGTCAGTACCCTTGTATCTCTCAGAAATGGCACCACCAAACTACAGAGGAGCAATTAACATTGGCTTTGAACTCTGGGTTGGCATTGGGGTTCTATTAGCTAACCTCATAAATTTTGGTACTGAGAAGATTAAAGGCGGTTGGGGTTGGCGAATCTCCCTAGCCATGGCTGCAGTCCCAGCTTTAATCCTTACACTAGGTGCTCTATTTCTCCCAGAGACACCCAACAGCCTAATCCAGAACAGCAAAGACCACGAAAAGGCCAAGCTAATGCTGCAACGTGTCCGAGGCACCAATGATGTGCAAGCAGAATTAGATGATCTCATCGAAGCTAGTTCCATATCAAAAACCATTAAACACCCATTTAAGAATATCATACATAGAAAGAATAGGCCTCAACTGGTTATGGCAATAGCAATTCCATTTTTCCAACAAGTAACCGGAATAAATGTCATCACCTTCTATGCACCTGTACTTTTTCGAACAATTGGTTTAGGTGAAAGCGCATCACTATTCTCCGCAGTCATGACTGGGGTTGTTGGTGCTGTCTCAACCACCATATCAATGCTTATAGTGGATAAACTTGGCCGAAGAGCTTTGTTTATGATTGGGGGTATTCAGATGTTCCTCTCACAAATTATAATTGGTGGACTCATGGCTGCTCAGCTTGGAGATCATGGTGGGATTAGCAAAGGGTATGCAACTTTGATTATAATTTTTATTTGTATATATGTGTCCGGGTTTGGATGGTCATGGGGGCCACTAGGATGGTTGGTTCCAAGTGAGATTTTTCCTTTGGAAATTCGATCGGCAGGACAAAGTATTACAGTAGCAGTGGGCTTCATCTTCATATTTTTGGGTGCTCAAACTTTTCTTACCATGCTTTGCCATTTCAAATCTGGTATTTTCTTCTTTTTTGGGGGATGGGTAGCTGTGATGACTGCATTTGTGTACTTGTTGTTGCCGGAGACTAAGAACGTGCCCATTGAACAGATGAGTAAAGTATGGAGGGAGCATTGGTTTTGGAAGAGAATTGTTGGGGAGGTGAATGAAAATATAAAGATGGAAGCAGCATGATATGTTTACTTATTGTATACCAGATCGTAATTACTATGTTCTCGTTAGAATTTCCATTTTCGCTCTCTCATCTCTTGCAATTTCAGCTTCTTTTTTGTTAGCTAATTGCGAAGTTATTAAAGGCTGGTGTGAGAAGGTGAGGATTCTGATAAGGAACACGAACATGTACATGAACCAAGTAAGTAATTTATATAGACTGAGTAATATCTTCAAGCTAAGGTTATCAGTTAGCCCCTATTTTTCTTGCCATCTGGATTTGAAATAGCACTTGCTAATTGCTTTCATTATATGATAAGTTATGAAGTGTGTTGATGGGAAAAAATTTTTTCTTACCAAATGAACATATTACCATTATTTGTAGAAGATAGAGTCAGAAGTTTATAACCATCAACAACAACAAAAAACAAAGCCTTAGTCCCAAAATTTTGGGGTTAACTATGGATCCTTGATACATCAGTTAGGGTCGACCACACACACACACACACACACACATATATATATATATATATAATGCCACCACTAGATAAAATAAAAGGCTGGGGATTTCAGTTTGGTTAAGTCTTTGAGCTGTATTATTTTTGGGCCATTCTTGTCCCCATTTATATGTTGATTTGGGTCCAATTCAAGAGATAAAATATGGCTGAACCCGACATGAACATGATAGCTGCATGCGGGCCTCACACAGCAGCCCAAGCCCACCCAAAGTTTCAGCCTTCAGAAGATTTTTATTTTTATTTTTATTTTTATTTTTTGTGTGTGTGTGTGTGATGAACTTGATGAAGATAAGGTTGTGAC
The DNA here is from genome assembly GCF_040712315.1 of Castanea sativa. NCBI lineage: Eukaryota > Viridiplantae > Streptophyta > Magnoliopsida > Fagales > Fagaceae > Castanea > Castanea sativa. Next base: position 25,126,998 of record NC_134024.1, on the reverse strand, counting down.
TTCATGTTGTATTCCAATGACCATGACTCTGGTTCCGTTAAAATTACATGATGGCATAGTATAAAAATCTACTCCATCCTTTGTCTCTTTTAAAGTAGGAGAGAACCATAAGCTACAATTGCCAATGAGTATATCTTTGTCAGTGCTCATTTTTTACTCAAGTGTTTTGGAACACATCAATAGCAAATCCAGAAACTGTAATATTTTGTTTTGGCTTTACCACATTGATGTTGATGCCTGTCAAAGAAGACTGCTCTATTGTTCTGAACCATAGATACAACTTTGAAGTTTGAACACACAGACACACATTCTCTCTTGCTTGTGCCTACTGTACATGTTGGAGCTTGGAAGAAGAGATGGCAGTTGGGCTAGCTATAACAAGTGAAAAAGGGCAATATAATGGCAAGATGACACCCTTTGTCGTCCTATCTTTGGCTACGATATTGGAATTTCAGGTCCCTACTTCTTAAGCTTTTAGATTCATCAAGATTAAAAATAAAATAAAAACCTTAGTTTTATTTTTCTCCTATATATGCAATGTTAGAGACCAATTGAGAAACGCATACTAGTCTGTACTTACAGTTGACGACGATGTATATATATATATATATATATATATATATATATATATATATATATATATATATATATATTGGTACTCAATTTTCAAGTACCTTTTAAAGCAGTCCAAGACACATATCATACTTTTGTTTTTACAAACATTAATGTACTCAATTAAGGATTAAAAAGAATTCAATGTTTAAGCTTTCCATCTGCTTACTAGTTCATCTTCTGTTATAATTTGGCATTAATATGACTAACTAATATCTCGATCAATAAGCGATAATTAACTAATAAACCACGAAACAAAATAAGTTTGAAACAGTTCCACTAACATATGTGAGCAACTATGAAGGAGGACTGACCTCTATGGAGCCATTTCTCAAAAAGTTCTTCCCAGAGGTGTACACTAACATGAATGAAGACACCAATATTAGCAACTACTGCAAAGTTGATAGCCAACTGCTGACCACCTTCACATCCTCACTCTATATCGCTGGCCTTGTTGCTTCCTTATTTGCCTCATCAGTCACTAGAGTTTTTGGGCGCAAGCCATCAATTCTTTTAGGTGGTGCGGCATTCCTTGCTGGTTCAGCCCTTGGTTGTGCAGCTTTGAATGTGTACATGCTTATATTTGGTCGCATTTTGCTTGAAATTGGTGTTGGTTTTGCCAACCAAGTATTAAAGTTACTCTTTTTCCCCCTTTTGTGAAACCTCTTGAGTTCATCTCTGGGGCATTTTTGCACCTTCATTAAATGGCATCAGTAATATGTTAGTAAGTTACCTTAATGTTCTTTCGACAAAAGGAATGTGGAAATTGAGTTTGGAAGAAATTGTGAAGGTTAAATGTATAGACATTATACGCATACAAAGGCAGGACAAGACATCAGTGATATGTTAGTAAGTTACCTTAATCTTAGAATTTTGTTTTGTTGCTAAAATGTGGTTCTAAATCCTAGTACTTGTTTTTGCAGTCAGTCCCCTTGTATCTCTCAGAAATGGCACCACCAAAGTACAGAGGGACAATTAACGTTGGCTTTCAACTCTGTATTAGCATAGGTTTCCTATCAGCAAACCTTATCAACTTTGGAACTGAGAAGATTAAAAGTGGTTGGGGCTGGCGAATCTCCCTAGCCATGGCTGCTGCTCCAGCTTCAATCCTCACACTAGGTTCTCTATTCCTTCCTGAGATACCCAACAGCCAAATCCAGAATAGCAAAGACTACGAAAAGGCCAAGCTTATGCTGCAACATGTCCGAGGCACCAATGATGTGCAAACAGAATTAGATGATCTCATCAAAGCTAGTTCCATATCAAAAACCATTAAACACCCATTTAAGAATATCATACATAGAAAGTATAGGCCTCAACTGGTTATGGCTATAGCAATTCCATTTTTCCAACAAGTAACTGGAATAAACGTCATCACCTTCTATGCACCAGTACTTTTTCGAACGATTAGTTTAGGTGAAAGGGATTCACTTTTATCTGCGGCCGTGACTGGGGTTGTTGGTACTGTCTCAACCTTCATATCCATGCTTATGGTGGATAAACTTGGCTGAAGAGCTTTGTTTATGATTGGGGGCATTCAGATGTTCCTCTCACAAATTATGGTCGGAGGACTTATAGCTGCTCAGCTTGGAGATCATGGTGGATTAGCAAAGGGTATGCAACTTTGATTATAATTTTTAGTTGTATATACGTTACCGGGTTCGCATGGTCATGGGGGCCACTAGGATGGTTGGTTCCAAGTGAGATTTTTCCTTTGGAAATACGATCAACAGGGCAAAGTATTACTGTAGCAGTGAGCTTTCTCTTCATTTTTATCAGTGCTCAAACTTTTCTTACCTTGCTTTGCCATTTCAAGTCTGGTATTTTCTTCTTTTTTGGGAGATGGGTGATGGCAATGACTGCATTTGTGTACTTCTTGTTGCGGAGACTAAGAATATTCCCATTAAACAGATGAGCAAAGTGTGGAGGGAGCATTGGTTTTGGGAGAGAATTGTTGGTAAGTGAATGAAGATAGAAGCATGAAAGCACCATGATATGTTTACCTGTTTTATACCAGCTCATTATTACTATGTTCCCACGAGAATTTCCATTTTTTTCCCTCTTATTTCTTGCAATTTTAGCTTCTGTTTTGTAGGCTAATTGCAAAGTTGTGAGAAAGTGAGGATATTCCTGATGGTTGACTAATTAAGGCCAAATTTGCCAAATAGCACAATTTTAGCAAAATTTTAGCAAAAACACATAATGACAAATTTGTTAGTTATGTGGCATATTTTTGGAACTAGAATTTAATAAACTCGTGTTCCAAGCAGCTCGCAAGCAATGGAGTCCATATTGCTTGGAACCTGAGTTTCAAAAATGTGTTGTATAATTAAATAATTTTGTTAGGATACTTTTTTTTACTAAAAGTTTCAAAAATTGTGCTATTTGGCAAATTTGGTCGCTAATCAAGGAACACAAACACGTCTGGTGTACCATGAAATTCTTGAACATTTCCTCTAGTTTTCTGACTTGGTAGATAAATAATTTATACTAAGGATCTGACTAACTAATTTATATGGTAGTATACATCTTCAAGTTAAGACTATCAGTTTGAGCCCCATGTTTTCTTACAATTGGATTAATAGCACCTGCTAAATTTTCATTAGATGATAAGTAATACAATATTTTGATGGGGAAAAAGTTTTTCTTACCAAACTAACTTATGACCATTATCTATAGAAGATAGCATTATAAGTTCAAAACCATCAAAACATAGTAAAGCTCGTCTCTTTATTTAAATCCCTAATGATTCTCACACGTAGTTTTATCATTGCCATAATGTTCTCATTTAAGAACCTCTTCTCTTATTTCTTTTAGTCAGTAAGTATAGGTCTATTGGTGTCGTTCGTGTAAATGCACATGTGACAAACTTACAAGCATTGAACACTGTGTTTGATGAAAGTGATATGCTTGAAGAAATTACGAACTTATGAATGCTTGTGTACAATAGTAGTAAAAACTTGGTGTGTTATAATCTTTCCCGATCTTGATCGATCAACTCCTTAATATTGATATTTTTGTGAGCAACAAAAATGACTAAATCATCAAACTCGTCTGAATCGCTGAGGCACGCCAACTGTTCGACTAAATGCCTCACCGACTCATAATGGTTTTCAACTTGTTGGCTCCTACTCTGCTTTTGCCTTTTTTTTTTTTCTTCCCTACAATCTCCCCAACTTCCCTTCCGTGAAGTTTGCATTTCTGATCTTGACTTGTCTTAATTTTTTGTTTGCTGGTTTTTGGGTATCGTGCTGTGTTTCCTGTTATTTGCTGTACGTAGTTTCCATGCTCTGTGTACCTTGCTTCGGCTTATGCTTGAATGTATAGTTATTTAGGCTGTGTTTGGCAACATGTAAAATGTTTTTCAAGTGTCAAACGTAAAGGAAAACATTTTTTGTTGTTTGACTGTGCTGTAGAACTTACACCGGATAATTATTACTTGAGTTTGTTCTTGTATGTAAAAAATTTCTATTCTCTGGAAAATGTAAGCCCAAGCCAGCCACCGCCACAAGGACAAGCACAACCCACCACCACCCATAAATAATCCACCACTATCCACACAAAACTCACAACCACACAACACAAAAACCACCAAAACACCACCACAACAACAACAAAAAAATCAGAGATCAAAGAAAATGAGAATTAGACACAAAAATAAGTATGATGCTTGGTTCGGGTCAAAGAGAAAAAGTGAGATGAGAGAGAGTGCCATGACTGAGAGTGGAAGAGAGGGTGTGGTTCTTGAGTGAAGGCACTAGATCGGTTACATGTAGTATCCGATTCAGCCTTGATTGGTTGGAGGAAAAGAGAGAGAAAGCAGATCGGCGAGTGGTGGAGACGAGGTTGAGAGGAGACGATCTGACCCAGAAGGCGGCGACGACAAGATCGAGAGGAGATGATCTGACCCAGAGGAGGAGGAGGCGATCTAGAGGGTGGCAGCGACGAGTTTCAGGCGGCGGCGACGATCAGACCCGATTCAATCTCTCTCTCTCTCTCTCTCTCTCTCTCTCTCTATGGGTGTGTTAGCTCTCTCCCCTCCTGCTTTGGCCTGGCGTGCGGGAGCATAGAGAGTGATTAGGAATTTTATGAGGAGACGGGAAATGGTTTGAAGGTAAATTAACCGCGAAAAATGATTTGCAGGTGGGGTGGGTATTTTAGAGCATCTACGTCAGTCTTTCTATTTTACACATTTATTTTTACACTAAAAATTTACTTTTTATATTTTATACATTTACTTTTACTAAATACCCACATCAGTTCCTCTATTCTACCCATCTTTTAATTAAATAATCAATACTCTCACAATTTTTTATTACTTTTCCTAACCACCTTGACAAAACGCGCGCTCTCTCTTTCTCTCCTTTCTCATTTCTGATTTTTTTTCTCTCTCTCTCTTCTTTCTTATTTCTCATTCTTTTCTCTCTCGCTCTCTCTTTCTCTCCTTTCTCATTTCAGTTTTTTTTTCTCTCTCTCTACTCGTTTCAGATCATCTCTCTCTCTCTCTACAATCCCATTTCAGATCAACTCTCTCTCTCTACCATCCCGTTTCAGATCATCTCTCTCTCTCTCTACTCGTTTCAGAATCTCTCTCTCTCTTTCTCTCTCTCGATTAACACTTTGATCCACTCGGATCCGAGCTCCGATCCATGATTCACCAATTCCGAGCTTAGATCCGCTCCGATCCGTCCGATCCACAAGCTCCGATCGACCAGCTTCGATCTGCGCCGATCCATCAGCTCCGATCCGCGCTGATCCACCGGCTCCGATCCGAGCTCCGATCCACTCCGATCCACCAGCTCCGATCCGAGCTTCGAGTTCCGATCCACGATCCACCAGCTCGGAGCTCCGATCCACGATCCATCAGCCACGAGCTCCGATCCACTATCTGTGTGTATCTCTGTTTTTTTTTTTTTTTTTGAGAAGTGTATCGCTGTGATGATGTCTGTGTGTTTGTGTGTGGGTGTGTTTGTGTGCATTTGAGGAAAACGAAGATGAGCAGTTAACTGGGTTGTTGAGCATGGATAGGAGAGAGAAAAAAAGGAGCCAATGGAAATTAATAAAAAAATGGATAAACGAGCTACAGTAACCGTGTTAATATACACGGTTACTGTAGCTCGGGGATGGATTTGCACAATTTTGCATGTTTTTACACCCACTGATGTGTGCATTTTTTGGCTCAAAATGTGTAAAATTAGTAGTTTTTTGTGTTTTAGATGATTTTAACTGGACTGATATGGATGCTCTTACGGTCAACTGAAATCTATTTTCAGTTTGACTGTAATTTCTTGTGTTGTCAAACATCAGTAATGGTGTAAAACAATATCAAAAATTCAATTACACTCGAAACAAATGCAGCTTTAGTTGTAACAAATAACTATAGTTCTAATCTAAAAAAAAAAGTAATATGATTAAATATTTTAAAAATATAATTGTTGGATTATATGTTCTTTATATTTTTAATGTGTATGTCAAATTTCATGTTAATCAGATATTATTTATTATTCAATCTATAAATTTATTTTTTATACATGATTTTAAACTGTAAAAACTTGAAATTCAAATATTTGATTGATAATATAACTATTGATATTTAATTTTTTGAAAATTTTGGAAGCATAGAAAATATATAAAGAAAATGTAAACCAATTTGTGGATTTGTCAAAATTCATATCTAATAAAAAGATATTAAGTGGAGCTGTAACCATTAATTACATCCAAGTTTGTAACCAACTTTATCTAGAACTAGCCGTAGACTCACACGATTCGTGAGAATAGATAATTATTTTGTAACTATGGTATAATACATAATTTGTTCTCTAAACTTTGAGTAAAATTGAACACTTCACCTATCAAAATTGAACAAAAATCATTTGTATAACGTACAACATACACTTTGATTTTTTTTTAAAATTAAGATTTAATTTCCTTTAATTGGACATTCATATCACATTTATTGTTGCTACGCTCATGTTGAGCCTCCTCATCTGCCACATCATTATTCTTTTTATTATTTATTTTTTACTTTTAATTTTTTGACTATATTAAATATATAAATATATTGGCTTTACAAATTCATCTTAGGTAGTTTTAACTTTACATATTCATCTATTTTAATTTTGATGTTATAATTAAATAATGAATCAATGAAAAATTAAAACATAAATATTGTTTATACATATTCATTTTGGATGGTTTAATAGTTGATAGACATTTAAATACATAGCCAAAATTGTGTTTTGATATAACTTCAAAATCTCACTTCCAAAATAACTAAGTATTATGTCAAAAAAATCAAACAAAAGTTATAAGAGGGAGAGAGAAGACTTGTGATAGAAAACTAAAAAAAAAAAAATACACATTACCAAATCGTATTGACCCAAAATAGTAAAAATACAAGGGGAAATTACACTTTGCCCACCTGTGATTTGTCCGAAAAACACTTTGCCTACATGTGGTTTAAAAATTGACACTTTACCCACTTGAGGTAAACTCCTTTTATATCCTGTTACTCACCCCTATTAAAAACATGGATAAAAACTAAGTTTTGTAAAAATTAAAACCTAGCTTTTAATTTTAGGTTTTAATTTTGGTTTTGGAGAAAGTTTACAATTTGTCAGTAAGACGAGACATTTGTGAAGTAGAGTTTTTCTGCTGATTTGATTCTCTCAGGATTTCATGTTCACTAGTTGGACATTCTTTTATGATTATTGATGTAAATGTTTAATGTGATAGCAGAAGACCCTGGAAATCTACCAATTTGATTGCTTTCATGCAATGCTTGCCACTAAGGGTCTGTTTGGTTGAAGGAGTGAAAAAGTAGAAGGATAGAAAATAGTGAGAGGATGAAAAAGTAAGAGGCTAGAAAATATTTTAATTTCCTTCATTTTTGTTTGGTTGGAAGTGGAAAGATGGAGGAATGGAAAAAGTAAGTTTGGATAAATTTACGTATATACCCTTATTATACCATTTATTTTCCTTCTTCCTCATCTAACCAAACACATTCAAAAAAAAATTTCTCTCAATTTTCTCTCCAAAGTTTTCCATCTAACCTATCTCACCTCCAATCAAACACATGCTAAGACCCGTGAAGCTTTTGAAAAGACTCGTCTCTTTGAGAACCATTTGTTCAAATTATGATGTAAAATTCTGAACCAAGGCATGGCTGGCGAATGTTAAGCAAGGAATTTTTTCATACAGCCATTTACTGTCATCCCCATAAACTCCAAACAGTGGACCTATTCATGAACACCGCGTACCTCCAATATACCCTTGAAGATAAAGTACTTTACCACTAGATTTACCACTTCAGGTCAAGCATGGTTTTGCACCTCTGGCTTACTAGGCGACATTGTTATCGAAGTCAACGACGTGACGTTTCATCTCCACAAGGTTTTTTTTCCATCAATCCCTGATTTATTTTTTCTCTACTACAATATAACATTCTCTCATTTTCTTTTTTGATATTTCAGTTTCCTTTGATGTCCAAGAGTCGAAAGCTTCATGACCGTACAACGGAGCAAGAAACTAACAGTAGTACTGTACAACCACAAACAACGGAAGAGGAACAAGAAAACAGTGACGGATACGAAATTGAGGAAATATAGTGATACATAACATTATCGGAATTTCCAGGTGGTTCAGAGAAGTTTGAGACTCTGGCAAAGTTCTGTAATGTGCACGGAATTTTCCGATTTGTTGTTGATAAAAAAATTTAGGTTTTAATTTTTACAAAAGCTAGCTTTGAGACTTTTCTTTTCGATTGATTTTTTAGTTTTTTATGTTTTGAGAGGAGAGAGACATAAAATGGTAACAAAAAATACAAATTTACCTCTATTTTTAACTAAGGTAGGTAATGGGAGACAAATAAAGTTTACCTCAAATGGATAAAGTGCCAATTTTTAAACCACATGCAGACAAAGTATAATATCCCCAAAATACCATGATTCATCAACCTAAAGTAAATTTGCATAAAAGAATAAATTATATATATATATATATATATAGAGAGAGAGAGAGAGAGAGAGAGAGAGAGAGAGAATTAAATCCTTTTTTGGGAGAGAAATAGAAAATAAAATGAGAAGAAGAAGCGTCAAATTAAAATATATAGCTCTCAGTGAAACATCAAATTATCCAAGTCATGCTATATAATAGAATAACATTATATTCAATAGGATATCTTTATATGTGTTGGGGACATTTTTGCGACAAGGGCCAAAAATGCGAGAACGGTCCAAATTTTCCCTTGGGTTCTTTAGAAGTGTTTATTGTGGAGAATCAAGCCCAAAATTCTAAAAGTATAATGAACAAAAGGCTAATGGTGTTTTGACAAGAGAGAATCAAAATACTAATAACAAAAGTGCAAAAAAAGCATAAAAATATACCAGGTCTGAAAGTTTGATCCACAGTCAGTGAGAAGAGGAAATTGAGAGAGGCTGTGAGGAAAAGAGGGAAGTTTTCCCTGTACCCATATTTCCACCCCTATACTTTAAAAGTGCAAGAATGTTAGCTAGCTGAATGGGCTTAACAAAAGTGCAGAAAAAAACATAAAAACATAACAGGTCTCAAAGTTCGACCTACAGTCAGCAAAAAGATGAAATTAAGAAAGGTTGTGAGAAAGCGAGCAAAGGTTCCCTGTACCCATATTTCCACCCCTAAATTTCAGAATTGTGAGAATGTTTCCTAACTCAGTAAGCTTTTGCTCTCAAGTTTCAGCTCTATGAGAAAAATGTGGTTGGCCTTGTTTTGAACTGAAGAGAGAGTTTTATATTGAATTTAAGGTGTTGCTAATGACTGGTTTTTGAGTAGTGGAAGAGGTTTTATCCCCCATGATACTAACTTGGTGTTTTGGCTTGGGTTGCTTTGTTTAGGAAAGAGTTTGGCATGCTTTTACCATGATTTTTGAAATAAAGTAGTTGACTTTATTACCTATTCTTTCCTTGTCAATGTAGGCTATTGACAACTACATTTGACTACAATAGGCTAACTAATTAGTTTAAGGTTAGCTGTGTTTTTTGGGTGGAAAAGAAAATATGGTAGCATAATTAGGTTAGGGCGGAAACTTTGGGCCACAGTCAACCAAAACATAAAAGCTCATTTAAGGTGAAAATTTTGGGTACAAGACCTCCTCCATGAGCCTAAGGTGCTACCAATGTCCATTGCTCACTTCGTAGCACTCTTGGTTTGGGCTCATGCAAAACGTCCAAAAGAAACTGATCCATACCCTCCAAACCACACTTCTTCAATTTTTTCCATAAATGGCATGGACTTGGGCCATGCTTAAAAGAATAAAATATAATGTAATACATAAAATGAGCCCACAAGGAGGTCGGGTTTGGTTGAATCAGGCTTGTAGAAAATATGTCATGAAAATGGGTATCAACATTAGCCCCCGAGCACACGTGGCGCTTGCGACATGCGGTGTGAGTAGTTGATGTTTCTCGTTACTTGTAGATGTTGTGGGTTTGAGAATTAGTTTACCCAAACACTCCATTTTTTGTTGAAACGTCATGGATTGCAAAGAAGCCCATATGTTGAAGTATCGTGGGTCTTAGAGCCCACTTGAAGAAAAATATGAGGGACTGGTTGACGAAGTCCACTTGTAAAATTTCTTGTTTGCTTGACAGATCACTTGTGTAGCAACGTCATTGTTTTGCTTATTTGCTTGAGTCCATACTTGGTTGTATGGATTTTGGTGGTGGGACCCTGTAAGCTAATTGGAAAATGGAATTTGAATACCTGGCATGATATGTGTGTGGAGCCCTTTAATATTTTTCCAAATGAGCAAGAATGGCTATTGAAAGTAAGCCTTCACTTGGGCCAACACCGTGGGCCCAAGGTTGTCTAACTTGGTCCATTAGATGGTCGTTTAATTTCACGCCACATGCTTCAGAAGAATCACAAAACTTGGTTTATTAGAATTTAGATGCTCTGCATCCACTTATTCCTCGCCACTTCTCTTCTTTTTGTTTTTTGTTTTTTTTTTTAACCTAGTACTAGTAATATATATTAGTCTAACTTCACTTCTTCATTTGGCTTCTCAGATTATTGGCTTGGATCACTTCTCCAAAGAGCTTCAAGCCTTCTTTTTGTAACGCTCTTGAAATCAAGCTCTTGCAAGTAAGTCTCTCTCTCTCTCTCTCTCCCTTTTTTTTTTCCTTTTAAATAAAGCCCTTCAAACTTCATCAAATCTTCCAACACCCACCTTCAATCCTCCACCCATAATTGCTAAAATCCAAGGGCGGTGAGATGATGGTGGCAAAATGGAGGACTTGAGGAGATCTTTGTTGGTGGAGAGCATAAATTTAAAGATCTCAGCACTATCCATCGTTCAAAATGTCGGGATTTAGGTGGGACGAAATGCCATCGCTAAAGAAAGAGGAAACCCATCGACAAAGGGTAGAGTTGTTCCATCGATGATGTTGGTGGAGTTTTACGATAGATTGTCGCCCATGGCCGCTGGACCATTTGTACCAATTTTGGTTAAGCAATGTTGTTGGCAAAGAGGAAGGAACCTTCGTCACTAAGGAGCGAGGTTTTTGTTGTGAGAGATTGATGCCGAATGCAGCGACAAGATGTTGAATATGTTCTTTGTGCAAGCTCGGTAAAGTTGGATGTGACGCTCACCTTCGTGAGTTAATATATATTTTTTCCCTATCTCTCGAATGTATTTGATGACATGTTAAATGAATAGTATCGTTGATTGTGTAGGCTGGCTCTTCCTTAGGAGATCACAGAAATTTTGCGAGGTTCCAACCCATAAGATTAAGTCATTTTAATGGAAGCTGAATTTCATATTGAAGTTGGCTCCTTACTGATTCCGATAGTTGCAAGGCATGGAAATCAGTTCGTAGTGCAATTATGATTGACCTTGAGTTGGTCATCATGAATAATTGGACCACATTGAGGATGCTGTAAAGATTGTGTTTGCCAAGATTAGTTTCGATGAAGTTGTAGCCATGAGCGATATTGCTAGCCTCCTTGGGACAACTCATTTGAGATGGAAATGAGTGAAGATATCACTTGGCAATGTAGTATAGAGGTGTGAAATAGTTGTTGTATGTGCTGGTACTGGTAGCCCTAAGTATTGTGTTATCGTGGCGAATGCGAATAAAAATGCAGAGTCACAAGTTGTTGTTGCTTTATGCTTGTTGTAACAATGAGGAGAGTGTTGGTGAAGTCATGATTGATGATTCCATAGAGCGTCAATTATTTGATCATTATATTGCCCATCCATAATAGCCCTCGCGTCTTGGGCCTTGATAGGACAAGATTAACGATGATAGCATGAAAGGACTTCTTGTAAAATAGCCATTGTGTATACTAAAATGATGAATGGCGCAACTTGTATGCAAGTAGGAGATTCCTCTTTGTCGTGTGGCTATAAAAAATATTCAATGAAATGTCATTATGCCGAGATGCTTTTGCTTGTGGTGATGTCCCAGCTCCATTTGTTTGAGAATGAAGCCATAATTTTTTTTTTTTTTGGGCAAGTCAAGATTTGTTGTGGCAAGCCAAAGCTTGTTGCCATTCTTTCTTGTCATGCCAATAGGAGTTGTTGAGTGTGATGCTTCTTTATTCTACATAGAATAAATGTACTATGACAAACTATGCCATTGTTGAACAGAAACTTGCAATTTATTTGGGAAGTCACATATCTTCTTCGTTTTCTTTTCTTGTTTTCATATAATAGTATATTGAGCGCATCATACTATGGTTTCTTGTAGGATGACTTTGGTTTAGGAAATTGTGGTGCTGTCTTTGGGACTTTCATTCACGAGGCCAATCTCATTACTAATGCATCATTTTTTGATATTGAAGCTGCTGCGGACAGCAACATAGAGCTGCAATAGATGGTACCATGATCACTGTTAGTAACTTTGAACCCTTTTTAGTCTGTCTCTTGCTGGCGTTGGACATTTGATGAACTTGCCGCTTTGCTGTCCATGCGCAGGGCCAGGTTGCTTTAAATTCCGATGTTAAGAGACAACATCATAAGTTGGTGTAAAATTGAATGCCTAAGTTGAAATTGAGTCTCTTTTGTCTAGTCTCATCACTCCTAGCTTGCCTCAAGAGGATTGCAAGGCTTCTTTGGTTGAGCTTGGTGAGTAAAATAACAACAAACATGAAGCTTCCCTTTTTAACGCCTAGAGAGTGGTTGTAGTAATGAAAATGCATAGTACTTAGTTTGTTCCTTTGACCGAGGAGCGATTGTTTGAATGAAAGAGTGTCGTCAAATACTTGATTGAAGATAGGTCGATTGTTTTGTATTAAGCTTCTGGCTTTGGAAGTTTGGACTGGTTGTAATGTGTAATAGAAGTTACTGCCTTGGAGACACTTTCTCTTGTATTTCGCCTTTGTGGATAGCCCACTTATGTATAGAGCAGCTTCCTTTTACTTGTATTTATGGAAACTTTGAACTTGTGCTGTCATGGTTAGTAGATACAATTTGTGTTTTGTACAAAGAAACACATATGATGTTTCAACATGTAATTTTGAATTTTGGAACGAAAAGAATGGTTTTTACCTCAAGGATGTGAATAGTTTGTATTTTGTACCTTGAGAATGAGTTTGTACTTTTCTTCAATAGGCTATAAGCATGTTTTTGCTGCGAAAACAGCCCTTGTACATGAGCATTTGAGTATGCTAAGGAAATCTTGCTTGGAAAGTTCATGTGTACCTTGTGATTGAATAGCAAAATTTTGATAGATTATGTGCACTTAGTCTCTTGAAGAATGCTTGTGCTTGATTGGATAACTTGTGAATATGGTTTTGCCTTTGCAATGACAAGTTAGTAGACATGTTGCTTAGTTGTCATGCCTTTGTGAACAGGTTTTGGCTAAGTGCATGTCTCACTGTCTATGCACCATTTTTAAGCGCTCTATTGAAGGGTAGATTTGTTTCACAAACAACAGCTCATATATATTGAAGCTTGGCTCGCTGCTTAGTAGTCCACTTATTCTCGACATGTATTAGATTGCTATTTCCTTAGTTTCAAGAAGCCCCGCCACATGGGCTATGTTTTCACGCATTGCAACTCATGGTGCATTTGTTTGTCACAATTTCATAGGGCGATTGCGTTCTCACATACTATGCATAAGCTTGCTAATTTCTTGAGAAAGGGTTTTATCCTCGCGCATAACAAATTACCATGTGGCAATGAGATAGTGATTTGTTGTGTCGATTTTCCCATAATTTTTTAGGGATGATTATGTCCACCATGTAATGGGCCACCATGCTTGAATAATAAGATGTTGTGTTGGCTTCAATACTGCTTCGTAAAGCCTACCTTTAAGAAGACATTGGCTTTCCCTACCTTGTTGAAAGTGTTGCACCATCACAAGTAGAGGTCTTACCATGTATGAATAATATGACATCTCACCGGCTTCCTAATCATTTGGTAGGACTTACCTTTGAGTACATATTGACTTTCCTACCTTGTTGAGGGCTAGTTATGCCCTCGCAAGTAGGGGTATCGCCATAATGAAACTTCCTATTGGATTTTCCTAACCATTTGATAGGGTTTACCATTAAGAAAGTAGGTGATTGGCTTTCCCTACCTTATTGAGGGTATTTTCACCCTCGCATGTAATGACTTTGCCATTAAAGTAATTTGTTAGCTTTCTAGCCGCTTTGTAAGGTTTTTTTTATTAGGAGAAAGCATTGGCTTTCCCTGCCTTATTGAATGCATTTCACCTTCGCATTTAGGGGTCTTACCATGCTTGGATAATATGATAGTTCGTCGGCTTCCTATGTTTTACAGGGCTTGCCTCCAAAAATTGGTATAAGCGAGATGTATTATTGTCGCTTATGAACGAGATGTCAAAGCGGAAAATGATATGCTTCTTGATGAGTTTGGCTACAACTATTCCCGTCACTTTTCTTGAGTGGAATTGCTTCCGCTTGCTTAGTGAATTACTTAGTGGCGGTAAAGACTTGAATGTACCCATTCAAGGGTGAATAGATAAGTCCGATGAGATTAAGCCCCCAAGTATAAAAGGCTATGAAACGATTATGTTTCGAATGTTTTTAAGGTGTGTGCATATATGGTTGGAGTGCACTTGAAGATACGGCGACTTTTAGCGAATTTGGTTGTGTCAAACCAATGGTATCCTATTACCAAGAGTTGTTGGTGGGATTTCTTTCTCCCTTAGTATTCTCTATATTACTCAAAGATAACTTCTGAAAATGAGGGTCCTCCATATGCTATATAGAGGGCAGAATATGATTCCCTTTTGTTGAAGATTTGTTGTGCCGCACACAACAACTCCATAATTTGCTAACCTAGTTTCTAATTTTAAGACAACTAGTCGCAGATCTGCTCGTTGCACATGATAATTTTTTAGATAAAATACTATTTTAATCCCTAGACTTTATAAAGAGTTTTTTTTTTAATATAAATAGTTTCATCATATTTTTCATAATCTTATCTATAACATTTTTTACCATTATCTTATATTTATTGGTTGATGATTTGTATAAAATAGACATTAAATGAGAGGTAGAACTATTCAATAATCTTTTTTAAGTCATGGTGTATGAAGATTATGATTATATATATATATATATATATATATATATATATAATTTCCCTAGTTAGAGTTTAATTAGTTTTAAGTTTAAATTTTGTATTATTATATTTAATTGTTGATTTTATTGCACTATAAAGTTTTTAATGTCCTTTGTATAGTCATCTCTATTTTATTTCTTACTCCTCTTTACCACCATTTTATTTTCCAAATAACAATTAGTAATTTACGTTTGATTTCATTTCTTTTTTTCTTCCTTCATTTATTTATTATTACTTTGTATGTTCCCTTGCTAATTGTAAATTTTATGGTTATTAATAAGAAATAGATATCAATGATGGCTTAAATAGTTATAGATGTAGTTATGTTAGTGGTATGTCAAAGGGTTTTTTTTTGTTTTTGTTTTTTTTTGTTTTGGGGGATGTGGCTGAATTTAAATGTTAATAAAATGATATGAGAAAAAAAAATAAAAATAAAATACATAACAATAAACACTAACTTATCCAAATAATTCTATGTAATATAATAATAGTGCATTCTTATATACTATTTTTAATTATTTATAATGTAATATGATAATATTTAACAATCAAAGTCATAAAAGAATAAAAATAAATAAAAACTTAAAACACAAAACTAAATCCCATCAACCAAAATAGAGTTCTAAAGAATAAAAAACTTTATCAAGCTAAAAGAGAGATGCAAGAAAAATAAAAATAAAAATCCATCAAAAAATTGAGGGAGAAAGAGTGGGAAATAACCAGTTTTTTGTGAGAGAAAATTATATAAAGAATGGAAGAGTGAATGAAAAATTTATACTAAGAGAATGATAATAAAAATAAACAAAATAAAGGAAGATAAAAGGAAAGAAGAAAAGTGATATCAAGGTAGAATGTTTGGGGAGATAAAAAGTAAAGATAAGGAGAAAGGTTGGAGAAAGTGTAAATGTTAAAAAAAATTGAGTACAATTTGATGAGCACAATAAAAAATTACATTTTTTATTTTTTTTAAAAAATAGAGAGAGAAAATATAAATAATTTAATGATAAGGAGGATGTGGTTGAATTTCAATATTGAGTAAAATAGAAGAGAAGAAAAGAATAAGAAAAATTAAAAGATATAACAATAAATACTAAATTTATCCAAATTATGGTATGTAATGGAATACTATTTTATTTTTATCTACTATCTTTAATTTTTTATAATGTAATCAGATAAAATTTTACAATCAAAGAGAAAAAAAAAATTAAAATAATAATAATAACTTAAAACACAAAACTAAATCGTATCAACCTAAATTAAAGTTCTTAAAAACACAAAAATTTATCAACCTAAAGCGGAGATGCAATAAAAAATAAAAATTCACCAAAACATTTAGAGAGAGAGAGAGAGAGAGAGAGAGAGAGAGAGAGAGAGAGAGAGAGAGAGAGATTTTTTGTGAGAGAAAACTATGCAAAGAATGGAAAACAGTGACAAATTTATAGTAAGAGAAAAGGGATATGAAGAGACAAATAAAAGAAGATAAAGGGAAGATGAATAGAAATATTAAAGTAGAGGGTAGTGGAGAAATGAAAAGGTAAGGGAAGAAGAAAAGTTGAAGAAAGTGTAAATATTTTAAAAAATAAGTGAATGTAAAAAAAAAAAATCATAGGAAAATCGGAAATAAAAAAGAAATATATATAGATTTTTAAACCAACAAAGATGAATATGTAAAGTCAATAATCTATTTATATTTTTTTGTAAAAAAAAGGAATAAATAATTATGTGGCAAATGACATGGCGATAAGGTGGCGCAACTCAGCAGCAATAAATGTCACGCTTCAACTTTTAGTGATATATAGATATAAATGATAGGCTAAGTATCAGAGACATTGGTGTATGGTTGTTTCATTCCCAAAACAATAGTTTCTCTTCTGAGCTTTGGTTAGCCTCTTTGTCGAAGATACTTGGTATTGCAAACAGGAGCTCCATACTTTGCTTGCTTGGCTTCTAACTTTGAGAAGATGATAGGCTTGGCATTAAAGATGCCGATATAGGGTTGTTGCATTTCTAGCTCAACAATTTTTCTTGTTAGCTTCTATGTTGCTTATTCCAAGCTTCCACATTGTATTAAGATTCCACTCCAAAGTCTACGGAATGGGTTTCAAGCAAATAACGTATGATTTTTTGAGTTGTTTGACATTAATATTTAGAGCGAGTTCTAGCAAAGCATTCTTCAAAGGCATGTGCAAACTCTTCCTATTAGTGGACTTAGTTGCGGATTTCAAATGCAAGAGTTGAATGACGAGAACAATTTTCTTGACGATGGCAATGTTTGGCGCTTCCCTCTTCAAGTATAATATCGAATTTAATTAGGTATGATTAGCGCATTGGCGTGGCTTGGAATGCACGCGCTTGTCGCGACTTGAGATATGTGAACATGTCATGGCTTGGCGTGCACGGATCAACCATGACTTTGGATGCGTGAGCTTGTCATGGCTTAGAGTGCATGAGCATGTCACGACTTCAGTGAGAGGGAATCGAGTCCTGCTTTCCCTCTTTGTCGGATGGTCTGAGGAGGTTTCCATTTTATCCTCTAGAGTAATTATGATTTGTATTAGTAAACGATAGTCATGGCTAAGCTTTAGCACAAACGACTTATAGAAAATATTTTGATTAAAAATTTGAAGGATTGAAATGGTTTAAGCGATATATAAAAAAGATGAATTAGAGAAGAGAATGCTTGAGAGTCTTAGCTTAAGCATGCTTTGACGATAGTATATCACTCGTATGAGTTCAAGACTTGGCATATGAACGTCGCTACTTCAAGACTTGGTGTATGGTATGTCGCTACCTCAAGGCTTGGTGTATGGAATATCTAACGACTTGCGGTGGACCATTTAGCTCTGGCCTTTAGCTATTTGGTGAAGACTTCATTTAGCAATGATGCCAAAAAATATTCAGCTGCGAAGGGACACACATAGCATTAACTATACTCGTCCCAAAACGAGTTAATCACCGACAGCCCTCATATTCTTTAGCACTAACCTTGGCAACAATACAAACTCAACAATAAAGGAGACATATGCTTAGGCGATGTTAACAATGAGCTTTTAGCATTGTCGTTGGGGGTTCTTGGGTTGAAATTAATGTTTAAAACTTTGCTTCGTTGATCATTGGTTGTTGCCTTCCTTCCCTTTGCGGTCAGACTTGCAACTCATTCTTTTTGCATTTTCAAGCTATAACAAAAATGTTCACAAATATTATATAAAGCAAGAGATGTAGGATAATTCATCCATAAGAATAATAGCTAAAAAATAATATAAGTGTGTGGAAGAAAATTTTTCCCTTTAATAAGAAAGTTGATTCTCCCTCCATTCTTAAAATCCTTCACTTCTTGGATGGATTCCGGAGGTTGGAATGATTTTGCTCCACATTTTGGAGCATCTCCACCAGCTTAATGAGCTAAGGATGAATCTTTTTTTCAGCTTAACTCCACAATGCTCTTCTTGCGTGGCAAAGCATCATACAATTTCTCTTGGAATGACAAGTTGGTGTGAGAAACACCATCTCTTTGCTGGTTCCACATCCTTGGAGGCACCATTTCTCTTGTTTCATCTGCTTAACTCCCTAGTGAAGTCACCAAAATGTCGGAGACATTTTGGTGACAAGGGTCGAAAATGTGAGAACGGCCCAAATCTCCCCTTAGGTTATTTAGAAGTGTTTATTGTGAAGAATCAAGCCCAAAATTAAAAAAGTATAATGAACAAAAGGCTAATGGTGCTTTGACAAGAAAGAATCAAAATGCTAATAATAAAAGTGCAAAAAAAGTATAAAAACATAACAGGTCTGAAAGTTCGACCCTCAGTCAGCGAAAAGAGGAAATTGAGAGAGGTTGTGAGGAAGAAAGGGAAGGTTCCCCTGTACCCATATTTCCACCCCTATGCTTCGAAATTGCTAGAATGTTAGCTGGCTGAATGAGCTTAACAAAAGTGCAGAAAAAGTATAAAAACATAACAGATCTAAAAGTTCGACCCATAGTTAGCAAGAAGAATAAATTAAGAGAGGTTGTGAGAAAGAGGGGGAAGGTTCCCCTGTACCCATATTTCCACTCCTAAGGTTCAGAATTGTGACAATGTTTCCTAGCTCAATGAGCTTTTACTCTTAAGTTTCAACTCTATGGAGAAAACGTGATTGGCATTGTTTTGAACTGAAGAGAGAGTTTTATATAGAATTTGGGATGTTGCTAATGACTGGTTTGAGTAGTGGAAGAGGCTTTTATACCCCATGATACTAACTTGGTGTTTTGGCTTGGGTTGCTTTTGTTTAGGGAAGAGTTTGGCATGCTTTTAGCATGATTTTGGAAATAAAGTAGCTGACTCCATTATCTACTATTTCCTTGTCATTGTAGGCTTTTGACAGCTGCATTTGACTAAAAAAGGCTAGCTAATTAGTTTAGGGTCAATTGTGTTTTTTGGGTGGAAAAGAAAATATGGTAGCAAAATTAGGTTAGGGTGGAAACTTTGGGCCACAATCAATCAGAGCATAAAAGCTCTTTTGAGGTGAAAATTTTGGGTACAAGGCCTCCTCCATGAGCTTGAGGTGCTACTAGTGTCCCTTGCCCACTTAGTAGTACGCTTGGTTTGGGCTCATGCAAAAGGTCTGAAAGAAACCAATCAATTCCCTTTAAACCACATTTCCTCAATTTCCTCCATAAGTCACATGGGCTTGGGCCATGCTTAAAAGAATAAAATATAATGTAATACATAAAATGAGCCCACAAAGAGGTCGGGCTTGGTTGAATTGGACTTGTAGAAAATGTATTGCGAAAATGGGTATCAACAATATGCAATAGGATAACATCTAACAATCATATAAAAATAAAACATAATAACTTAAAAACAAAAAACTAAATACTCGAAGTAAAATTCTGAAGGACTCATAATTCATAAATCTAAAGTAGAGATAGAAAAAATATAAAATTCACACAAAAATAAAACATGAGAGAGAGAGAGAGAGAGAGAAACTTTTTCATGTGGGAAAATATGTATAGAATGTGAGAGAGAATAACATATTTATAGTAATAGAATGGGGAGAAGAAGAGCCAAAATTAAAGAAAAAAGAAGGAATAGATGATGAATGATTAAGTTTGAGAGTAGTTAGGCCATTTTGGATATACACCGCTGTAAGTTTCTTTAAGACCTTATTCCCTTGCTCCATGTTTGTGTGTTAAAAATATTTAGTATTCTAAATAAATAAATAAAAGTTCGAGAATAGTAGAGAGATAAAAAGGTAGAAGAAATACTATGATTAAAAATAGTGGAGAGAAATGGTTGGAAATAGATAGATGATATGGCGCTGATGTGATTCAATAAAAACATAGCAACAATAAATGTTGCATTTCTACCTGTAAAAATATATAGATATAGATAATACGTCCTTCCAAAATAAGAGAAAAAGAAACAAACGAGTCTATCTAGGTACATGTCATGGAATTGATAAGAAACTGATGATGCGAAGAAAATCAGTAGGCTGAACACTTCGGACCTGAAAGGACTACTTGCTATCTTGATGGTCTGAAAAAGAAAGAACAATCAAAGGTGACTGGGGTTGCCAGCCAAGAACCATCCGATGGCAAAATTAGTTTTCTCTCTATAATTTTGGAGTTCCAACTTTTTGGGAAAATGTAAAAACGTACCTTTGTTTGGTCTGAATGGGCATTTATATAATGTCCTAAAGACAGTTATCAAGTTCATAACCTCCCCTAGATTTGAGGAGGTGTGAGGGTTCAAAGATAACTTCCATAACTACTTAGGAGTTACGTTTTTATCATACAATGGTCACTGGAAGTTATGAGTGTAATAAGGAGTCGCAGTACATATTTAGGAATTTTACCTAAGTGCCAGAGGTTCGTCCAAAGGTCCTCCTGTCGAGCGTATCTCGCTTCCCAAGAAGGTCGTTCCTTTAGGGACGACCTTACCCAAGACTAGGTTGACGGCATCCTCGGACGAGATGGTGAAGTTTGGTAACACTTGACCAGGCGAACCTTGTCCAAGCATCCTCCTGAAAAGACGGGCTTCTTATGGACGAGGTTCTTACATCATTTGCTTTCTTGGCCTTGTCCTGGACGAGCTCCATGGACGATGCTGGAGTTTGTATTTTATCGTACCCATCAAAATCTATTTAGCAAGAGGCAATTATATTCTTACATCCACTTTTTAAGCACCTACTTTCGTGTTTTAGACCGATCTCTCTCTCCCCCCCCCCCCCTTTTTTTTTGCCTTTTAAAATGTGCACATACATGCATTAATTGTGAATATATAGTGTAGTATGGATATAAAAAGAAAAATATTAGCTTCAAACATGTTTGAAATTATCTTTTTTCAACTCATTATATGACAATTTAAAAAATCACACGTATATAGTTTTAGTCACATGACTTTGTTAATAGCTCATATAATTTATTTAAATACTACATATAAATAGTTTTATAAATTATTATGTAATGAGTGGTAAAAAATAATTCCAAACATATTTGGAAGTTGGAACCAAACTTTATTCAACTTTTGTTTCCGAGACAAATTTTTCTCTTGTTATTATATACTCTATTCGAGTGGAGGCAATCGTCACCTTAATGAAAATGCGTTTGGTGCTCGTGGAAGAATAGAAACAAAAAGTGTTGTTTGAAAACACCATTCTAAATTCCAGGTGACAAAGTCTGTACTGCTCAAGCAAGGGAATATTTTTTCTGTGAGAGTAAAAGTCGCCAAGTCTCTTCCCGAGTTGCTATCCCTGTTAGATGGTCTAAACCGCTAGGTGGCTGGCATAAACTTAACACGGATGGAGCGGCTTGTCGAAACCCAGGTAAGGCCGGGGGTGGAGGAGTTATTAGGGACTGTCATGGAGGTTGGTTTAAGGGATTCTCAAGATCAATTGGTCACACAACTAGTGTCATGGCTGAGTGGTGGGCTTTGCGTGATGGTCTGATTTTGGCTATTCAGTTGGGAATACATCAGTTAGAAGTGGAGCTTGATGCCAAGGTGATTGTGGAGATTCTCAATAGTGCAAACTGTCCTAATAGAAGTTATGCTACTCTGCTGTGACATTGCAGGTCTCTCATGGCCAGGTTCAGGCAGGTTCGGGTGGGGCTTGTATTTAGAGAGGCGAATAGATGCGCTGACTTTTTGGCTAAGAGGGGCTGCTCCATGATGGAAAATTTTGTTGTGTTTGATACATCTCCCTCTAATGATTTAAATGTTTTGCTTGATGCTGATATGAATGGGCTGCATTATTATAGGCGTGTTGCCAATACTTTGGACTCTCTGGCCAGTTTGTAATTTTCTGTTTGTTGTTTACTATTTGCACCTGATTAACAAAAAAAGAAAAAGAAAAAGCGTTTCAAAAAGCCGAGTACTTTTTTTCTTTTTTGGTGATCATTATCACCACTTCAACCATGTGGCCGACAATGAAGCTTACAAGACTCTGCACTAGTTGATAGAACACACATGTTCCACTATAAGTGCTAAAACAAATATTTTTTGTTCGACTTTTTCCACATACATAACATTGGTGCTAACCAGTAAAAGAAGAGTGCTCTTTTTATTCTGAACCTACAATTTTGAACACACACACTCACTCTCTCTCTCTCATTTTTGTGTGTACTGTGTGTTGGAGCTTGGAAGAAGCTATGGCAGTTGGGTTAGCCATGACAAGTGAAGAAGGGCAATATAATGCCAAGATGACCCCCTTTGTTGTCCTATCTTGTATGATTGCTGCCACAGGAGGAATTATCTTTGGTTATGATCTTGGAATTTCAGGTCCCTTCTTTTTTGAACCTTTATATTCATCAGGATTTTAAAAAATAAAAATAAAAATCTTAACGTTATTTTTCTCATATATGCAATGTTAGCCACCAATTGAGAAACACATACTAATCTATACTAGTATTGGATTTTCAACTGCCTTTTATAGTTGTCAAAGACACATTTCAGGTTTTTGTTTTTACAAACATTGTACTCAGTTAAGGTCAAAAGAAGAATTAAAAAAACCAATGTTTTAAGCTTTCCAGCTGCTCACTAGTTCAGCTATTGTTATAATTTGGCATCAATATGACTGGGTAATATCACCATGAACATTACTATTAGTAAGTAGTATCATTATCTAATAAACCAAGTTACAAAAGAAGTTTAAAATAGTTTCACTAACATATGAAATCAACTGTGAAGGAGGAGTGACCTCTATGGAGCCATTTCTCAAAAAGTTCTTCCCAGAGGTGTATACTAAGTTGAATGAACACACCAAGATTAGCAACTACTGCAAATTTGATAGCCAACTGCTGACCACCTTCACATCCTCACTCTATATTGCTGGCCTTGTTGCTTCCTTCTTTGCCTCATCAGTCACTAAAGCCTTCGGGCGCAAGACATCAATTCTTGTAGGAGGCGTCGCATTCCTTGCTGGTTCAGCCCTTGGTGGTGCAGCTTTCAATGTGTACATGATTATATTTGGTCGCATTTTGCTTGGATTTGGTCTTGGTTTTGCCAACCAGGTAGTAAAATTACTCTCTCTTTTTTCCCCTTTTTGGAAGTCTTGAGTTCATATCTGGAAGAATTTTTTAACCTTCTTTAAATAGCATCAGTGATACATTAGTAAGTTACATTAATGTTAATTAGACAAAAGAAGTTAAATGTGGCTACTGAGTTTAGCAGAAATTGTGAAGGTTATACGTATAGACACACACAAAAGCAGGACATGACAAAATATTTTATTCTCGTTTTTTTTCCCCATAATCATTCTTGTATAATTATTGGCATATATATCTTTGAATGTGATAATTGTCGAAATTTTGTTCTAAAACAGACTTTGTATGTGCAGTCAGTACCCTTGTATCTCTCAGAAATGGCACCTCCAAACTACAGAGGAGCAATTAACATTGGCTTTGACCTGTGTGTTGGCTTAGGTATACTATTAGCAAACCTTATAAACTTTGGGACTGAGAAGATTAAAGGCGGTTGGGGCTGGCGAATCTCCCTAGCCATGGCTGCAGCCCCAGCTTCAATCCTTACAGTAGGTGCTGTATTCCTTCCAGAGACACCCAACAGCCTAATCCAGAACAGCAAAGACCACGAAAAGGCCAAGCTAATGCTGCAACGTGTCCGAGGCACCAACGATGTACAAGCAGAATTAGATGATCTCATCAAAGCTAGTTCCATATCAAAAACCATTAAACACCCATTTAAGAATATCTTACAGAGAAAGTATAGGCCTCAACTTGTTATGGCAATAGCAATTCCATTTTTCCAACAAGTAACCGGAATAAATGTCATCTCCTTCTATGCACCAGTACTTTTTCGAACAATGGGTTTAGCTGAAAGTGCATCACTTTTTTCTGCAATCGTGATTAGGGCTGTTGCTACTGTCTCAACCATCACATCCATGCTTATAGTTGATAAACTTGGCCGAAGAGCTTTGTTTATGATTGGGGGTGTTCAGATGTTCCTCTCACAAATTATAATTGGTGGACTTATGGCTGCTCAGCTTGGAGATCATGGTGGGATTAGCAAAGAATATGCAACTTTGATTATAATTTTTATTTGCATATATGTGTCCGGGTTTGCATGGTCATGGGGGCCACTAGCATGGTTGGTTCCAAGTGAGATTTTTCCATTGGAAATTCGATCAGCAGGGCAAAGTATTACAGTAGCAGTGAGCTTTCTCTTCATTTTTATCAGTGCTCAAACTTTTCTTACCATGCTTTGCCATTTCAAGTCTGGTATTTTCTTCTTTTTTGGGGGATGGGTGATGGTGATGACTGCATTTGTGTACTTGTTGTTGCCGGAGACTAAGAATATGCCCATTGAACAGATGAGTATAGTGTGGAGGGAGCATTGATTTTGGAAGAGAATTGTTGGGGAAGTGAATGAAGATAGAAACAAGGAGGCACCATGATGTGTACTTGTTTTATATCATAAGTACTATGTTCCCGTGAGAATTTCCATTTTTCGGTCTCTCATTTCTTGCAATTTTAGCTTCTGTTATGTTGGCTAATTGCAAAGTTGTGAGCTATGATGCACGGACACAGACAAGGACACGGACACGGATACGAAACGGACACGGACACAGCGATACGGTAATTTTTGAAAAACAAGGACACGACACGGTAATTAAATAATTAATTAAATTTTATATTTAGGCATATTTTTTAATATTTTTAGACATAAAAAATTGTGTCTAAAATTTAAATTATGTAAGAACTCCAGATAAGCAAATTAACACCCAAAGTAATACAACAATATACATAAAATGTTCAGAGTACAAACCAAAAGTTTAAATAGACTCAGTTGATTTTTCACTCTCAGTATTCATTTTAGTAAATCACCTACAATATTTAAGTAATTTAACTTTAATAAATAAATAAAATTATAGCAGTAACAACTAACAACATTATATTATAAGGCACATAATGTAACAACATTATATAATTTATATCCCGCTCCCACGGTCATTGTGTGACCGTGGGAGTGGGATTAAAAAAAAAAAACCTTATAAGTTATAAGCATTATAACCAACCCGTCCCATTCACCCAAACAAATATCTGGAAAAAAAAAAAAAAAAACAGAGAGAAGCTTAAGTCGAACCTCAGTTGTCCACGCCGAGAGAGAGAGAGATCGGAAGGGACAGGGACGATCGGACCTGAGTTGTCTATGGAGCTCGCTGATCGGCCCGATCTAGCTCCGGCGAGGGACAGAGGGCAGCGGCACAGCGGGCAGAGGTCAGAGGGAGAAGAAGTGAGAGCTTGAGAGTTGAGATGTGGGTTTCGGGCTAATGAGTTCTCACTTCTCAGACTTTTGTTTTAGGGTATATCATGAAATCAATGGTATTGGTAAGCCCATCCATCAAAATCTGTGATTTTCCTTTTCTTTTTTTTTCACTGCTGGCGTGTCGGACGTGTCGGAGAAGCGAAAAAAAAAAAAACCGACATTGCTCGAACACCGGAGTCCGGCGAATCGTACCGGTTCCGGTGTCCGACACGTGTCGGACACGGACACTTCGCCAAAAATGGCATGTCCGTGCAACCTAGGTTGTGAGAAGGTGAGGATATTCCCGATAGTTGACAAATCAAGGAACACAAACATGTACATGAAATTCTTGAAAAGTTCCTCCAGTTTATCCGTTTTGAGTCCCAAGTATTTGGATTTGAGATAGCACTTGCTAATTGCCTTCTTTAGATGATAAGTAATAAATATTTTTGATGGGATAATGTTTTTCTTACCACACTAACATTAAGCTTTATCTGTACAAGATAGTATCATAAGTTCATAAGCAACAAAGCATAGAAAATTAGAGGAAGTGGATTGTTAAGCAACTGTACGTGGCTATGATTATGTTATTAACAAAAGTTTAATTTAAGCTAACTAGTAAACTGTAGTTTTCATGTGGTCTGCTTTCTAACTGTTCCCTACTATCTTTATAATCAACTAGAAGGTTGCCCGCGCGTTGCGCGGATAATGCTATAAGCTTTTATGTAAAATGGTTTTTGAAATTTTCGTACATATATTATAACATAAATGGTGGATATTTTCATTGCTAAAATCACCTACAATTATAGTAGAAATTTCAGAGCATGTAGGCATATTTTGTTGTCTACCATCAGTTGTCTACCAATTAATTGCAAGCATACATTATGCATATCAAACTCCTTGAACCTGTCCCTTGTCATACGAAATGTCTAACTAAGGCGTTGACCCTATGAAGCATCTTCAGTTGATCGTAAACCAATTACTTGCAAGCATACATTATGCATATCAAACTCCTTGAACCTGTCCCTTGTCATACGAAATGTCTAACTAAGGCATTGACCCTAAGAAGCATCTTCAATAATATTTTAACTATAGCAGTGCTAAGGTTGCATAGTGATTCATGTCTAGGCCAAGCAACAAACACACTTTGATATTGTCAAGGCTCTTGCGGACAGTCGTACATGATACTTGACCAATAAATAAATAAAGCAAGTAGTTTCAATGATGGTTGAGGTAGACATGATTCAACATATTTAACAATTTTTTAACCACCGCACACCCTTGGTGCGATGCTCACTCCATAAGTATAAGTACTTATGGGGTTTGGGAGGTAAGGGTCGAGGTTCAAGTCTCCAGGAGGGACCTTCACACGCATATACACTTAGATTAGGCTAGAATAGAAATTCTATCTTCTATAAAAATAAAAATAAAAAAATAAACAATTTTTTAACAAAGGTGTACCAGTATAATATATTTAACAATTTTTTAATACCATTTTGAGTTTATATAGATTCTAGGCTAACCTTCAAATAATGGAGACACCACATAATTTTTTTCTGCCCACTTAGTTCTTAATTTGTACCTTTGGGGTTCTATTGTTTCTTTCTTTGTTCTTATTTTTAACAATTGAGTTTCTATCATTTAGTAGGACATAGAATATTTGTAGATTGTGGTGATTATTTAAAAAATTTGCTACCAAATAATACTTAACCCCTCAATAGGTAAAAGAAAATTATTCACCTAAAAATAATAACTTCTTTCTTACCCGTAGCTAATTTAATTTGTTTCACTTATGTCAATTATATAGGCTGCTACATCATACAACCAAATAAAAATTATAAATTTTTAGCCAAGCATTTTATCAAATACTATGGATTCAAAATAAAATATATGATTACTCTTGGGCTCTTTGCACTTTGAATCCCACAAAAGTTTTGCCTCCATTGGCGCTTTGAATGTGACCCTATCCATAGAGATACATGTATTTGTGCTCCGACTACATGTGGCTTGGAGGAGCTTGATTTATTGATTAAGCTTCTTCCTCATTGATCTTTCTACCTGCCCAACAAACCAGATTAGTTACTCAACCTGTCTTTGCCTTAGGGTCTAAATATTACCCAATTCAACTAATTTTCTTAATCACATCCTCATATAACATATTTAAATCACTCACCAAAAGCCAAATCATAAATTACAAAAATAGTGTGGCTTAGTAAAAATCTCAACCAGTAAACAGTTCAAATGAAAAGAAACAAACCACCATCTAGTTCGATTATCAAAAACCCATTACCAAACAACAACAAAGAATGAACAAATTGAGTATTAGTATTTTGTACCTCTTAGATACTGAAGAAGGGTTTGATAAATTAGGGGCTGGTGGCATTTTCTCCTTGTGTTTAGTGACTTTAGTCCCCGGCCAAAACATGGTAAAGTTGAAGCTTCAATCTATCCGAGTCTATCTTCCCTTAAACATTGCAAACCGCAAACTTAGTATCCCAAATAAAATTTTGAAAAAAAAAATTGAAAGAAAGAAACAAAAAGAGAGAGTTGGCAATATTTATTTATTTACAGACACTAAGAAAGGAGCTTTTGTCCATGAACTCAAAGAGGAATCATTGATCCATTAATATATAATTTTCAAAAGAAATAGGTACAATAGTGTGCGTTTAATTGAAAGGGGAAGTGAAAGAGTTTTTTGTTTGTGTTTTTGCTAGAAGAAGTGAAGAGTTAAGACTTAAGAGACGTAGAAAGAACTGAAGAGTTAAGAAAGAGAATGAATGAAATTTAAAAAATTTAAGATAGGTTTGATCTCAACAGAAATTACTTGGAAAGTATAATATTATTGTAAAGGTGTAATATAGTGCAAAGCTTGGTCTCACTTTGCCAGGTGCTTATCCATAGTGTGCATTTAAATTTGAACGGGGAAGTGAAGTTTTTTTTTTTTGTCCGGAAGAAGTGAATAGTCTTTTTTTTTTTTTTGTGGATGGAAAGAAGTGAAGAATTAGGAGAGAGGAAGAAGTGAATTGATTTTTGATGAAGCAATAAGTGCTAAACATAAAAGCTGCATTGTTTTAATTTTTGAAGTTGGAAAACATCATTTCATAATAAAGAGGATTGCAAAGAACTCATATAGAGCGCCACATGGCAGAACCTCATGCACTCTCGCATGAAGTCTCTGCTTTTATATATATATTGATTACTGTTTTCTAAACCACATTTACTCTCCAGCCTTTACCGTTTTCTTTTATTGAAAGAGATGTCAATTGATCTAAGGAAATTTGAACCTTAAAGGTTTTTGTTAGAAACATCCAAAAATATCAATTGGTTTACAAGACTATTGGCTTTAAACCATAATTTGGAGATTATTTTTTAAAATGTACGTAAAAGACATTTTCCAATTGGGACGAAAGCTCAAATAGATGTGAACATATAATAAATTAAACGGAAATTAGAAAGCCCAACATTAGATAAAGTAAAATAAAATAAAATAAAAAATCTTTGCGCAGGGGCAATTACACAGCTAGCGAGGTTCTAACCAAGGCATGTCTATTGCCGGTTGAAAACTATTTCCAAACCCCTCTTGGACCTAGGCCTTTGAGAATTTCTGGAATGACTCCCTCGGGGTTAAAGCCCTACAATTAGCTAGTCCAATACTCCAATGTAATTTACTAGACCCCCCAAAAAAAAAAAAAAACTGGAAAAAAGTAAATTGCAAATATTGTAAAAACTATTTTTTATTAATATTTAAAAAAAAAAAATTTACGGATATGGGTTTGGTTTGGTTAAGACTTTGGGTTGTATTGTTTTTGGGCCCTTCCTGCCCTCATCCATATGTTGATTTGGATCCAATTCAATTGATGACCATATATCCCAATCCGACATGAACATGATAGTTGCATGCAGGCATCACACAATAGCCCACCCAAAGTTTCAGCCCATCAAAAGAAAATGTTTTTGTGGTGTACTTACTGATAAGGTTCTGTCTTCATGCTGTATTCCTATGACTATGAGTCTGGCTCCGTTTAAATTAAATGATGGCATGGTGTACAAATCTACTCCATCTGTTTCAAAATATTCTCCCTTAAAAATTGGGCACTAATTATAATATAGTGTTTTTATAAACTGTAATCATGAATTAAACTCATGATTTTAGTTTATTGAAATACAAAGACTGATTTTGCCGTTAAAAGTTATCATGATTGTTTAGTGGAGTTATATTAAAATCTAATTCCCTTTCTCACGTTTGTTTTTTTTTTTTAATTAAAATATTTAAAGAATAAGAAGAAGAATGCTCAGTTTTTGTTGAAGTGTTTTGGAACACATCAATATCAAATCCTTCTCCAAACCTTTGGAAAAGTGGCTTCTCTGCAATTGCGGTTCAGTAGTCCTCTAGTAGCTTAAGTAGTCGTGCTATATTTTGTGACATGATATGGCTGATAGTGAAGAAGAACCCAGCAAGACTCCAAACCTGTGATTCTCATGATCGATGAGCCCACATGCTCCGCTAAGTCCAGAAACTATGACATTTTCTTTTGACTTTACCACATTTTCTACATTGATGTTGATGCTAGTCAAGGAAGACTGCTCTTTTCTTTTGTTTACAACTTTGAACACGCAGACACACAGTCCATCTCTCTCTTTCTCGTTTGTGTTTACTGTATTGGGGCTTGGAAGAAGCTATGGCAGTTGGGCTAGCCATAACAACTGAAAAAGGGTACTATAATGGCAAGATGACCCTCTTTGTTGTCATATCTTGTATGGTTGCAGCCACGGGAGGAGTTATCTTTGGCTACGATATTGGAATTTCAGGTCCTTTCTTGCTAAACTTTTATATTCATCTTTCATCAAGATTAAAAATAAAATAAAAATCTTAGTGTTCTCTTCTCTTATATATGCAATGTTAGCAACGAATTCAAAAAACCCATACTCATCATAGTTGTATAAAGTTGACAATGGTATATAAAATATGTGGCACTAAATTTTCAAGTGCCTTTTAAGGTAGTCTAAGATAAATATCAGGTTTTTGTTATTACAAACATTCATGTACTCAATTAAAAAAAAAAAATCAATGTTTAAGCTTTCCATCTGCCTACTAGTTCAGTTTCGGTTATAGTTTGGCATCAATATGACTAGCTAATGTCTCCATGAATATTGCTAATAGGAAGCAATGTCATTATATAATCAACCATGCCACAAAGAAGTTTCAAACAATTTCACTAATTTATGAAAGCAACTATGAAGGAGGAGTGACCTCTATGGAGCCATTTCTCAAGAAGTTCTTCCCAGAGGTGTACACAATGATGAATGAAGACACTAAGATTAGCAACTACTGCAAATTTGATAGCCAACTGTTGACCTCCTTCACATCCTCACTCTATATAGCTGGCCTTGTTGCTTCCTTCTTTGCCTCATCAGTCACTAGAGTCTTTGGGCGCAAGCCATCGATTCTTTTAGGAGGTGCTGCATTCCTTGCTGGTTCAGCCCTTGGTGGTGCGGCTTTAAATGTGTACATGCTCATATTTGGTCGCATTTTACTCGGAATTGGTGTTGGTTTTGCCAACCAGGTAGGAAGTCACTCTTTTCTTCTTTATTATTTTTTTTTCTTTTGTAAAACTTCTTGTGTTCATCTCTTGGAATATTTTGTTGTTGTGAACCTTCTTTTAATGGGATCAGATAGTAAGTTGCCTTAATGTTCATCAGAAGTAAAGAATGTTGAAATTGAGTTTGGTAGAAACTGTGAAGGTTATATGCTTAGACCTTAGACGCATAGAAAAGCAGGACAGGACTTTGTTTTGCCCTCATATCTTTATCGGTGTATCTTTGAATAGGATTGTTGCTAAAATGTTGTTCTAAATTCTAGTACTCCTTTTTTTGCAGTCAGTCCCTTTGTATCTCTCAGAAATGGCACCACCAAACTACAGAGGAGCAATTAACATTGGCTTTCAACTCTGTGTTGGCATAGGTGTTCTATCAGCTAACCTTATCAACTTTGGAACTGAGAAGATTAAAGCCGGTTGGGGCTGGCGAATCTCCCTAGCTATGGCTGCTGTTCCAGCTTCAATCCTCACACTAGGTGCTCTATTCCTTCCTGAGACACCCAACAGCCTTATCCAGAACAGCAAAGATCCCGAAAAGGCCAAGCTAATGCTGCAGCGTGTCCGAGGCACCAATGATGTCCAAGCAGAATTAGATGATCTCATCATAGCTAGTTCCATATCAAAAACCATTAAACACCCGTTTAAGAATATCTTACAGAGAAAGTATAGGCCTCAACTGGTTATGGCTATAGCAATTCCATTTTTCCAACAAGTAACCGGAATAAACGTCATCTCCTTCTATGCTCCAGTACTTTTTCGAACTATTGGTTTAGGTGAAAGTGCATCACTTTTGTCCTCTTTCATGATCACTGGGGTTTTAGGTACCTTCTCAACCTTCATATCCATGCTTATAGTGGATAAATTTGGCCGAAGAGCTTTGTTCATGATTGGGGGTATTCAAATGTTCCTCTCACAAACTATGGTTGGTGGACTTATGGCAGCTCAGCTTGGAGATTATGGTGGGATTAGCAAAGGGTATGCAAGTTTGATTATAATTTTTATTTGTACATATGTGGCAGGGTTTGCATGGTCATGGGGGCCGCTAGGATGGTTGGTTCCAAGTGAGATTTTTCCACTGGAAATTCGATCAGCAGGGCAAAGTATTACTGTAGCAGTGGGCTTTCTCTTCACTTTTATGGTTGCTCAAACTTTTCTTACCATGCTTTGCCATCTCAAATCTGGGATTTTCTTCTTTTTTGGCGGATGGGTACTGGTGATGTCTGCATTTGTGTACTTCTTGTTGCCGGAGACTAAAAATATGCCAATTGAACAGATGAATAGAGTGTGGAGGGAGCATTGGTTTTGGAAGAGAATAGTTGGGGAAGTGAATGAAGATGGAAAGATGGAAGTGCCATGATATGTTTACTTATTTTGTATCGGTTCATACTATGTTCCCATGCGAATTTCCATTTTTGCTCTCTCTACTCTTGCTGTTTTAGCTTCTTTTATGTAGGAATATTGCGAAGTCGTTAAATAATGATGTGAGAAGGCGAGGATCCTGACCCTGGTATGAAAATTGGCTAATTGAGAAACACGAGTTTTTACATGAAATTCTTGACGAGTTTCTCTAGTTTTCTGACTTGGAAGTGAAAAAATTGATACGAGGAATCCGACTAACTAATTTATATAGGACAATACATCTTCATGTTAAGGCCATCTGTTAAGAGTCCCAAAGGTTTCTTACCGTTTGGGTTTGAAATAGCACTTGCTAATTGCCTTTGTTAAATGATAAGTCAACGATAGTAACACAACTTTTATATTGTAAAGATGTAATAGTTCAATAGTTTTTCACTATGGACATAGATCATTAGGCCAAGCCATGTCAACTCTCTCTCTCTCCCAAATTTTAACATGATATCAAAGTTAAGGTTTTGAGAATCCTCTTCTTTTCAGCTTAGTCATCCACATATCATAACTTGTCACATAGCCTTACAACATTAGCATAATAGCACATCTCTACCATTCTGGCATGCCACATCAACCAACACATCATCAAAATATGCCACATCACAAACACACCATCAAAATCTACCACGTCAACAACACCTATGTTAACAAGCCATGTTAATAATCAAATCATCTAGTCACTATAGTACCCCGTTAACCAATAATGAATTTGACTATTGACTTTGAACAATCAAAGTCTTCTGACTCTCACTACACTACCCTTAGCCAATATCTTTCAACAAACAATGCCGCTCTCCTTTGGCGGTCAATGTTGTCACCCTCTGACACTAACATTTGTCGTTACATTTTAAGTCAAGCATATAGTTCATTCTACATTTGATCTGGTGAAGCTTAATTACTTTCCTATACGGTTACAGTTTCTTTCCAAACTCAAGGTATCCTTAAGCTTGCACCTTAAGTTTGAGTGAATAAGTTAGAGGTATTAGTCCAATCAAATTAGTACAGTAGCAAATTGCAATCGCCAATTCTTGGAAATATTTTAGCTGCAACTCCAAGTTCACTTTTCATCCAAAAGTTTTCTCTACCTTTTTTTATTTATTTTTATATAGAGAAGTTTTCTTTAGCTTGTATCTAACAATTTGCTAGAATTGACATTAGACTAATAAATCACAAGGGCAAAACATGATAGGGATTTTCATTTCCTTTTTTCTATAACACACTGAAATCTAGTTTCTTAATTTCTCATCCTTTAATAATGCTAACCGAAAGAATTTAAAGTTTATTTGAAATCAGCTTCAACTTTTAATTTTTAGCTCTTTTATGTATAGCTTTTAAAAACCTAACGTTTCCTACTTTTTCTCACATTTTTCACGGTACAAGTATACTTTAGCACACTTTCAGCAAAAAATTTTCAGCAAAAAACTAGATAAACTATTCCTAGCTAGGAGAGGAAATGAAGATCTGAGACAACAGAGAAAGCAATCCGTATATCCCATTGTTCTTTTAGGCATACATGGTTGATAGTTATCCAATTTTGTAGCCACCTTGCTGGCTTAATCCTCTTTTTATTATTATTATTATTATTATTATTATTATTATTACTGGCCGCGAACCTGCGCATTGTGCGTAATACTTATTTTTATGATGGTTTTATTAAATTTTTTTATACAATTTAAACTAATTTAATAAAGAGTAATGTATTTTGTAATTATATTTTTATTTATTATAAGAATCAATATATATATATATTTATATAAGCAGAGACCTCATATAAAAGTGCATAAGATTCTGTCACATGGCACTCTAATATTGCATTTAACCTTTTTTTACCCTTTCTCATTAAGTTTTTTTTAACCATTATCCAATAGATCATAGTAACTTATTTTTACCATTATATAAATTTAACATTTTTTCCTCTTTTTATTAAGTTTTTTTTACTGTTACCCAATAGATCATAATAACTTCTTTTTACTATTAAATAAAATATGGGTTGTTCTTGACAATTAGACCCATTAGACCAAAATTTGAGAGTTCATGAGATTCTGCCACGTAACACTCTAATATTGCATTTAACCTTTTTTTACCTTTTCTCATTAAGTTTTTTTAACCATTACCCAATAGATCATAGTAACTTATTTTTACCATTATATAAATTTAGCATTTTTAATCTCTTTTTATTAAGTTTTTTTTACTGTTACCCAATAGATCATAATAACTTCTTTTTACTATTAAATAAAATATGGGTTGTTCTTGACAATTAGACCCATTAGACCAAAATTTGTTCACTATAAAATGGACTACCTTTTAAAAGTAAACCAAACCTTATGAAAAACTCAAGCACAATTCTTACCTTACATACTCTGACCCAAGTTTGACCATTCCCACGTGTAAATCAAAGCAAAAACTCTTACCCTCTTACAAACTCTCTTCTTCCTCCCCCACATATAGATGATATTTCTAGAAAATCTCATTCTCATGATATCATGTCTTCATTTTTTCCAATTTCAATTGAATATGATTTTGTCTATTAATAATGTTCTATGCAATTTATGCAGACAAATTTCTATCATTGACCAGTGCAACAAAAATATATATAAATCTTAAGATCCCTGAGGTTGCTGAAATAATTGACAAGTGCATATTTCTAAAATTTATAATAACAAAAAAGTTTAATAAATATCATATACTATCTCACAAAATGCCAATAACTTGATATTTTCTTTAAAAAAATTCAATGATAGGAATGGTAAAAAACATGATCCTATATAAGAAAAACTAAAAATACATGCAAAACAATATGAAGACAATAGTAAAGATAAAATGCATAGGAGGATTTATCTTTAAATAATATGAAGACAATAGTAAAGATAAAATGCATTGAATAAGATCATAAGAAACAGGTTTGTTAATCATTTCAAATTATACTCATCATTTATGTAAAAAAATAATAATACATCATATTATTTACATTAAAAAAATAATGCATATTAATTTCAAAGTTCTTTGCAAGATGTGAACTGCTAAGGTATTACAATAATAATTAAGTAACATTGATACAACAATAGGTTGATATTACATTTTGTGCATACTTTATGACAGGAATGTCAAATCACAAGCAAAATCATTTTGGTGTGCAAAATGTGAAACAAAAATAAATCTTTCTATCCCAAAGTTAGAATACTCATATTAACTACATACTCTCCAAATATTTATCTCATAATAACTACTATATATATACAATTGCAAACTACTTCAGATACATGATTCAAATTGAAGTTTTTGATGCAACTAACAAAACAAATTTTGTGATATTTGATCGAGATTCCAAGAAAATCCTAAATGAATCTACAAGAGATCTTGCTGAAAAATAAATTGAGGTATTACTTATTTAAATTATTGTAAAAATATTGATATTGGAGAACGAATCCCACAAGATTTGAAAAAAAAAAATTAGGAAAAAAATGGATTTCTCTACTTCATTTGAATGAATTTAATCTAAAGGATGGTTTTGAAAATTATATAGTTGCTAAGATTTGTGATGCACCTTCAAATGATAAAAAGGGATGGAAGAAAAAAAAAATACATAATTCAATATGCTATATTAATTCTTTTTGCTGCACTATTCCAAAATTAACAAAAATAAAAAATAAAAATATTTTAAAAAAACTATAACATCATTGAAATTTAATATAAAAGCAAATACTATGAAAAATCTTAGTAACAAAGTCCCAACTTTGTAAGATCCAATCAAGAGTCTCTCAATGCCAATTCATTAGTGATTAACACAAATGATGCAACAAAAGGAAAAAAGTGATGAAAGCTCAAAAATTGAACAAATATGGATAATTAAACTTCAAACGTTGAAGATGGAGAAACTGTTGATGATATCAAGTATGACCATACCGCAATAACAAAGATTGAAGAAACCAAAAAAAAAAAATAAAGATTTTGTAATGAAGCTTTTTATTACATCATATAATAAAAATCAGTAATATAGAATGAATTAATATGCTTTTATCAACTTTTATTATACAATATTACTCCAAGTTGTTTTAATTATTACTCATTACTTGAACAAAATAATTCTAATAGATATATGTGTGCAATTTGTAATTGTTACTTTTTATGATGAACTCATGACTAGCAAAGTTTTATAATAAATATGCTATAATATATGTATAATATTTTTCAAAAACAAATTTACATAAAACATTACAACAGTATCTGTGCATCACACGAGAAACTTTCTAGTAATCATAAATGTAATATAGGAACAATCATAAATAATAAATTTAATCATTTTTATTGTACTAAAATGAAAAAAATACAATTTTTTTTAGAAATTCAAAAGGCAAGTTAACAAAAAAATTTATTTTTTAATAAAAGCTATTTATAACATTTTGTGAATCATAATAAAGAATATAAAATTTGAAAATTATTCCTTTAATTTTAAAAAAACTTTCTCAAACTTATTTTTTTTGCCTACAATCCAAAATACTGGAAAAAGTAACTAAAAATTTAATAAAAGTTAACTATGATTAATGGACCAATTAGGAAAACAATTTGTTGTTTATAATCTATTAAGGTTATTTTCTTTGTAGAAATTGTAATTTCGTCCACCCAAAACAGATTATCAAATGAACAATTATTAGTAAAATCTAAGAATTAAATTTCTATATATGCATTGTTATAAAATAATTATAATTAAAGTAAAATTGTGAAAGATAAAATTTGTTTCTCATCCAATAATTTTTGTTTAGCCAACCTTTGCTTTTCTCTAAATAAATGGCATTATAGAGTAATTTTAATACTGAGCACATCTAAATTGAGCACTATAAAAATCATGCAATCAAATTATAATAACTACCAAATTAAATTATCCAAATCATGCTATGTTGTAGAATAATATTATATTTTTATATGCTATATTTAATAATTTATAACGCAATAGGATAACATTTAACAATCAAAGAGAGAAAAAAACACAACAATTAAAAAAAACAAAACTGAATTGCATTAACCTAAAGTAGATTAAAGAATATAAAAAAATTATCAACCTAAAGCAAAGATGCAAGAAAAATAAAAAATAAAAATCCACCCAAAAATTGCGTGTGTGTGTGAGAGAGAGAGAGAGAGAGAAAGAGAGAGCATTTTTTTTTGTAAGGGAAAACTATGCATAGAATGAAAGAGATAGTGACAAATTTATAGTAAGAATGTGTGAATAAGAAGAGACAAAAATAGAGGAAGATGAAGGGAAAGATGAAGAATGATATTATTGTAAAGGGTAGTACTGGGGAGATGAGAAGGTGAGGAAAGAAGAAAGGTTGGAGAAATAGTGGGGAGATGAAAAGGTAAGGGAGAGAGAAAGGTTAGAGAAGTATAAATATGAAATAAAAAAATATTTAAAAAATTATAAAAAATGGAAAAAAATAATAATAATGACATAGACGCTGATGTAGTTCAATGTGAGCACAGCAACATTAAACGCTACACTTCAGCTTTTAGTTATAATATAGATTATGTGTATGTTTTAATTATAGTGGGAATGAGGATGTTTTCGTAAATTAATATAGTAACAATACAACCAAATCTCTTCCCGTGGAAAAATGATGGATTGTCCACCCAATTATTGTTTGGTGGACATGGTTCTCTTATTTTTGGTAATCCTCCTTCCAAAAAAAAAAAAAAAAAAAAAACTTATCTACCATTCTTCAGACAACACATGTAGCAAGTCAAGTTGACATGCTTGACTTTGTAAAATGGCGTGTCTGATAGTGAATACATAAGCCCATATGAGACTCCAAAGTTGCATATATACTTGAAATATTCCACACCACATGCTCCTATCCCACGAAGTTTATAAAATTAACTATAGTTTATAATATACTTTGATAGCATTATTTGTTTTGACGATTCAAATTGACAACAATGATGTTGATCTCTACTGGTCAAGGAAGACTGCTTGCTGCCTTTATTTTCTACATATCCACCACATTGAACTCTCTCAATCTTTGTTGTGAGTGAGTGAGCTTGGAAAAAAAAAAAAGAGGCCATGGCGACAGGCCTAGCAATAACAAGCGAGGGAGGGAACTACAATGGAAGGATGACCCTTTTTGTGATCCTATCTTGTATGATGGCTGCCATGGGAGGTGTTATCTTCGGCTATGATATTGGAATTTCAGGTCCGTCTTACAATATAGTTTATCATCTCAGCTTTCTTCTTACCATACTTAGCCATTAATCCATTGACATGCTCAACCAGTTACATGCATCATGCTATGCTAGCTTTAAGCCTATATAGCTTTCTTTTCAGTAAAGTCTTCCTATCTTTATTGCTATGCTAGCTTATGAAATTGAAGGAGTTATATTTGGATCAGCTTGGATGATTGTTTGTTTTCCGATTTCTGACATCACATATTGGTTTGTATGAACAATATTATACTGCACATAGTATTATACCCTTATTATATATATATATATATATATATATATATATATATATATATTTTTTTTTTTTTTTTTTTTTTTTTTTTTTTCTGTCTGAGAGACCATTAATATAATGCTAGTAACTCTAAAATATCTGTTTGTTTGTACCTACACGTTTGTTTGCCTTGGGTCTATTTTTGTTGTTTTGCAATTTTTGACTTTTTAGTTTAGCAAAACTGTATTCATTTATAAAATAAAATAAAAAACCCAAAGGAGAATAAAAAAAGTTGCCACTTGGATAGTTGGATCCATCCACTTAAAAATTTTTCCCTCCGCCCTAGCATGGTGGTCAACATGGTTCAAAACCAATATGATTATATGTGTCAAAATTGTAGTTTTCGATATTTTTGGGTTATGAAATCTAGTTTTTTTTTTCCTTAAAAAATCCATATTGTAGTTATTGTTAATGCGATGAATTATCAGCATATGTAATAAAATTATTAACATTTGTGACTCTATTATCATCATTTTAATTAGAAGTAACTAAAATTTATAAAAATAAAAAATAAAAAAGAAAGAATGAAAAAAGAAAAAACCTAGGTAAGCTTTATGACAAGGTCTACTATTGAATTTGACATAGACACATAGGTACAAGCTTTTATCTCCATTATAGTTTAACTTGAAAAGAAATTAAAATACCGAAAAGACCAAGGGAATATTTTCTTAATATAGTATGATATGAATTGATAACAGAATACTCCAAAATTGGGGTATCATATCTTAAACAATCAAAGAGGTACCATAGAATTAGTCATTGACGTTCAAAACAGAATAAGAATCCTACAAATAAAATATAATAATTGTTAAAAATGAAGTTTAGTTATAAAATTAGTTGTAAGCTTGTAGCATTAGACTACAACTTTACTCAATATCTTTTTATTAGAAGTGAATTTTGACAAATTCACCATTGAATTATATCTTTTTCTTATATCTTCTATGTTTGCAAAATTTCTAGAAAATTAAAAATCAATATTTATGTCATCAATAAATTATATAAATTGCAAATTTCTATAATTTAAAATTATGCATAAAATATAAAACTCATAGATCACATAGTAATAATATCCAATTGATACATAATTTGACATGTGAATTAAGAGCTTAAAAAATATGCAATATAACTGTTAAATTTTCAAAATATGTAATAATGTTTATTTTATTGAGTTAGATTGTATTCTTAAACTACAACTAATTTTGTAGTTAAATTTTGTCCAAATGGTAATTATTATTGTTGTTGTTGTGCTTCCTATTATTATAGAATCATGACAGTTGGTTTCACACCGATATTGTGAAGAAAAATAAATAGACACATAAATTAACATTTCAATGATTGGGCAGGCCTACACTTTATATCAATTGATAACCTAAATTTCATAATCGATCCAGAAAATATCGAAAAAAAGTTCTTGCTTGAGTTCATCATCCAGTCACTGGATGTGGATTATAATATAAAAAATTATTGAGATTATTATCATTCTTATTTATTATGTTCAACCATTGTATAACTGTGAAGGTGGAGTAACTTCTATGGATTCATTTCTGAAAAAATTCTTCCCGGAAGTGCTCACTAAGATGAAAGACACCAAGATTAGCAATTACTGCATGTTTGACAGCCAATTGTTAACTTCCTTCACGTCTTCACTCTACGTGGCTGGCCTCGTGGCGTCCTTCTTCGCCTCCTCAGTCACAAGAGCCTTTGGACGCATGCCATCAATCCTTGTAGGAGGAGCTGCATTCCTTGCAGGTGCAGCCCTAGGCGGTGCAGCTTTCAATGTCACCATGCTTATACTTGGTCGTGTCTTGCTTGGAGTTGGGGTTGGCTTTGCAAACCAGGTAGCATATATTAAGAAAATTACATTTATATTAATACAATATTCACAATTAAGAATATTTAGTGTTGCATGCAGTTTTGGTGTTGGCGTATGAGTATATTCCCTTATTTCATCTCCTTCCCTTATATATGTGTGTGTGCGCGTGTTTCTCAAAAAAAAAAAAAAAAAAAAGAAGAATATTTAGTGTTTGCATGTGTATATATGGAAGATTGGATATAGACTCCATCCGTTATTATGGTGCTCACCCACTTTCACTTAATTATATGATGGTAGAATTTTATGACAATACATGCTCTCCCATTCACCCTTCATACTCCAAATAAATTACCTGCTCTTTTTCTTTTTCTTTTTCTTTTTTTGAGATACAAAATAAATTACTTTCAATTCCATATACAATTTTTACTTTCTTTATAAACAGAAAATTTTATTATTTTGCCAAACTTTTGTTTTAAACACTCTATCTCACTAGAAGGTATCTATTTTGATACTTCATAAAGGAAAATGACCAAAAATTTCACTATAATTAATTTCTTCTCCCACCATACACCATTGTCTTTTCATACTTCTAAAGATAGAAGATCTTTGAATTGGATATTCTATTTTACAACAATAGTACTTGTCTTTGCAGGCAGTCCCACTATATCTCTCTGAAATGGCTCCAGCAAAATATAGAGGAGCATTCAACAATGGCTTTCAATTCAGCGTTGGAATTGGTGCGTTATCGGCTACCCTCATCAACTTTGGTACACAAAAGATCAAAGGTGGATGGGGCTGGCGAATCTCTCTAGGAATGGCCGCTGTCCCTGCCTCAATTCTAACACTAGGTGCGATTTTCCTTCCTGAAACACCCAACAGCCTAATCCAACGCAACAATGACCACCAAAAGGCCAAACTAATGCTACAACGTGTCCGAGGTACCAATGATGTGCAAGCAGAATTAGATGATCTCATAAGAGCTAGTTCCATTTCAAAAACCATTGAACACCCATTCAAGAAAATTGTACAAAGAAAATATAGACCACAACTTGTAATGGCTATAGCAATACCCTTCTTCCAACAAGTGACAGGGATCAATGTCATTGCCTTCTATGCCCCAATACTCTTTAGGACAATAGGTTTAGGTGAAAGTGCATCACTTTTATCTGCAGTCCTGACTGGGATTGTTGGTACTGTCTCAACCTTCATATCCATGCTTGTAGTGGATAAATTTGGTCGAAGAGCTTTGTTTACAGTAGGGGGAATTCAAATGTTTATCTCACAAGTTCTTATTGGTGCAATAATGGCAGCTCAGCTAGGTGACCATGGTGGGCTAGACAAAGAGTCTGCATATTTGGTTCTGATTTTGATATGTGTGTATGTTGCTGGGTTTGGATGGTCATGGGGTCCATTGGGATGGTTGGTTCCAAGTGAGATATTTCCCTTGGAGATTCGGTCAGCTGGGCAAAGTATTACAGTGGCAGTGAGCTTTCTTTTCACTTTCATAGTTGCTCAAACTTTTCTTGCTATGCTATGCCACTTCAAGGCTGGGATTTTCTTCTTTTTTGGGGGATGGGTGGTGGTGATGACTGTGTTTGTGTACTTGTTTTTGCCGGAGACTAAGAATATGCCAATTGAACAGATGGACAAAGTTTGGAGGGAGCACTGGTTTTGGAAGAGAATGGTGGGGGAAGTGAGTGGAAAGAGTAAGATAGAAGGACCATGATGCATGATTTGCAAGTCCTCTGTTCTTTCTTCTCCTTCATGGTCCAAAAATACAAAATAGGGTGATGGTGGGATTCAATTATAAATGTATGATACAACACTAAGACCATGTTTAGTAAGCAGGAACAGAATCACAATCAATAGAATTGCTATTCCTTTGAAATTATCATTCAGTTCAGTTATTTAGTTGTATTTTTGTTACTATTCTTTTAAACTAGGGAATAAGGAGTGGTTGTTTCTTATCAAATAAGCCAAGTAACAATCAAAAAACAAAATCCCAAAACCCATCATTAGAAAATGTTGATTATAAGTGTAATCAATTTATACCATGATATGAATTTAATTAAAAAGACAAACAAGTTACAAACCATTTTTTTCTAACGTGTTAATTTAATTTCAAATATGTGTTAACTTTTGCTATGAAACATGTATTATTTGAAAATAAAAAGTTTTTTTTATATATCAATATTTCATTCAAGCAAGTGACTCCGTTAGCTATTAGAAATTTAATATTTATCAAAGATGTTGTTTGATGAAGTGCAAATTCGTCAATCGCGGTGAGTGCGTTCAGATGAAGCCAAATTCTTGTCGTTGTGGTGAAGAAGATGAGACTGCTCCCTTAGAGTGGTCACCGGTGTGGTGCCTGCCACCACGTCTCCGATGCCAAAGTCAGTACAAAGAAACCTTCAAAGTGAAATAGTATTCTAGAATTATGACAAGTATTACTCGGAATGATGTTCATACCTTGTGCTGGTGCTTGTGAGGGTCTTTTATATGTTTTCCACAGCATCTAGCCATTGTAGCAGTTATTATAGCTATAATGTCTCTATTGGTAACGCCTTGTGTCCTATAATGCGGACTTTAATAGGCGTCCAATGGTCTATACAGCTGTATTTGTAACTGCCCGAGATATTATTGCCTATATTGAATGGTCGGATACCTTTGTCACTTGTTGTAGACATTTGGTTGGCTCATCCCAAGGG
The DNA here is from genome assembly GCF_040712315.1 of Castanea sativa. Lineage (NCBI taxonomy): Eukaryota > Viridiplantae > Streptophyta > Magnoliopsida > Fagales > Fagaceae > Castanea > Castanea sativa. Next base: position 25,083,075 of record NC_134024.1, on the reverse strand, counting down.
ATGACCCCGCTGGTAATGATGACATCGTCCATGTGAGCTGAAGGCGTCAGTCCCATCAATTGCCCCCTCGAGTTCCGTGGTCGTCGTAGTGTGTTAAGGCGACCATTGGAAGTATAAAAGTTTTCTGTGGCTTTTGGGATTTCGTTCCGCATTTAAGGTGTAGTGGTGGTGTTTCGTGCGTTGTGGCCACGTGGCACATCTTGAGTGGAGCGGTTTTAATGCTTCCATTGTGACTCTTGGTTTCCCTGCTGGTTTTTAGGCTTTTGGTGTCTAACTTTTTAAACTTCCTTACTTCTTCTTTACTCTTTTTCTTTTATTCTTTTTTGCTTTGAGTTTTCCGAGTTGCCACCATTGACCCTGTGCTACCATTGTCACCATGAACCTTCTGTGATTCGCATCCTCTATTCCCTATTCCTTTAGGTATAGCTCTACTCTTTATTTTTATTTCTTTAAGTGTATATTTTCTGTAGCAACTTCTGATTTATCTTTGGCTTTCTGGGTGATTTCTGGTCTTTTTAAGATTCCCACTTTTTCTTTTCTTGAGTCCTATGCTTAGCAGCTCTGAGGTTTGGACCCTTTGTCCCTCTATTTCTTTCCTTTTTTGCTCGTTTAGGGGGGTCTTTAGGAGTTTTCCCTCACCTTGAGAAATTTGTATTAGAGGGTAGCGGGTTAAGTGTAGCATTGGGTGATCTGCTACCGTTGTTACGTCAATCAATTAGTTGGTTTGAGGATTTGGTAAAGGAAAAAGGAGTGATGTCAGAGGTGAGGTCAAGTGAATTAGAGACTGGATTATCGTCTAGTGATAGACCCATAGAAGGGGATACTGTCGTTTCTACTCCTCGGGAGGTTAGGGCTTTCCATGCTCTCGAGAGTGTGTGTAGCCTAGACAGAGACACACTTTCTAGGTTTAAGGATAGATTTCAATTCTAGACTAGGGTTAGGGTTCGTCTGCCTGGTGAGAAGGATCAGGCTTGCCATTTCTTCCCTGGGAAGGTATGCTTCTATGAGGCTGCCGTTCTCTGTGGGCTTAGGTTCCCCGTCCATCCTTTTATTATGGAATTGTTGGGCTATTTTGGTATCGCTCCAGGGTAACTTATGCCCAATTCGTGGAGGATAGTGGTCAGCTATATGGGGATATGGCTGGCCGCTACAGACGAAGACATGATAGGGTGGACGAGCTCGTTTACCTGTATTGTCTAAAAGCATCTAAAGAACATGGGTATTGTGAATTGGTGCCGTGGGAGAGAAGGACTAGGATCGTTCGGGATTTGCCCTCGTCATTCAAATATTGGAAGTCCCGGTTCTTTTTCGTGTCCAAGGATGATTGGGAGACTCCCTCTAACAAGGTTTGGGGTGATCTCCCAAGGCTGCTCCGTTGGTGGAGTACCCCGAACTTAGGTGCAACATTTTTCTTCCCAACCTTTCATCTATCTATTAACTTACCATCACTTAACGCTCATGCCCATTGTTTTGTGCAGTTAAGAGATGACCTAAGCTCAAAAGCAAGTACAAGGATCGAGTTGAGAAAGCGATCAAATACGCCAAGACGATCGAGGATTTTGACGGCCTGGTAGATCCTTAGACTCTTGGCTTTTATTGTCTTGGTCCCGAACCATCTACTTACGTCCTGTCCTTTACCTTGAGGTAGCAAACTGACGATGTCAATTCCCCATTGTGCAAACGGTCAGGGGGAGGATATCTTCATCAACTTCTCTGCTAGAAGGCGTTGGACATTCCCAAACCTTTGACATTTGTCGCACCTCTTAACGAGCTCTCTTGTGTCTACTTGCATTGTAGGCCAGAAATAACTTGTTCTAATAATTTTACTTACCAGGGACCTGGGGCCTGCATGGTCTCCATAAATTCCTTCATGGATCTCCTTTAGGATATATTTTGCCTCTTCTTCATCCACACACTTTAGGTAAGGCATGGAAAAACCTCTCTTGTACAGAGCACCGTTCAGGATTGTGAACCTAGCTGCTCTTTTTTCCTAACCTTCCTACCCTCTTCGATGTCTTGAGAGAGGTGTCTATCCTGAAGGAAGGATATGATTGGTGTCATCCAGCTACCTATGCTCTGGATTGCAAATGTAGGGATCTCCTCAATGCTGGGGTCTTTCTGGGTTTCCAGCATCAAGTCTGCATTCGTTGTTCCTTCCTCTGATGATGCCATCTTTGCGACTTCGTCCGCTAGGACATTCTGGCTTCTCGGGATCTATGTAAACTCAACTTTATCAAATTCCTGAATCAAATGCTTCGTTAGCCTGAGGTATTTCTGCATTCTTTCCTCCTTTGCTTCATATTCTTCCTTGATCTGCCCGATCACCAGTTTTAAATCACTCTGGACTAATAGGTTCTTAGCTCTAAGTGCTTTTCCAAGCCTCAATCCCGTCAATATCCCTTCATACTTGGCCTCGTTATTGGTGGCTAAGAATTTCAGTTGAACTCCATACTTGAGTACCTTTCTGTTAGAAGTGCTTATGATAACCCCTACTCCCTCCCCCCCCCCCCCTCTTTTGGGCTGACGAACCGTCGATATGTATTGCCCACCGTTCACCCTCTTCAGTGAGGTTGTCCTCGTCAGGGAAAGTAAACTCGGCAATGAAATCTGCCAGGTATAAATATTAGTCTTCCCCTTCCATGGATGGACTCAAGAGGGGTGGATTGCTGAGGTAAATTTTAAGTTCCTAAAACGCTGCCTCACACTCGTCTGTCCAAGTGAATGCCTGCTTCAACGTCTTGAAGAAGGGTAAACATTTGTCCGTTGCTTTTGAGATGAACCTGTTGAGTGCCGCAATCCTTCTTGTGAGCTTTTGGACTTCCTTGACAGTCTTGGGTGAGGTCATGTTGAGTATGGCCTGTAATTTTTCAAGGTTGGCTTCTATTCCCCTTTGGGATACCATAAATACCAAGAACTTCCCTGAGGCTACACCAAAGGCGCACTTGTTGGGATTTAACTTCATCTGATATTCTCTAAGGGTGGCAAATGTCTCCTTCAGGTCGTCCAGATGTGCCAGTTCTTCCTTGCTTTTGACAAGCATGTCATCCACATACACCCCTATGTTCCTGCCAATCTGCAAACTGAACATCTTGTTCACTAACCTCTGATAGGTTGCTCCTGCATTCATTAGCCCAAAGGGCATCACTTTATAACAATAAAGCCCTTGACTTATGACGAAAGTAGTTTTTTCTTGATCTTCTTCAGCCATTTTTATCTTGTTATACCCTGAAAAAGCATCCATGAACGTCAGTAACTTATGCCCGGCTGTCGAATCCACCAGCTGGTCTATCCTTCTCATTTGCTTTCTTCACCAACACGACATTGGCGAGCCAATCGGGATAGTAAACCTCCCGAATAAAGCCTACTAACAACAACTTGTTGACCTCGTCTGTGATTGCCTGGTTTCATTCGGGGGCGAAGACTCGTCTTCTTTGTTAGACAGGCTTTTTCTCAAGATCCACGTTCAGTCTATGCTGGATGACTATAGGGGATGTACCAGGCATGTCCTCATGACTCTATGCGAAGATGTCCAAGTTTTCTCTAAGGAATTGGACGAGCTTTATCCTCATCCTGGGACTTATGGTTGTCCCTATCCTTGTCGTCTTAGATACTTCTCCTTCAACCAATTCTACTGTTTCCAAGGCTTCTACTTTATCTTCTCTTTTCTCCTTAATCGTCCATGTATGGTTCTCCTTTGTAGCCAACACGGCCTAGTAACATTCCCTGGCTAGGACCTGATCTCCTTTCACCTCGCAAACACCGTTCTCAGTTTGGAATTTTACCTTTAGGCAATAGGTGGACGTGGCTGCCTTCCATAGGTTAAGTGTTGGCCTTCTAATGATCACATTGTAAGACAAGGGGCAGTCTACCACCAAGAAGTCTAACTGACGAGTCAACTGCCTCGGGTAAGTCCCTACTGTTATTGTCAATGTCACTATCTCTTTGGGATGTACTCTGTCTCCACTGAAACTGACGAGGGGGGAGTCGAATGGACTCAGCCTTCTTGGATCTAGCTTCAGCTGTTGGAAAGCGAGAAGGTAGATGATGTCTGCAAAGCTACCATTGTCTACAAGGATCCTCTTGGTGTTGAATCCTTCTATTGTGAGCATTATGACTAATGGATTGTTATGAGGCTGCTTCACTCCCCTTGCATCTTCCTCGTTGAAGGACATATCTTGGTACGTTTGTCTCTGCTTGAATGGGGGTATCATATGGACACTATTCACCTGCCTCTAACATACTTTCTTGAGAGATCTGAATGATCCTCCTATACATGGTCCCTTTGTGATTGTTTTTATCTCTCGAATCACATTCTGTGGAGGTTGGGTTGTATTGTCTTCGTCTCTAGGCAAGGACTCGCGCTGGTTTTTGTTACTGTCCTTGAATCTACTAGATTCCCCTTTCTTCACATACTTTTGTAGTCTTCCTTTTTGTATTAACTCCTCTATCTGCTGTTTTAGATCTCAACAGTCTTCTGTGTAATGACCATGATCCTTGTGAAATCGGCAGTACTTCTTTTTGTCTCGGACATTGGGGGACAAATGTAAAGGTCTCGACCACTTAAGGTAGTGTTCATCCTTAATCTGTGTCAAAATTTTGTCAACAAGCATAATTAGAGATGTGAATTTTACTATTCAAGGAACTTTGTCATCCTTCCGTTTATCTCCGTCACTGCTTCAATAACCCTAACGTTCCCTTTTTTGCCCCCTGTGATCGTCCTCCTTCCTCCCTTCTTTTCCTGGCCTTCCTTCGTCCACTATGACTGCTGACACATCTTCAGTATTCATATACTTTTGTGCCTTCAGGAGCATTTTTGCCATCTTCTTAGGGGGATTCTTTGCAAGCGAAACCACAAATTCTCTACTGCTTTAAAGGTCGTCAATTGTACTTTGTCGTCAGCATCGTCTACCTCCAAGTTTTCTCGAGTAAAGCACTTCACATACGACCGCAAGGTTTCTTTCTCCCCTTGTCTAATAGTGAGTAGATGGTCCGCTGGCCTCTTAGGATGTTGTCCTCCGATGAAGTGGCGTAGAAAGGCACTGCTCAACTGTTCGAAGCTGTCGATTGACGCAGTTAGCAACTTTGTGAACCATTCCTTCGCATCTCATTTAAGAGTAGTAGGGAAAGAACAACACAATATTTCGTCAAGAGACTGCTGAAGGCCTAATGTCGTCTTGAAGGTGTTAAGGTGGTCCTAAGGGTCCTTAAGTTCGTCAAACGACTCAAGCTAAGGCAACCGAAATTTCAGTGGTACTGGGTGTTCCAGGACCGCTACAGTGAAGGCTGAGTCTGTTGCCCTGATCATTCTATCCACGCTTCGGTCTGTCTTTTCCTTAATAGCATATCTCAGCTCGTCTATCTCCTTCCTCATCTCTTAAAGGAGATCAGAGCTCTGCTAGTTTTGGAGTAGTAGGCTTTCGGCGATTACTTCTTCCATGGCTGTCTCCCTCATCCTCCCGGTCGTCTTTGGACTGATTCTCCTCTTGTTGAAACCGTAACCTCATTTCCTGATTCTACCAAGTGAGTTCTTCAACAGTGGCAACAAGAGCTTGAACTTGTTGAGCTAAGGCTGTTGAGTCCTGGTTGGACTCCATCTGAAATTTGAAATTGGTAGAAACTAAGTTTTCGAATATGAGCACGAAAAATGTCGTTTCCCACAGACGGCGCCAAACTGATGAAGTGCAAATTCGTTAGTCGTGGTGAGTGCATTCAGATGAAGCCAAATTCTCGTCGTTGTGGTGTAGAAGATGAGACTGCTCCCTTAGAGTGGTCACCGATGTGGTGCCTTCCACCACGTCTCTGATACCAAAGTCAGTACAAAGAAACCTTCAAAGTGAAATAGTATTCTAGAATTATGACAAGTATTACTCGGGATGATGTTCATACCTTGTGCTGGTGCTTGTGAGGGCCTTTTATATGTTTTCCACAGCATCTAGTCCTTGTAGCAGTTATTGTAGCTATAATGCCTCAGTTGGTAACGCCTTGTGTCCTATAATGCGGACTTTAATAGGCGTTCAATGGTCTGTACAGCTGTATTTGTAACTGCCCGAGATATTATTGCCTGTATTGAATGGTCGGATACCTTCGTCACTCATTGTTGACATTTAGTTGGCTCATCCTAGGGGATGACCCCACTGGTAATGATGACATCGTCCATGTGAGCTGAAGGCGTCAGTCCCATCATTGTCAATTTATACATGTGTGTGTGGAGAAACAAATATGAACAAAGTACAAGGATATTAATTAATTTTACAATTATTGAATTTTCAAATAATTGAATGTTAAGAGAAACCTACGAAGAGTGTAAATATAATTATAAAAATAAATTTAGAAATTCAACAAGAATATGATTCCATTATTATATCATCAAATCATGTTATATCAAACAATGAAATACAATTTATAGTTCTATTCATGTACTATCACCAAACAGATTATAGAATATGCCTATTGAACAGATGAATAGAGTGTGGAGGGAGCATTGGTTTTGGAAGAGAATAGTTAGGGAAGTGAATGAAGATGGAAAGATGGAAGTGTCATGATATGTTTACTTATTTTGTATCAGTTCATACTATGTTCCCATGTGAATTTCCATTTTTGCTCTCTCTACTCTTGCTATTTTAGCTTCTTTTATGTAGGCATATTGCAAAGTCGTTAAATAATGATGTGAGAAGGTGAGGATCCTGACCCTGGTATGAAAATTGGCTAATTGAGAAACACGAGTTTTTACATGAAATTCTTGACAAGTTTCTCTAGTTTTCTGACTTGGAAGTGAAAAAATTGATATGAAGAATCTAACTAACTAATTTATGTAGGACAATACATCTTCATGTTAAGGCCATCTGTTAAGAGTCCCAAAGGTTTCTTACCGTTTGGGTTTGAAATAACACTTGGTAATTGTCTTTGTTAAATGATAAGCCAACGATAGTAACACATAACTTTTATATTGTATAGATGTAATAGTTCAATAGTTTTTCACTATGGACATAGATCATTAGGCCAAGCCATGTCAACTCTCTCTCTCTCTTTCTCAAATTTTAACATGATATCAAAGTTAAGGTTTTTGAGAATCCTCTTCTTTTCAGTTTAGTCATCCACATATCATAACTTGTCACATAACCTCACAACATTAGCATAATAGCAAATCTCTACCATTCTGGCATGCCACATTAACCAAACACATCATCAAAACATGCCACATCACAAACACATCATCAAAATCTACCATGTCAACAACACCTATGTTAACAAGCCATGTTAATAATCAAATCATCTAGTCACTATAGGATCCCATTAACCAATAATGACTTTGACTATTGACTTTAAACGGCGAAAATCGGCAAATGCCCTTTTCGCACAAAAATTACAGGATTCTGCCCCCTTTTCCAAACTAATTAGGGAAGTGCCCCTCTTTTGTAATTCGACAATAGAAGAGTCAAGTTTTTATGAAGAACTCAATATCCCTATGATCGAGTTACTCTGGCTATTATGCCACGCTAGCTTAGCAGATGTGGCTTTTTCCTAATAAAAAATGTTCATGTAGTTATTCATAACTCGGTAAGTGTAAAATCGAGTTTTTTGAAGAACTCGATTGTGTAAAATCAAGTTTTCTTCAGCGATTTGAACCCCTAAGACCCTATCGTCTCATTACGCCTATTCACTCACTCTCTACCTGTACACTCTCTCTTCCTCGCTCTCTGCCATCACTCTCCCTCTAGACTCTCCCTCGCTCGCTCTACGATCAGGCTTCCCCACTCTTCCCTACTCTCCATCAGTCTCACTCTCCCTATCCAGTCTCTATCAGTCATCATTGCTTCCCGTCGTCGTTGCTTCCTGCCGTCGTTGACTACAGGTACGTTGCTCTCCTCTTATCTTTTCTAATTTTGGTCAATATTAAGTTGTGTTTTATGTGGGACTTTGATTATTTTGTTGAAACTTACTTAAAAGTTGTAAATTTAGTAGTCAAGATGAGAATTTTGTTGTCCTTTATATGCTGCAATGATGATGATCTAAAGTACTTGTTGCTATATGGTTATGTCTGTGTGATTTTCTCATTAATGAGAATTTTGTTGTCTTTTACATGCTGCAATGATTATTTTCTCATTAATGAGTTTAAATGTGCTTGGGGTTTTGAAGGGGGGTTTTGGCAAATGAGTTTGGTGGGTCTTTTACATGCTCCATGAAGTAAACTGTTCTATTAATAAATTACCATTATTTATCATAAGACAAATGAACATGAAGTAACCTGTTCTATTAATTAAAATTATTTATTAATATATGAAAGTATAATTTATATAAATATTTTCCATTTTTGCGATAGGTGTTGAACTTCATGTTGATATCGTTTCCTGTTTTCATTTATTGTAGAATTTTTATTTGCTGCAAACGGTATGAGTGTATGCACTGACATTGGAAATAGAGAATATATTGCTGCTTTCATTAGAGTTGAAGCCATGACATGAATTTCATTATCTCCATTTTAAGCTTGTTTCTTAGATTAAATTAATCTATCACATTGAAAATAGAGACTAAATGCACATCAAAGTTTGTAACTTTTGTTTTATGATCATTTGTTTTATGATTATCAGAGGGGGATTAATCTATCTTTGTCTTTCCTTCTCTCTAAGAATGTGCGAGTTATAATATGTTGATTGTTACTTCAATCTATCTTTGTTTTTTCATTTGTTTTATGTTGACTGTGAATCATATACTTTTTATCTTTTTGTTAAATGCTGGTTCTCGAATCTTCTATCATTCATTTGAATCTTGAACCAAATGATAAAATCTCTTTTAAAGTAGTAAGACAATTTGGTGATAAGATGTTTGAATGACTTTACTTTTGTTTGGTACCTTTTTGTTTGTTTCTGTTAATGTTAATTGAATTGCTTTTGTATTAATTTGTCAGTGTGCTTTCCCACAAATTAAGATTAATCTTTCAAGTATGCTTTCTTTTTTGCTAAAACCAAACAATTTTCATGGAGAGAGAGAGAGAGAGAGAGAGGAATAGAAGGATATTTTGAATACCAAGGTTGTCCATGCAGAGTCTTAAATTTCAATTAATAGGATTGTTGTATTATTGGATGTTATTGAATGCGTCTAGACCTCCAAAGCTTTCTGTTCTCATAGTATTTGTTAGTTGTAGTTTGTACTAGAAACTTAGGGTATACATCCTGTTTACTTCATTGGTTTTTGTTGTACTTGGTTTATATTTGTGAAAATTTAAGGCTTATGGTGTAATGTAGAATCCTGACTATTGCTTATAGCTAATACTAGACCTAGGTATAGTTTGGAGTCTGATAGAGTCATTCTCCTAGCATTTGAAAACGACTCACGAAGTAAGAAATTGAGTAGAATTAACTCCTAAAATGTTGAAAATAGACCTAAGAAATGAAAGAGTGGGCTGACTGAGTCATGGTATGCTTACATATCTAAGGAGTAGAAATGTAGAATAATTAGTATAGGGATCTTAGTTGAGACCAAATGACTTGTAGCTGTAGGGATCTTAGTTGTCCATTGTAAACGGGCAATTGCATAGGACATAAAATGGGGAGCTGTCAAGGATGACCATATAGAGAGTGTTACTTTGTTGAAAAGATCAAGTTTGATTTAACAGGTCTGAGAACAGAATGCCTAAACATTTAGTTGTTGCAATTTATATTTACTATGTCATTGCATTGGTCATAAGCCATAGATCTGAATTTAAATGTCCTTGGGGGAAGATCACATATTGCGTGTTGCATGGTTAAATTTAATTGGAAACCTAATATGCAACTCCTAATAATTGTAATTGATATTTTCCCTGTTACAAACACTCTCAAAGACATCATAAACCAAAAAGAACTATCACATTCAAATGTTGCTCAGATGTTGAACATCTAGGTATCAATCAAGTTTCTAGCACATTAATTAGTCATTTGTTTTATTTTTTACTTCAATTACAGATAATAGAAAGAAAAAAAAATGTTTTTATGTAAAATTATGGCAAGTTCTTATTTATTTAAGCTTTAATTTGATTGCTTTTGGGTTGCATGTTAAGTGGGGGTAAGAAGTGATGTTGACAATCTTGTTGGGATCATAATATGTCTTACTTGTCAGATAATTGCTAGCAATCTATTTGCTGCCATGTCAGACATGCAAGCACTAGATAGAGTGCAACCTGGACCCGACGATCAGATCTAGTTGACCGGGTAGCCGAATCATCAGTCAACTCTACTTTGGAGGCGTGCCGCCGACAAGGTATGTTTAAATTTATTATTAATACATATCTGTTTTATAGTTGCCTCGTGTGCACTACCTAACACAATGCTCGTCCGTGTGCAGGTGGTGCTTGGCATCATAAAGGTTCGATGCCGTAAATGTGTATTGCCGCAGGGTAAGCTAGACCCACGTATCATGCAATACATAGATACAGCAGGTTTGACCAAGTTATTCAAGGTTCCTGATATGGAGGTTGACCACGCCTTGATCACGGCCTTGGTCGAGCGGTAACGTCCGGAGATGCACACATTCCACTTACCCCATGGAGAAATGGGTATCACCTTGCAAGATATAGAGGTGATGCTAGGGATTTCGGTGGATGGGTTGCCTGTCACTGGGAAAACAGACCTAATATGGAACGAGGTGTGCCGAGATTTGTTGGGCCATGAACCTCCGCCCTTGAGACCGAACATAAACACGGGTATCCTTGCTAGGGCAAGGATAAGATACACGTGGTTGATGCAATGTTTGAGGTTCCCCCAGCTGCGGACTCCGGTGATGAAGTAGTGCAGCAACATGCCCGCTACTACCTACTTGTTTGGATGGGGGCCCTGTTGTTCATGGACAAGTCAGCAGACTGGGTCTCGCTCTTGCCTCTACAATTCCTCAACCCAATCAACAATGTGAGACGGTACAGCTAAGGTAGTGCAGCATTGGCCTAGCTCTACAGGCATCTTTGTAGTGCATCGAAGAAGGATGCGATGCAGATTGGAGGAGTACTCTTGTTGGTGCAGCTAAGGGCCTATTCAAGGTTCCCACAAATATGCCTTATTACGAGGCCGCCTCTACCACCAGTGCACTCAAGGCCCCTTGCCATTAGGTACGTTCATTGAGTTCTCGTTATTCAAGCTAAACCTCTCTTAGGTTATGGGTTATGAGGTTTAACGCATAAGAAGGTCCACTTAAAGTAAAATAAAGCATGATAGTTTGATTGCTTATTCATGTCATTTGGAATAAAACTAAGTTCGTACGATATGAGCATGTTATTAGATTACATTTTGTATTGGGTACTTGGATAAAATGTCATAATGGTTTCTACTTTCTAACGCTTTCTTTTCTTAGTTATAAGTGACAATATCAGGAAATATATTTAGTGCTATTGTTACTAATTTATGGCTTTTCTTTGCAAATTCTTCATATATCATATGTTGAAGTTACAGAGACCAAAATGATGAGAAATTCTCCTATTACTATCTTCGCAGTATGCATTTTGTTTTTCTTTGAACTCGATCGCAAGCATGTTTGACACAGTTCTTATGGAAACAAACTCTGATACTCATTAACTTCTTCTTGATGCCAATATACATTCAGTACAATATGCGTATGTGTGCTTGTGGTGGGTTCAGGGTTAGGATAATTTGTAGGTTTTGATTTATAATTGTTGAGGAGAAGGTTGTGGGGTTCTGCTAGGAATTAAAAGATAGTTTGATGAGTTTCTTGATGGCTACTTGGTAGAAGAAAGTTAGGGTTTTGATAGGTAACAGGAAGGACTTAAAGTGTAGGAACCTAGCTATGAGGAAATGTAAAGTGTGGAATGCAGGAACCTAGCTATGAGGAAATGTAAAGTGTAGTCCACAATTGTCTCCTGATTGCACCATGAATTGCCATTCGATTGCACTCTTGATTGGACGAAATTTTTTGTAATAGAGTCCAAGGGAGATGTTGGTATAAAAAGTCTTTAAATGACCTTAAGCCAATTGACAAGTTCACATTGTGTTAGGCATTACGTTATTATATTTTTCTTTTTTTCTCTAAAGACGATGTTTGAAACACTGATTTGTAGAATGCATATTAGCTAAAATGATCTTTAAAGTCCCTTTTTCACTCAACTTAGTAACTTAAAGTTGATTTTACTAGTTTGTTTACTAACTTCACAGCTTGAGAAATGATAAGTTTGGAAAATGCTTATCAAAAAGGTGAGAAATGATATGTTCTCCTTGATATTGCCGAGACCTATAATCTGAAACTAACTTATATTTTAAAATTTCTCTTCTTTGTGAATTAGGTCCAATCCTACTTTGTCTGCTCGCATAAATCTCCAGTCAAATTTGATGCCTTTCATATGTTCAACTAAAGACTCTGGCTGCACATAAACCAGTAAATCATTGGAGGACAATTCAACTATTTTCTCTATACTTGAAATATGTACATTAGCACGAATTATTGAGTAGACTGGAAATATTTATCTAAATTGATGTCAAGCAAGATACATACGCATTATACTTGATTGTTCTTTTTTCTTTATATAAATGTTACCAAAGTAGTCATGATGTAAATGTCAGTACTATTACTTGATTGTGCCTTTTGAAATTTGAACTATTATTTGATGACAATGTTTGCAAAAATCGTGATTCATATTAATGCGACAAAATGTGTTTGGTCTTACTATTATTTGGCGTAAACAGTTTCTTATGTGCAAGTGGGAGTGAGCCAGATAGGCGAAGAGACTTCTTTATTATTTTGGATGGCTTAATGAGGCGACATGTTATAGTCGAAGCCACAGGTTTGGTTGCATCGGTACTGGGTTGCTCACCCTTGAGCATGGGCTGATGTTTTATGACCTGTACACTACCCCAAAGCTTCCAGGGCCTCGTACTATGCAATCATGGGACAATATCTTTTGACAAAAATTTTTTCTTTTTCAATAAAAGAAAACCTACTATCGAAATTCAAACCAAACTAACAATTGAGAAAATGTAGCGCGGAAACTAATATAATAAGGTTAACTAGAAAATGTGATGAATGAAACAATTAGCAAGTTTGTTATCAAGTATCGCAAGATAGCCACCCTGCTAGTCAAACAACTAGAAAATGATGACATTTCTAGTTAAACCACAGGAAATTGAAACCAGTTACTCGGCATATATACACATCTTATTGAATACTAACACAGGAAATCATACTTTTGCATTCATTTACCCATACGCTGTCTCGTTGGTTCGTCAACTTCATTATCCCCCACAACATAGGACACCACCTCATTCAATATGTTTGCACTTAAGCTTGCAACCCTCCTTGTGTGGTCACGCTCCTCAATGGCAACTTCCAACTGATACCTCAACAAGGTGTTCCTAATGTCCCCACTTGGATAGTCGGTTCCTTCGCTTCGAGATGTGCTCGGTGAACTTGAGGTGGACATGTTCGGACTTGTCCACGATGTTGATGCACCACCCTGAACATCCATACCATTACGATGCAAATACTCCATGTATACGGCTTCTGCTTCCCTTCAATCTTTATATGATTTGTGACTGGCGTTTGAGAACTTATGAACTTGTCTGCTCACATCTACCCAATTGCCATATATGCCTGGAACACGACCGTTAAACACAACATAGGTATGGCCCATCCTGCTCTACAAACACGCAATGGACAGTCCTTGCACTAAAATGGTGATGCATCTTACTACCAGAGTAGGAGTGGGTTTAAATAGAGAAAATGGGAAGCAAAACTAGATTTGTGAGCAGTCGAGTTATTAAGTAACTCGATTCTTACATTGTCGCGTATCTGAATCGCCATCATGTCAATAGAGGTCTTGTACATATAACTCGGCTACTTAGATGTCGAGTTTTTTATATATCTCTATTTTAATAATATCAAGTTATGATTGATTACCCATACCCACATATCAGAGCCCATGCACGTGTCTGCCTCTCTACAAACATCACAGCTTCACTATGAGGGTTCTGAAAAGAGAGCTTGAGATTGAACAAGTTCGTCTGCTATAGCAAGCTTTTTCCACCTCACCTTTGCATCCTCGCCAAGCTTTCAACAGTTGTGGTCCCCTTCATCTTTGTTGTGACACATCTCCCCTGACAGGTATATCTTCACTTTTGGAATATCAGTGTGACTACACTTGGATTGGCAGTTTAGCATAAATGTGATTACCTTCAAACAACTCATTGTGACACTATGTATGTGTATATCTTGACTTGGATATATATATATATATAGACACACACACACACACACACACATATATATTTATAGATATGGAAGGCAGTTTAGCATAAATGTGATTACCTTCAGGCAACTCATTGTGACACTATGTCTGTACACACACACACACACATATAGATATGTACTAATAGATATATCTATATATAAACAAACCTACCTACCCATATATGATCATACATATATGATCATATATATAGATGTAGCCATCCATTTTTTGATATATTTTGATGGTAATTGAAAAAATTGTTTGTTACTTTCTCAATTGCTAATTAATCATTTTTTTAAAATGATTAAGTAGCAAAATCCTATATATATATAGGCAATTGTGTGTGTTTGTGATAGTGGCACTGTATACATATATAGTAATGTATGTATAGATACTTATGAACATTAATTTCAAACACACATATATTAATATATTCCTTTGATGATGATATATGCTTGTTGTATTATAGGAATCAACAATGATGTAGCAAGCAATCAGGGTTTAAATTGTCTAGCTCTTTCAGTTCTGAAAAGTTTAGTGTGTAGGTTCTAGAAAAGAAAGCTTGAGAGGTGAACAAGTTCGTCTGTTAAGAATACTTAGGATATCATTATAGTGTGCCTGTAAAAGTTTTATTGTATGTCCACGTGTGTAAAGATTAATTACACCATGGCTTAACATAATCCCCTATCTTCTGCATGATAACCACAATTAATTGTCCTTATCCAGGTCTGACATCGGTCGTCATTGCTTCTACGTTTACTACGATGGGAAGCAGCATTTCCATGACATGCATGGGCTGTCCTATAGAGGCGAGTCAGTGAAGAAGAAGTTCATTGAGTTGAAATGTGGAACACACTTGAGAAAAATGCAGAGGAAGATAATGGAAGCTCTAGGGTTGGACAGGGAGTCACATAAGATATCCATCGTGTACCGTGCCCCCCAGCTACTTGTCAATACTCAGGCTTTCTACAACTCAAATCCGTTGGGTTACGATGCTAACGTGGACATGATGTGGACAGTGATTAAGCGGATCCCCCAGTACATATCGTCCGACTTGTACGTAACAGTTGAGGCTGTTGAGTTCCATGCCAGTGCAAGTTCGCGGCATGGCAGTGGGGTGGAAGAGCCACACTCGTTTCCGTTTGATGTGCATCCTTCCTTTGCCGATGCCACACCTTTGGACAACCCCTAAGAAGCCGAAGTGTTGGGCGCCACCCAAACAAATGATGTGGGAGGGTCTAGTCACGCATATGCACATGTCCAACCCTATATGGATGGAGGACTTGATACAGATCCCAGTTGAGATGTGTACGAAGAGTTCATTGATGATCATGGACCGGTAGAAAATCCGGAGGTCATAGAGTTGCTAGAGGACAAACAGAATTTATATGCTTGCCCTAACATAGTTCCTATCCCAAAATGATTCACATCAAACACATGGGACAATATTAATGACCCATCACCTGCATTGGGTACAGGACAACTTACAAGTTAGCATAAAGGTGATTTGCCAAAGAAGGGAATGTTATTCAAAAATAAAGTCTTCGTTCAGTATATGTTGACCCTCTACTCTGTGGAGCATAATAAGCAATACAAGGTCATCAAGTCTGACACCAACAGGCTGGTAGTGCGGTGCGCACGTGATGCATGACCATGGTCAATTCGGGCTAGCTTCAGCAAAAAGCACAGGATGTGGGTGATCAGTAAATGTCAGGGTCCCCACAATTGCACATCCCTTTAGGTAGCGACCGATGGACGAATGATGGATTCAAGGTTCATTTCCATTGCACTTGAGCAGTATGTATGAGAGGACATGCTACATGCGAAGCATTCGCATGAAGTTAGTATGTACAAGGTTTAGGAAGCCAAACAGAAGGCAATTGTGCGTATTTACAGGGATTTTGATGAGTCATACGCGGAATTTCCATGGTTTCTAGCGGCATTATCCGATATAGATGCGGACACGGTAACTTTGTTCAAGGGCAACCCCTATGTCCCGGGGACTTGTACATTCAACTCCGCATTTTAGGCTTTCAATCCGTGTATTAGAGGGTTCAGGCATTGCAGGCCGGTGATAAGCATAGATGCAACGCACCTCAATGGCAAGTACAAGGGAAAGCTATTGATAGTAATGGCAACAGATGGTAACAACAAAGTTTATCCACTTGCATTTGCCGTTGTTGAAAGTGAAAGCATGGAGACATGGGGATGGTTCTTGGCATGCTTGCTGACCTATGTTACGAATCAGACCAGTTTGTGTATAATCTCCAACAGGCATCGTCGGATACGATCATGCTTCAATGACACCACTAGGGGCTATTTGCAACCGCCCTTAACCCATCACCGGTATTGCCTCCGCCATTTAGTAAGCAATGTTAACACTACCTTCAATAAAAATCGGGTGTTAAAGAACTTGGTATGGAAGGCAGCAACTGCGAATCAAGTTAGGAAGTTTGAGAATACAATGGATTGCATCAAGAATGTCAATCCGGATGCGTACGACTACCTTAAGGCTATGCCTCAAGAAAAGTGGACACTTGCACATGACCATGGGCACCGATATGGGGCAATGACAACCAACCTATCAGAGTGCTTCAATGGGGTACTTAAGGGGGCACGTAGCTTGCCCATAACCGCAATGGTGAAATTCACATTTTACAAGGTGAACTCGTACTTTGACAATCGTCGAAACAAAATCTTAAAGCAATTGGAAGAGGGGCAACAGTGGTGCAAATATGTGTATAACAAAGTTCGAGGCAAATCAAGAGAAGGCAAAGCTCCATATGGTTAGAAGGATGAGCGTGCAACATGGCTTATATACAGTGGAGACATAGTCTTCACTGTTGGCTACTGGTGGGGGAGATCACACCCATAGGGTTTCTGTCACTGACATGTCATGCACATGTGGGAAGTGGGAAGCAAACAAGATCCCCTGTTCACACCTGATAGCAGTTTGTGCTAAGCACAACCACGATGCGACAGAGTTTATGGATCATTTCTACCTCATGTCCAAACGGCACCACAGCTACAAGCCAATATTCCAACCATTGAAAGATAGGTTAGAATGGCCGAAGCCAGCAAAAACGAGAACAATGATGCCAAACCCCTAGTTGATCCAAGAGAAAGGTTGGCCTAAGTCCACTAGAATCCGCAATGAGATGGATGACGATGATAAGGAGTTGCTAACGTCTTTGTGGATTGAGAACGGACCAAAGTTGAAGTGTGGTTTATGTCGCAAAAAGGGTTACAACCATCGTAGACGTCCGACGCAAAATGTGGGATCAACAAGCCATGCTGCTATATAACAAGTAACAATTACAAGTCATAATAAGCAGTAGTTACACATTGGGCAATCTTGTGATTAGTTGTTCAAGTAGATGCATGAGTAAAAGATGCAGTCTTGATGTATTTTTCTTTGTACTTGTGCAGATATGGGATTCATGGCAAGGAGACAGTTTTTGTGGCGATACTTGAATCATTTATATGTAAATTTGTTTTTGAGAAAGATCATTTATATGTAAATGGTTGTACATTGTGAACAAATTGGTTCAATGGATTTAAATGTAAATGGTTGTACTTTGTAGATTGTATGGACAATTTGATTATGGAAGCCTCTGTTCAGTATATAAGCCACTGTGTTGTTGTTTGTTGTATGTACAAGGCTATGAACAAGTCCACTTTTATGATGAACAAACAGGTCAAACATAATTTATATAGGTGTGAATAGCTACATGATATCTAGGGACTAGATGTTAACCACAGTGCATATAACTCAATTTTACTATTATTGACTTAATTTATGTAACTCGATTTCTTTCGAATTGAGTTATTCACATCGCACACTAGGTAGTTGGATTCCTGCAGGACTGCACCTGATCAGTCCAAAATTCTGGGCTGGATGTGTTTGTAGTTGCAAGCATAACTCGATTTCTTCATAATTAAGTAACGCACAACACACTGTCACAGCAGATGTGGCTTTTTCCCAACAAGTTATGCTTGATGTTTCATAACTCGGTAAGTGTAAAATCGAGTTATGTGGAGGCGATTTCAATCCCTACAAATAACCTGTTGGAGTTACACTACACATAACTCGATTTCTGAATAGTCGGGTTATGTGGAAGACCCTTCTAGGTGCTTGGATTTCTCTTGGACTGCATCTGGATCAGTCCAAATATTTGGGCTGGTTGTGGGACCACAGTGCACATAACTCGACATGCAGGTTATCGACTCATAAAATAACTCGATGTATGTAGTATCGAGTTATGTGCAAGCCCAAGAACATAACATGGATTCCTTAGGGTTACAGCGCACACAACATCGATTCCTTAGAGTTACACTACACAGAACTCAATTTTATAATACTCAAGTTATGTGGAAAACTAGACCATTCTTGACATGATTTAGTACTTCCATCTTTTCTAAATCAAATCAACAGTTGAACTTCTCAGGAAAAAATAGCGTGGCTTTTTCAACTGGAACAATGACTTCTCAATGGCGAAGTGCGTTCGAGGATGGTCCTGCTGATCTTACCACAAAGGCCCCACATTTTGTCAAGATGATTATGCCTCAAAGTCTTCGAGAAGGAAAGCTTGTAAGTATACTGAATTTGATGATCTTTTTTTCTCTGAAAATCATATTCTAATTAACGTCGTCCACTTTCCTTAGAGTTATTTGTGATTGTTTACAAAATTTACATTTGTTGATGACCAAATATCTGAAAATCTATGAACTTGGTTCCATGTTACATGTAGTCATAAAAACTCTGATTTTGTAATGCGTAGGTTACTGCTTTCACTTATTTTCTTTTTTTGTGGGGGTGGGGGGCTGTAACTAAGGCGTATATTGGAATAACAAGAACCCAATTTCATAAAACAGTGCAACCAAGTAGGAGGACTTAATTCTATGTGACATGTACTCATGTAAATCTACCCTTTGTAATGCCCGTAGATTATGGTTGTACCCATGTATTTTTCGAGTTTTTGATACAGTGGAAGAAAATATCCCACAGGTTTTTATTTTATTTGCTTAATTACATCTTTCTAGCACTGTCTATATGGTTTGTGTCTGCTTTTTTTTTTCATCCAACAAATATCTTCCTTCAACAATTATTAAAGTATTATTATAAAAGAAAGACTAAAATGATTTTTCTTGTAACGGTACTAACTGCACAACGAGAATAGAGCTTGATTGATTGCATGTGTTTATTTACAAAACCTGCATTTACGTTCTAGACATTCTTTTTACAACTGATTCCAAAAAAGTATATAGCCAAATATGGAGTTGATCTGTCAGATATGGCATTTCTTATGATTCCAAATGGTACAACATGGAAAGTGAAGTTGACAAAATGTGATGTGGAGGTTTGGTTTGAAAATGGTTGGTGCAAATTTGCAAGCTGTCATGGTCTAACCCTGGGCCACTTGCTAGTTTTCAAATATGAAGGAAATTCACACTTCTATGTACTCATATTTGATGCCACTGCAACAGAAATAGACTATCCTTTGGATGACCAACTCCAAGTTCATAGGTTGGAAGACAATGAGAGTGATGATAAATCTGTTGAAATCATTGATGGCTTTATGCCAAGCCAAAAAATAAGGGAGATAGATGGTGGTGTAGGCACGTCTACCAGTCGGAGAAGGCTAAAAGGCAAGGCTGTTGTGAATGATGAAGAATGTAAGGCTCTTGAGAACTCGCAAGAATTGATGACTACTAATGGAAAAGTTGAAAACCTTGTGAGAGCCAAGGCTTTTAAATCAGAAAATCCCCTTTTCATGGTTATCATTCATCCATCATACATTAATGGCAAGGATCATGCAGTAAGCTTTCAGCTAAACATATTTGGACTGTTTTAGAAATGCAACTCCCATTAACTTTGATTTTTAAAAGATCAATTAGAAAGCATGTAGCAAAGAGTTGTTGCAAATAATAGTATTGCCTCAAAACTTCTTTTCATTCATTTTCATTCTCTAGGGTTCAACTAATTTTGAAAAATATCTTATTATTTTTTGTACAGAGTTTACCCCATGGCATTATCAACTACTTACCAAGAGAAGGATTTACCAAGGACTACACCAAAGGAAGTATACTCACTGTGAAGCTCCAAGTTGTGGACCGATTATGGCCTGTGAAGTTATACATTTATGAAGGAATGAATTGGACTTCATCATGTGTCGTATCTGCTGGTTGGTCTGCATTTGCGAGGGAAAATAAATTGCGAGTAGGAGATGTTTGCGTGTTTGAGGTGATTATGAGGGACAATGTTGTGTTAAAAGTCCACATTTTCAGATGTAATTGAGAAGTAGTTAGTAACTTTGCATTGTAAATAATGTTCATTTCCTTTTGTTTGCCCTTCCACCGCCTGTGGTGGATTGGCTTTGCACCTTGGGCAAAGAAGGGATTTTTTGTAACAGACTTATTTAGTTTTAATGCATTTATCCTCCTTTACCCAAAAAAAAAATTGGATTATGTATCATCTTGGGAGCTTAGTGTTTTGCAACTACGCGTTATATGAAAATTTGCTTGTGCTTGAGACCAATGGGAAGCTGAAATGGAGAATGGAGAATGGTAAATAGTGTATAGTGTTACTACTTAATAGTTTGTTTTCTTCAGTTGAGGTTGAATATGGGGTGCTTATATTGTGTTTAGTTTGACTAATTTGGAAGTGAGCATTGTTAATTTGCTTTTGTTTGATGTTATTGGATTGTGTAGCTTAGGGTGCATTTGGATAAACTACTGCAAAATGGTGTTTTGGATTTAAAATGAGTTTTTGTAAAAAAACTATGTAGAGTTTCTATTGCAAAACGGAGTTTTGGATTTTAAAAATGCACTTTTAGGCTCCCAAAATGCCTAACCAAATGGACCCTTAGAGTTTGCATTGGAAAGTTGGAACATGTATACGCATTTTTTTAATAGAGGAATTTGGAAAATTTTGACGATGTCTGTTGATAAGCTCACATATGAAAGAGTAATTTGAAAGTTTTGTGAATAATGTGTATAGTTTCTATAGTTTGAGTGAATTTGGATTTGGGCTGTACATTTTTTTCCTCAAACTGTAATTGGATACACGCTTAGGTGTCTAATTATAACATAAAATGTCCAAAAAAAATATGATGTCATTGAATCGCCATGAGCTAATGAAGTTTAGGCACATGGGATAGTTTTGAAATCAATCACACAAAATGGAGCCAATGGCAGCTATAGAATATTTTGCGTGTGTCATTGTTGATGGGTAGATAGACACCAAGATGGTTGTTTCCAGGAACTTTGTGTGTTTTGTTTTAAGAACAGTCTTGATTCTAACTTAGTTATGATTGTTTACAAGCTTTATTTCATGATGGTTTGATTCATAACTTTTCTAAAGTTGTTAACTATATATATGTGTGTGTGTGTGTGTGTTAAAATTTTATTATATGCTGTTGTTCTTCTCCCCTGATGGCACATGCAATTTTTTTTGGGTCCCTAGGACACATATCGATGATGAGTATGCAAATGCATATGAAAGAGATCCTAAAATTTTGATAACTACATCTCATAATCCAAGTGCTCCACTTACACAGTTTGTAAAGGTTGGTATGGTTTTGATTTTTTCCATATTTCTCAATTAATACATTCCAGCTGTACTCTAGCTCACTTCATTGGCATTCTACAAGGACTTTAGTTTTGGTCATGATTGCAATTGTTAGCATGTTCTTGCAGGAATTGAAGTTTGTTTTCCCTAATGCACAACGGTGAACGGCATTTTTCTCCACCCACATTGCTTTGTGCTACATCTACAATTTCTTCATTCTAATATTTCATTCCCATTGGACTGATCAAGCTAAGCTACATATAACTCAATTGTTTCATAATTGAGTTATGTACAAGTCAAGCTGGGGAAAACTTGTAATCGAGTCGTGTTGTACTACTCATAACTCGATTCAGTAATCATTGAGTTATGTACAAGGCAACCTGGGTACTTGGATTCCTCCTGGACTGCATCTGGATTAGTCCAAATATCTGGGCTGGGCTTGGGACGGGATGTGCGCATAACTCGATTTATGTATGCTCGAGTTAAACTACATATAACTCAATTGTTTCATAATAGAGTTATGTGCAAGTAAAGCACTTGTAACCAATTCGTGTTGTACTACACATAACTCAATTCAATAATCATCGAGTTATGTGCAAGGCAACTTGGGTACTTGGATTCCTCCTGGACTGCATCTGGATCATTCCAAATATCTGGTCTGGGCTTAGGACGAGATGTGCGCATAACTCAATTTACGTATGATCGAGTTAAACTACATATAACTCAATTGTTTCATAATCGAGTTATGTGCAAGTAAAGCACTTGTAACCGATTCGTGTTGTGCTGCACATAACTCGATTCAGGAATTAGCAAGTTATTTGCAAGGCAACCTAGGTACTTGGATACCTCTTGGACAGCATCTGGATTAGTCCAAATATCTGGGCTGGGGACGAGATATGTGCAAAACTCGCTTTACGTATGATCGAGTTAAACTACATATAACTCAATTGTTGCATAATCGAGTTATGTGCAAGTCAAGCTTCGCACTTGGATTCTTGGACTGTATCTGGATCAATCCAAACATCTGGGGGGACCATACTGCAAATAAGTCGACTTTCTCATCATCGATTTTCTAAATAACTCGATTAATTTGAAATCGAGATATGTGACTACCACCAGTATAACCTTTATCCTGGTGCAGAATTTGCAGCAGTCCGAAAAATATATGTTTGATTGCTCTCGCTGCATCCGGCTAGAATCGACAATTTTCCGCACAAATTCTTTAAAGATTTTACATAGTAAGACTCTTTTAACCATTATTGTCTTTAAAATTACACATTGGAGGTGCATTATTCTCCAATTTTTGATTGATGCTTCAAACTTCATTGTCTACATAAATTGTGATGAAATTGGGTGTTTGGCTAGTCAAATGCTTTGTTGTTAGTAAGGTTACTTGCTTATCTCCTAGGTTGTCTTCGACTAGTCTCCTTCTAGAAAATGAACTTGCCAATGGCTCCATATGTGTGTGGTAGTCCTTATGCTGTTTGTATGTCTGAACTATATATTGTGCAATTTAATGTTTTTTGTACAAGTTGGCCAAACTTACTACACGTAGCTAGGAATTTCGAGAATGTGTTAGGTCCTACATCCACTTGTATGTTTCCTGTATAATATTATTGCTGTTAGAATGCTTGCTATCGATGCGTGACATTATTGATCATTTTGACAAAATTCAATATGTTAACTTTCAGTATTGTTGGCTCTTGGAGTTCAACTAAAGTTGATGGTCATCTCTATTTTCAGATTATTGACTCGGACCGAAATGCATTACAATTATTTCACCAACTAAACAACCTGTGAGTAAGAATATTGTTTTTGAATTGTATCGTTGTAAACTGCTCTAGGTTTTATATCGTATGGATGATTTTCTACACATGGCAGTGCGTATTCTCCATTTTTTGTTCTCTACTTCAAACTTCATTGTCTATGTAGATTGTGATGAAATGATTTGTTTGGCTATAAAAGTATCAATGGGTTATATTATTCTGAATGTTGTGTTTATCTCTTCATGTTTCCAATGCTGACCATCAGTTAGTTATGGCTCCAGGGAGGGTTAAGAGGGGAAAATCCAAAGCTGCATCCGAACCTGAAGTGGTGTTTGATCAATTAAGGTTTTCCACACACGAAAATGAGCAAACCTTTGAAACCTTGATTAAGAAGAGGCGTATTTGGGGAGAAAGGCAAATCAATCTACATGAACTACATCCTTCTGTCCGTGAGAATCTACAGTCTAGGCATTGGTTGTCCGTGTGTACAAACATACAACCCCCTCCAGCTGACTTGATTAGAGAATTCTATTCGAATCTCTCGGTGCATGAGGATACCCCTGGTCACAAAGTGGCAACATGGATACATGGTGTACCGTTTACACTAACTAGGGGCAATGTAGCTGAAGCTCTTGATGTTCCTATAATTTGTACACCTACTTATCCATACTCCACGTCTCCTCGTATTGATGATGTTCTGGATGTTCTTTGTGGGTGATCAGTCACTCGAGGTTCAGACCGAAGTATTAGCTCAAATGAGTTAACTGAGCTTAATTATATATTCTTTAGGATAGCCTGTCACAATATTTTCCCTATCTCTCATATCCATACAATCCCTGTAGACAGATATTTCTTTCTTTACAGCCTAGTCACCAATAGTTCCATTTGTTTTCCTTCCCTTTTCATTGAAACCATTGTGGAGGTGCGTAGGAGCTAGTATAAGAGGCATGGTTTGTTTTTTCCAGTTTCATGCCCATCGTTACTATTATTAGTATTATTGAAATGGTTATAACCGTAAGAAGCGGCCACTTATGTTATTATGTGATTCTATATAATATCAAGTAGATCCAAATATGTAAAAAAAAAAAAAAAATTATTTCATAATTCTGCACAGGGCTGGATGTCATATAGTAATTATTAATACAAATTGAAGGTTTGTGAAAGCACAATTGGTTTACAGGGTTTGATATTGCCAATGAACCACCTATGAGATTTTCCTTGGAGCAATGGCTTAAGCTATATCTTGACTTCAGACAACAATTTTTATTAGAGGTTTTGCTTTTTAGTCATGTATTCTCCACTTCTTGGATATTGTTGTCGCTCTTAAATCAGCAGTTATATTATTCTGAATTTGGTCCCTGTCTGGACTGTACCTCATGCATCATATTTTCATTACAAAATTTACTGATGAAACCTTGTAGTGCAGACTCATCAAAAAAGAAAAAAAGTGACACTTGGCACGACCTCATGCACTCCCGCATTAGGTCTAACGGTTTTTTTTAATGTACTATTGAGTGTATTGATTTCGCACCATGGTAATGAAGTATACCAATGCTCAAGCTATAGAATGTTAATCTTCAGCATGTTGTTCAATTGCTCCATGCAGGCACGGGTTAGCAACCAGTAATAGTCATAATAACTACAATAGTAATAATAACTACAACGGGCGCCAACTCATTCCCAAAAAAAAAAAAAAAAAGAGTAACTGGAGATGCCAGCGACTTTTGCGCCAAGTCTAGTCCTATCAAACTGCCACCTTTGATGTCACATTGGGAACATTTATTAAAGTATTATTATAGTGTTTTTCCAGCCTGTATTGACATGCAAGCTTTAATAACTGAAATTGTAATGCTTTGGACCGTGAAATGAGGTTATAATTGCGCCACAATAAGGATCTTCTTTCTACCCCGCTAACTTCGTAGATTGATTAAGCTATGAGTCGCAACGCCTCAACATCAAATCGTAGAATGCGAAACAAGTTTGAATTTTGCTTTAGATAAATAGTTGGCCCACGTTACTGCCTGACAGCCCTATCACACTTCCCACAAGAAAACAATATTAAATTGGGATTCTCTGAGCAATACTCTACAAGGTTTTTTGTCTTCCCACAACCAAAAAAAAAAAAAAAAGGAGAATCCCTACCATCCTGTCATGTGAACTAGAAACTAAATTACCCTAGTTTCTGGTTCACATGGCAGATGACATTGAGTAAAAAGAAGAGGGCCCAAATATATATACATATATATATATATATATATATATGTATGTATGTATGTATGTGGTGCACCTTGGTTATGCATTAGTGTACCCCACAACTACGAGACTAAGCCAATAAGCCTAGCCCTTTTCATATATTTATTTTGTTTCTCCTTTTTCCTATTGTAGGCTGAGCTAATAATAAAATTATACAAGTTTTAGTCTAAATTTGTGGGAACACCTTTTTTGGGGTATGTCAGTCAATATTTTCTTGTATGAAAGTGAAGGATGCAAAATGCTTATGAATGAAGTGGTAATGATTTTGTTGACTCTTTGAAAGTTGCTGCACATTAAAAGCTAAAGGGACTCATAGTCTGTGGACTAAAAAAAGACTGCAAGTGATCCCCTAATAAGCATACATGACACTTAAAAAAAATGTTGTAGGGCCCATCTCTCTCTCAATCTTTTGGGCCAAGGATCCTGATGAATCAAACAATGAATCTTCACTTGGGCTTATCAGGGGGTCCTTATATCCTCTCTATTTGTATATTAGTAATTTTGCCCCTTTAATTTTGGGGCCTATGGTTTTGTGGAGTTGGAAGATCAGGTGGTGGCCTCGTGCTTTAGCAAAAAAAATAGTATCAAATAGAGCAAGTATGGGTAAGTATTTATTAAAATAACCCTAAAATCAGCTTTAGTTAGGATGCTAATGCTATGCATCCAACTATGTCAACCTCAGATGACGCCTGGCACGATTTATTACAAATCAATGTTAAGAATACCATTTTTTTTCACATCTTATTACTTTGGTAAGTTGTAATTAGGGTAATATCATTTTTACATGAGTTTGTAACTAATATCACTTTCCATCATTCATCGATTACAATAAATTGTCACTACAAATGAAATTTTTTGAAGTGATATTATAGTTACTACATATTTTACTATTTAATTCTTATAAATTGATGAGTGACCTTTTAAAACATTGCAAATAGTAATTAAGAAATTTATTTATTAAAATTCTTAAGTAGCACTTATCACATTCAATATGTTACTTTAGTTTGTTTATCTTTTATAATAAATTTGACATTAGCTTGTTAACATTTTCTTTGAAAAATTATACTCAAAAGACTTTTTTTTTTTTGACTGAATTGTATCCTTAAACATATCATTTTAAACAAAAGTCTCCCCTAAAAGTTTTTAGGTGGTGCTGATTGCCCAGTCAATCAAACATGTTATAGTGGAGCTTCTACTTTCTAGCCAGCACTATAGTCCACCAAACCTACTACACCTTTTGAAAGTTTTGCATGGTGGAATATCAGAGCTTGCATGGATATATAAATACCCTTTATGTTTCCCTTTCAAGTGCACACATTCAACTCAAACTCAAAACCCCTTCAAAAGTTTTAAATTTTAGCACCAAGCTAGTTTCTAAGCAAAAATGACCTCAGGTGCTATTGTGATTGGTGATGGTAAGATTCCTAAGAAAAAGGTTGACATGAATAGAGGGGTGTCCATCCTAGATTTCATAACTCAACAGAGACTTAAAATCACCAGTATGTTGCTGCATGACATCACAACATGTAATACTACTATTTTTAGCATCAACTGGACCCATAACATTCAACCATGTAATAAGATTCATATGGGTACACCTATAACTAACTTAACTCAGTATAATAAATATGTTCTGTTTTACCAAATTTTAAAATATTGACAAAATTTTTTTTCGAAAGATTTGTTCCAAATTTGCACCCAAAAAAAAAGATTCTAAATTTTTTTTTTAATAGGATCCAAAATTAGTGGCTAAATTGGCGTAACCGTAAGATCATAACCACATCAATATTTTCCATCCAGAAAAATAAATTAGACAAAAATCAGTTAATATAAATCTCAGCATAACAGAATCTAAACTATAACTAAAATTTATATAAGAAAAAAGATCAAGAAAAAGGTTATCATTACCTTAGTGGTTAATACCAATTGGAAAAGGAGACTTGGAAGACTTGCAGTGAAGCTCTCTGTAATTAACATACAATTATCTTAAATGTAATTAACAATCAAATAAAAGGGTCTATGAATTATATTAGCTTAAAAGTAATTAACACACAATTATCTTCAATGGGTACCAAAATCAACATAGAATTAGCATTACCAGATGAAGTACCAAAAACACACTTAAAGAGTTGAATAGAACTAAAATTGATAAACAAAGTGCACCACTTCGACTAAATATTGCTTAGTTTGAAAATGATATTAACAAGTAAACCAGTGTTACTGACAAGTAAAGTAAGCACACAAGCACATAGAAACCCAGAAAACAAGCATTTCAGGTACACAGAAATCAGCCTCAAAAAAATAAATAAAGATTTAATCTTTAAGGTCCCAGAAAAACCCACATTCAGCACCAAACAAAAACTAACAAAACCACAAGAATTAAACTTAAATATCTAACATGTCAAGTTACAAAATTGCATTTATTTAATAGACACATTTATGCACACACATGAAGGGGGGGAAATTATAAAAGCAATGTCCATAATCCATAATGATATACATAGAATTGCTGCTGAGTTTAAATATTATAAAATCAATAGGGATTGTTGTTCCATATCTCAAAAAATAAATAGGGAAAGACTCGATTACCTTCTCCAATCCCAAAAGCTATGTCCTAAAATCAACTCCCTCTCCAATCCCAAAATCAATATCCTACTAATCCCGAAAGAAGAAATAATAATCCACAAAGTCACCAAATTTAACATGAGAGAGAGATAGAGAGAAGAGTGATGAGAGAGAAAGAGGATCGATGAGAGAGAGAGCTTACCAGTCCTTTTGGGGGAGGCTGAGAGGCGTGAATCTGTCTATGGGAGGAGAAAGAAAGGATAACAGTATTTTGTTTAAGCAAATAAAAAAGAGTAAGACTTACCTACAATACTTAAGATGTTGTTACTTAAATCCCTCCCTTCGTTTTTTATCACGTGGCTTTTTTCTCATGATGGAAGTGTATTTTTAAAATTAAGTAGTCACATGGAAAAATCTTAAAAGAAGAACTTAAACAACAGTACCTAAAATATTACACATGAATTTTATCTAATAAAACATAATAGTAAAAAGAAGAAACCTTAAAAATTCAGAACCCGCCTAAAAATTGCTCACCATGCACAAAGAAATCAAAAAATTTCACTACGTGCTATTCACTGCTCAAAAGAAAAAACCGAACCTCTACTTTTAGTTTCTAAACGGTGCGCTTCACTGCCTTGCTAGTCTGCAAGTGCAGCAATGATATTTGTAGACACAAATAGTCAATGAGAGCCACACCTTTGTTTTTTAGTTTTTAATATTGAATGAATAAAAGCCACACAAGTTTGACATTCTTTTAAGCTTTTAGATTTTGTTTTACTTGTAACACTGTACGTTATAATACTTTTTCTTTTTCTTTTTTGGTTAAGTGTACATTTTTTTTTGGTTAAGTGTACATTATACTACGTACTACTATTCAAAAAGATTATTGTACATATATATATATATATATATATATATATATATATATATATATATATATATATATATATATATATATATTACCACTACTACTTGATAATTATGATTTAGCATTGATATTCACGGAATTTAGTTTTTTTTATTCTTCTTATGATAATTATTATAAGAAAAAAAAATAGTAGTTTTAATTAATTAAGTTAATAAATTTAAACACGTTTTTTCTGCGTTATTATAAACTGCAAAAACTTGAATTTAGAAAATTGATTGATGACATGCATATTAATCTTTGATCACCTTTAATATTTGTGAGCATGAAAAACATATGAAGATAATGTAATCTAACGAAAAATTTGTCAAAATTCACATTAAATTAAGAAATATAGAACTAGATTCAAGTTGATTCTGATGTAATTCTAAAAAATGTTACATCACCCAATAACTTATTATTAAATTCATATTTTGAAAATCCAACCGTTAGATTACATGTTCTATATGTTCTTAACATGCATGCCAATTTTCATGTCAATCGAGTGTAATTTTCCATTTGATCTTTAAACTCATCTTTTATGCATTATTTTAAACTACAAAAACTTAAATTTAGATAATTAATTGATGACATGCCAATTAATCTTTGATCACCTTTAAAATTTGTGAGCATGAAAAACATATGAAAATAATGTAATCTAACGGTAGATTTGTCAAAATTCACATTAAATTAAGAAATATAGGGCTAGGTTCAAGTTACACCTAATGTAAATCTAAAAAATGTTACACCACCCAATAACTTCTTATTGAATTCATATTTTAGAAATCCAACCGTTGGATTACATTTTCTATATGCTGTGAACATGCATGTCAATTTTCATGCCAATCGGGTGTAATTTGCCATATGATCTTTAAACTCATCTTTTATGCGTTATTTTGAACTACAAAAACTTGAATTTGGACAATTGATTGATGACATGCCTATTAATCTTCGATCACCTTTAAAATTTGTGAGAATGAAAATCATATGAAGATAATGTAATCTAACAGTAGATTTGTCAAAATTCACATTGAATTAAGAAATATAGGGCTAGGTTCAAGTTACACCTAATGTAACTCTAAAAAGTGTTACACTGCCATATAACTTATTATCGAATTCATATTTTGAAAATCCAACCGTTGGATTACATGTTCTATATGATATGAACATGCATGCCAATTTTCATGCCAATCGGGTGTAATTTGTCTTTTGATATTTAAACTCATCTTTTAAGTGTTATTTTAAACTACAAAAATTTGAATTTAGGCAATTGATCGATGACATGCCTATTAATCTTTAATTACCTTTAAAATTCGTGAGCATGAAAAACATATGAAAATAATGTAATCTAACGGTAGAATTGTCAAAATTCACATTGAATTAAGAAATATAGGTCTGGGTTCAGATTACACCTGGTGTAACTCTAAAAAGTGTTACACCACCCAATAACTTATTATTGAATTCATATTTTAAAAATCCAACCGTTGGATTACGTGTTCTATATGCTCTGAACATGCATGCCAATTTTCATGCCAATCGGGTGTAATTTGTCATTTGATCTTTAAAGTCATCTTTTAAGCGTTATTTTAAACTACAAAAATTTGAATTTAGACAATTGATTGATGACATGCCTATTAATCTTTGATCACCTTGAAATTTTGTAAGCATGAAAAATATATAAAGATAATGTAATCTAACGGTAGATTTGTCAAAATTCACATTGAATTAAGAAATATAGGTCGTGTTTAGGTTACAATTGATGTAACTCTAAAAAATGTTACACCACCCAATAACTTATTATTGAATTCATATTTTGAAAATCCAACCGTTGGATTACATTTTCTATATGTTCTTAAAATGCATGACAATTTTCATGCCAATCAGGTGTAATTTTTCATTTAATCTTTAAACTCATCTATTATGCGTTAGTTTAAACTACAAAAACTTAAATTTAGACAATTGATTGATGGCATGCCTATTAATCTTTGATCACCTTGAAATTTTGTAAGCATGAAAAACATATAAAGATAATGTAATTTAACGGTAGATTTGTCAAAATTCACATTGAATTAAGAAATATAGGTCTGGGTTCAGATTACACCTGATGTAACTCTAAAAATAGTTACATCACCCAATAAATTATTATTGAATTCATATTTTGAAAATCCAACCGTTGGATTACATATTCTATATGTTCTTAACATACACGTCAATTTTTATGCCAATCGGGTGTAATTTACCTTTTGACTTTAAACTCATCTATTATGCGTTATTTTAAACGACAAAAACTTGAATTTAAACAATTAATTGATGGCATGCCTATTAATCTTTGATCACCTTTAAAATTTGTGAGCATGAAAAACATATGAAGATAATGTAATCTAACAGTAAATTTGTCAAAATTCACATTGAATTAAGAAATATAGGGCTAGGTTCAAGTTACACCTAATGTAACTCTAAAAAATGTTACACCACCCAATAACTTATTATTGAATTCATATTTTGAAAATCCAACTGTTAGATTACATTCTATATATGTTCTAAACATGCATGCCAATTTTCATGTCAATCGGGTGTAATTTGTCATTTGATCTTTAAACTCATCTTTTATATGTTATTTTAAACTACAATAACTTGAATTTAGACAATTGATTGATAACATGCCTAATCTTTAATCACCTTGAAATTTTGTAAGCATGAAAAACATATGAAGATAATATAATCTAACGGTAGATTTCTCGAAATTCACATTGAATTAAGAAATATAAATCTAGGTTCAAGTTATACTTGATGTAATTCTAAAAAATGTTACACCACCCAATAACTTATTATTGAATTCATATTTTGAAAATCTAACCGTTGGATTACATGTTCTATTTTTTCTTAACATGCATGCCAATTTTCCTGCCAATCGGGTGTAATTTACACATTATTATCCATTTAACTAATTAAATCTAACCTAAACCTAACTCAACCAAATTATTATGGGTAAACTCCAACCCACTCAATTACCCAATTATCAAAATTACTAAATTGCCTCTAAAACTTGCAAATAACCAAAGTACTCCTAAAATCCTCTAAAATTGCCAAAATGCGCCCTAAACCTAAAAAATGACCGAAATACCTCTAAAATCATAAAATTACCAAAATACCCCTAAAACTTAAAACATTACCAAAATATCCCCCGAAACTAAAAAAAAATACCAAAATTCACCCTAAAGCTAAGAAATAATTGAAATACCCCTTGAACCTTCAAAATGACCAAAATACCCCCCGAAACTTAAAAATGACAAAAATACATCCTAAATCTAACAAATGACCGAAATACTCCCTAAAACTTAAACATTACCAAAATACCCATGAAACCAAAAAATGGCCAAAATACCCTTGAAAAATGAAAATTACCAAAATACCCCCCTAAACCTCAAAAATAACCGAAGATACCCTCGAAACCCAGTAGAATGACCAAAATAGCCAGAAATTATAAAAATGAGTATTTTTGTCATTTAGGGGTATTTTGATCATTTTTAGGTTTGAGGGCATTTCGATCATATTTTAGGTTTAAGGTGTATTTTTATCATCGTATAGGTTTTAGGGCCATTTTTGTCATTTTATAGGTTTCAGGGGTATTTTGGTCATTTTTTAAGTTTTTGGGGGTATTTTGGTCATTTTTTTAGGATTATGACTATTTTGGTAATTTTAAAGCATTAAGGCTATTTTGGTCAATTTTTAGGTTTCAAAGTTATTTCGGTTATTTTTTTAGTTTAGGAGTTATTTTGGTAATTTTTTGTTTTGGGGGTATTTTGGCCAAATTTTAGGTTTCGAGGGGTAATTTTTTAGGTTTTGTGTGTACTTTGGTCATTTTTTAGGATTAGAGGATTTCAGTCATTTATGAGGTTTAGGGGATATTTTGGTAATTTTTAGTGATTTTTTAGCATATTTGGTGATTTTTGGGGTATTTTGGTAATTTTTGAGGTTATTTTATAGGTATTTTGCTCATTTTAGAGATTTAGAGATATTTTGGTGATTTTAGTGATTGTAGGAATATTTTGGTCATTTTAAAGATTTCATGGGTATTTTGCTTATTTTAGAGATTTTGAGGATATATTAGTCATTTTAGTGGTTTTTGAGTATATTTGTTGATTTTATAAAAATTAGCTTTGGGTAGGGTATGGATATTTATAGATAAGCAAACCAGGTATATATGGGTATACCCTGCCCATGGCGATCCTTAATTATTTGTAAATAATAGGTGACAAACACTTATTTTGTCACCAAAAACACCTCCATCTTAATATTGGATGATGAATTTGGAATTTCATCACCTCCGGTTAGTCTTTGGTTAAACAATAGGTGACAAAAATTTATTTCTTCACCAAAAACACCTACATCCTAATATTGGGTGACGAATTTAAAATTTCGTCACCTCTGGTAAGTCTTTGGTGACGCGAATATTTCGTCACCCTAGGTTTGCCTTTTTTTCATGATCTATAGTGACAAAATAAATATTTCGTCACCAATTGGTACATCTTTGGTGATGAAATATTGATTTCGTCATCCATTTTAATATTTTTATAATATTTAGTGACGAATTCTTCTTTTCCTCACTAAATGTTATCATTTGGTGACGAAATTGTTTATCCTCACTAGATTTCGTCACCATAACCCACTTTTGTTGTAGTGAAACTACTATAAAAATAATTGTTATGCGCAACGCGCAGATTCGCGGCTAGTTAATATAATGCTAGTAACTCTAAAATATCGGTTTGTTTGTACCTACACGTTTGTTTGCCTTGGGTCTATTTTTGTTGTTTTGCAATTTTTGACTTTTTAGCTTAGCAAAACTGTATAATAAAAAACCCAAAGGAGAATAAAAAAAAGTTGCCACTTGGATAGTTGGATCCGTCCACTTAAAAAGTTGTCCCTCCGCCCTAGCATGGTGGTCAACATGGTTCAAAACCAATATGATTGCATGTGTCAAAATTGTATTGCTTAATATGCCAAATAATTATGAAATCTAAAGAAATATGGACCTTGGCATCTTTAATATTTGTGGATTATGAAATCCAGTTTTTTTTTTCCCCTAAAAAATCCATATTATAGTTATTTTTAATGCGATGAATTGTCAGCATATGTAATAAAATTATTAACATTTGTGACTCTATTATTATCGTTTTAGAAGTAACCAAAAATTATAAAAATAAAAATAAAAAAGAAAGAAAGAAAAAAAACCTAGGTAAGCTTTATGACAAGGTCTACTATTGAATTTGACATAGCCACATACGTACAAGCTTATATCTCCATTATCGTTTAACTTGAAAAGATATTAAAATACTAAAAAAACAAGGGAATATTTTTTTAATATAGTTTGATATGAATTGATAACAAAATACTCCAAAATTAGGGTATCATATCTTAAACAATCAAAGAGGTACCATAGAATTAGTGGTGACGTTCAAAACATAATAAGAATCCTACAAATAAAATATAATAATTGTTAAAAATGAAGTTTAATTATAAAATTGGTTGTAAGCTTGTAGCATTAGGCTACAACTTTACTCAATATCTTTTGATTTAAGGTGAATTTTGACAAATCCACCATTGAATTATATCTTTTTCTTATATCCTCTATGCTTGCAAAATTTCTAAAAAATTGAAGATCAATATTTATTTCATCAATAAATTATATAAATTGCAAGTTTTTATAATTTAAAATTATGCATAAAATATAAAACTTATAGATTTTATAGTTATAATATCCAATTGATACATAATTTAACATGTGTATTAAGAGCTTAAAAAATATGTAATTTAACAGTTAAATTTTCAAAATATGTAGTAATGTTTATTTTGTTGAGTAAGATTGTAATCTTAAACTACAACTAATTTTGTAGTTAAACTTTGTTCAAATGGCAATTATTATTATTATTATTGTTGTTGTTGTTGTTGTTGTTGTTGTTGTGCTTCCTATTATAGAATCATGACAGTTGGTTTCACAGCAATATTGTGAAGAAAAATAAATAGACACATAAATTAACATTTCAATGCTTGATGGTAGGAGTCTTTGTCCTGCATCCAGAAAGGAGCGGTTCGAGCAATAGCCCAAACACGGCCCATGTGATACACATGATATTATCCATTGCCGTCACGTGATACAGGTCGATAAGCCCACACTAGAGACCCCCTTTTTCATTCAGCAAAAAAAAAATTAACATTTCAATGATTGGGCAGGCCTACACTTTATATCAATTGATAACCTAAATTTCATAATCGATCCAAAAAATATCGAAAAAAAGTTCTTGCTTGAGTTGATCATCCAGTCACTGGATCTGGATTATAGTATAAAAAATTATTGAGATTATTATCATTCTTATTTATTATGTTCAACCATTGTATAACTATGAAGGTGGAGTCACTTCTATGGATTCATTTCTGAAGAAATTCTTCCCGGAAGTGCTCACTAAGATGAAAGAAGACACCAAGATTAGCAATTACTGCATGTTTGATAGCCAATTATTAACTTCCTTCACGTCTTCACTCTACGTGGCCGGTCTCGTGGCATCCTTCTTCGCCTCATCAGTCACAAGAGCCTTTGGACACATGCCATCAATCCTTGTAGGAGGAGCTGCATTCCTTGCATGTGCAGCCCTAGGCGGTGCAGCTTTCAATGTCACCATGCTTATACTTGGTCGTGTCTTGCTTGGAGTTGGGGTTGGCTTTGCAAACCAGGAAGCATATATTAAGAAAATTACATTTATATTAATACAATATTCACAATAAAGAATATTTAGTGTTTGTGCATGTGTATATATAGAAGATTGGATATAAAGACTCCATCCGTTATTATGGTGCTCACCCACTTTCACTTATGATGGTAGAATTTTATGACAATACATGCTCTCCCATTTACCCTTCATACTCAAAATAAATTACCTGCTCTTTTTCTTTTTCTTTTTTGAGATACAAAATAAATTACTTTCAATTCCATATTCAATTTTTACTTTCTTTATAAACAGAAAATTTTATTGATTAGCCAAACTTTTGTTTTAAGAGAGGTGCTACGTCCACAACATTTTTACAACATTTTTACAACAAATCATAGGTGGTTAGTTGTTATTGGTTCAAATTTGAACCTAACACTAAGATTACTTTTTTGCCCCAACAATAACAACCAGTAACATCCTGCCACTTAGAATTTGTTGTAAAAATGTTGTGGACATATCATTTCTCTTGTTTTAAACACTCTCTATCTCACTAGAAGGTATTCTATTTTGATACCTCATAAAGGAAAATGACCAAAAATTTCACTATAACTAATTTCTTCTCCCACCATACACTATTGTCTTTTCATACTTCATAAGATAGAGGATCTTTGAATTGGATATTCTATTTTACAACAATAGTACTTGTCTTTGCAGGCAGTCCCACTATCTCTCTGAAATGTCTCCAGCAAAATATAGAGGAACATTCAACAATGGCTTTCTATTAAGATTGGAATTGGTGCTTCATCGGCTAACCTCATCAACTTTGGTACACAAAAGATCAAAGGTCGATGGGGCTGGCGAATCTCTCTAGGACTGGCCGCTGTCCCTGCCTCAATTCTAACACTAGGTGCGATTTTCCTTCCTGAAACACCCAACAGCCTAATCTAACGCAACAATGACCACCAAAAGGCCAAACGAATGCTACAACGTGTCCGAGGTACCAATGATGTGCAAGCAGAATTAGATGATCTCATAAGAGCTAGTTCCATTTCAAAAACCATTGAACACCCATTTAAGAAAATTGTACATAGAAAATATAGACCACAACTTGTAATGGCTATAGCAATACCCTTCTTCCAACAAGTGACAGGGATCAATGTCATTGCCTTCTATGCCCCAATACTCTCTAGGACAATAGGTTTAGGTGAAAGTGCATCACTTTTATCTGCAGTCATGACTGGGATTGTTGGTACTGTCTCAACCTTCATATCCATGCTTGTAGTGGATAAATTTGGTCGAAGAGCATTGTTTACAGTAGGTTGAATTCAAATGTTTGTCTCACAAGTTCTTATTGGTGCAATAATGGCAGCTCAGCTAGGTGACCATGGTGGGCTAGGCAAAGAGTTTGCATATTTGGTTCTGATTTTGATATGTGTGTATGTTGCTGGGTTTGGATGGTCATGGGGTCCATTGGGATGGTTGGTTCCAAGTGAGATATGTCCCTCGGATATTCGGTCAGCTGGGCAAAGTATTACAGTGGCAGTGAACTTTCTTTTCACTTTCATAGTTGCTCAAACTTTTCTTGCTATGCTATGCCACTTCAAGGCTGGGATTTTCTTCTTTTTTGGGGGATGGGTGGTGGTGATGACTGTGTTTATGTACTTGTTTTTGCCAGAGACTAGGAATATACCAATTGAACAGATGGACAAAGTTTGGAGGGAGCACTGGTTTTGGAAGAGAATGGTGGGGGAAGTGAGTGGAAAGAGTAAGATAGAAGGACCATGATGCATGATTTGCAAGTCCTCTGTTCTTTCTTCTCCTTCATGGTCCAAAAAAACAAAATAGGGTGATGGTGGGATTCAATTATAAATGTATGATACAACACTAAGACCATGTTTAGTAAGCAGGAACAGATTCACAATCAATAGAATTGCTATTCCTTCGAAATTATCATTCAGTTCAGTTATTTAGTTGTATTTTTGTTACTATTCTTTTAAACTAAGGATTAAGGAGTGGTTATTTCTTATCAAATAAGCCAAGTAATAATCAAAAAACAAAATCCCAAAACCCATCATTAGAAAATATTGATTATAAGTATAAGTGTAATCAACTTATACCATGATATGAAATTTAATTAAAAAGACAAACAAGTTACAAACCATTTTTTTTTTTCTAATGTGTTAATTTAATTTCAAATATGTATAAACTTTTGCTATGAAACATGTATTTTTTGAAAATAAATTTTTTTTATATATATATCAATATTTCCTTCAAGCAAGTGACTCCGTTAGCTATTAGAATTTAATATATATCAGAGATGTTGTCAATTTATACATATGTGTGTGTGTGGATAAACTAATATGAACAAAGTACAAGGATATTAATTAATTTTACAATTATTGAATTTTCAAATAATTGAATGTTAAGAGAAACCTAAGAAGAGTGTAAATATAATTATAAAAGTAAATTTAGAAATTCAACAGGAATATGATTTCATTATTATATCATCAAATCATGTTATATCAAACAATGAAATACAAATTTATAGTTCTATTCATGTACTATCACATAACAGATCATAGAAATAGACAATAGTTATTCAATTACAAGTAGTATTCCTCATAATCAAGGATAGAGCCATTTTTGGCCTTGGGGCCATGCTCCCCTCCCCTTAAAATTTGGGGGAAAAAAAGTTTGTGTATATATATAATTTAACAATTTCGTTCAATAAAATTATATTTGCCATTTTGCTCCCTTATAATATCATTAACCCCGTTGCATATTGTTTGGCCCTCCTCGTTGAATTGTTGGACAACCACCACGGCGCAAATTTCAGCTTTTCGGACCATCCACCACTTCTTCTTTATTTTAACTTGCTGGATCATCCACACTTCTGCTTCTTATTTATCCCACTCCTCTGTCTTCTTCTTTTTTTCTTTTTCTACGCCTCAGTCTTTCACAATTCCTTTTTGTTTTATTAACTGAATCGAGAATTTGAGATAGCTTTTTTGTTTTTCGGTCAAATGCTTGAACTTTGCATTTTATTTTCATCAAGGCGTCAGATAGGTGTGCAATCTGCAATGTGATGTGCACAATCAAGTTTTTAACACTAGTTGTTTTTCTTAGGTTTGGTGAGGTGATGATTGACCATTTAGCAATTGTTATTAGGGAAAATTACAACTTATCCACATGTGGTTTGGTCAAAATTTAAGTTGCCTACCTGTGGTTTGAAATTTGACACTTTACCCACCTGAGGTTAGCTCAGTTAGATTTCTATAACCCACCTATGTTATAAAAAAAAGCTAAATATGTAATTTTGGTTCACTTTTATGTTTATCGGCTCCAAAAACACAATAAACATAAAAATACAATATTAAATAAGATCAAAAACTATCCATTGGAACACGTTCATCATGGAATTTCAAACCACAGGTAGACAACTTAAATTTTGGTCAAACTCCAAATAGGTAAAGTATCAAATTTTAAACCACAGGTAGGCAACTTAAATTTCAGCCAAATCACAAGTGGGTAAGTTGTAATTTGCCCTTATTATTATTATTATTTTATAAAATTGTAACAATTATTATAAGAATAATAATTGTGGTTGTTTGTTAGTGTCTTTTATTTAAGTAAAGTTGAGATAATTAATTATTGTGTCATTCTCTTTATTGATAGTATATCTTTGTATACAATAAAATTGAAGACGTTTGACTATTTTTCGACCTCACCAAAATTTGCACAAGTTTTGGAGGCCTCACCATTTTCCACCTATTTTTTTAATTTTTTAACTAAACCCTACACGCAAGTTTTGAAAACCCTGTCTACAAAATTTATCTATGAAAAACCTAATTAACTAAAGACCTACAGACGCAAAAAATCACCCCATTGACAGTATACCCACCAAGCCAATGAAGCCAATCCAACCGATTTTGAGCCGCCCAATGTCTACCCCTTTTATTGTTAGTGAGTTCAAATGTTTTGCAACAATGTAGTGAGGTGCGGCAAAGGCTTACAAAGGAGTTCGAATTGTGGGTGCTTAGGCAAGAAAAAAATATTGCTTTGAACACGTTCAGGTACACCCAGGCGAGATCATGAAAACTACAAAAGCACTATTGCTGAGTTTCATATCACACTAAGTCATTCTCAAGTTGTTGCAAATGGGACATGAACAGTGCACCAAGGCATATAAACAGTAAAAAAAGAGTGAACAGTGTTTTTTTACACATTAAAAAATTATTTTGCTACAGTGTTTTCAGTTTTCAGCAATAAGTTCTATCCAAACGGACTCTAACTCGTCGTTTTATTATTGTTTTATTTGTTGTTTATATGAATGAAGGCAGAGTCCCTATTTTGGGTTTGAGAATCTTTTTGACATTGAGTTTTTTTTCTAATATGCATGCTTATTTTTCTTGATTAGTGATATTTTGCACTATAAGGTTTGAAATTGTAGATTATTTTGTAGGTTTTGTTAGATTTTTTCTTTTTTTATAGACAGATTTAACAAAGCAATGAAGTATAAGGAAATATTAATTCTTGGGGAGTGCCTCTCTTTTGTTGTGCCATTAGTTGAGAAGATAATTTATTTTCTTCGTATTATATATTTGTTCTATAAAGTGAACTCCACAAGCTTGATGAAATATCTAAGTTGAATTTTATGGATAGTTTAAATAGGTTGGATAAAGATCTTACATTGGGTCTAGCTTCTATTTGCAAACAACCATTTGAATTATGAGAATATGAGGTGGTTCTCCTCTTAAAGGCCCATTTAGTAGGTGAGGATGAAGTTTGCCTAGAAATGACTATTGTAATAGTAGATGATTAACGGGTTATGGGATGTAATAATAGCGTTGAGCTATTGAGGAAACACCACTTTTGGAACTTAAAAAGCTTTAAGCAATGAGTGTTTTTTTTAGTCCTAGCAAATAGTGGTTATTATATCATCTTCTCTATAAATAGGATCAAGCTTCAACTTGGGTTGGTGATTTATATGATAGTGTAGACATAATAGCATGTTCCTTTTCCATTTATCTCATGTTCACTTTGTTTTTCTCCTTACCTTTTTTAAACTTACAATTTTCTATCTTAAATGGGGTACATGTTTTCTTCTCCAGAATCAAACTTACGTGTTGGGTAGGAAATAAAAGTTTTGAAAATTAGGTCATATAGATGCAAGAACCCAGAATAAGGTTTGCTCTAAAATTCCTATAAAAAAATGTTTGCTCTAAAATTTCTTATGCAATTTTCAAATTAAATATGGCCTCTTATTTGAAGATATGAGAGTTGAAACTTTCAACCTATAAATTAATTTCCTAAGTGCCACCACATTCATTTGACATTCACCAATTATCATAATCTTACTTTTCTTATTGCAGTATAAGGACATAATGTCTTCTAGATTTAATTTTTCAAGCATATATTCATTAACTAATTTGAAAAAAAATTTCATCTATCTTCTATATCATTACTACTATATCTTTGCATATAATGAAAATGATTTGAATCTTTTTCACTAATCTCATATAAAAAGGATTGTTCAAAGTGCCTACTTGTAAGAACTTTTGAAGTCACAATTGATTAGGTAAATGTCATTGACTTAATTTTAAGAAGTCACTATATTAAGAGCAGTTATATGTTTAGATTGGGTAGTAATTCTTTTGTCTTTTATACTTATCAAAGCAAATGTAATAGCACTTTTATAGTAATGAATTTAACTATACATGAATTCCATTCATGTAGCGTAAGTTTTTTGTTATCATTTTCAAGTCATAGTACCTTCAAGTAAATTAAATAGTTTTAATATTTATTTATATATTATGTGCATCACGCGCGGGTTAGCAACTAGTTAATTCTATATAGATACTTCTTTAGAGCTTTATAATGATCTTTTTTAATACTTTGGTCCTCTTAAATCAAAGACCTAGCTTTGTCTCCGTTCATAAAACTTACTCCTACTTCCAAATAATCGTCATTAATTTCTTTAATTTCAATAGGTAAAGAATCGCAATTGCATCCATTAAATCTCAAGAAATGTAGATGCCTTTTAGTAAAAAATAAAAAATAAAAAATAAAATGATGATGATAGCCAAAGCATTGACTCCTAAAATAGTCACTAAGGCACTACTTTTTATTCTTCCTTTTTTTTTTTTTTTTGAAGAGTCCACTAAGGCAAAAATAGGGCAGGGCCTTGAGAATGAGTTTGACAGTTAACAGACTCCCAAAAAGCTATGAAGCACGGGTGCGTTTCGGGATTCGGGTGCGGGTGCGGGACTCGGCAATTTTTGAAAAAGTAGGGTGCGGGTGCGGCGGGGTGCGGCAATTAAAAAATTATTAAAAATATTTTTATTTATATTTTTAATATATTGCTAAACATACTTTTTTCACATTATATAAATATATACCAAATTTAAGAGCAATGATAAATAATAACTAGAATACAGAGAATAGGAGAGAGCTTAGCTGAAGAGTGAAAGTAGAGAGGCTCAAGAAAAATGAAGAGGGAGAGGGTTGGGTCTTGGTTTTTTTCGAAACGGTGCGTTTGCACCTTCTTTTTTTTTCTTTTTTTTTCCAGCCATACACATCTGTTGTTGTTGTTTTTTTTTTTTTTTTTTGAATTTCGGCCGATATCGGCATATTTTGGCCGGTATCGGCAGATTTCGGCCGATATCGGCATATTTCGGCCGATTTCGGCCGGACCGATTTCACCCGAAACCGATCGATTCGGGCCGAATCGGCGCGATTTCGCGCGCGTCGGCCCGAATCGGCGCCGTATCGGCGCGAATCGCGCCGAGTCGCGCCGAAAAAAATGATTTTTTATTGCCAGACGCGGCACGGACGCGCAGGCAGCGGCGTCGCCTGCGCGTCGCCGCGTCCGACGCGGGTGCGGCGGCCCAAACGCCGCACCCGTGCTTCATAGCCAAAAAGTTACTCTTAGACATTAACAAATGAACCATAAATGGCAATAAGCATCCATGGGCGATGCGCCGGGTGCTAGAATAACATAAAACTGGTCAAGGAATTGTCATAAAATCTTATTTCTAAACTACTTGTTTCCAACAAAAACGTGGATATTCTACAAGGTCTGTTAGGGGAACAATTTGACTTTGAGAATACATTTGTTTATTCCCATTTGAAGCGTTGGCATTATTCTTCTTGAAAGATACTTTCAAAGTAAATTACATAGTGCTTCATTATCTCACAATCACAATGTCACTATACTCTAGAG
Source organism: Castanea sativa (assembly GCF_040712315.1). Lineage (NCBI taxonomy): Eukaryota > Viridiplantae > Streptophyta > Magnoliopsida > Fagales > Fagaceae > Castanea > Castanea sativa. Next base: position 25,039,888 of record NC_134024.1, on the reverse strand, counting down.
TGCCTAATAATTACTCATACTCCTCCAATCCTCTATCATTTATGGAGAATTGTTAGAAATTTGCACTTTTTCCCTTTATTTTGCTTCTTTTTTTTTAACATTAATAAAGTATTTAATCATGCAACTATAATGGAATATACGATCAACCAACTCTTATCAAATTTGAAAAAAAGCCATAAAGACCACATCCACTACTCGATTTCTTTAATATTCACCGACTTTGCCATCATCCAAGGTCCAAAGCCCTTCATCTTTTTTTCCGACCTTTGATCTGTTGTGTTCATCTTTCTCCATCTGCATTCACCTTTGGTATGGCATAATCTTTTACAATTTATAGCAGACATTTGAAAGTCGCTGGTATTTCAGTTGGATCCAAAGGTCATACATAGGCTTCTGTAAAGGAAAAGGCCACTCTTCAATAGGCTTTGGCCCATATCAACTGAGTACCATCGCTATTCATAAAAACAATGGGTAGGTTGTGGATACACCCACAAGGAAGAATAAAATAAATCTGTACCCCCAACTACTTGGGTTTTTCCTCATGGGCAAAGAACCAGATGATCATTGTTCCATGGGCCCAGAGTACCACCTTTCTTTTAATACTTTCTGATTTAAATAGAAACATAAAAAAGATTCCCACCCATGAAGGTTACATAAATACCTTTGATTAGGACTAATCATTTTGACTAATAATTGTGGTAGGTAAAAGTATGACGTGGGATTATGCCTAGATTAAGAGAATCTTTGCGTTTGATCTTGAGTAGTTATCATGTTTTTCCCAAATCATGAGGCCCTAAATGAATAATGACTAGCAAGACTCTTCTCAAAAAAAAAAAAACCATATAATGTTAGACTCGTAACTTCCATTTAGAGAGATTAAAATTAATGTCTGATAAAATAATTATTTGAGCAATTTTATTATCCTATCCTATTAAAAGTTATTCTGTTTTACAACTCTCACATATTATGTTTAAAACCTATTCAAAATTCAAAGTCTATCTTCATGTTCATCCTTCTGGTGAATTTTCTTGTTTCTTTTTCTTTTTATCAGTAAAATCCTTCCCGTCAAATTATAGGTTCATATGATTTTTACAGTTGATATTCAAAATTCAATGATAATGATAGAAATAGCCTTTATTATTATTATTTTTTTTTTTTAAATAGCATATACAGCCTTATTAGTGAGAGTAATAAATTTTGATAGGTGACTTAAAGGTTCAATGAGGCTTCTATCTTGAAATTCAGCTTTAATCGTGGCTTGCTAGCTCAAACTATCATCTATGAGAACATATGATTCGGAGGTTAGGCCCGAGAGGTCGAGGTCCCTCGACCTCTCGGGCCTTAACTTGGAAAGGGATCTTCATCGATCCAGCTAGAGAAAACCCAACCCTTCATTGATCTATTTTAAATTGAATATGTTAAGGGTTGACTTCTAAAACTAGTCCAAATATGAAAACGAAGATGCCAATGCCAATGGGCCATAATGAAACATGCCTCTCTAAAAATATAATAATGATAATAATGAACTAATTTAAAAATGATAGTATGTGAGTTTTTTTTTTAAACTTAGGGGAGGGGAAATTTAAAGCCAGGATGTCTTTATTTTATTTTTATTTTTTTTTGAAAAACACGCGCGCGCGCGCACACACACACACATATATATATAGGAAAAGGGGAATGAGATAAGAGAATACACTCACACTCCATGTCTTTATTAGAAACACTAAAATATGTCAACTAGTTGAATTACGTAACTCTTGGCATCTAAAGTTTGAGTATTTGACAAAAATTGTTATTAAGTAAAATCCATCGAACATAATTTTCTCATAAACGTTTGGGCATATGAGTTTTATTAATGTAAGTAGTGATCATTTAAGATAACGTATCTTTTAATTACAATTCTTTTTTTTAAGAGAAGACCCTTTGATTCCAATCACATCCATTTTGTACATAAGTTTATTTTTTGTATTTGAGGGGATATGTGTTTTTTATTTATTTGTTGCTGCATCTAATAATGTATTTAGGTTGTCTACATGCCCTTGATGGGGATCAAGCTAATTTGTAGTTCTTAAATTAAGGTTTTGGGTATAAAATTCTCAAATATGATTTTGTCCACATTAAATGACAGACATTTAAGTCAAATACTTGTTATTTAATTAAGTATTGACTTAATTTTTTTTTTTTGTGAGATAATTTATTTTAATTTTAAGAATGAGTCAAGGATCCATGTTTTTATGGAAATTAAACCAAAGACCCTATTTTTGAGAAATTAAATGTGCAAACAAATTTCCCTTTCTTTCATTTGCTTCTTTGTAGGAATTTTATCAATCAATGATATTTTGATTGAAGTCCCCAAAATTAATTAAGAGAAAGAAAACTCATTTGAAGCAATTTTATTTTTATGAACATTTTTAGAGATTGAAAATTGGAAAAATTTCTCAAATCAATTTTATGATCATTTTACTTTGTGAATTAGAAACTCCAATTTTGGTTGAGGAATTAAGAACCCAAAACAATTAATCATATTGGAATTAAATACTCTATTGAATTAATTTGAAGGAATTAGAAACTCCACTCTATTTAAAATAATTTAGAGAGTCAAGGACTCCATTGAATCATGGAAAATTATTGAAAACTCCGAGAGTGCCATAAATGCGTACTCTACCCTCTTACATGAATTATAAGTCCCACCATAAATTTAATTAGTAGGACTCACAGTTATATAAGAGGAGAGAGTATACATTTATGGTACTCCGAAAGTACCCTAATAATTACACTTAAATCATATTATTTTAAATTAGTAGAGTCAACGACTCCAAATTATTTAGTTGGTAGAGTAAAGGACTCCATTAAATTGTTTAATCGGTAGAGTTAACGACTCTGTTGATTTGTTTGATTTGTAGAGTCAATGACTATAAGTCAAGGTCTGTTGATTTATTTATTATTACTATTTTATTTTATTTTTTATTTTTCAGACAGCGCACCACATGTCATGCTTTCATAGGTGACTGGTCGCGTCAATTTACTTCCTCGAGGCAAGTGCCACATGTCACTTTCTTGTTGGTCTCGTCGTTTTGAATACCGAGACTTTTCTACCTATAAATAGTAGTTTTCCTTTCATGCCCCTCTTATTTTTTCAGATTTTCTACTTTGACACTTCTCGTCCGTTGCCTCGTCTAGAAGTCTCTCAGCATCCTTAGCATCTTTCGTCTAGAGCCAGGTATTCTTTTGTCTCCAGCAGGAGGATAAGGTTGAGGTTGAACCTCAAGTCTGGTCCTCTCGTCAATCACTTCCTTCCCTTTGTTTTCTTTCATGGTTGCCATTCCTGCAAAATACATATACATATACATATTCATAGTCATGTGCAAGCGTCAATCACTCGTTGGTGAGGTTCAACTTCAGCCTCGTCCTGCTGCTGGAGACAAAAGAATACCTGGCTCTAGACAAAAGATACTAAGGACGCTGAGAGACTTCTAGATGAGGCGACAGACGAGAAGTGTCAAAGTAGAAAATCTGAAAAAATAAGAGGGGCACGAGAGGGAAACTACTATTTATAGGTAGAAAAGTCTCGATATTCAAAATGACGAGACCAACAAGAAAGCGACACGTGGCACCTGCCTCGAGGAAGTAAATCGACGCGACTAATCACCTATGAAAGCATGACATGTGGCGCGCTGTCTAAAAATAAAAAATAAAATAAAATAGTAATAATAAATAAACAATACATATACAATAATAACAATGTTCTTGGAAAATAAAGTACTCTAGACCGTCCATGGTCATCCACACCAACAGTCGTCCATAAGAAAGCACAAGGACAAGGCTAACGTCCACAGTCGTCCATAAGAAAGAAAGAGGACGAGGCTAACGTCCATGGTCGTCCATAGATGAAAGCACATTCGCACAATCAAATTTGGCAACCGCATCTACTCGTCCTAGAAAAGCTACCAATCTCGTCCTGAAGGAGCTCGTCTCATATGAGGAACGACCTCCCTTAGAAACGAGGTATATGCAACAAGAGGATCCCTAGACGAGCCCTGAACATTTAGGAAAATTCCTGAGTGCATACTACCACTCCTTAACATGCACATAACTTCCAATGGCCATTATATGAGAAAAATATTACTCCTAAACGGTTGTGGAAGTTATCCTTGAACCCTCACACCTCCTTAAATTCTGAGGAGGTACAAGCCTAATAACTGTTCCTAGGACACTATATAAACACTCATTCAGACCAGACAAAGGTACGTTTTTACATTTTCTCGAAAAGTTGGAACTCCAAAATAAAAGTGAGAAAACTAACTTTGCCATCAGAGGGTTCTTGGCCGGCAACCCCGGTTACCTTTGATCGTTGTTCTTTCTTATTCAGGTCATCAAGACAGCCAGTAGTCCTTTCGAATCTGAAGCATCTAGCCTACTGATTTTCTTCGCATCATCAATTGGCGCCATCTGTGGGAAAGAATTATGTTCTTTTCGACTGATCATCTGTTTTCAACGATTCGCCTTTCCTAGACAAAAGGCTGAATGGTTTGGACAAGATTAAGGGCTACTAGTCCAGGCCACCAAAAGAGTAAGGATGCTTCTAGCAATCCCCACTGTGACCGTCAGTCAGTGTCTGTCATGCAACCGCCTTCCATACAACATATACAATCCATGGCTGCCGCTATGGCAGAATTAACCCATCAGAACCAAGAATTGAATAGGGAGATCAATTTCAGGAGACAACACCATGAAGTACACACGGAAGGACAAACCCAGAGTTAGGAGGGTGGAGGAGAAAACGTTGAGTCCGAGAATCGGTCAAGGGGTACTGCTTCAAGAAGAGTGCCACACTTGGAGAGGGAGATGGACCAAATGAGAAAAGCTATGGATGAAATGAAGGAGAATATGAGGCGAGCAAACCCCGTGGATGACTTAGTTCACCGAATGGACTCCCCTTTCATGGCTACCATCAACAGTCATCCCCTACCCCCGAAATTCAAGATGCCTTCCTTGGATTCATATGATGGAAATCGAGATCCATGTGATCACATTGCTACATTCAAGACCACAATGCACCTTCAAGGAGTTCCAGACGAGATTATGTGCAGAGCATTCCCTACCACCCTTAAGGGACCAGCGCGGGTGTGGTTCAGCAAGATACTCCTAAACTCTGTGGGCTCATTTGAAGAGTTGAGTAAGTTGTTCGTCAATAACTTTATTGAAAGGCAACGCCACAAGCGTTCTTCCTCCAGTTTGTTGACTATAGAGTAAGGAGAAAATGAGAGTTTGCGGTCCTTCATTACCCGGTTTAATAGAGAGGCCCTGACGGTGGACGAAATGGACGACAAATTGTTATTGGTCGCCTTCCATAATGGGGTCAACTCTGACTTGTTCATTCATAAGCTCTATAAGCAAAAACCACAGACTATGGCCGAGTTCGTCCATTCGGCCCAGAATTTTATGAATGCTGAGGACGCGATCATAGCCTAGAAAAGGAAGAGAGCAAAGCGTTTGGAAGCAGGTCACCCGCATCATCCCGATCAAGGTCCTCGTGCCAAGAAGGCTCAGATGGAAGAAAAAAGGGATAGAGACAGTAAGAAGGCAAGTTCTTCCGCAAGAAACCAACAATACACTCCCTTGAATATGCCACTGGAGCAAGTTCTTATGCAAATCAAGGATGATCCGTCCTTGAAGTGGCCAGAGAAAATGAAGGGAGATCCTAACAAGCGCAATAAGAACAAGTATTGTCACTTTCACAGAGGCCATAAGCATGACACGGACGAGTGTTTTGATTTAAAGCAGCAGATAGAGAATCTTATCAGACAAGGAAAGTTGAGGAACTTCCATAGACGTGACCACAAGGACGAGAAGCTGAAGGCCAAAGTAGAAGAGCCCTCACGACCCCCACGTAGAAAAATAAGGGTCATCATAGGAGGAACCTCAACAGCTCAGTCATCCAAGTCTAAAAAGACATACTTGAAGGTGGTGCAAAACGTATAGCTGTCTGGACGACCCCCCCAGGGCGAAGGAAGCAAATGAACAAGCCATCACTTTTACGGACAAGGATGTTGGCAGAGTTCACCACCCCCACGACGATGCAATTGTCATTACCCTGCTCATCGCCGAGTATATGACAAGAAGGGTGTTGGTAGACAATGGTAGTTTGGTGGACATTTTGTATTACCCCGCCTTCCAACAAATGAGGCTAGGACGGGATCGACTTTGACTAGCAAATTCACCATTGGTGGGATTCGGAGGAATGAAGATGCAGCTTGTGGGCACCTTTACGTTACTTGTGGTGGTTGGAGCATATCCACAGCAAATAGCCAAAGAGGTAAACTTCCTAATTGTTGATTGTTCATCATCATATAAGCTATTATTGGAAGGCCAACCTTGAATAGTTGGAAAGCAGTAACCTCTACCTACCATTTCTCTGTCAAATTCTCGACTGAGCACGGAGTGGGCCAAGCACAAGGAGATCAGTTAGCTGCCAGGGAGTGTTACTTAGCCATGTTGGCAATGGACGAGCACGAGCAGACGATGAGCATAGATGAGAGAAGGATTACAGCGGAGCCCACTAAGGTGTTAGAAGATGTCCCTCTGGACAAGAGCAGCCCCGAGAAGTTCACTAGGATTGGGGCGCCCATGGAAGAGGGGGCAAAACATACTTTTGTCCAGTTTTTGAGGAAAAACCTTAATGTCTTTGCATGGAGTCATGAGGACATGCCAGGTATTGATCCAAGTGTCATTACTCACCGTCTGAATGTGTGTCCCTACTCTAAACTAATGCGTCAGAAGAAGAGGATTTTTGCTCCTGAGCGAGATAATGCCATCAAAAAAGAGGTCTAGAAACTAATCACCGTGGAGTTCATCCGAGAAGTTTATTATCCAGACTGGTTGGTGAACGTAGTCATGGTAAAGAAGGCCAACGGCAAGTGATGAATGTGCGTGGACTTTACAGACTTAAACAAGGCTTACCCCAATGACAGTTATCCGTTGCCACGCATTGACTAGCTGGTGGACTCGACGGCAGGTCACAGGTTGTTGAGTTTCATGGATGCCTTCTCAGGCTACAAGCAAATAAAAATGGACGAGGCAGATCAAGAAAAGACCTTATTCATTACTAGCCAAGGGTTATTTTGCTACAAGATAATGCCCTTTGGTCTAAAGAACGCAGGGGCGACTTACCAAAGATTGGTTAACCACATGTTCCGTCCTCAAATCGGGCGAAATGTGGAGGTTTATGTGGATGATATGCTGGTAAAGTGCTTGGATGAGGGGGAGCATCTAGACGACCTTCAAGAGACCTTTGATACACTTCGGCAGTATAACATGAAATTAAATCCAAACAAGTGTGCTTTTGAAGTTTCTTGAAAGTTTTTAGGGTTCATGGTTTTGCAAAGAAGAATTGAAGCAAATCTGGACAAAATCCAGGCAATACTAGATATGGAACCACCAAAGAACATTAAAGAAGTCCAATCTCTTACCGAACGAGTGGCCGCCCTTAACAGATTTGTTCCGAAAGCTACTGACAAGTGTTTGTCGTTTTTTAAATTCCTCAAGAAGGCATTTGAGTGGACGGACGAGTGTCAAAAGGCCTTTCAAGACCTGAAGACTTACTTCACGACAGCACCTTTGCTGAGCCCATCTGTACCTAGTGAAGAACTGTATTTGTATTTGGCAGTGTCCCCGCACGCTGTGAGTTTGGCGTTGGTTAGAGAAGAAGGGCAAGATCAGAAACCGATGTACTATACAAGCCGCGCATTAAGAGGGGCAGAAGGACGATATCGAATGATGGAGAAGCTGGCCTTTGCCTTGATCATGGCTTCCAGGAAGCTAAGGCATTATTTCCAAGCTCATGTTATCAACGTCCTAATGGATCATCCCTTAAAGAAAGCAATGAACAAGTTGGAAGTTGCCGAATGACTGATTCGATGGGCAGTGGAACTTAATGAATTTGGTGTCAGATACTAGCTAAGGAGCGCGATAAAGGCACAGGCATTGGTGGATTTTATTGCAGAATTCACCCCCAGCCAAGACAAGTTGGAAAAAGACGAAGGAGTTGAAAGATGGGTTATCAATGTAGACGAGTCATCCACGCTATACGTTGGAGGGATTGGATTCATACTGAAATCCCCAGAGGGTGAAAAGTTGGAGTACGCAACCCGTTTACAGTACCAAACCACCAATAATGAAGCTGAGTACGAAGCTCTACTCAAAGGGTTAGAGTTGGCTAAGTCCGTAGTCGCTGAGTCAATAATAGTCAAAGAAGATTCTCAGCTAGTCATTAACCAAGTGAATGGAATGTGTGAAGCTAAGGAAGATCGAATGAAGAAATACCTCAACAAAGTGAAGCGCCTCGTCTAGAAATTTAAAGAAGTGAGTTTCGTTCAACTCTCGAGGGAGGAAAACATGGAAGCAGATGCCTTGGCAAGGGCAGCTTCGGTAGGAGGAGTTATGGATGAATATGACAAAGCCCAATACATGCCAAGCATAGACTTTCTAGATATACTAGAAATAGGAGGAGGAGAAAATTGGATGAGTCCAATTGTAATCTATCTTAAGGATGGAAGGCTTCCAGAAGACAGGGACGAGACTAGGAAGCTGAGAGTTAGGGCTGCTAAGTACGTTCTCATAGACGAAGTGCTATATAAGTGGGGCTTTTCTCATCCCTACCTAAGGTGCCTGGCCCTGGACAAATCAAACTATGTTTTGAGGGAGGTTTATGAGGGAGCACGTGGAAATCACTCAAGAGTAAGATCACTTGTCCATAAGGTCATCTGTACAGGCTACTACTGGCCTACAATTCAGGCAGATGCTAAGGCCTATGTCAAGGTGTGTGACCAGTGTCAGCGCTATAGCAACGTCCCTAGACAACCATCGGAGTATCAAACCCCAATGACGGCCCCATGGCCCTTCGCACAATGGGGACTGGATATCCTAGGTCCTTTCCCCACGGGAACCAGACAAATAAAGTTTTTGGTAGTAGGGATTGATTACTTTACCAAGTGGGTGGAGCCCGAACTTGTTGCAAAAATCACTCAGCAAAATGTCAAGAATTTTGTTTGGAAGAATATTCTATGTAGGTTCGGAGTACCTAGGGTACTAGTGTTTGATAAGGGACTTTAGTTTGACAACGCACCCTTCAGGGACTTTTGCGAGCAGTTTGGAATCAAGAATCACTATTCCTCACCCTCCCACCCACAGGCGAACGGACAAGCGGAGGCAGCAAACCGATCCCTGCTGAAGATCATCAAGACTTGGTTCGAGGGGGGCAAAGGGGATATGGCCAGATAAGCTGCCATGCGTTCTTTGGACCTACAGGACGATTGTGCGGACACCGACAGGAGAAACCCCCTTCAAGCTAGCCTATGGAAGTGAAGCGGCCATACCTGCAGAAGTTCATATGGTTAACCATCGAGTGATGAAGTATCAGGAGAGAGAAAATGAGAAACAATTTCGTCTTGACCTCGATCTCATTGATGAAATACGGATGGATGTGGCGTAAAGGACAGCAAGATACAAGAATCTGATGGCTAGGCAACATGATGCCATGGTAAAACCCAGGCGCTTCAACATTGGGGACCTTATTCTCAAAAGAGTCTCCTTGGCAACTAAGAGTCCAGCTCATGGAAAATTAGAACCCAATTGGGAAGGACCCTATAGGGTAATCAACTGTAAGAGGCAGGGATCGTACTACTTGGAAGCTTTGGATGGACGAAAATTAGAGCATCCCTGAAACATGGAGCACCTGAGGAGGTACTATTAATAATGAGCTTGGATGAAGTTACAGCTATGGTCTACTTGTTTACTTACTGTTGTGTTCTTATTACTACTATGGTGTGTTTTAAGAATAAAAGTGCACTAGTTCTTAAACTCTTGCACCGTCTACAGACAAGTTTGAGAAAGACGAGGTTATGTATGTAAATATTTTCCTAAGGCACTAGCTTCTAAGCATGTACCATATTTGTGGACAATGTTTATATAATAGTGTGGTTTGAATTTCTAATGTATTTAATGCATAAATCTAATTTCCATAATAGTACCCACAAGGGGGGCAAAACCCTAAGACGAATGAAAATCTCTGGACAGAGGGATGTAACATTCATGAGCTTTCCTCGAAATGAGGATAAAGCAAAGAAAAATAAGATAAGGCATACTCGTTTAAGCTTTCCTCGAAATGAGGATAAAGCGAAGAAGAATAAACTAAGGCATACTCGTCTGAAGATATACGGACGAGGGAAGGGCATACAGTGAAGCATTAATCCATGGACGAGTATCTGGCCAAGACGCCCAGGTATTCTAGGATGAATGTCTTAACAAAGGATCAATGTCGACTGCCTAGCCCAAGGACGAGCAAAAAGAATGGCAAAATCATCATTTCTAAGACGAGTCATACTTAGAAAAAATTTAAATGGCAAACAAGACACCCATACATAATTAGGTCGTCCATAAGGAAATCGTCTAGACGACCTTCCAACACTTGGAGTGGGCAGATTAATTAGAAGCCAACAACATCAATATTAAGAAGAAACTCGTCCATGCAACTATATGTTCAATAATTAGACAAAATAATGTAAATAAACATTCATAAATCAAAAGCTTAAAGGGTAGACGACCACCGTCCAAAAACCCTTGTAAAGTAAAAAGTCCTAAAAGGCAATTGTTTATAAGCTTGTCCCAATTCTTGGACGAGAAAATTGTACTCAACTTAAAATACAGATAGTCCTAAACAATGGACCTCTTGGAAAATAAAAAGGAAATAACTTTTACTAAGAAGCCTCTCCGGTTTTAGGGACGTCTTGAGCAGGTTGGGTGGTGGCATCATCCTTGACATTGGCATCGTCTGAGCCTGTCTGGAGTAGGGAGCTTGTAGTAGCACCAATGTTGAGTTTGATAGTGCTAAAGTTAACCCTAGGAAAGCTTTCTATAGCATCCATTTTGAAATCTTCGAACCCCGCTGCATAATTGGCGTCCAATAAATTGGTAAATTCCTTGGATGCTTTGAACTCCTCAACAACATCGTCTTTGGCCTTCTTGAGCAAGGAACCTAGCTCGTCATTCTTCTTTTGAAGAAAGTCAAGACGTTCGTCCTTCTTGGCAGCATCAAACTTCAGCTCCCCCACCAAAGTGTTCAACCCTTTAACCTCGTCCTTGGCCTTGTTCGCCACCTCGGCCCAAGTTTTTCAGTCATCTTTAATCTCCTCTATTCTTTTTTCAAGAAGGATCCTCGTCTTGTCCATCTCTGTGGCCTATCTAGATGCGGCTATGAACTTCGACATTGCCTGCGTTGATGATAAAGAGGTTCAAGAGAGAAAAATGACAATAGAAAACATTGCTAAAGCAAGACGAGACAAAGGTGCTTACCTTAAAAAGATCGTGAACACCAGAGTGCTCAAACTCCTTCAAAGACATATCGTAGCACGCAGCCACGTCCTCATTCTCCAATAAGTTCATAGGAATCCTTTAAAGAGGCTCGGACGAGGTGGGAGCATGGGTTTTGGATGGAGTAACGTCAACGGGCGTAGACAAGTCCACATTAACAACTGTGATGGACTACAGATAGGAAGGAGGGCCAGACTGAACAATTTCAAGCCTGTACGACCCATGCTTGGTCTTCTTCCCTCGATGACTGGGTAAGCTTCCCAAGTCCAAGTTCTTGGACAAGCGTTTCCTTTTGTCTCCAACAGTAGGACGAGGCTGAGGTTGAACCTCAAGTTTGGTCGTCTCGTCAATCGCTTCCTTTCCTTTGTTTTCTTTCATGGTTGCCATTCTTGAAAAATACATATACATATGTATAAAAAAAATTCAAAAAAAAATTCAAAAAAATTCAAAATTCAAAAGTAAGAAAAGCACTCACGTCTACGGACAATTTGCTCTTGCGCAAGGGCTTCAACAGATGGATCAGGGCCAAGCCCCCACGTGTGCAAGCGTCGAAGAGTCACCAACGAGTGAAAATTTCTCTCGGAGTGTAGACGGGCTCTATGGACGCGGTCACGGTGGAACTTACTTAGAGAAGGACGTCTAACAGCTGAAGAAAAAGAGGAAAATTAAGGTTAAGACAACTGTATAAAGATAAAATAGAACATAACAAACAAAAAAAAGACAATGAAGGAAAAACACAACATACCTTCAAGATGAAGGTTCCCTAATTCACCTGTATAAAGGGCAAATGTATCCCTACCAACCTCAACAGGGTGCCCCGCCCAGAAACCAAAGACAAAGAAAAACTTCGTCTTCCAGTTCCTGTCAGACAAGAGCAAGGACTTAATCAACCTACAATCATTGCCCCTAGCTGTGAATTGATAAAAACCTAAGGATTGACTGATCTTAGAGGGCTTATAGCAGTATAGGAACTCGTTCACAGTAAGAGGACGGTTTCCTTCAAAAACTTCCCTCCATAAAACTTGCATAGAGACGACAAGTCTCCATGCGTTAGGATTAAGCTGACAAACTCCCAAACCCAACCTGGTGAGCAGTTCCCTAGCAAAAGCATTTAGAGGCAACGTAAGCCCTCCTAGAAGGTAAGCTTCGTAGATGCCTATCCCAAAGCGAGGTTGGCAACACCACTCCCTATGGATGGCTAACCTAGGATTAAGATCGTCTGGGATTTGGTACCAACTCTTAAGGACATCCAACTTCTTCTCATCCGTCTTAAAGGGAATTCCTACAGCGCAACTATACACGGCTTCTTCTTCGTCCAAAGGGGAAGACGGCGGGATACTGGACGAGGTACCAGCTCCAGAAGCGGCCCTCGTCCTAAGGTTTTCTTGAAGAGTCTCAAGGGGAATCCCAGGAACACCAGAGGTGTATTCCTCCATTGTATTGCCACTACTACTACTACTGTCATCGCTAGAAGTACTACAGCTAGAAGAATCACGATACCCGTCTATGGCTTTGTCTACACTATCGCTAGACGAGGAAATAGTCACTTCGGACATTCTAAAACTTAAAAAGGAAAGCCTAAGAATTAGAGTGAGGAGAATACCTGGCTCTAGACGAAAGATACTAAGGACGATGAGAGACTTCTAGACGAGGCGACGGACGAGAAGTGTCAATGTAGAAAATCTAAAAAAATAAGAGGGGCACGAGAGGGAAACTACTATTTATAGGTAGAAAAGTCTCGATATTCAAAACGACGAGACCAACAAGAAAGTGACACGTGGCACCTGCCTCGAGGAAGTAAATCGACGCGACCAGTCACCTATGAAAGCATGACATGTGGCGCGCTGTCTAAAAAAAAAATAGTAATAATAAATAAACAATACATATACAATAATAACAATGTTCTTGGAAAACTCGTCCTAAAACTTAGTGATATACTGAATGACCCCTGGACGAAGGGGTAATTGATGAGGAGTGAAGGAAAATAAAGTACTCCAGACCGTCCATGATCATCCACACCAGCAGTCGTCCACAAGAAAGCACAAGAACGAGGCTAACGTCCACGGTCGTCCATAAGAAAGAAAGAGGACAAGGCTAACGTCCATGGTCGTCCATAGACGAAAGCACATTCGCATAATCAAATTTGGCAACCGCATCTACTCGTCCTAGGGAAGCTACCAACCTCGTCGTGAAGGAGCTTGTCTCATATGAGGAACGACCTCCCTTAAAAGCGAGGTATATGCAACAAGAGGATCCCTAGACGAGCCCTTGACACTTAGAAAAATTCCTGAGTGCATACCACCACTCTTTAACGTGCTCATAACTTCCAGTGGCCGTTATATGAAAAAAATATTACTCCTAAACGGTTGTGGAAGTTATCCTTGAACCCTCACACCTCTTCAAATCCAGGGGAGATTACACGCCTAATAATTGTTCCTAGGACACTATATAAACACTCATTCAGACTAGACAAAGGTATGTTTTACATTTTCCCGAAAAGTTGGAACTCCAAAATAAAAGAGAGAAAACTAACTTTACCATCGAAAGGTTCTTAGCCGGCAACCCCGGTCACCTTTGATCGTTATTCTTTCTTATTCAGGTCATCAAGACAACCAGTAGTCCTTTCGAATCCGAAGCATCCAGCCTACTGATTTTCATCACATCGTCATTATATATCTTTAAGTGTATTCATGCATATGCATGTGGTTACAAGCTAGTATATATATATATATATATATAGGTAAAACTTAGAGGAAATTCAATTAGATTCTACAATTGAAATCCAATTTTGCACTACGTGTCCTAATTTATTTATTTTTAAAGAAAGTTTTATTTCTTAATTTTAGAGTCTTTTTTTAGAGAGTTTCAACCTATGACGTCCGCTCCTAATAATAACTTTTTATTATCAGACCAAGACACCAATCAGTATTTGGTGTAGACTGTGATTGAACCCCAAATTTCTTATACAACTATCATAAATTTTACCAGTTAAGCTGATTGGAACCCATTCTTAGTTTCGGAGTCAAATGTGAGACCATACTATAAATATCTATTCAAGTGAGTTATTGTGTACAAAAACCAAAGAGTCTAGAATTAATGAACATAAAAAAAATAGACAATTTACATTTTCTACCTAATAATATTCTTACAAACTTTTTAAAGAGTTAAAAAATATATAGAAAAATGAATATCAATAATATTTAAATTATATATGTAAAAATTATATTATACATCTTAATATATATTTTTTAAGTATATTTTTTTTCATATACATGAGATTAGAAGCTAGTTTGTTTAATTGGTGGAATCAAGAGACTCGTGAAATTAATTTAAATTGGTAGAGCTAGAGACTCTATTAATTTGTTTAAGAAAATATTTGTGTTTGATCTTGAGTAGTTAATATGTTTTTCCCAAAACAAGAGTCTTCTAAAATAAAAAAAATAAAAAAAATTCTAGCAAAACATATGATTTTACACGTAACTTCCATTTAGAGAGATTAATATGAATGTAAGATTAACAATTATTTCAGCAAATTTATTATCCTAGTTAAAGACTTTAAAAGTTATTCTGTTTTACAACTCTTACAAATTGTTTTAAAAACCATTTAAAGTATTTCTTCATGCTCATTCTTCCTGTCAATTTTATTTATTTATTTATAACCATAAAAATCCTTCCAGTCAAATAATAGGTTCTTATGATTTTTACAGTTAATATTCAAAAGTCAATGATAATAACAGAATCTTAACTCCAAGAAAAAAAAAATAACAATGATAGAGATAGCCTTCTATAATTTAAACAAAAAACAAAATTTCCAGCACGTCGAGCTGAAAACAGCAAACAGAACAGAACCGTTACATCAGTTACAAAAATTTGACACGATCCCGAACACATACTGGTCCGCGTACTAATCCAAAAAGGTCTTACGTGTCACTATTCCATTGGCTCACAGCGTTAACTAATATCCCTGACTAGTCTCACAGAATCCCTGACCTCTCTCTAACTCCTACCAGCATTACAAAAATTTACACAACTTTTACCGTAACTTTCTTACCATATCATGAGGCTCAGGGACAAAAGAATCGAGTTGTAAATCCACGCGGAATTATCGCTTTTTTTTTTCTGTCACTGACAGCTCGGTAAGTGTTATGTGACAACTTGTGACAAAAGTTGTGAATAATAACATTTTTTTTTTTTCTTTTTTCTAACTCCTCCGACGGCTGACAGTCTCTCTCTCTGTCCTAAAATACCTCGTCTAGGCTGTAGGCTTTTAAATTTGAGCTCTCTCTTTCTCTCTCTAAAATTATTCCCTTTATTCACCATCTTTTCCGATCAGAACTCAAACAAAGCCACGAAGGTAAATTACTTTCTCTAACTTCTCTCATAATTAGGGATTCTCTTTCTCTCTCTCTCTCTAAAGACTTTTTTTTTTTAATATCATATATTCTCGAAAATTTTTAGTCTTTTTACAAAAAAAATTATAGAAAAAGTTAGTCGAAAATTTGTAGTATATCTGATTAATATAAGCGAATTTTGATTCTGAAATTCATTTGGTTGCCCAGAAAATGTTAAGAATTCAATCAACGTGACTATAAACCTTTGATTTTTCTTTTCCCCTAAACAGAGAGCCTAAACGATCTTTTAGTAAAAAAATTTCCCTTAATTTGAATACTAATAAAATTTAGAATCTCTATAATTAGCACTTTTAACCCATTAGCTAATTGTAATTTACACATATATAGGTGATAGGTCCTGTTTGAGAACAAAGCTTCAATGCCTTCAGCAATCTCGCCTCCGTGGCAAGAGAAGGCCAGCGGTTTCTTTTCTTCCTCAGGTAATAATGTCAATCATTATTACATTAATTTGATCATTCAATTCTATGCAATTGGGTTTTTTAATTTTTTAATTTTTTATTGAAGTGTTTAGAATTGATGGTTTTGAAAGCAGGGGTGAAAATTAAATCCGCGGGTCAATCTGCTGGAACGTTTGTGGGGGAGGTTGCAAAGGATGCCAAAGGCAATTTTACAGATGTGGCGGAACGCGTTGGCACGCTGGTGAAAAGCCGGTGGGCATTCCTTCAGCAGCCTTCCACAAAGCAGGCCATGCAAGAACGCCTTATATCCGCGGCTGCTACCACGGGCACATTGCTTAGGAAAGGTGTTGAGGAGACCAAGGACAAGGTTGCTGTTGGAAAAACTAAAGTTGAAGAGGTAGTTTTAGCTCAAATGGCCTTTTTTTGGTACCTTATTAGGTTTCTTGTCAATGCAGAATAATAATTTTTGTGTGAAATTATTACTGAGATGAGGTAACTTGTTTGACATTATTTAATACATTTGGAATTTGAAGAATTTTGGAATTGTGTTATGGATATTTATAATTCGATATGCTATTTTGGGTCGGAAGTTGCTGATATTTGTTTTAATAATGCTAGTCTGTTCTGTTTGGTAACTAAGGTTAGGGGTTCCGATGAATCTTTGCTGCTTGATTATGAATTAAGTCCCTGTGGTGATTGTTAGCCAATCCCTCTTCGTTTATTTTATAGCCTTAAGCCTTGTCAAATTTTTTAATGGTCTACCGGAATCAGTGGTCTCCAACAACTAGGGATTCTTGCTGTTCGATTTCTTAATGAACCAAGTTAATTAGTGATATCTGTTTAGGAGACTATGGAATATGGATCAACTATGAGGCTTCTCTTAAGCAAAGTAACATGCAAAAGCAGTGTTCTTTTCAGTTAATTTTCCTATTATGGCATTAAACTCATAATTTAAAAATATATATATATATATATATATTATTCATACATGTTCTTATGGTTGTGCTGTTCATTTTCATCTATTTGTTTGATTTCTTAACATTCTTTCTGCATTTTTTTCATATCTTAACATTATAGTGTATTTATATGATATAATATATGTAAATGATAAGGAATTCTGACAGGTAAGGTCATCTTTGTTTACAACAACCTATAATAGCCTTGATTTCAAGTTAAGATGATAACTGACACATCTGAGATGCTGAGTTTGTCTCAGGTGGCAAAGAAGACTGCACAAAAAAGTAAGACTATCTTGACAGACATTGAACGATGGCAGAAGGTATAGATTCTGAGGCAGCTAGTAGTTCTTCTTGCTCTTTTTGTTCTCCTCTCTTTCTCAAGTTTCAAAATTCTTACTTAAATCTATTTTGATCATCTGCAGGGTGTTGCTAGTACTGATGGTAAGTTACATAAACTTTCATAATTTTTAGCTTCTTGGATGGTATTTCGTATTTGGTAATCCTACCTTCTGTTGGTTGAACATGAATTGCCTGCCTCTTGCCTGCCTCTTCAAAGACATATGGCTAGGATAGGTTCATTATATTAGTTTATTGAAGCTGAGATAGATGGTAAGAGTACTTTTTTTTTTTGGGCGATATTGGAGACTTTTTGTCATGTAGTTGAAATTATCTCCAATAGAGTTATTCAAATTCCCACAATGGTTGGAGTATCCAATGTACCATTTATCGCTTTGTAATTTTCTTTGATGTGGATAGTGTGGAAGGATATGGAGCAACCCTTGATCATTTGAAGTGTTTGTTATTTTGTACCTTGTTTGATTGGTCTTGTACCTGGGGTTTTACTCATTGTAATTCTAATTTGGAGTTCCAGGACTCCCTGCATTTCCCTATTTAATTTCTTTGTTCTCTTTTGGATACTTTGTGTTCATCATCTTGACCGTGAAGTATTCTTATTTCTTACTTTTTACTTTTTTTTTTTTTTTAAAAGAAGATATTATATACTAACAGATCCGTAATGCCTTTGGGTTGCTTTTAATTAGTATTGTAGTGTTGGCTGTCATTTCTTTATTTTTTGTTTTGTGCTTTCCTAGTATTTGGAGTTCCAATTGAGGTTACAGTGCAACGGCAACAATCCAGCAAGCCTGTTCCCCATATTTTGGTCAGATGTGCAGATTATCTCATATTATCAGGTAATTAAGTTTTGACAAAGTATGTTTTCCTGTTATAACATATAACCACACTATTTAATTTTTCATTTTGATGCTGAGAGTAACCTGTTTATTGTTTTAATTTGAAGGACTAAACTCACCAGACCTTTTTAAGTCTGAAGGAGATAAAAAAGTCATTCAACAATTGGTTTCAATATACAACCAAGGTATCCCTGCAGTTGTTATCATTTGTTCAATTTGGTTGATATTATAATATAAAGCTGTAATCTAATGCTGTAGTATATTTATCACAGATTCAAATGCATCATTACCAGAAGGAGTAAATCCAGTTGACATAGCAGCTCTAGCTAAGTGCTACTTAGCTAGCCTTCCTGAGCCACTAACTACATTTGAGCTTTATGATGAGATCAAAGGTGCTCGTTCTAGCATTCATTCAATGAGAAACATACTGAAGAGGCTTCCTAGTGTAAACTACATGACCCTGGAATTTATCACTGCTCTGCTACTCCGCGTTAGCCAGAAGTCACTTCTTAACAAGGCATGAATCTTTCTCTTTCTCTCTCTCAAATGGGATTGGTTATCATGGGTGTTACCTGTTTGTTGGGGTGCAGGTGGGCTCAAGTATTGGCTTATTAGATATGAGTTCCTCACTTGATTGAGGATTATATTGTCAGTGTCTTTTTCCAGCCAGCAATAGAATTATCAGTTGAGTTAGATTATCACTCTTTGTATGCATTATATTTTTATTTAAAAATTTTAAACTTGACTGAAGAAAAGATTTAAAAGATCATTAGATTGGCTCATTAGTATTATTTTGAATGCTTTTGAAAGATAATATACCTTGATCTATTAAAAAAATCAAGGAAGTTAATTTTGAAATGCCTATCATTTAGAATCTAAACTTCTCTAAGCTATAGTTCCACTGAAACTGTATGCAACCATGTCTCCAATGAATGAGGCACCCCATATATTGATATTCATTAACTGCTTGATTTATTTTTACATCCACTGGGATCATACAAAGCCTCAGAAATCCATGAGTCTGGAAAATGGAAATTTCTTGTACTTGGGGTTGCTGATGGGCAAAGCATAATTTGATTGTCAACTGGTCAAGACCAACTACTTTTCCTTTTATCCCCTACCTCTGTTCAAGTTCAGCATTTTTCATCAATCACAACATTTCATGGTTAACTTGCTCCTCCACATTGACCATGAAGGAAATATATTAGGTTTATCTGTTGTTTGTCGCTGTGCAGCTATAATTTTCATGCAACTAAAGATATTCTTCATCTAATTTATTATGGCCATCTGCAATTTCCTTTTTTATTTTATTCTTATACTGAATGAGGAACTGTGGATCAGAGAAAAAATAATTGTTAACTTACAGGTACATATTATTTCATAAGCTTTCTCAGTTGTTGTTAACTTTCCAACAGATGGATGCCCGGAGCCTTGCCATGGAAATGGTTCCTGTTATTATCTGGCAGAAGGGACGGAAACCAGAATTCTATAGGCAATATTGGAATCAACCATCCAAAATTCCTTCCAAGAACTTGGATCAACCGCCTAGTTACAGTGCATGGGACATGCTTGCTGGTGAGTAATCTTATTTCATACAGTTTGTGCATATATATAAACTTTTTGCCTAGGCTAGTGTACTCTTGCATCTAACTGTCTGTGACACCAGTAGATTGAATAACATTCATGGGACATCTAGGCTCTGATTACACAGGATTTCACTTCTAATGGGCTCCAAATCCTTCAGACATGTACAAGTGGAATGTTAAAGCAATACTTGGGATAAGAACATTGTGCCAATCTTATTAGATCAAATATAGAAAAGAGAAATGAATTTAAAATTTAAAATTGTTTAGACATCAAACTGACCCCTCAAAAGTTAATCTGGACTCTACAATGAGTTTTATAACCCCACCTCAAAATGCAGTTTGAACACAAACTGATACTCTTTGGATGGAAGTAGAAAACATTGAGGGCAATATTGGAACAAAGTTTCTCTCCAAACTAGTTTGGAGATTTGGAGAGAAACTCTTCAAACTTCTCATATATCTCTTGCTTTGGTGTCAATTTTGAAAATTTAACCGTTGAATTTTATGTTCCTTACGTTCTTAATATGCATATCAAAATACATTCAAATTGGATGTTATTTACAATTCGATCAATAAAATTATTTTTTATACACAATTTTATATCACAAAAACTTGAAAATTTAACATTTGTTTGATGACATAGTAATTGATTTTTGATCTTCTTGAAATTTTGCAAGCACGAATGATATAATAAGAACATTTAATCCAACGGTTAAATTAAATGAAAGAATATAACATATTAGTCATCACCTATCAAAAATATATATAACATATTAGTCATCAAAGACCTATGCTAATAATAAATTTTTAACCACCTTTCTTTTCTGGCATTGGTTGATAATAGTTGTCAAGTTTGTTTGTTTGTTTGGTTTTTTTTGGGGGGGGGTGGGGGGTGGTCAATGATAATAGTTGTCAATATTTTGTTATCTTTTCAGTTGAATTACCTATAACCCATTTTCCTGTCCTAACCCATTTAAGAAATCCATATACTACAGGATTTAATTGGGTTATAAATGGGCACCTATCAGGAGCCATATAGCACCTAACAAAAGCCTCAACTTACCTATTCTGCTACCCATTTGACTTCTTTGGAATACTTCTTTCATTATCTTGAGATGCCTAACTAAATTTTGCCCCAAATCCAATTAATTTAGTGATTTTTTTTTCCCATTTTGAAAAAAGATATGCTTTGTTTGGTAGCTTAGAAAATTTAAGGGGGAAATTGAGATTATTCAAACACCCCCTGGGTTGGGTTCTCAGACAATTAGATCTTGCCTTCTGCTCTGCCTTGAATGACCATGATCCAGCATTCATGGAAAGGAAATTAGAAATCCATCAAGTGGATGCATCTGCCTGGAGTCTTTCTTCTTTCTTGAAGAAGGCCATCCTGAGTTTTATTACTGTTCATATATAATTGTGTTAACTGGTGGGGTAGAGATGTATCCTAATTAAATGGATTGGGTTGGGTATAGGAATCAACAGACTTAGTATCACTTATCTAAAAAAAAAAAGAAGGTATCAACAGACGTATGAAAATAAATAAATAGTTGTAAACTGCTAAATGTGTAATAATGTACCGTATCCATCTATGACTTAAAATTTATTGAATTTATTTATAAAAATTATATAAGCCATAAGTTTGTTTCCCCCTAATAAATTGTAGGATAATGCAAATATATTGTGCTAATTGAAAAGTAAACTTTGTTTGCATTGGTAAAGCCTTATTCTGCCTCCTTTTTTTCTTTCCTTAATTTTGTGGGTACAGAAGAGGGCGAAAGTGTTGATGCATCTTCTCTCATTCCCTTGGATGATGGCGTGCCGACTGACTTTGGTGCTATTGAAGTTGTTCAGTGCCTTATAGAACATCACAACGCAATTTTTACGGATGCAAATGTGACGACTTGGAGATGACTTACAAAATGACTCTCTACCTCATCCAGCAGGGGATTTAATGAGTAGAATAGTTTAGCCAACTATTTCTCAAGGTTGAAATCTTGACTGGTCACAAGGATCATTGCTCTGTAGTGGATGTTACATTCCTTGATAAAGCTGAGACCATTGCTGGATTTGGGTCTATATGTTTATAGTGATCAGGGAGTACTGAAAGTTGGATTTAAATGAGTCTTGGTTTTGCCAATATTTGCCCCTTTGGAAATGGAAGTGCACCATGCACATATTTTTAGAAGATCAATCAGTCAAATACTTTACAAATACATATCTTGTAGGTGTGAAATTCTTGTGGTGTGAGTGCAGTTGGAATGACGATTTATAAGTATGCAAGTAATACATTGTAGACAGAAGTAATTGTATCTGATTATAGGATTGATCTATGGTGAATTGGCTTGTCTATATTCCCTTCTGTGTAAGATGAACCTGAATTCTTTTCATGGGATTTCATTAGGGGGAAAAAGGGCATGCATAAAAGGATGTATATTTTGCAGTAATTAATATGAAATTTTAAGAATAGGGATTCAACCATGGTTGTCAAAATCGCAATCCAGATCGTAGAATCGCACGATTTTACGATCCCACCTCACCAAAAAGTTTTAAATCGTAGCAAGATCGCAAAAATGTTAAGATCGTAGGTAGGATCGTGTAGAATCGTATAGGATCGTAGGATCGTATGGGATTCTACCGATCCTACCAATCCTACCATTTGGCTTGAATTTTTTTTTTTTTTTTTTTAAGTGGGATTCATTTGGGTAAACCTAAACCCACAAGCTCAACAGGTTTTAGAAGCCCAATAATGAATTGAAGTCCCAAATTTACCCCTATGTCAACATAAAATCTCAAAAAAAACCTATGGTATAAGTTTAATGTTTTCAAAAACAAAACCTTTTCTTTCTTTAACCGTTCTTGTTTTTTTAAACTGTTGTAGAAGCCAATTCACTTTTAATATTAACATACTTATGCTAAATTAATCATCTATTTGTATCGCCTTCACAAATGTTGTTACATAAAATCTAATGATGTACTTGTGTTTCACTATCTGTAGGCAACCATGTTTTATATAATTTTGAAGTGATTATTTTTATTGAGTTAAGAAGAACTATTTTTTTTCATAGAATAATAAGACCTAAAAAAGTAAATATCAATTTTAGAACCAAAAATAAAAAATAAAACCACACAATTGAAACCAATGTCATTAAAGCATTAGATTTAGGAACTTTACCTTAGAAATAACAGTTTTAGTACTCACAACAGTGGTGTTTCTAACTTCATAGAAAAGAAAATGCATTTTGTAGAGTCCATATTTTTGTAGTTGGCAAATACGATAAATGTAATCAATTCATAGTGTTTTTGGTGTGTCTTAAGTGGGTTAAAGATGTATTTTATAGTCCAAGACAAAGACCCAAGTTCAGATCAAGAAAGAATCAAGTTTAGAGTAAGAAAACTAAAGTTTCTATCAGTTTGACTGCTAGCTTGATTCCTGGCTAGACCGTATAAGATTTTCGATTTCAAGCTTGACATCTAGTTCGATCAATCGAGATTGCGATATTATCAAAAATATAAAACGTGAAAAATGCCATAACTAGCCCTTTGTCAAAAACACAGCATCTTTCAGCCCTGTTAATGGTGAGTCATCACTGCCTTTAAGCTTTTTTAACTTAAGTTTAACGTTTAAAAAAAAAAAAAATCTCAGTCAAAAACCCAGCACCTCTCAACCCTCTCAATAATATTGCCATGAGCCATTGCTGCCTTTAAGGTTTCTGGTAATTTGTTTTGGTAGTTAGTACTTAGTAGTTTATCATTTATTTGTACTTTGTTAGCTTAATTCCATATTGTTGTGTTGTGTGTGTGATTTTGACAAAGCTTTTAAGGTTTTTATTTTTCTATTTTGTTAACTAAATTAAGTAAAATTTGAAAAATTATGAAACAGAATCTTCATTATTTAATTAGCTAGTTTACCTTAGATTTAGAATTTTCTTTTAGATTACATATTGTAAAATTGTAGTTAGCTAGTTTTTATATGCTAACTAGCCTAACTTATTTTGGATTTGGAACTTAGAATTTGGAAAATATTTTTCATATGTGTAGATAATATTTTGGTACTTAGTTGCTAATTAAACATGTACTGAACTTTTTAGATACATTATGTCAAAAGTTAAATATATTTTGCTTCATTAGAATGACATAAGAACGATGTAGTGTGTGCAAATTACATTTTATGATGCAATTTTTTTTTTTAATAGATGGATTTATATTTTAAGTAATTATATAATATACAAAGTCACTATCAATAGGTTTTTTGCTTAAAATCTGAAAATAGGTAGGATCTTACGATTCACGATCCGATCCTACGATCTCTGATCCTACCTACCTCCCACGATCCTACGTAGGATCCCGATTTTGACAACCTTGGATTCAACACAACCTATTTGGAACCTGTTTTTTGATTCACAATATTTCCCTCGTGCCAAGGTTGCTACATTTGTTTTTTTAAAGCCGCCAGTTGGCTTGGTGAAGCCCCAATGAAGGTCAAAGGATTGTTATTTTTATTTTTCCTTTTCAAAACTAAACCTAAGGTAAGGATGCTTACAATCAAAAGTGGATGATTGTTATGGTAGGTTAAAAAGTGATGTTAGTGGTAAGCATAGATGAGAACTGATAAATGTTAGACAACTCAATTGCAATTTAAAATGTTGTGAAATTTTTTGTGTAGGTAACATTGCTCTAAAATCAATGAAAATGAACTTCTAATGCTTTTGACCATATAAATGATCAAGACATTCAAGTCAAAGGATTTAAAATTCATGGAATTCAATCTATGCATTCTAAATTTCTATTTTTTAAATCTAAATCCGTGTTCTCAAACGCAATCCAGGAGGATTTGATCACCTCAATCAAACAAAAGCAACCCAATTTCTAAATCTACGAACTCATTCAGCTCAGACATTTTATTCTATTTTTTTGCATTTTCTAAGTTAAATTTATATTGTTATTGAGACATTTAACGGCAATAGAATTTCTTTCGTGTGATAGCTGAGGGGTGTTTCAGCAAATTCTTACACTTGTAGCATGTTGATACATTTTGACAATGGTTACTTGAGGCAGGAGAGGAGTTGAGAAGCTCAGGGTCAATTACCAAGATTTGCCAAATAATTTAGAAATAGAAATAGGCCAGTATTTCTATTGATAATCTAACTCAACTCTTTAAGAAAATTATATCTTTTGCAAATGGAATAGCATATATATATATATATATAATTTTTAAATTACTGAAAAAATAAGTAAAAAATTCACTATTTGGGTGAAAAGAATCCCAATATGGATGAAATTAGAAATAGAAACTCATTTATCAAGTAATGTATCATGTTTAAAGGATGATAAAGTGAGGGATAAAAAATATTTAAGTTATGTTTGGTAACAGTTTTTGTTTTCTATGTTCAAAAACTTGTTTTTGGGAATGTAAAGAAAAAAAGATAGTTTTCTGAAGAAAAAAAATAGAAAATATTAAAATATGTTGTTATTAGGATTTGAATTCTAATGCTAACTCATTAAATGAAACAGACTCATTAAATTAAATGCATTTTTCATTGACTATTAAAAATTAGAAACTAAAAACAACATTTTGCATGATTTCAGTTTCCTTCACAAATTAAGTTTTGAGAACAGTTTTTGTTTTTTGTCTATTTTGGGTTGTCAAACAAGTTTTTTAGTTTCAAAAATAGAAAATTATTTTTGAAAATAGAAAATAAAGGGAAAAAACAGTTACCAAATATACCCTTAGTTTTTTCTCGTATGTGTTTAGTTGGAAGGATGAAAAAGTAAAGAGATGAAAGCTTCTTTAGTTAGTTGAGAATAACAATGGGAGGATGGAAAAAGTTGTTTGCATGAATTTACTATTATATATCTCTATTACATAGTATGATAATATAAAAAGAGTTATTGAGTAAAATTAGAAATACTAAAAAAATAATGTGATTAACTAAAAAAATAATTTGATGAGATTTTTTTTTCTAGAAGACCTTGTTTGTAGAAGGTCTAGGGAAAGGAATAGTTTAGTATCCTCCTTGTTTTATGTTAGATTATATGACTAGGTACGGTTTAGGTTTAACTTAGAGCATCTACATTGGTAGAGCCATAATTTAGCTCTTTGACTCTACCAAAAGTTACTTTAATTATTTTACCTTCTTACTTTATAAAACACCTAGTGGTTTTATTATAACTTTTAACACAATAAAATAATATATCTAATGCAATAAAATGTTTTTTTATTTTTTATTTTTATCTTTGAGCTACAGTGCGCAACTATCTTTGGTTGTGCACTATAGCCAAGAAGCCAAAAAATATTGGCTATATCTTCACCGATGGAGCCTCACTTTTGCATTTGGTGGTGTTAAAAATAGCAATATAATTTTTTAGTACTACTAATGCTAATGCTCTTATTAGTTATTATTATTCACTTTTAGTATTAGAATCACCCCCATAGGGGTACTCGAGTGGTGTTGTTATTACTTATTACTTTCAATCCACCACACTATTGGTTAGAGCATTAGTATTGGCGTAGGCATTTTGCTAAAATGCTAAATTTGCTATCAAAATATAGCAAAAGTGGGTTGCATCAATGGTGGTGGTGGTTGTTGCTGTTTATTGTAATAGATATATTTTTTTTATAGTATTGTTTATATTTTTTATTGTGTTGAATGTTAAAATAAAACCATTGATGTTTACTATTTTGTAAAGTGAGTGGTAAAATAGATAAAATAATTTTTTGTAGTGTCAAATCGCTAGTTTTTTTGCACCACCAATACTGATGCTCTTAATGTGGTTTCTTGGGTGTCTCATAGATAAAGCAAAACACTTTGGACAAATTTTGAAACACCGCTTTCTTATATATATTATATGTATCAAATATTACAAATTTAAAAGTGTATTTAATGGCACATTTTTTTTAAAATTTTAAATGGCATTATACGTTGTACACTTTCAAATTTAGAAAATAAAATTTTAAGTGGAATGAACCCTTAAACATCTCCTTCCTTCCACTGGGGCTCCCTCTCTTGCCCAAGAGTGGCTTTGGACCCTCGTTTCTTGGTCAAAAATCAAAACTATACGATAACTTTTTTTTTTTTTTTTTCCTTTTGTAATTGGGTTTTTATTTTTAGAAAAATCATTAATAATTAAAAAAAATAAAAGAATTTTTTAATTAAAATTTATCTAAAATTTAGAAGCTATCTTATTTTCTAAAAAAAAAAATTTCTTTAAATTTGAATTTGCCAAAGAAACATGGATAAAAAAAAACTTTTTTTAAAAATTTTAATTTAAAATGTAAAATTTACTCCCTAAGTTTTGACTAAAACTCATTTTAATCTTTTTACTTTGTTTTCATTTCATTAGTTTTCTCAGTTTTCAATTTATTCAATTTAGGCGTTTCTCTTAATATTGTTAACAAATTATGTAATTAGCTAATGAAAAAATATTTTCACATAAAAAATCAATAAAATATTTTTATCAACTTTATAAATTTTATAGAAATTTTTTTCAATGTGAGAAAAATATTTTTTTATGAAAATAATTTTAATTAAATAGTCGTATAATTATTGCTTTTTTTATAAAAAAATTATCTATTTATTACATTGGTAAAATAATGTTTGCTTGGTCAGATTAAAAAAAAGTAACTTTTTTTTTGGATAGAAAAAAAAAAAAAAGTAACGTCACCAAGCAATAAATAAAAAAAAGGAATACTCATTTTCTTTATTACAATATTATTTCTTTATTACGGTAATACTTGGTTTTAAAACAAAAAAACAAAAACCGGTAGGTCCGGTACAACCTTTTTATATTCAAAGTTTCAAACACAACATTGTTTCTGTCTTAAACCCTCTCTCTCTCTCTCTCTCTCTCAGTTGCTACCTTTCTCGATCTTGTAGTTTCTTTAACATCGGAGGCCGAGGATTTCTCAGATCTAATTCCGGTAAGTGTTTTTTCTTTCATGAAACCTTAACAATATTACGGTAAATGTTTTTTCGTGTTCCTGATTCAGTTGGGTTTTTTTACTTCTAAACCCTAATTCTATTATTCTGGGACCTCTGGGTTTTCTAAATATATTTTATTTTTTAGGTTAAAATCATTTTATTTAAGCAATGCTATTGATTTAATGAGTAATGTGTTGGGTATTTTTTTTTATATTCATATTTTATGTTCTTGGTGAAATAACATAATTGACCTGAACAAGTTTTGGGTATTTTGAATCTAGTATTACAGTTCATTCTTATTTGCTTTTGGATTTACTTTTTTTTTTCTTTGTTAATTCGAATTGGGTATTGCTTTATTTATTTATTGGTAACTTACGCAAACTGTCATGTTCTTGAGTCTGTAACCTGGCCCTCCATCCCATTATTATGGTAGGAGGATGTGCATTTTGTGTTAAGAGTTTAGTGGCAAGATGGTATGTGAATCAAGTGTGTTGTGTGCGCTATAAAGTATGAAATTTGAGCAATTTTTTCGCCATGAGTTTCACTAGATATGCATGTGCATTGTTTTTTAATTATATAGCATTTCTTATTTTCAAGCTCATATTCTAAGAATGATTTTGCTCTCTTAAAATGATTCGGACATAACCCACTGTATTTTTGTCTTAGATCAGTGAGTCATTGATTACTGTCATTAGGAGATAAGTCATTCATGCGAGTATTAGAGATTGAACACCATTTTCTTATGCATTCATTGTATTAATTATGCAGGTGATATCACTGCAAACACTGCGGTAGAGGCTTATTTCTTGTAAGTTACCACTTATCCTAATCGTTAGTCTATTATTCTATAGAAAAGCACCGCTCCTCTAACTTTTTCATACTTTCTTAATTTTACAAAGCTTGCTGCCTGATGGTTTTGTATTTTGTTAGATTAATTTCACAAAAAACTAGTTTGGTAAGTTAATAAAATTCTATAAGAATTATATCTAAACTAGTTTAGGACACATCTTTACCTATAGTTGGTGCCTAGATTGCCTATTGTTGCTGATAGGCAAATTTTTACTCATTAAAAGAATGAGGTTCATTTGGCGCCACTTTCAACTGTAAAACACAACAGAAACTTAGGGCAATGTGGTCCAACCTAACTCAATTGGCATCTCCTCCCTTTATACATTCTAGGTGGAGGGTGAGGTGGGTTCAAGATTCATTGGGCGTGTGTGTAACTTGCCAATTAAAAAAAGCATTTTTGAATAAGTGTTTCTATATATAAGATAATAAAATACACATCAACATCAAAGGGGTTTGAGGGATAACCCTGTGGTTCCATCCTTTCTTGTGGTGCTTGGGCACTATGGTTCAAATTCCACCAGCCCCCTCCCCCTCTTTACCTATCCAAAAAAAAAAAATGTACACATCAACATGAAGGTTTATTTATGCTTCAATTGAAGTTGTGGGTTCAAGATTCATCGGTTGCATGTATAACTTACCATAAAAAAAATGAATATTTGAATAGGTGTTTCTATCTATAAGATAATAAAATACACATCAACATGAAAGGGGTTCAAGAGATACCCTGGTGGTTCTAGCCTTTCTTGTGGTGCTTGGGCACTGCGGTTTAAACCCACCAGCCCCCTCCCCCTCTTTACCTATGCACATCAACATGAAAGCTATTTATGCTTCCATTAATTTCCAAGTGTGCCATCTATAAGATAATAAAATGCATGAAAAGGGTTTGAGGGATACCTAGGTGATTCGAGCCTTTCTTCTAGTGTCTAGGCACTGTGGTTCAAACCCCACTAGCTACCTCCCCCCTCTTTACCTATCCAAAAAAATTGTACACATTAACATGAAGGCTATTTATGCTTCCATTAGATGGTACACATGTTCATGCGGTGGAAGAAAGGGCAATACAACCCAAAATGTGATGGTTGTATGTGACGCTAATATTCTATTCTCATTTGTCTTGATGAGACGGGAAAGTTAGCAAACAACACACATTTTTTATGTAATTTGTAAACCATAATTAAACTTTCTGAAGCCACCACCAAGTTCATAATTGGTTGGTCAATTGTTGGTTACAATGATATCTTTTGTGTGTGAATGTGAAAGTACTATATGATATATTTATTTATTTTATGGGGAAATGCTATCTAGTTGATTCTAGATACCCCATGATGAAAGGCTATATGCAACCACAAGGGATCTAACACACCATCTTGCAGATATTTGATGAAGAAGTGGAGGACAAGAGGATCAAGAGGCATACAAGAACATATTCAAAGACTTGTTGCATCTACTACCATGGCTTTTCATAATTATATCAAAATATATGATAAGAGGTTCAAGTGATAGCCCAGCCATACTGGCATCATTTTATGGTGCCCATGTCTGTGGTTTGAATCTCCTCTCTCACTTCTCTACTTAGAGCTTTGCTCTTTGCCATTGTGATCCTCTGTCTTTTCCTCTCAGGACGTCTGGCTTAGAAAGTAGCTTTTTGCTTTGTTTGTGGTAGTATTGAAATGAATTGGTCATTTGTTGATGTTATTCTGATTGATTGTAGTTTGATTTGATTTTTTTTTTATTGTAATTTTCTCTTAGGGGCTATGTTCTCCCTAGCATATACTCTCTGTAAATATTTTATTATCAATATACCATGTTTATATATATATATATATATATATATGAACATGGATTATTGGTAAATATATATTTTTTGATACAAGATAGAAATTTTACTATATCTTAATCTAAGTGTATATGTGTGTGAAACTCCTTCCTGGGGACTTGAATCCCAGTCCTTGCCCCCACACTCCATAAGCACTTATACTTGTGGAGTGACCCGATGGGTGTGTGATGGTATTGGTAAATACTTGATTTTCTTTTTTGTTCGATCTTTTGATCTCATTTAAAAGTATTGAATATCAAATTAACTTAGGAATAGTGATGTGGGACAAGGGGAACAAATAAAACCTAATATATAACTCTTAGGGTAGATCTGGATAGCTTGGGTTTTAAAGAATTAGTGTTAGGTTTTTGTGGGGAATAAGCTAGAAAATAATAGGGCTTATGGGGTTTCCAAGGGAGTAAGGCTTAGTGGGGTTTAGGGATGAAACAAAGGAGAACAATTAAGTTTTGGGCGGCTGTTCCTGTTCTGTTGTGAATAGTAAATAAAGTAAAAGATAAATTCTAGGTATCACACTTAATGGCATTTTTGGAAGTTTGGAAGTAGAGGAGAGTAGATGGGAGGAGAGTAGTGGAAAGGAAAGTAGACGAGAATGATTATTTTTCATCTTGTTTGGATGTTTTTAAAATTAAATAAGGGGAGGAGAATAATTAGATTTTTCATAGTTTGTAATCTTGTTAACATGATAAGGGTATTTTTGTGGGGAATAAGCTAGAAAATAATAGGGGTTATAGGGTTTCCAATGGAGTAGGGTTTAGGGATGAAACAAAGGAGAAAAATTAAGGTTTGGGCGGTTGTTCCTGTTCTGTTGTGAATAGTAAATAAAATAAAAGATAAATTCTAGGTATCACACTTATGCCATTTTTGGAAGTTTGGAAGGAGAGGAGAGTAGAGGGGAGGAGAGTAGTGGGAAGGAAAGTAGACGGGAATGGTTATTTTCCACCTTATTGTGATGTTTTTAAAATTAAAAAAAGGGAGGAGAATAATTAGCTTTTTCAAAGTTTGTAATTTTGTTAACATGGTAAGGATAAATTTGGTAATTCATTTGATCAAACATTTTTATGCACTACTCTTCCTTCAAATATCTCCAATTTGGGAAAATTAAAATTGAGGGATTAGAGCCCCTCCAAATCCCTTTCTCTCATCCCTTAAAAAAATCCAAATAAGGTAATTTAACTCTCTCCCTCCCTCTACTCTACTTTACTCTACTCTACTCCCCTTTACTTTCCATTTATCCAAACAAGCTATTAAGGAAGACCCTTTAAATCGGCCTCGAAAGCATCGTAAACGTTTGGTGAAATATCTTCCATCCAAACTAACAAATGATGACATAAAATCGCTCTCCTTGGTAAAGAATGAGCAACTTTGTTACAATGCCTACACATATGTGAAAAAATACAACTTTGGAAACATGAGGCAAGGTACTTTACATCCTCGGCTATGTGACCAAATTGGGCCAAGGAGTGGTTGTTGCTTTGAAGCGTGTCGACAAGAATTGCACAATTTTGTTAACCCTCATCTCAATTGCAAACTCAAAAGCCCTTCACTTTTTTTAATCCGTCATTGTCTTCTTCTTCTTCTTCTTCTTCTTCTTCTTCTCTCTCTCTCTCTCTCTCTCTCTCTCTCTCTCATATGCCAGGACCTCCATGAAGACTCTCATTATGTGTTTGATGAAAAGAAAAACTGAGAGCTTTGCAATGTATGCTTTTTGAGATTGAGTCTTGACATGAGTGGGTGGGAGACAATACAACTTTACAAGTGAATTGATATAAGGTTTTTCTATACAAATTTCACTGAATAAAATTAGATGTCTTTTATAAGGATTTCCATTCCACTGGAAATTTAGAGGAAAGACTGTATTTTGAAAGACAAGTACAAGAAAAAGAAATACTCGGATGTTCATGTCCAACTATAATTGCAATTGACAATTTGACATGCATAATCCATCCAAGTAGTCACTTCCAGTCTGAGATAATGGCTATGTGGATGCGCAGTCCTGTCCAATGGCTTGTTGTAGATTTGAAGTTGTCTTTGTCTTCTTTTTCTTCAACTTTTTTTTTTCTCTCGCTTTATCTCGCTGTCATAATTATTAGTTAATTTTTAACCATTGAATCTATTACAAATTAATGGTTCAAAAAAGGTGTAACTGTTACAAAGTTACACTAGGTGTAACTTGAATTCATTTTCAAATTAATTATTACAAATTTAAAAATGTCTTTAATGCCACATTATTTAAAATTTAAAAGATGTGCGTTATTGTACATTTTCAGATCTAGAAAATAAAATTTTAAGTATGATTTTCTCCATCTTGTTCCTCAATTTCAATATGTGGGCTTCAAAGGGTCTCTTGCATCTTTGTTCACTTTCATTTGTTAGACATGTTATCTTTTCTTCTTTCTTAACCAATTTTCAACTTTTTATTATCTTTTCCTTATTGTTTTTTTTTTTTTCAAAAAAAAAAAAAAACGCAAAAACTTTGTGTGGTTTCCATTAAAACACAAAATCAATTTGAGGTATCAATGTTCTCTCAAAAAAAAAAAAAATCAGTTTATTTTAGTGGGATGAACTTTTAAATATCTCCTCCCTTTTGGATTGGGTCTCCCTCTCTTCCCCACACTATTTTAAAATCAGATTGGTTAGTTGAACTAGTTCAATTTAGGGTCCGTTTCGGTTCAGCTTAGGGTTCTTTTGGAAACATCTTATTTAGTTGAAATTGAAATTTTTTTGTTAAAAGTGTAGAAAAAAAAGTTAAAAGTTAACTGAATATTATAATGAGACCTATAAATAATATTAAAAAGTGCGAGACCCATAAATAGCACAAAAAAAAAAGTTATAAACTAAAATAAGCTGAGTATTAGAATCATTCCTGTAAAAACCGGTAAAAATTAGGAACATCTCTCTTCTTTAAAATCATGCTTGCCCAAGAGATGGTTTTTTTTGGCCCTTCCTTCCTTTGTCTTAAAGTCAATATATATTTATTTTTAAAAAACTGTTATTTTCAAAATACAAATCTATAATTCTCATGAGTTTCTAATCCAAAAATAATATATACACTACTTCAAGGGGGGCCAATAAATATAAAAACTTAACCTTGGGGCCAATGTTATGTCATCGAGGACCCCATTTCCCTTCCTATCCATTATAGGACTTTTTCCCTTCGGTCCCTTTTCAAAAGTCAAAACTTGATGATAAATAATAAGCCTTTCTCACAGTACTACTCTAGTCTTTAATTGCATGCAACTTTGATAGAGAATGAGAATTACAAAAACCCAACACTAGTTAGTTGATTCTAGTAGTGGAACAATGAAGTAATAAGAAAGAATGCTACAAAACAGTCATGTTTTGGCTGTTAATAAGCTGAGAAGGCTCCACCATTGGGCCGATAATAGCTTGATTATCTTGTGTTAGGATCCTACACTAATTGAAATGGTTTTAGAGAGATCAAAGCGTTAGAGAGTTGGACAAGAAAAGTAAGGGACCTGTTATTGCTTGATTCCTCGGTTGCTTAAGGCTTGTCATGGAAATTTTAGTACATGAAATTGAGGTCAGGTTGTAGACTAGTAGTTGGCCTGTTGTATAATGCAGCAGAAAGTATGGGCAATTGGGTCAGTGTCACTTATGATTTATCTACTTTCCCTGTTTTGTTCTGTCACTTAAACTGTTATTGGTTCCTCTTTGGAAGTTGGAACTCAAAAACAGGAAATATTTATTCCCACATCACTGTTGAATTTATTTTCATGGAACAAATGAGTCTGCTCATATGTGTTGAGTTTGCATACTCTAAGATGGACTTGCTAGCAATCTGAATGGAAATTTTTTTAATTAACAATCTTGAAGCAAATTAATTTTCTGGAACAGTCCCTCCAGAATTTAGGAATTCGGTTAACTTAGAAACCTTGTAAGTTCTAAGCCATTTTTGTTACTTGTATGTACTAGTCAATTTATCTTTCTGAATGTTGATTCGCCTATTTGAGCTGAATCCGCAATTTTGTGTTGCCGTTGCTCTGTTTGTTCTGGTTTGCTGATATGTCTGCTAGTTGTAACTTTGTGTCCATGAAAGTTTTCTGAATTATATAAAATAAAAAAATAAATAAATAAAACTTTCAATTGATTAGTAACAAGCTCCTAGCTTTTTGACTGCTCACTAACAACTCAGTAGTTAGTCACATGCTCATATGAATTATTATATGTGCTATTAGCAAATTAGTTATAGGTATATACATAGCAATATCCCCCATTTGCTATCATCTAGCGCACATATATATCTAATGCCTACTACACAACCTTAACCAATGCCAAACTGCACACTGCTGCAATGCTCCACTGGTACTACAACACAGCTCCAGGCTATAATTATGACTGTTAGTAATGCTTTATTGGGCTCCAGCGCCATATAGCAACAGTAACTTGGCATCACAGAAACTTAACAGTTGAAGTTTCATGACACTTAAATCACTTGAACACTATGCACTTGCTATAGGACACTAGCAAGGCACGGTACTAACATGCTCCATTGAGCAGCAGAAGCAGCATGCACAGCAAATTGCACACACATGAGCTCACTGCAGCAGTCACTAACACAGCATACAGCAGCACAGCAGAATCAGGGCACTTACACACTGGCCTCTCAGCCCAATCAGCAGCGTCAATAGCACAGCACCAGCATTAAGCATGACAGTAAGCTAAGCTAATGTTTCATAGTAGACACAACCTTAGCACAACAGCTCATTAGGTTCCTAACATCATTGTAGCTGCCAATAATAACATGGATAAGGCCTGCCAATGACAGCTTTGAAGAGAATAAACAAACAAACAATGTGGAAATGAATTCTACTTATAATTACTTGTGAAAATAAATTCTACTTCAAATTACTTGCCATGTGACACAAATTACTTTCCATGTGACACAAATTACTTTCCATGTGACAAAATGACAGACAAAAGTTTTTCCCTGGGAGAGCCAGGATCATTGCTGAGCTGATGGATACTAGAAAGCTTTTTGAGTGTGAATTGGATGATGTCTACAAGTTCCATAGAAAAGATGCACAGAAAATGACAAGGTAAGTATGGCAACATGTATTTGCATAATCATGATTTTTTTTTCATTAAGTTTTACGTTATTACATACCACAAAAACTTCTCTTCTCATATGAGATTTTCTTTAACAGGATAGCATCCCAATACTCAAGAGCAGCCAATGATGCATATCGAAGAGGTGATTGTGTTTCCGGTCATCATTACTCGTTGATGGCTCGAGAAGCACAATTCGTTGCTAACTGTCTCAACGCTAAGGCAGCCACGAAAATATTCAAATATGTAAATAGCACAGAAGACTTATGGAAATTGGATTTGCATGGTCTTCATGCAAATGAAGCCATTCAAGCTTTGCATTGCCGTCTGCAACAAATAGAATTATCAGGGCAGAGGCCAAAACCATTAGAGGTCATCACGGGGAGAGGTAAACACAGCCAAGGAGCTCCTGTCATTCCAGCAGCTGTGAGGAACTACCTTAAGGAATGGAAATACCATTTTTATGATTTGCGAGCAGGGGCGATAGCAGTTCGGCCCAAGTTTGTAGAACGCTAAAGTGAAGAGAAAAAAGCTAAAGGAAAAAAGGAGGAGTTGTGATAAAGCCTTGATAAGGTGCCAGCCTCAGTAAGGGGAATTTATTCATCAATGAACCAAGCAGTTTCTGAAATTCCTGTTCCTGAAACCACTACTGATGGTGGTTCTCTGAGTGGAGCAGTTGAAAAAACTGATGACAGGGTGGTTACGGATGATGTCAGGGGTACTGAGAATGTTCCGGCTGTTTTTCGGGCTCACATAGTACTCTGCAATATATTATTGTGCAAATGAGTTGGACAATTCTTCTCGGACTGCAAACAAGCATCCCAAACTTGAAAAAGATTCTTGCTATTGCTTTTGCTGTGAATAAGTTGGTCTTTGTGGTGGTCTTGCTTTGTATTGGTCTGCAGATGTGGATCTTACAGAATTATCTTATTCTCAGTCTCATGTTGATACTGTTATAACTGATGTTGGAGGTGCTTTGTGCTTTACTGGTTTTTATGACCAACCGGATTCCTCAAAACATAAGGAGAGTTAGTTGCTGTTAAGGCATTGCATGGAATTCAGTCTTTGTCATGGTTATGTGCAGGTGATTGTAAAGAACTCTTGGGGCCTCATGAAGCTTTGTAGGTGCTGTTAGACCATCATGGCAATATAAATCATTTAGGAGAGTAATGAAGGATTGTGCTAAGTCTGAGTTGGACTTTAGAAGCTCCCCTTTCACTTGGTGTAAAAATCATTTTGATTCTACTTATACTTGTGCTCGCCTGGATAGAGCATTGGCTTCTGCCTCTTCAATTGAGATGTTTTCTTCTACTGTTGTTGAGCATGTTCCTTCAACTGGTTTAGACCACTCTGTTATTTTTATTTGTCTTGACTCTGGTCCTTCAGAAATGTACAAGGAAGCCTTTTGGTTTTGAAATGGCTTGGTTATCTAATCCAAGTTGTGAAGCACTAATTGAGGAGGTGTGGACTTTTGTGAATGTGATGGGCAGCCCCTTGTAGAGCATTTGTGAACATTTGTAGGCCTGTAGAAGATGTTGGCAGAGACTTCGCTTTGGTAATTTTTACAATCAAATTTGTACAGGACATCAAGAACTTCAGGTTATTGATCACTCTCCCAATCCTGTGATTGGTGTGCAAGCTAACACTTTAAAGAAGCAGATTGAGGACTTTTTGGATAAAGAAGAAACAATATGGTGCCAGTGCTCGAGGGTGAGAGACGATATGAGTAGAGCTTACACACGTCCAACCCCATTCAACCAGGTGTATCCCTGATATTGCACTCTCTCTCTCTCTCTCTCTCTCACACACACACACACACACACACACGCCCATACAGACATGCATATATAACATTTTATATGAATTATATTTTTATCTCAATGAAAATAATCTAGTCACAGTGCAAACAAAAAATTAATCATTTTACTTTACTAATGAATATCTTTATATAAAAGAAAAATTATAACAGAAAAAGTAATAAAAATAGATGAATAAAGCATAGACTTCCATTCGATTTATTGGGTGAAATCCATGTTCCAATTACAACAATAACCAGAGAGACATATAATTTTAAGACCCACCCATGCAGGATGATTTCTGAGTTACAGGTGTTAGACATGGTTTTGTCATCTTTGCACCTGGTACCATCACAATGTGCTGTACTAATGCTATATATCTCACTCCTAGTACTTTTTTTTCATCACAAGGCCATCCGATATCCCATACAACATTCTTTACCTTTTCTTCAATCACCTTACTAAATTGAATCAAAACAACAAAATTCTATTAAAGTTTAGCTTTATCTCAGTCCCTTGAAG
The DNA here is from genome assembly GCF_040712315.1 of Castanea sativa. Lineage (NCBI taxonomy): Eukaryota > Viridiplantae > Streptophyta > Magnoliopsida > Fagales > Fagaceae > Castanea > Castanea sativa. The sequence goes on along the minus strand of NC_134024.1, from coordinate 25,001,986 downwards.
AATGAGGCCACCCTTCCAGTCACCATCTTTGACCTCCAAAATGCTCATTTCAAGTTCCCCACGATCTTCTCCTGATTCATTGAAGAACTCACCCAACTCAGTCTCCAGCCACCCATCTACTCTCTCCTTGGGATACTTAAGGCCATCCAGTTCCTCGTTTTCTCTAGGCTGTGGCTGTGGTGCGTGAAATCCCGTAATGCTGCTGCAGCAGCTGTTAAAAAACCCAACTTGCATTGGTAATATCTGGTATCACAGCCTCCACCCTCTTTCTGCATACAAATAGACAGACTGCTTGTGAATTTCTCCTCCAACAAGTCCAAGCACGGCCTCAATAGGTTGGATTTCAAATCCATATGACGCTGTAGTTGTCTTGAACTCAAGGTAAGCTGTATAAAGTGTGGCCAGGGACAGCATACAAGTGTTAATCCTGCCACAGATTTCCAGCCAACACACACTGGTAAGTTCAGCCACATTAGGGAACCTGTTTAATTTGTGCATGTAATTGAAGAAATCATCTAATCATATAGAGCACCTATGCTGCCTGAGTAGTTGCCTTCTTGGGCTCAAAAAATAAATTTGACAAAACTTTTATAAAAAAAAAAAAAATTAACACTTTAAAAAATTGTACATAAGTTAAATGAACCCTATAAATTGGCACAAAACTCTGTCAACAAATGCTGAGTGCTTATAATAATAGTTACATGATATATATATATATATATATATATATATATATTTAATTATGAGTAAAGCTTTATGATCATGTTGAGTTGTCTTTCTAAGAATGATGGTGCAGAAGTTAGGCTTTGGTGAGAGCTGGATCAATTTGGTTCTGGAGTGTAGCCTCTACTCCTACATACTTGGTTTTAATCAATGGTTCTCCAAAAGGTTTTTTCAGTTCTAACAGAGGATTATGCCAAGGTTACCTTATCTCCCCATATATCTTTCTTCTTTGTGCAGGACTATCAAGCCAATTAACACAATCTTAGCAAGCCAAATGCTTATCTGGAGGTGCTGCTAGTTGTGGAGGTCCTTGTTTGAGTCATTTATTCTTTACAGATGATTGTGTAATCTTTAGGAAAGCATCAAGTCCGACTTGTGATGAGATTCTTTGTGTTTTTGGCTGTTAGAAACTGTCAGGTCTGGTTGTTAACAGAGCAAAAACCCAAGTTTTCTTCAGTTCAAATGTGCAACAATCTGACTGATTTATTTACAACTCTATTAATTGGTAGAAACAGATAGTTTTGATCGTTATTTGGGGTTCCACCTTTTCTTGGTTGCTCTAGACGTGCTGCATTTGAAGATTTAAAATCCCAAGTTTCGAGTAGACTATATGGTTGGAAGGAGAAGAATCTGCCTATTGTTGGGAAGGAAGTTTTGATAAAGTCAGTCATACAAGCCATCCCTTCCTATGTTATGAGTTTCTTCCAACTACCTGTGAGTTTATGTAAGGAACTCACTCAAACGACAGCTGCTTATTGGTAAGGGCAGGAGCACTCAGAACAGAAGATGCATTGGGCTATGGGACAACTTATGTGTTGCTAAATGCAATGGTGGATTGGGTTTCAAGGAGCTGCAATCTTTTAATCTTGCTATGTTGGCTAAGCAAGGGTGGAAAATTTTGAATGATCCAGACTCAATCTTAGCAAGAATTTGGAAGATCATGTAATATCCTCACTGTTCTTTCCTTCAAGCCAAGTTGGGTCATGCTCCATCATATACTTGGCAAAGTGTATTAGCTGGAAGGAAAATACTAAAACAGGGATTGTGTGGGAGGATTGGAAATGGGGAGACTGTATTTTCAAAGATAGATGGCTTCCTGCTGCTGAATCTCATCAGATACTATCACCTGAAGTTACTTTCATCCTGAAGCTAAGGTTGCTGAGTTGATAGATATGGATACTCATTTCTGGAGGCTTGATCTTTTAAGGCAGTCATTTATGCCTCATGATATTTAGAATATTCCAACAATCCCATATGTTTTAGTATTGTTTGGAGTTGAAGATAGAAGTTCTGGTGCGGGAATCTTTGTCTAATGCTGAATCCTCCTCAACTGGCTTATTGTTGAAAGTAAGAAGGGATGCACTCAGGACAAGAGCAAGCATAAAACCAGAGTTGAAGAAGAGAGCAGTGATCAAGCAAATAAAACACGGAGTGACTGGGCTAGTGCAGAGCTGCTAGACTTGATTGAAGCAGTCCCTTACCATGAACAGTTCATTCACACTTTTGAAGAAGCAATGCCATGTGGATAGAAGAAGCAGTTACAGAGTTTAGTCAATGTACACATGGTCTAATAGATAGGATTTTTGTAACAGATTTTCCCTCCAATTACAGAGTTAATTACTTTCTTTACTTGCTTAGATTGTATATATAGGAGTAGTTTTGTATTATTTCATTCATTGGATTCTTTTCATCAATCAATAAGATCAGAAGTTCTATTTAGAGAGAGAGGTCTAGAAATTTATACCTACTGAGCACGAGCTTATGAAATTAGAGTTGGCATCTACTTGTGTGTGTGCAAGGGAGCTTTACCAGCGAAAGACAACTTGCAACGTTGAAAGATCCTTATGGTGAGTACCTGTGAACATTGAAAGGCTCATCAAGAAACCTATTCATGCATGTGCACATTATTGTGAATATCACCAAAAAGTAAAAATCATGAGCATTGTTGATACCAGACTTTATCCGGCCCTAAATTTAGCTGAAATTTTAAGATTTAAATTAAGAATTTGGTGGACTTAAAAGACCATAAAGTTCTCTTCAAAATTATTGTTTTTTAAAACAAAAATCATGCTTGAATTGGGCAAGTTATTGTAAAAATGTGAAAATTATCTCTTTGAATCTTTCATAAAAAAGGATGTATTTTTGGCATGATTTGATTTGGATACGTGCTAGAAAGACATTTTGATTCTTAAAATTACTTGATTTTTCTTTGAACACATGTCATTTTTTGAAGATTCATTTAGTTTTCTGTTTTATTGGGTGTATCCAAATTAAATTAGGTCTTTTTTATTTATTTATTTATTTATTTTTTATGTTGTGCTAATCTTCAATCAATTGTTACATATGAAGGGTCAAGTTCAGGCCATGTGGCAATCTATGATGGGGTTAAGTACCAAAGTTCTAGTATGTTCGAGAGATATTTCCAAAATCAATAGTAGAAAGCATCAATGATATGAAGAAAAAAAAAATTTCTATGATATGAAGTTGAGGAACTTTGGTTTCTCAATAACTGGCATCACGAGAGAGATGTGCTTTCTTTCTTTCTTTCATTGCAGAAAACAGTTTTTGCATTTGCATTTGCATTGAAACCCTCTGATTCTGAACAACACGATATGAACAAAAATTGACAAAAGAAACCATCAGAGAGACCCTCTAAATTCATCTCCTCTCTCTCTCTCTCTCTCTCTCTCTCTCTCTCAACTTAACTCAACAACAGCTTTAGTAATTAATAAAAATACATCTTCTTCATATTCATATCTCATGATCTCAACTACTACTACTACACTTCTCTCAAATCCCTAGACATCACGGGATAATTAAAATTAGAATATAAAAAAAAAATTAATAATAAAAAAAACCAAGAGATTTTTTTTTGGTTGTTATATAATCGGGGCCTACATGGATCCAATTACACACGGAAAAGAAAAGGAAAAATTTATAGAACTACCCCTGAATCCAGGTGGCTTGACCATTCCACCATTCTTCATAATTATTCTCATCCTCTCAACATCTCCCCACCTTCCAGCATCAGCATATATGTTTAAAAGCAAGAGACATAGTACCCATAATAACTTGGGTCTAATTCAAACAGTTTTCTAGCAGATATCTCACCAAGCTCAACATTTTTGTGAATCCTACAAGCCCTAAGAAGGGACCCCCAGACTACAGAATCAGGCTTCACCTTCATCCCCTTGATCAAATCATAAGCCTCACTAAGATGACCAGTATGCCCTAGAAGATCAACCATGCATGCATAATGCTCCACCCCAGGTTCCACACCAAATTCATGATTCATGGAGTTAAACCAATGCCAGCCTTCTTTTAAGAGACCAGCATGACTGCAAGCAGTTTGAGACAAAAGTGACATAATTTGGTTTGATCCCAACCCTAATAGTCTCATATAATACTTCCAAAGCTTCTGTGGCTTGGCCTTGCATTCCATAACCAGCAATCATGGCAATCCATGACTTCACATTCTTCTCCTTCATGTTATCAAATGCTTTCCTCGCCATTTCAACTCTCCCACATTTGCAATTATAAAACTGGAAAGGCTAAATAGAATTGAGAGAATTTTATTGATTAAGAGTTCATTACAAGAAAAATGAATTGAATTAATAAATACAACACTAGATGCTCTGTTTATATACATAGAGAACTGTAACTAAATCTATAATTGGTGCCAAAATCAGTTATTTGAATATTCTAGAAACTATACACGTGGCTAGCTTGAGTAACTAAGTCCTGGATTTGTGGAACTGACTCCCTCAACGATCCTGGATGAAGACTTCATGATGTGGCATGGCCTCAAGTAATTCCAGGATTGTTGTGTTAATCAAGTCCTCTAATGCAAGCCTTGTGGTCTGAGTAGTGCACACCTCATCAGCAAATGCTGCATCACTCATTGCCTTCATGCCCTGACCAATGCACCTTGCATCAGCAACTGTTGCACTACCTGCTGCTCTTATGGCTTTGCTAGTGCATCCCTCATTAGCAAATGTTGCACCACTAGCTACCTATGTGACTTGAGGCATGCAACATTGCTTAACACTTTTAACACTCCCCCTTAAGAGCATAACTCTTGCCTTTTGTTCTTCTAAACCTATATGAGGAGACTCTACTTTAGAAGCAAAAATATTGATAAAACCCAGCCTTTTGGTCAACCTTAAAAAGCTTTCCACTCCTAAGGCTTTGGTGAACACATTTGCCAATTAATTCTTAGTTGAAACATAGAAGGTTTTAAGTGCACCATCAAGAATCTTGTTTCTCACAATATGGCAGTCAGCTTTTATGTCTTGACCTCTCATGAAACACTGGATTTGTTGCTATATGAAGTGCTGCCTGGTTGTCACAGTACATCAACACATGCTTATCATGTTTGACATGTACATCAACACCTGGTCAAGGAACACCTTGACCAGGTGTTCCTTTTATGTATTGAAGTACTCTAGTGGCTGCTTTCATATGTGGTGCTCTAGGTTGAGCCAAGAATTGGCTAAGCCTATGCACTGCATATGTGATGTCTAGCTTGCTCAAGGTCGAGTACATAAGCTTCCTAATAAGCCTTTTGTACTGTCCTGGATTGAAAAGTAAATCCCCATTGCCTTTAGACAACTTCAGTTGCTACTCCATTAGGGTTTGAACTGGTTTACACCCTTTCATACCAGTTTCTTCAAGAACTTCTAAGGCATACTTCCTTTGGGTTAAGCTGATCCCAGTCTTATTTCTTGCAATTTCTAGACCCAAAAAATATTTGAGTGATCCCAAATCTTTAATCCCAAACTTCTGATCTAATACAGACTTGAGAGAGACAACACAAGCATGATCATTGCTAGTGATTACCATGTCATCAACATAGACAAGTAAAGCAGTGAACAAAGACCTTTTGCTATGCACAAATAAGGAGGGATCAGCCTGAGATTGAACAAAACCAAGCTTCTTTATTGTGGCTGACAGCTTTGTGTACCATTGCCTAGAGGCCTGTCTCAAACCATAGAGAGACTGAACCAATTTACACACCCTAAGAGCAGCTGAAGAGGCAGAAACACACTCCCCCTTACTGTGAAAACTAGGTGGCAATGTTATATAGACCTCTTCATCTAAATCTCCATGGAGAAAGACATTATTGATGTCCAATTGGTGTAGAGGCCACTGTCTGGCAGCAACAAGAGCAAGTAAGACTCTCACTGAAATTGTTTTAGCAACAGGATAAAAAGTTTCTAGGAAATCAAGTCCTTCCCTTTGAGTATACCCCTTAGCAACTAGCCTGGCCTTAAACCTCTCAACATTTCCATCAGGATTGAGTTTGACTTTATAAACCTACTTGCAGCCAATGGGAGACTTACTAAGAGGCATGGTAGTCACATCCCAAGTGTGATTCAGTTTAAGGGCTTGGATTTCCTTGTCCATAGTAGCCCTCCAAAGTGGATCCTAAACAGCTTGGGAAAAACTGATAGGTTCTTTGGGACTAAAACTAACTGCTAGCAAATAAGAATGATAGCAAGGCTCCAAATGGGAATAGGTAAGACAGTGAGCAAGATCAAAAGGGGCACCAGTTGCAATAGTAGCACAAGCATAGTCCTGCAAATAAGCAGGAGGTCTGACATCCCTGGTGGACTTTCTAAGAGGCACTGGAGGCATTGAAGCAACTGGTGAAGGTGAAATAGGTACCTATTTAGAATTAGACACCTGGATAGGACTAGAAGAAGTAGCATGAAAAGGTAAAACAATAGGAATAGGTTGAATAGAAGCAGAAGGAACATCATCAAAACACAAGAGCGTAGAGTCAAAAATGCAAACAAGAGTAACAAACTATCAATACCAGTTGAGCAAGAAGCTTCAACAGCAGAAGGAATAAAAGGATCTGCAAGATAAGGTGAAACAGAAGCAAAAGGGAAAGAATGTTCATGAAAAACTACATCCCTAGAGATGAAGACCCTATTAGATGAAAAATCAAGGACCTTATACCCTTTAACCCCAAAACGATACCCCAAGAAAACACACTTAACAGCCCTAGGTGCAAATTTAGACCTATGATTTGAAAGGGTGGAAACAAAACATAAGCAGCCAAACACTTTTAAATGTGCATAGCTAGGTGGATGACCAAACAACACCTCAAAAGGAATTTGATTTGAAATAGCAGATGAGGGGATTCTGTTGATTAAATAAACAGCAACAAGAATAGCATGACCCCACAAATGCAAAGGCAAATGTGACTGAAACATGAGAGCTCTTGCCATATTCAAGATGTGTTGATGCTTCCTCTCAACTATAGCATTCTGTTGAGGAGTTTCAACATAGCTTAAATGATGCAAGATGCCTTTCTTAGCAAAGAACTCTTTCATGAAGAATTCAGTCCCATTTTCTGACCTTAAAGTTTTAATTTTCATAGAAAATTGGGTTTCCATCATAGTGTAAAATTGTTCTAAAACAGATTGTGTTTGAGATTTATGCTTTAACAAATAAACCCAAGTGCACCTAGAGTAGTCATCAATAATAGTTAAGAAATACTTGCAATGATCAATAGTAGAGACTGAGAAAGGTCCCCACAAATCACAGTGAATCAACTCAAAGCAAGATTGAGACAAATGAGAACTTTTATTGAAAGGTAAACGTTTTTGTTTAGCAAGTGGACAAATGGTACAATTAAAGTTCTCATCAGAAAGGAAACTAGGTACATCATTTTGTTTTATTGAAGCCAGTTTGGCATTGGACGGGTGACCCAATCTGGAGTGCCAGATTTGAACTTGTGAACTATGTACAGAAGCTGCAATGATAGGTGTAGAAAAATTGCTCTTGTCTAGCAAGTAGAGTCCATTGCTTTCTCTACCCAAACTAAATGTGCTCCAATGAGCAAGGTCATGGATAAAGCATAAGGTTCCAAAGAAAATAAGACAACAAGCAGTGGACTTAACAAGTTGACTGACAGAAATAAGATTGAAACTATATGATGGAACACAAAGAACATTATGAAGGATAAGATGTTCTGAGATTTTTACAATGCCAATATGAGTGACAGAGGCTACTTCTCCATTAGGCAAATTGACATGTGTGTTTAAAGTAGTAGTGATAGTTGTGAAACAAGCAATGGAATGTACCATATGGTCAGTAGCCCCTGTATCTATGACCCAATCAGTGGCATGTAAGACTTCTTTATTAACTAGTTTGGCAGAAAAAATAGAATGTTTCAAGGAAGGAGTGAAATGAAGCAATGAATTGATACCTGACATGGTGTCAACAAAGGTGGAATTAGCACTCTCAGAAGGTGTAATAGATATGGAAGGCACACCAGTTGCAGCAGGTACACCAGGAGCTCCAGAAAGCATACTAAAGACAGCAACACTTGTACTAATATTTGCAACATGGTGAGAAGTACCTTGATCAGCTCTAGAATTGAAAAGAGCAAGCAATTTCTCACACTGTGCCTTAGAAATAGGACACTGAGTAGCTGTGTTAGAACGAACCTCAACAACTTGACCTTAAGGATAAGTCACTTGGTTAGCATTAGAATTAGGCTTGCCTTTGTGCTTATACCCTGGTGGATACCCGTGAAGCTTGTAACACTTGTCCATAGTGTGTCCAAGCATGTTAAAATGAGTGCACAAAGGCCTCTCCTTCTTAGGACCACCTCTATTACCTGAATTCCATTTGGTATTGGCATACATTGCCACTGAGTTAGGTTTAGATGTGAAGGCAGCACTATGACCAATGCCTTTGTGAGATTCTTCTTGGAGAACCAGAGCATACATCTTGCTCATTGAAGGAAATGGCTCGAGCATGAGAATATGACTCCTTATAGTCTCAAAACTCTCATTGAGCCCCATTAAGAACCTTATAACATAGGATTCCTCATGTGCAATGCTCAAAATCTTCATTGCTCCACAAGTACAGGTTGGCAAAGGTTCATAATGAATCAATTGATCCCAAAGCTTCTTGAATTTAGAGTAATACTCAGTCACTGATAATTGGCCTGAGTTATCTGTGAAATTTATTGTTGAAGATTATAACCTTTGGTCCATTTCCTTGAGAGAACACATGTTGCAACTCAAGCCACATCTCCCTCGCAGTCTCTAAATACATGATGCTGCTTGAAACATCAACATGCATGGAGTTGATCAACCAAGAAAGCACTATTGTGTTACAACTTTCCCAATCTTCGTACAAAGGAGAATCAATTTCAAGTTTACCAATCTTGCAATTCACGAATCCTATCTTTTTCTTGGCAGTTAGTGCTAGAACCATAGCCCTAGACCAAGATTGATAATTCTTCATTCCCAACAGAGGTTGAGTGACCAAGATATTTCCTGGATTCTCACTTGCACTAAGGAAAAATTAATTAGGAGAGTTGGTCTCTGTGTTAGATTGAGGAACATGTTGTGTGGATTGATTGTGCGTAGGAACAGAGTCATCTCCTTCAACAGAAGCTATTGATGCTATTCACGAGCTTGAATGAAACTTCTAATGAAATTGGAAAGAAAAACAAGAAATCTTCCAAGATTCAGTGTGAACAAGGATGAACTAAGACTTTGCGAACCAGAATCGAAGAATTTCTCAAGGTAATATCTGTTTGGTAAGCAAGAAAAGTTCGTAATGAAAAAACAAAACTAGCAGATGCTAGTGGCTCTGATACCATATAAAACTGGAAAGGCTAAATAGAATTGAGAGAATTTTATTGATTAAGAGTCCATTACAAGAAAAATGAATTGAATTAATAAATACAACACTAGATGCTCTGTTTATATACACAGAGAACTGTAACTAACTCTATAATTGGCACCAAAATCAGTTATTTGAATATTCTAGAAATTGTACATGTGGCTAGCTTGAGTAACTAACTATTGAATTTGTGAAATTGACTCCCTCAACGATCTTGAATGAAGAACTCATGATGTGGCATGGCCTCAAGTAATTCTAGGACTGCTGTGTTAATCAAGTCCTCTGATGCAAGCCTTGTGGTCCGAGTAGTGCACACCTCATCAGCAAATGCTGCATCACTCGCTGCTTTCATGCCCTGACCAATGCACCTTGCATCAGCAACTGCTGCACTGCCTGTTGCTCTTGTGGCTTGGCTAGTGCATCCCTCATCAGCAAATGCTGCACCACTAGCTACCTGTGTGGCTTGAGGCCATGCAACATTGCTTAACACTTTTAACAGCTATACATGTCAATAAGAGAGGTACCCACAAACACGTTCTACTCCAAGCCCATCTTTGTAACCTAAAATAAGAAGACGAATTGATGTCAAAATTAAACATCTACACTTACCACAAAATCAGTTATATATGTAATGATTGAAACATGCCATTTATGGAAAAGAGGGCTTTAGAATCAAAATTTGAAAAGCTAGCAATAATTTCACGATCTGTAACAAAACTACTACAATGTGAAGTACCTGATCATGTATACATTTCCCCATTTGCAGAGCCCCTGAATTTGCACAGGCCAACAACATGGCCGACAAAGTCACTGCATTATAGCTGAGATCACCATTCTTGAACATTGCATTGAACACTTCCAAAGCTTCTGTAGAAAATCCATTTTGTGCATATATCACAATTAACGAATTCCAAGAAACTGATCCTTCTCAGCCATCCCATCAAACACCTTCCTAGACACACCCAGCTCGCCGGACTTGGCATATGCATCCATCAAAGTATTCCCAACACCCAAATCCCCCACGAGTCCCCTCTTCACCACAAACCCATGAACTCCCTCTGTAATTCCCTTCCCAGATACACAAGAACATTCCGAGAGATCTGAAACCATAGCAACCGAATCAATAAAACCTTTCCCACCACCCCCATTCTCACTCTCCTCAACCAACAACTCTTTGAAAAGCGATAACGCTTCGTGGGCATCGTCGTTTTGGACATAGCCATAAGCCAGTGATCATGGACGTCCATGACACCACATTTCTCTGAGGAATTTCATCAAACAGTACTCTTGCGTCCCTCAACTCCCCACATTTAGAGTACATATCAATGAGAGACGATGACACAAAGAGGTCTGATTCTAAGCCGAACACCAAAGCTTCCTGGTGGGCTTGCTTGCCCGAACAAAGATCGAACAAAGCAGAGCAGGATTTGATGGCACATGGGAAAGTGGAACGGTTTGGTATAAGAGAGAGCTTTCTCATGCACGAAAAGGCACGTAGAGCTTCGACACAGTCACCGCTCCGAGCCAAGTCAGCGATGACGGAGTTCGACGAAGAGACATTGGTTTTGTCTACGTATTTGCTGAACAAAGTTGTGGGGTTGTTGTTAGTTGAATAGTGTTGCTGCAAATTTTCCAATAGAGTACAATAGAGGCTAAAAGTGAGCGAGAGTTTGAAATCGAAACCTTCATTCATTCCTTATCAAAAGAATGGATTTCAATTCTTCGGATTTTGGAGGGACTTTGGTTTCTAATTTACATATTCTTTGTGACGGTTTGCGAGTTTGCATTTTGCAACATTGATAACGACCAAAACATAATGTCGTTTTCCTATTAAAAAAAAAAAAAAATCGTTTTCTAGAAGCCAATTTTGACTTACGTTGATTTGATGTCGTTGACATCAGACAAATGGATTTCAGTTCTAGTTTAATGATTTTTATTTGTTATTTATTCATTTTAACAATAAGTGGAAATACTCAAATCAGTGTTCTTCCAATAACACTCAGGTACAAAATTCTTAACAATTTCTTTTATCGATTGCTTTCCCTTCTACTACGATAATGTTTTTGTATATTACTATATTATCGTGTGACTGCATCTATTATTCCAAATCTAAAATATCTTATACATTTTTTATTTAAAAGAAAAAAGAGATATCTTATAGGGGTTTTAATTTTGTATGCTCCTAATTATTTTTGCAATTCGCATCTTCCATTTTTAGGACAAGAATTCCCCCCCCCCCCCCTCAACTTCTCTAGTACCAAGTACAACCAATGATATGAAACAAAACGAATTTTCCAAAACCACTATAATGAACAAAAAATTACTTATTTTTATTCATTTTCAAGTTATACATTTTTTAAGTCAAGTCATAGACCTTTAAGTAAAATAAATACTTTTAATTTTTATTTTGTTGGGTTAAGATAGCTTGATTTTGATTAATTAATTCAATTACCTACGTTGATTAATTAGGTTTAATTGCATGTAAATCGTGAAGGCACCAACAAATCACCAAAAATACTAAATGCAGCGGGAAAATAAATTTGACCGGGTGATTTTAAAGTCACCACTCCCAAGAATCCATTAATTAACAATCAAGCAGTTACAAGTATAAGGAATCTTACCAACTACCTTGGTCTATCCCGAAATTCTAACCTACAGTTGAACCTTCACTTTAATACCCAATTGGACTTGATCTTGTAATAGCCTCCTTTCCTTTTATGCACAAACCTCCAATTTGTAACTAACACTTTGCACGAATCCTAGTACATGACTAACTCCAGCAACTTAAAACAAATATTGTTGGCTGCAATTTTTTTCACTTCATCAACAATGAAGATCAAGAAGCACTTAGTTACAAAACCTTATGGCGTACAAACGTAGTAGTTTCATACATAGAAAATAAGTCTCTTGGTCTCTGTATCTGTGTGTGATGGCTCTTAAAAAAAGCCTTATATATGTCTAAAGTTGTAAGAAAAGAAACCCTACACAAATGCAAAAGCTTATGCCGAATTTCAAATCTGGAAATTCTGAAATCGTAATTCTTGATCGATCAAACTGTTGTCAAGCTATCTATCAAATTTCAAATTAAGTCTCGATAGCAGATTTCTATCAAACTATCTATTGAGACTTAATAAACAGATTTTCTTCACTTGTTTCTTGGACCAATCTTCATGCCTTTTATACTTGACTTGAACAACATGTTTCTTGAAGTACTAAACCCATCTTAGATCTACCAAATTACAAGTAAAATGCATTTTGTCAAAAGATTAGCCAATTACAATAAAATATGACTAACATATTTAGCTATCCTGTGCATCACATGGGTTAGCAATTAGTATACTATATAATAAAAGTTGGGTTTAGAAGCTGTGGTTGCGCCTAGTGACTACACCAAATTGCAAAAAATTTATTGAATTTCTGTTTGAAAAAATAAATTTAGTTATTTGGTGACACACAACTAATATATCTAAGAGACCTATTGAATAGCAAAAACTAAATTAACGAGCTATATCTTTTCTAATTTAACGTCATGGCCTCCTATTTTTTATTTTATGATCAATTTTTTTTACTCCTTTTTTTTTTCGTATCAACCTTTTTTTTCCCATATCAACTTGTTGGTGCAAACACAATGATAATGGAAATAACACGAAGAGAAACTGAATAATACTTCTTATTTTTTATTAGTTTAAAGAAAGATATTACACAACACTATTTGGACTGAGGCGTGGCACTCGCTCTCTTTAAGGAGATTCAAGCCCTTGGTTGGTTAAACTTTGTAGCCGGTGCAGACCGTCTCTGACTTATCTCTCCCAGGATACAACAGTCCAACAAGTGTCGTATGGCTAGAACAACTTCTGCACAAAGTGTTCAAGCCCAAAACTCCACCAAAAAGAATACCCTTCCTTGCCAAGAATCTCTCTATTTTTTAGTGTATATTGCAGTAACTTGGATTGTGTCTGAATGGGTCTATTTATAGGCTCAATGGGCCTCACGAAATTACTACCCAAATTAATATGATTAATTAGGTCCATTGTTCTGATATAGTGGGTGTTACAAGATTAAATGTTGGATATTATTCTGATGGGCTAGAGTTACACAATTAATGGTGAGATAAGGAGTTTTTTTAATAATGAAAAGGCCCAAACAGATAGTCCATTAAGTGGGTTAATGGCTCATTATTTTCCATAATAAAAATGAAATATTAATTTGGGCCATTGGCTCACCAACGGATATGGTAATTACTCTGAACGGGCTGTTAAGTAGGAGGATCCAAGGTACTGATTCATTTCCAAATTTGACACATCCACCCTTCACCTCCCCCTTGCGCACGTATCTGGCTCAATATTTGAGACAATTCATGTTAGCCCATTAATCACCACAATTAAAAAGAACAAAATAGTCTCTCTCCTTTTCAATGTGGGATTAAACATTTTCACTAACTCCTCATCTTCCACATTCACTCTCACATCTTTACATTTATGTTATAAAATTTATTCATTTTAATTATTTAATATTAAAATGCTCCAACACAACTTCTTGAGATGAGAAGTTCTATATCCTTTTTGCTTATACGGACTTTTTTTTTTTTTTCCATATCAACTTCTTTAAGAAGTTTAGGATATATATATATATATATATATATATATTCTAATTTAACGTCATGGACTACTTTCTTTCTTTTTTTCTTTTTTTCCATATCAGCTTTTTTTTTTTTTTTTTTTTTTTTACAATATTAACTTCTTCAGATTAGAATGTCTATACCCTTTTTGATTTTACATACGACTTATGGACGGTTAAAATAAGTAATATATATTATGATTTTTATTCCATAATTGGTAAGTATGATCAATCCTCATTACTTCTGGCATGTATTCTTTATTCTTTAGCCTAAATTTTCTAAGGAGAAAAAAATGGAAGTGTAGACACTCGATTTTGCACCCATAATTTAATAAAAAAAGATGACTAGAGTGACCATCCATGTACCAAAAAAATCACTATTGCATCACATGCATCATTTGTCTTTGCATCACATGTATCAATTTGTTCTTGCATTGCATGCATCAATCCATTCATTGCATATCATAAAAATGATCTTGAGATTCTAATGATCGCAACGGTGTGTCCGGTTTCTAAATTGAATCATCGGATGGAAAGATATCGCATGATCAAGTTTGCACGGTGCATATGCATTGTGTCCAGGAAGAGTCAACCATACACGATTAATTTAAATTAATTATGATTGGTTGAACAATTAAAATTAATTAAATAATTTTGTGATTGGTTGATAATTTGTGTTTAAGATAGGGATGCATGCATAGGAATAAAATGGATGATTTGATAACAATAAAATTGTGGATAATCTGAACTTTATCAAAATTTATTTTAAGGGATTTATACACAAGATAATTATTCTTAAAAATCCTGAATTATCTAGAAAAGAGATAAAAAAAAAATCATGGACAGAGGATGAAAACACGTTTAGATACAAGGACCGGTCAAAAAACCCTAGAAAGAGAGTCCAAATGGCACCCGAACATGAAAGTGCGTTTGGCATCCAAGAGCCAATTTAGCGCTTTTGGAGTGCCAAATTGCACCTTGTTGGGATTTGGCCCAATGGCCTTCGAGTGACGATAAGACACATCATTTTTTACCTTTTCGAAAAAGGATGAGACCTGATTCACATCCTATTGTTCATGCCAATTTTTTAGAGATTTCTGGCCTCTATAAATAAAGTCTGGGTCTCATAATTCAACACCTTTGTTTTACACTTTAAGAGGCATACGTTTTGAGACTTACAAATTGCTGATATTAGCTGCTCCTCTTTGAGATTTGCTACAAGAATTAGAGTTTTTAGGCTTCAAAGAGAACTGAATAAATTCCTTTGAACCCTAAAACATCCTCTCAAATAAAAGAGTGTTCATGCAAGAGGTTGCTTCCTAACCCTTCTTCTTATGCTTCCCTTATTATGATGATGCATGCTTTCTTGTTTTTAATTATTCATATTCTGATTTGTCAATTTAGATTATCAAAATATGTTCTTAATTCTTTCATTGTCACTATAATCTGTTTCTTATTTTTAGATATCTGCATGCACTAAACTAATTTTTCTTCAAAATAAATGGATCTACATCTTCCTTTGATGTAGATCTGACTTTTTTTTTCTTTCAAAATAACATGGATCTACATCTTCCTTAGATGCAGATATGAATTTTTCTTAAAATAAAAACGGATTTTGTATCTTTTTTTAGATACAGATCTAATTTTTTTAATGCATGCAGATTTTTGAAATAAAAAAAGAAATCGTCAATTGTTGTTTGATTCATGTAGCATGAAATTATTTTATGAATGAGATCCTCTACATAAAAAAAAAAATATATCTTTTTTAAATATAAAAACAGATTTGCCTTTTCTGTTACATAAAAAACCATTTTTTTTATCATCACCAAAACATATTTGATCTTTTACAAAACTCAAAACTATTTTTTTATCTCTTAAAAAACAGATCTGAATGTTTTTAACAAACCAAAAGGCTTTGAGTTTTATTAAACAAAAATAGATCTAATTTTTCTCTTCAAAAATCATTTTTTTTACACATACAAAAAAAAAAAAAAAGATTTTTCAAAATCAATTTTTTCTAATCATCAAATCAAATCTGAATTTTTTATAAACAATAAGAGGATACATTCATAAATGGTTTTGTGTGGTTTAGTTTATTTCACATGTTCAACATATCATTCATGACATGCATAAAGTGGTACATTGGTCACAAGAGTCTAGAAGACCAGACTCTGTCTGGGCAGAATGGGTGCCTAACACCTTCTCATTCCATAACCTAGCCTTCAGATTTAGATTTTGGGTTAAGTAGATCTAGCTTTATCTTTGTTTTTATTTTGGGTAGATTGTAACTAGGACAAAAAGCCATGTATATTTGGTAGATTGTAACTAGGACCCAAAGCCATGTAAAGTTCAAATTTTTAAATTTGTCTTTTATTATTCAATCAATGAAACAAAGCAATTCAGTCATGTATTTGTATGCTAGTTTTTCTTATTTTTTGTACATAAAAAATAAGTGGTAATTCCACACCACTTACCCAAAAAGAGAGGTGCCCTAAAAAGCACACCACAAAAATCTCTCTCTCTCTCTCTCTCTTTTGAGGGGCACTCTCAGGCGAGGTCTCTCACAGTGGTGACTCCATTGGGGACACTTCAAATCTCTCTGTTTTTAAGAGGCACTTTTGAGGTCTCTCACAGGAAGTATTCATGTTATTAGAATTTTTGAAAATTATTATTTACTATAATCATGAATTGTCAAAACTTAATTAATTAGATCTTCATCAACCATAATCTATTGGGATATGATCACAACAAAGGATTCTCAAGAGGGATAAAAATCATAGAAACTAAGGTTTAGTTGGCCTAGCAAGTTTGGGTCAATTGAAATATACGCTGGAATTGGAAAAGAAAATAATTGCTAAAATGAAATTTATTGAAGGTGTGAGGTTAAAATATGATATGATATTGGTCAAGGTATGGCATGATCCTTGAAGTTTTAAACATCTTGAAGTTATAATCTATATTCCACGCATCCTTTACTCATAACTAGCCTCTAAGCACGCGCCCACGCATGTGATCAGATACTCTTCTATTTTTTGGGTAAATTTTAATAATTTTTTGATCTCTTACACAGAATGTACTAAAAAATTAAACATGTGACTCTGGGCTTACTAAACTTAGGAAGGCACTTCCCAAATCCAACTCCCACTATACATTCTAACATATATTTAGATCCAAACAACATGAACTTTAGCAGTGGGGTTGTCAACATGAAGGGACTTCAAAATGGTGGCATATCATTTGTAGCATGGACTTCATGTCCCCTATTGCAAATTTTTATCTTGAAAACATAAGCAATGTTCATTACAGAGGCTACATACAAAAATAGTTGTTGCTATGGAGGATAGGGATGGAGGGAGAACATTATAACTACTTAATGATAATGGGTGGAAGTTTGAAGTTGTGCTTGTGAGAATTTGTAGGCGGATTTTTTTTAAAGCGATAGTTCATCGTAGTTTATCTTATCTATTAGGTTTTTAGATCTTTATAAACTAGATTGTTTTACCTAATTAATTAACCAAGTGAATATTTAGGTTTATTATTCAGATTTAGGTTAAAACAATAAAGTCATATAATGTAAAGCAACGGAAAAGTAAATAACATAATGATATGATGACCTAAGAAAACCAAACCGGTAAAAAACCTGGGGAGGATTTAACTTAGTTATCCTTAAGGTAAAAAGCAAATCCTTTATAGAAAATCGAAGTTTACAATAAGACTTAGACCACTAACATCCTACTGCTACGACATGACTGACACGAACACGTGCAAGCTCTGAATCCACAGACTCCTTCTCTATTAGGCCTTTGCAACACAAGCACCCGCACTTGTGACTTTGAGACTCCACTCAAAGGTTTTGGATTTCCTTAGACGTTAATCTTGTATGCAACAACTTCTACAACACCGGATCTTGAGATTCTTCAAGGAATAACACCGATAGAAGATATGAGAGAGCTTTTTAGGTACAAAACCCTAGATACAAAGGAGGCACACTCTTCTCTCTCTAAAAAGCCTTCTAAAAGCGTGCTTAGGGTTTCCTTTATATACTAGTACTGTTTTACTTGAAACCCAATATGTTTAAGTGTAGTTTGGGCTAAAATAGAATTTTGCAGATACGTGTTTTGATCGATCGAGCCTGTCTTTCAGTCGATCGAATTGGGCAGATTTCGAATTCTTCTTTTTGCAGCTTGTATGTTCTTGAATCTTGACTTGAATCACCTTGAGCCTTGTCTAATAATACCTATAGACTCTAGGATTTATATCTAGACAAGTTTGTGTTCACGATTTGCCAATGGTTCTAAACTTTTAGAACCTAACATTATTCAATTGTTAACTTTTTTTTTTTTTTGCTGGCAATATCGGTGGTTGGTTTAGGAATAAGAAAGAATTTTGAACAATTAATTTTTTTAATCTATAATACAATTAAATTTTTTTGTTAACTTGTGATTGTGGGAGAGTGGTAGTTTTATCAGAAATTTTAGCATATTTTACTTGAGTTTTTAAACATGAAGTTATCTAAAACTTGCATTGTTTTTAAACTTTGAATTTGAAAAAGAAAAGGGGTGGCCGGTGTAGTTTTTTTTATATAAAACGTGGGATTTTTTTTTTTTTTTTCAAAATAGGAACATGGTAGATAATTTTTTTTTTATACAACAAGGCTTTTTTCATTAGGTTTTTTGTTTTTAATTTTTATCAATTTAAGATTTTAAACCATTTCTTATGATTTAGAGATAAAGATAAGTTTATATAAAATTAAGGGTATTTCATTAGTTGTGTTTTGTTTTACTGAACGTGAGGTTTTTTTTTTAGAATAAAATATTATAAATGTGTGTTAGAATTAGTGGGTTAGTGGTATGCAATGTTTTTTCAAATTTATCTAAAATTAGGACTTTTTAAATTGGTAATTTTACATGTTTAACCCTACTATTTAAGCTTTACAAACTGGTAAATTTGAGGGTATTTTGGGTATCAAAATCAAGGAATCCAAACAGGAGAAGCCCCTTAAATAAGTGTAGATATAGATTGTTGTTCACAAAACTAGCCTAGGAACTCACAAAAATGTATTACTTTTTAATTCTCATCACTTCTCAATGCTTATGAAACTATTTTCAATTATCGATGCAAGCTTATTGCCTAGGTCTTAACTCTTAGTTTTTCTCAAAAAAATTCTTGAAGTTTATATTTACACATTTTGTTTTGATAGGTTGAAATTTGGTGCCTCCTCCCTCGTTTGCAAATACAAAAATTCAATTCTTATGTAAATCTCACTACTTTTGTTTTTTTAATGTTTAGTAATTTGGGTAGTTTATAATTTTTAACTATTAAATTGAGTTTACCACTTAAATATATTTTATTATTTAATTTTAATTTTTAAAAATATTTTCTTATTTTCTTTAGTTTACACATGATTCTTGATTAGGCCTTGCATCACATGAGTATAATATTTTAAGAGCAACTTTCCAATATGGAAGAAGAGGTAAGAATGATAGAAATATGTTATTTGTTTAATTAAATTAATTATATCAAACTTTGATGGGTTTCTCACTATTGTTCTGAATATATAATATTTATGTATATATATAAAAGTAATCATAATGATGTGATTTAATCTCAAATTTTAATATTTCACTCACCTCAAATTCTATTAAATGTTTCAAGTAATTTAAGATATATTAAATATTTTGATTATATATCATAATTTTATATTTTAATATGTAAAATTTATATACTACACACCATATATGCACAAAGCGACTCAATATATGTATGTATATATGTTGAATTTTTTTTTAAAATTTTTTTATTGTGTGACTCACAAATAAGTCTAATATAATTTCAACATATATAACTTTTAATTAAGCCGTGCATCGCATGTGCATAATATTAGTCTATACATAAAACCAAAACCTTTGACTTTTTATTGACTTCTCTAGAGCTTGCCATATCAATATCATTTTTTTTTAAACAAAATTATTATTTTTAAACAATATCAACAACCAAAGTCCAAACTTAACAATGAGTGAAACTCTCTCTTTAACAAGTCTAACTTAAACTCAAACTCAAACGTTGATAATTTATCTCCAAATTTGCGAAGTTAATCATGAACACTATAAAAGAAGTGCAAACCCCAATATTTTTATTTTAAAGCCGAGTAGAGGTATGAGCTTTTCTTTTATTATTTTCTTTTCCTCTACTTTGTTAGAAAAAAAATTATTTTATGGTTTTTCATGTATTTTTTTAAAATGATTTTCGTACATGAACCACTAAACCCTATGCCTGTGATTGTATATGATTTTTTTCTCATCATTTAAAGTTTAGACCCGTTAAAATTTAAAACTTATTGTTTTATGGGTTCGTGTACTTTTTTCTTTTTCTTATATTTCTCTTTTTGGAATAGTCATATATTTTTTGAATTGTTTCAATAACTTATTCTTTAATTATATGTCTTTTTTTGGCATTTTGGAAATTTTAACATCTGAATTTGTGTTAGATTTTGCAATATTTGAACATGTTTAGCAGATTTCAATGACTATACCATGTATTATTCTTTTGAAGGTAATCAATTTTTCTTATATTTCTCTACCAGCAGCCATCTTTTGTTACCTGCTGCCCTCGAAAATGGACCCACTATGTCCAATCCCCACTGTGCGAAGGGCCAAGGACTGGAAAGGGGGTTAAGAACTCCTCTAGGTTGATGGATGTTAGGGGCGAACCTCTGGCATTGATCACATTTCCTGGCGTAGTCTTGAGCCTCCCTTTGCATATTGGGCCACCAATAACCCTGAGTCAGAGCTCTGTAGGCCAAGGACCTTCCCCCAGTGTGGCTGCCACAAATCCCTTCATGCAGTTCTTCCAGAAGTGCTTCCGTTGAGTCAGGGTGTACACACAACAAGTACGGTCCTGAAAAGGATCGTTTGTACAATTTTTGGTCTTCGGACAACCAGAAACGTGGCGCCTTTCGGCGTATCTTATCTGCTTCAGATTTGTCCTCAGGAAGGACATCATTCCTAAGAAAAGATATGACCGGGTCGATCCAACTAGGTCCAGGCCTTATTAGATGGATGCGAGGCGCGTTGGCAATGACAAGAGAGGGTTCTAGTAAATCCTCAACGAGGATAACCCTAGGTAAACCTTGAGCCGAGGATGTTGCCAGCGTGGCTAAGGAGTCTGCATGGGTGTTTCCGCTCCGAGAGATATGAGTTAGGGCAAAGGAGTAAAACTCGGTTTGCTGGCGCTTGATCTAGGCCAAATATTCTTGCATCCTTGGATCTCTAGCCTCCATGGTCCTCGTGACTTGGCCGACCACCAGTTGAGAGTCCGAGAAGACATGGACTTCCTTTCCACCCATTCTATGCACCATTTTCATGCCTACCAAGACCGCTTCGTATTCGGCCTCATTATTAGTGGTCGAGAATGCCAATCTCAAAGACTTTTCGAAAACAATTCCTTCAGAGGACATTAGAACAAGTCCAACACCTGACCCTCTCTGATTAGCAGCCCCATCCACATACACTTTCCAAGCCGAGGGCACTGCGGCCGTGATCACTCCAACTGATTTTCCATCCATGTGTGCTTCTTTTAGAGTTTCTTCCAGCAATGGTTCAGTAAACTCTGCCACCAAGTCAGCGAGGACCTGACCCTTCACCGAGGTGCGAGGCTTGTATTTAACGTCAAAAGCCCCCAGGATGGTCCCCCACTTTGCTATCCTGCCTGAGTAGTCGGCACTACGTAGCACTGCCTTAAGGGGCAATTAGGTCAGGACAACCACGGTGTGGGACTGGAAATAATGAGGAAGCTTTCGCGTGGCATGAACTACGGCGAGAAGTGCTTTCTCCAAGGATAGATAACGCACCTCGGCCTCGTTTAAAGATTTGCTAACGTAGTATACCGGCCTTTGCACCCCATCATCATTCCTTATAAGGACCAGGCTGACCGCATGGACAGCCATTGCCAGATAAGCAAATAAGACCTCGTCCGCCTCGGGACGAGACAAAATGGGCGGCCGAGAAAGATATTGCTTGAGTTGTTGGAAAGCTAACGCGCAGTCCTCGGTCCATTGGAACCCTTTCCATTTGTTCAACAACTGAAAGAAAAGACGACATCGGTCAGCCGACCGAGATATAAATCTGTTCAAGGCGGCAATCATTCCGGTTAATTTTTGAATTTCTTTTGGGTTCCGAGGAGGCTGCAAGTCCTGAATAGCCTTGACCTGCACCGGATTCACCTCTATGCCTCTATGAGTAATCATGTATCCCAAGAATTTTCCAGACCCCACGCCGAAAGAGCACTTTGAGGTGTTGAGGCGCAACTTGTACTTTCTCAGTATCTGAAAAGTGTCAGCCAAATCTTTCACGTGTGAGGATATTTTTTTGCTTTTCACCACCATATTGTCCACATATACTTCAATGGTTTTCCCCATTTGCTGTTCGAACATTCTGGTCATCATCCTTTGATAGGTAGCCCCAGCATTCTTCAAGCCGAATGGCATGACCTTATAATGATAATTCCCCGTCGGTGTAATGAAGGCAGTCTTCTCCTGATCCTCTAATGCCAAGGGAATCTGGTGGTAACCCTGGAAGGCGTCCAAAAAACTCATCCGAGGATGTCCGACAGTGGCATCCACCAGTTGATCAATACGTGGCATTGGGAACGAATCTTTAGGACAGGCCTTATTCAGATCAGTAAAGTCCACACATACCCTCCACGTTCCATTTTTCTTTCTAACGACAACAGTATGAGCCAACCATTCGGGGTAGAAGACTTCTTTGATAGCCCCCGCCCTTTTGAGTTTAAGAACCTCCTCCTTCACCGCCTCAGAATGTTCTCTGGAAGATCGCCGAGGTGGCTGCCTCCTCGGAACAATAGCTGGGTTGACATTTAAGTGATGACAAATGAAGCCCGGATCCACACCTGGAGCTTCATAAGAATCCCACGCGAAAACATCAACATTGTCCTTCAAGAATTCTAACAATTTCATCTTCTCTTGGGGTGGCAAAAGTACACCGACTTGGAAGAATCTCTCTGGGTCACCGGCTACTGGAAACTTCTCTAGCTCCTCGCAATGTGTCTCATCTCCTGTCACCATTCCAGATGAATCAGGAGCCGTTAACTGCTATAAGTCTTTGGTGATTAAAGCCGAAGACTTGGCTTCTGTCTGATGTAGTACCGCAGCCGATATGCACTGCCTGGCTACCGATTGGCTGCCGAGGATTTCCTCAACATATTCCCCCGAAGGGAATTTGACTTTAACGTGCAAGGTAGAGGAAACAGCCCCAAGCGCGTGCAGCCAGGGCCTAGCGAGGATGGCTGTATATGGAGAGTACGCGTCAACCACAATGAAATCCACCTCAACCGTTTCTGAGCCGGATTGAACGGGTAGACGGATCTGTCCCTTCGGCACAACGGCTCTCCCTTCGAAGCTTATAAGCGGCGAGTCGTAAGGAGTTAGATCTTCCAACTCCAACCTTAGCCCCTTAAATAGATCAGGGTACATGATATCTGCACCGCTGCCCTGATCTATCATCACCCTTCTCACATCATAGTTCCCTATCCTGAGGGTGACCACAAGAGCATCGTCATGGGGCTGGATAGTCCCTACCTTATCCTTCTCAGAAAAACCTAAAACGAGCAAAGTGCCCTTCAACCTCTTCGGCCTGCTACCCTCATCCTCGGCCTGAGGATGAGAAACTGCCAACACCCTTGTGGGACCTGAGCCAGTCCTACTAGGTGCAACGAAGATAACATTAATTGTTCCCAACGTTGGCCGAGATGAATTGTTCCTCTGGTTGTTTGAGCCAACTTGACTGACCTGCCTAGTGGGCTGACACAAGTGCTACTTTAACCTTCCCTCACTGACGAGCTGCTCTAGATAGTTCCACAGGGTCCGACAGTTCTCGGTAGTATGGCCCACATCCTGATGGTACTGACAAAAGAGGTTTTGATTTCTTTTCACAGGGTCCCCTGCCATCTTGCTGGGCCATCTGAAGAAGGGCTCTTTGCGAACTTTCTCTAGTAACTGATGCACTGGTTCTCGGAACACAGTATTTACAGCCTGAGGTGCTGCCGAGCCGGATTGCCCGAAGTAATCCCTCCTCGGCTTGTTGTTGTGATATCTGTCCGACCTGAAATCCCTTCTCTCCTGCGGGATAACCTTCTCCTTTCCCTTGCCCTGCTGATGGTCTTCCTCTACCCTTTTGTACTCATCAATACGATCCATAAGGCGGCGTATGCTTCGGACGGGCTTTTTCGTCAGAGACTTTCTTAGGTCATGGTCAGTAGGAAGACCTACCTTAAAGGTATTAAGCGCCACCTCATCAAAATCACCATCTATTTCATTAAACATTTCCCAGTATCGGTCGGAGTATGCTTTCAGCGTCTCCCCTTCCTTCATGGCCATGGATAGCAGCGAGTCCAATGGCCGAGGGACTCTGCTACACGTAATGAACCGCGAAGCGAATGCCCTAGTTAGCTCCCCGAATGAGCCTACAGACCCTGATTTGAGACCGTTAAACCATCTCATAGCCACAGGTCCCAAGTTGGAGGGGAAAACTTTACACATCAGAGTCTCGTTGTGAGAGTGCACTGCCATCCTCTGGTTGAAGTGACTCACGTGCTCCACCGGATCAGTCCGGCCATTGTAGATGGTAAAGGTGGGCTGGGTGAACCTCCTGGAAAGCCTCCCCCTCTCAATCCTCCGTGAAAACGGAGATTTGGAGAGTTGGTGTAACGCCCTACTCATAGCGTCGTTGCCTAAGCCCCTAGAAGGAAGATTCTTGCGTCTGCGAGCTGGCCGGTCGTCCTCCTCACCGGAGGACACTGAGCTGGCAGGTGAGCACGATCTCGAACTGTAGCCAGCTCGCCTATCCTCTTCCGAGGAAGGATTAGGTGAGGATGATGAAGGCCTACGTCTGGCGCGGCGTAGCTTTCTCTTTAAACGGTTGATCTCCTTCTGCATGGCTTTAGAACCGTCCTCCTAGGGGCGCTACCCCCACCATGAGTATGGCTGGCGCCTGGGTACTCTGTATGGACACTTCCTTCACGATCCCTTCGATGTTTAAGACGCTCGAAATGGTCCTCCGGTTGTGATCCCTATGACTCTGCATGGTGAGAGCCTAAGCCTGCCATAATATCCCTACCTCTTCTAGACTAGATTTCCCATAGACGGCGCCAATTGTAAGTGCACAATTGCACCTGGTCCCAAGAACAGTTACGGGCTCAGGCCCAATGAGCCTTAAACAATATGAATTTGTAGAGTGTGGGCTTGAAACCCAGGTAGAAGTGTCTGAGGATTAAATGACAAGCCAAAGATTGCAAACACTTGAAAACAACAAGGAATACTGTAAATCCACCTGCTCGGACGTAAGCCGAGAGACGTTCTTATATTATCTCTTTCTCTTTTTTCTTTTTCTTTTTTTTTTATTACAAAAAAGGAAGTCCCTCATTCCTGTTCTAGGTTGCTTCTTAAATACTCCTCTTTTTGATACTTTGTACATGTGTTGCCCCAACTCCCCCTTAACGCAGATATTTCTTTTCTCAGTGCCTTTGAATAGTAACCAGAAGTTTCCCTTCCACTGTTCAGGCGTCACTTCCCCATTAATGCGGCCAGGGTGGTAGGTGCAGGGTCTTTAATGTGGAGGTGGCAGCCTTTATCTTTGATATTTCTCTAACATCGGTGCTTCTAGAACATTCAAGGGTTCACCCCCTTAAACCATTGGTCTTGACCGTGTCATTCCCTAACCTTTACCATGAAGTCCCGGGTTCTCCGGTGTCCGTCTGAAGGGAAATTCATCCTCGGCTGGACCCTCGGATCCTCGGCGTACGGGCCGACCCGTAGTACTAACAAGTTCTAAACCCAAGAGCAGGTCGGCCTTCCTTAGCATGGCCCAAAGGCCCACATCCCCATCAGGGTCTTTTTACTCCCCACAATTTATTTATTTTTATTTTTTTGTCACCGCCAAATAAAATCACATCCAAGAGAGCCTTGTAAAACATATTGTCGCCATGTTTGCTAGTCCCTAAACTTCTTGGAGCACCAGTTGAGGAGCAACTTGGTGTGAATATGCTTAATCATCTTTTTTAATGTCGCAATATCATCCATGATGGGGACATTCTCCAAGCTAGTCAATCGATGTGTCTAAATTAGTTTCACTCCTTGATTTGATTTTAAAAAAAGGATTACCTCCTTGAAACCTTGCAATAATAATAGTTGACAAAAAAAAAAAGCATTTGCGCAAAGCTAATTGGAATGGGGGTGCCTTTGTGATTAAAAATCATTTAGGCCAGCCCATTCATAAAGGTTGTTATTCATGGCACTCCTACAATGATGAGAACAACCTGTTATCCACAACCAGAGAAGCATTATATGAGTTTATAAATTTTATTGTAAATAATTTGTCCTCCCTAAAAAATAAACAATTTCTAAATGTAATTTTCATCTCTCTATTTTTCAAATATATAATTTTATCATTTTTGGTGTTTTTATTGATATTTTTTTTAAGTGGTCCATATTCCTCTAATTATTGTTATTATGCAATATATTTTCCTAATTTCTTTTAGTACAACTAAAATTTTTAAGTTTTGAATTTATTATTCAAATATCTCATTCTTTTAGGGAGATTATCATAATAATAAAAGCTTATCATATTATTACAATTGATGTTACTCAAATAATTGATTGTACTCTCAACTCAAACTTGTCTTTTCTCATTCTTAGGTAAGTATACTAAAATGAAATGAAGTTGACCAAATGAAGCGAATTAGATTGTAATAGACCAAATTGGATCTAATGGACCCAAGTGGACCACAATGGACTGAATAAACATAAGGGGATCAAAATGAAGTGGATGGACCGAAAGGGATCAAATAGACTAAAGGGGGCCAAATTGGGCTAGAATGGACAGAATACTGAACCATAACTAGTAAACACGAAAAATTAATAAAATTATAATAATAAAGTGTGTAAAAGTAAAGGCATAATTTGTGATAAAATAATGTATTCCAATGTGATGGAAGTTGTTTGTTGTAGAAGTAATATTAATCAGATTTTGTTATCACATTAATATTTTTAATTAAATTATTATGCATGCATCTGTGATTCTATGTGCCTACTGAAGGTTTTATTCAAGTTGAATATGGTACCAAATAAAGAAACTTGGTACATCACAAAAAAGCATATAAGGAAAACCACTTACATGTAATATTTTATATAAAAGGAAAAAGAAAGAGGGGGGGGGGGGGTGGGGGGGGAGAGGAAACCTTTGTTAAGAGTTTTATTATCTATACTCTTGAAGCTGATGAAAATGACATATGGTTATTTAAGTAGGAGTAGAACTAGGCTCTTTAATCTATCCTTTAATACTACATTAGCATACGAATATGAATATAGTGGTGAAATGAGATATTTTTTTAGGTGAGCATAAACTAAAAATAAATAAATGGTGTCTTGGCCGAAACTGTTTGTATTACATATATATTTTTATTATAGATGACATTTAGGTTTGACAATATGTAAAGTCGTAGTAGTGAAAAGTGATTGCCATATCATGATTGATAAGTTATAATTAGTTTTGGGAATGAGTAAAAACATAATGCATTAATGCATATATTAATATTTATATACATTTTTTCTTTTAAAGAAATGATGATACGATTGTTGATGTGGTTCAACAAAAACATAGTTGTAAAGGCCCAAAAATTGTTTAGCCCAATTAGAATAGTGGAATTAGATCTTTCAGGCCTAGTGCAATTAATTTGTTAGAGTATGGGCTTGCAAAGTCAACTTTGATGCTCTTGTATGATCCAAATATGAGGTCAGTGGAATTAGGGCTTAGAAAACAACAAAAAGAAGTAACAAAAATAAATATAACACTTCCTCGGGTCTAGCCGAGGAGGCAGTGTTCATAAAAAAAGTGTTTAAGTGCTTGATACAAGATGATATTTTGTAACTCCTAATATTTTCTCAATGATTCGTCCCCCTCCTTGGAGGGATTTCTTTTCTTTATATAATCTCTCCCATTGCATCTGAGCCCTCCAACTATACAGCTCAAGATATTAGTTTGGAAGCTTATCCCATCAAGACTCTGCTGGAGGTGGTAGAGTGTATTGTGAGCTATGAGATTACTATTTATGGGTCATTCCTTTATTGATGTGGCCAGCTGAGTTGGTACAGTGCATTGAATGCGGAAGTAATGGCTACTTTAGCTAGATATTTCCTCTCTTTCTTGCTTGCATGTCTCTATTGCCTTCCTCGGTATCTTGTCCTTTGGTGCAAGTGGCTAGCTGAAGAGTTCTCGAGGAGTGCTTGCTCTTCATGGTTCTCGGGTGATGGGCCTCCACGTCTTCCTTCCTCATTTTCTTACTCACGTGTCTAGCCCAGACTAGTGTGCTAATGGGCCTTTTTCCATCCCCGGATTGGGCCCATGTGCTCTACAATGCGTTCGAATCTTGCCCTCCCATAGTAGCAAAGAATAAAATATTACAATTCAGTTTTAGATATCATTGTAAACACAAAATCTCATGTTTGGGAATCAAACAATTGAATATGTTTCATAAATGTAAATTTGTATTGATGAATTTGTAGTACAATTCTAATACAATGGTATAATCCTCTTATTCGATCTACTCAGAAAAGTCTTCAATTCAAGTATTGCATCGATGTAGTCTTAACTCGAACACAAGATGTCCTCCACTTGGATTGGAAAGTGGATTGAAAGATCTTTAAAATGAAATTGCGATGAATCTCTAGTTGTGTGCTTATTAGAGATTTTTTTTTCTTTGTGTTTTTTGTGGGTTCTTCGAATTTTCTTAATCTTCAAAGATTTGTTATGGAAGTTCTTTGGGGCTCTTGAGCTTGAGTCTGATGAAGCTTCGGTGGATCAAAGTCTTTGCAGTTTCTGGAGGCTTTGAAACTTGATTCCAGTAAAACTTTGAGACTTGGAAGAATGATTTGGATGAATGTCCATTGTCTTCGAAGATTTGTAGTGAAAGTTTTTTGGGGTTTTGGAGGCTTGGATCCACAGAGCTTCACTAATTTGTAGTGTCTCAATGTTTATGGAGACTTTTGAGCTTGATTCCAATGAGCTTTGAGATCTAGAAAGACGACTTGAATGCTTTTGTTTTGAATGTTTTTTGTATTTGAAGGTTGAAATTCTTGGAGGCTTTGGAGCTTGATTCTAGCAAAGCTTTAAGACTTTTCAAAGTTTCCGAATTCCCTCATAAGGCTGAGAATGGTCTTTATTTATAGGAGTCTTGGAGAGGTGTGATTAGGCATGTTCAAGGATATACCGGCACTGGCAAAACCGGTCTGACCGCACCACCCCGCCCCGCTTAGGGCTCTGCTAAATGTTTTCGGCACAGTGGTCGGCGGTAGATTTTTAGTGCTGACGTCGAACCAGTGCGGCCATCGGCATCGAGATTTGCACATCAACGAAGACCGAACCAACCCAAGCATGGTTTATATATATATATATATATATATATATATATATATATATATATATATATATATATATATATATATATATATATATGTGTGTGTGTGTGTTAGTATGTATAAGAATTAAGAAGAAGAAGATGTTCTAAGACATTCATCCATGAACACTGAACAGAGTTGTTCTTATCAAAAAAAAAATTGAATTCTAAGAAGAGGTCTAACGTTCATCCTAACGTCCTTATCAATTATCATTTATCAAAAAGAAATTTTGAATTAAAAAAGCTAGTTAACGTGCGTCAGGTGGGTATGAGACTCTTGACTCTTGAGTGGTCTTATCTAAGACAAACTAGTATCTGCCACTTGCATCTTTTGAAAAAAAAAAAAAATTTTTAAATGTTGTATTGCCGTATGGGTTAGTGGGTTACAGTTGTGTCACTTCGTTTTTTGAAAAAAAAAAAAAAAAAAAAAAATATATATATATATATATATATATATATATATAAATGCCGCATGGGTTGCCACTTGCATTTTTTTGAAAAAAAAATAAATTAAAAAAGGATGCCTATCACTGTTTAGTCAGTCACTGTGCAATATTTTTTTTTTTTCTCTTTTGATCTCAACCATAGATGTCTTTTCTCATTAGTCATCTCCGGTCACAGAGTAGCTGAGTTGTTTCCATTTCCAACTCAGCTACTCTCATTAGTCATCTCTCATTTCTCCTCTTCAGTCTTCACTCTCTAGACTTCTGCCTTCACTCAAGTCTCACAGTCTTGCCTTTCAGACTCAGAAGTCACTGAATTTGTCATCAACTACCTTCATTTCTCTTCCAAACCCTAATCCCGCCGAACAAAAATATGTTTTTCCCTCTCAATCTCAGAATCTCAAGCTCTCACCTAACCATTTTTTTCTTCTTTTTTGCTCTCAGCCACATAATGTTTCTTCCAAACCCTAATCCCACCGAACAATTAGTAGTGTTTCCCTCTCAATCTCAGATTTTCAGGCTCCCACCAACCATTTTTCTCTTCTCTTTTGCACTCAGCCACATAATTTTTTTTCCATACCCTAATCCCTCCAAACAAACAGTAGTTTTTCCCCCTCAAATCCTCAATCTTAGGCTCCAACCTAACCTTCCACTATTTAAGAACACAAGCTCTCAATCTCAGTCTCAAGACTCATCTCTAATTCTCAGTCTCACTCTCTCACAAAGAAAGATTTTCCTTTCAAGGTCTCACGAAATTCCTGATACCTAAGTCAGTCAAACTCTTTTTCATCTCCGTTCTCCACCTTGTCTCTACCATTATGTAGTTTTGTCTTTAGTAACCCTAACCCCTACTTTGTTTTAGTTTTATTTTATGGTCACTAAATGTTTCTTGTTGATTCTTTTTTTTTGTTTTGTTATTTTCTTGTAATTTTAGGGGTAATTTAAAAGATTCAGCTTCAGCCTAGTGAAGGAATAAATCTCAAAGGCTTAAATAGTGCCTAAGTATTTTCTCATACTATTTATATTTGTTTTAAGTTCACTATTTTTTATTTTTTTTTCTTCTTTGTTTGATTTTGTTTTAAGGATTATTTTTTATTTTGTTTTCAGTTCACCATGTTGTGTTGAATTTTCATGTTTGTGTTTGATTTTGCTTTTAGTTTTAGTGTTTTTTTTTTTTTTAAGGTTCACTCATGTTGTTTGCTGTTTGGTTTTGTTTCTAGGATTCAAAGACTGTAAATTTATTTTTAGATTAATCACACTGTTGTGATTTTAGTGTTATATATATATATAATATTTCTTTTTAAGGTTCACACATGTTGTTTGTTGTTTGATTTTGTTTCTAGGGTTCAAAGATTGTAAATTTATTTGTTGATCATCCTATTGATTGATTATACTGTTGTGATTTTAGTTTATTATATTGTTGTGATTTTAGTTTATTATATCATGCTAATATGTTGTGATTTTAGTTGATTATCTTGTTGTTGTGATTTTAGTACTGAGAAAGCTGCTTGTATAGTTTTTGTTTACTAATATTTTATTGAAATTAGTGTATGACTGCGTGTTTAAGTTAAAGGTTGATTGCATAATTTATTTGTTGTTGATTCCATAATTACCATGTATATGTGATTGTTGTTTATATTGATGTAATTAGATCATGGCTGCTTGTGCTTCTTCTTCCACCCCCCCTACTGAGCCTACTCCTAGTTCATGTGCTGAGGCTAATCAACCAAATACACAATCTCCCATTCCACCATCAGGTGCTGCACCCCCTCAAACACAAACAGAAACTCAACAAGCTTCTATTAATGGTGGTAAAGAGTCTTCTAAGATATGAGACCATTTTTCTAAAATAGAGGGATGTGACCCCCTTCACCCTAAGTCACAGTGCAACTATTGTCAAAAGAGTTATAATTGTCACTCAAAAAGAAATGGAACCTCCGTCATGTGGTCCCATATAAAATCTAGCTGTAAGAAGTACCCCTATAGGCGTGATAAAGGTCAAACCACTTTGAGTTACCAAAGTAAAAAAAAGGGGGAGAGAGAGGGTGATAATGAGCTGGTGTTGAGGAAGTTTAGTGTGGAAAGACTACGGATGGCCTTGGCTAGGATGATAATTGTTGATGAGCTACCTTTTAGGTTTGTTGAGCATGGTGGGTTTATTGATTTTATGGCAGAGGTAGAGCCTAGGTTTGAAGTTCCCTCTTGGGTTACTGTTGCAAGGGATTGTCTTAGACTTTACATTATTAAGAAAGAGAATTTGAAAAAGGTTTTAATGGCTAGTCAAAGAGTGTGTTTGACAACTGATATTTGGACTTCAATCTAAAACCTTAATTAACTTTGTTTGACTGCACATTATATTGATGTTGATTGGGTTTATCATAAAAAGATTTTGAATTTCTACCTAGTACCTGATCATAAGGGTGAGACCATTGGTAGGGTGGTTGAGTCTTGTTTGCTTCAATGGGGAATTGATCATAGTTTTACAGTTACTGTTGATAATAAAAGTTCAAATGACGTGGCCATAGAATATCTTAGGAAGAAAACAAAGGATAGGGTGGGTAGCCTCTTGGGTTGTGAGTTCCTTCATATGCATTGTTGTTCCCATATTTTGAATTTAATTGTGCAAGATGGGCTAAAGGACCTTAATGAGTCAATTGTTAAGGTTTGTAATGTTGTGAGGTATGTAAAATCCTCTTCTAATAGATTTGAGAAGTTTAAGGCATGTGTTGAAAAAGAAAAAATTCAAAGCAAAAGTTTGTTGTGCCTTGATGTGTCTACTAGGTGGAATTCAACTTACTTGATGTTAGAAAGTGCACAAAAGTTTGTGGCTGCATTTGAAAGGATGGAGGAAGATGATGGACATTTCCTTCATTATTTTGAGGATTCATTTAGTGGTCCCCCTTGGTTTTTAGATTGAGAAAATGTAAGACTTTTTACAAAGTTTCTTGGTATGTTCTATGGGCAACATTAAGATTTTCTAGTTCCTTGTTTGTGACTACTAATGTGTATTTCCATGAGCTTGTTAGTCTTCAAGACCAGTTAAATCAATTGTGTAATAGTAGGGATGATCCTTTGTTAAAGGGTATGGCACAAAGAATAAAATTGAAGTATGATAAGTATTGGAGAAGTGTTGATAGAATAAATCTGATGTTATTTGTGACTGTTGTGGTTGATCCTAGATATAAATTGAAATATGTGAAGTTTTAGTTTAAGCAATGGTATGACAAGGAGAAGGCTGATGTGTTAGGATTGAGAGTTAGAGAAACTTTGAATAGATTGTACAAGCACTATAGTGGAGCAATGGGGACCCCATGTGGGGCTAGTGCTAGTTGAACTAGTGAGGTTGGTAGTAGTGATGATGCTGCCATGTCCTCCATTCTAAGTGGCTTTGGTAGTGCAGAAGAGAGGATGAAGAGGTACAATATCATATACAAATAGCACTTAGCAGATGAGAATAGTGTAGAATGCAAATCTGAATTGGATCGATACTTGTTAGAAGCTAGTGTAGATCTGGAGACGGAAGGCTTTGATATTCTTGATTGGTGGAGGGTGAATTCTTCAAGATGTAGGATCATTTCTCAAGTTGCCCGTGATGTTTTGGCAATCCCCGTCTCTACTGTTGCATCAGAATCTGAATTTAACACAGGGGGTCGTGTTTTGGATCCTTTCCGTAGCTCATTGTCTCCCAATACCGTTGAAGCTTTGATTTGTAAACAAAATTGGTTGAGTTCCAAGGATTCAACTAAACTAATTAACCTACGAGAGGCAATGGATGAAGTGGAAAACTATGAACTTGAATTGGGTAATGTGTTTATGTTCTTTTCTAAATTTTTCCTGCTTTTGTTGTTTATAAATTCTCTTGTTATTTTTTTTTTGTTATGTGTTTATTTGTGAATTATTACTTATATACATTTTTTTTTCCTTTTAGAGCTTGCACCAAAACCCACTGTGGGTATCGATTATGTTCTAGACTGATTTGGAAGGTGGGGTTGTTTTTTGGACTTAGCTATCTAAGGTAACTTAAAAGTTTTATGTAATTTGCTTATGTTTGTTGGCTGCTGTTTGTAATGGTCTTAATTGTTATGTATTTCTTTCTACTTCCTACTTATCTTTATTTTTTGGGGATTGACATTGTAGGGATGAAGTTTTTTTTGTATATGATGACTTAGAGTTGGAGTTGTTGGCTAGCTGATTTGCAGAAATTATTTGTGGTTGAATTGCTGACTTAATTATGGAGAGGACCAAATTAGGAGTGTGTTGCTGCATGGGCTGCTGCTGGTTGCTGGCTTGATGCTTCTTTGCTACCTCCATTTTTTGTGAAAAATATTTTGTTGTGTAGTGTACCAATTGTATATTCTGGTCCAACATCCATTTTGTATATTTGTATAGTGCTTCTCAAGCACTACTTGACTATTTTGTAGTGCTGCACTATTACTCCTCCTTGGGATATTAATGTTACTCCTACTTGACCATTTTGTATATTTCATGTGATTACTATGATAGAGATATTAATGTTAATGTTGCTGCCATGCTTGAGACTTGGTATTTTATAATTGTGTGTTTGATTTAGAATGTTGTTACAAGTTTAGATTTATTAATGTGTTAATGTGTTTAATAAACACATGTTTAGTTTGACAGGTTGAATTTAAGTTATGTTACAGTTGAGACTTGAGACTTGATACTCTATAACCGAATGAACCGCACCGAGTTGCTAAGATTAACCGCACCCTGTGTAGACTGGATTTTAACTTCCAAAAGTGAGGTGCGGTTAAGCATAGGGTGAAACCGCACCCTATAGGTGTGGTGCAAAAAACTTCTAAAAACTGACAGAATCGAACCATGTACACCCCTAGGTGTGATCACACGTGATTTGCTATAAGCAGTGACACATGTCATAATTTAAATGGAGGGACTTTATGCCTTGTTCTCTAAAGGATACATGGCATTATTTGATTAGTCAAAGTGTTTCTAATTTAAAATAATACATGACACTATTTTATTTGACTACTTATGTCATTTAAATTAACATGTGTCGACGTGCGATTAACCCTTAAGTATTCTTTGCAATTTTTTACTTAGAAACACTTGGAATATTTCCATTGGTCTCTAAATAATGATAGTGAAACACACTAAGTTGCATGTGGCACTTTATGATTGGTTGCAAAATTTTGATTTCTACAATTATATAGATTATTTGAATAATTTTCCATAATTTTTAGTTGAAGAGGATTGCCTTATTCAATAGTTTTAGTTGAAAAAGGTTTTTTTACTTATTTTTAACAATTATTTTATTATTCAATTCCCAGTAATTTTTTAAATTTTGGTATAATTATGAAATGTGAGGCTTAAAAAAAAAAAAAACACGTGCAAGAGAGAGGAAATGTGATTATAAGTTTCTAACACAAAAACATACTACGAAAATATTGCTAATACTATATAATAAAATTTATACCTTATATATTTGTGATTATGCTAGGGGGGGACATTCACTCTCTTTCTTTATTCTTCTTCTTCTTTTTTTTTTTTTAATTTATTTTTTCAACTTTTTCTCCTCGTGCCATGCGAATCTAACTTTTCCTTTTCATATAGTTTATGCACTAAACAGTAAAGATCTTGTAGTTTCAGTTAACTCAATCGGTAAATTCTTTTATTGCAGATGTTATGGTTTAAAATATATAAATTATATGTAAATTATTAGTGAATCTAATTTTTATAAGTTCATAAATGAAATAATTCTATTTAATTAACTAAAATAACATAATCTCAACAATATTTTAATCATTAACTTCTAGCATAAATTTGTAGATGGATATTTTATTTATGAGTCAAGATGCTTTCCATATATGATTTGTTAACCGCTTAACATCACTGTTTTGGAAAATATAAAAACTTGTAAATAAAAGTAAGTTATTTTTTTTATTTATTTCCTCGTTAAAAATTTCTTAAAATATATGATAATCTTTTTTAAAAAAAAATTGCTTTATATATTTTAGAGGTAACACGAGTTTTAATAAGAATCATAACTAAATTTTTGACTATGATAATATATATTCTGAAAAGAAAAAAAAAAAAAAAATCTCTGATAATATAGGAAATTCAACATATGAAAAGTTGGTGGAACAATTCTTTTTTGGATGTCGAAAACAGAAAACAGACGACGGACAAAGTAAACTAAAGAAAGAAGAATCAACGGTTCTGAGAACTTTATTTCAGATGGGTATGTCCCATTTTCCAACAACAACAACAACCCAGATTTGGTTTTCCGTATTTTCAATTTCTTGGGAGAGAAAAAGTTATCTGGGACACAACAGTTTTGCCTAAATTCCAATTGCAAATGGAGAGAGACGAAGATAACTTGTTAGAAGATGGTAATGGTATCGCTGTGGGAGAGAGTTCCAAGCCGATTCAGTCGAATGACAACTCTGAGCCTCAGCTTCATGGTGGTGATGCTGAAGAAGCATCGCGTTTGAGCACTACCCTTTTCTTGGATCATGTTGGCCAAGTCATCCTCACCTTCAATTCTGATGGGTTGTCTTGGGAAAAATTGCACCACTCCTCCTTCAATCTTGTAAATCTCTCTTCTTTTTTATGTTTGGATAAAATTTATCAGATTCATATAGTTATAATGTTTGTATGTGTATATATTTGGTTCATGTCGTATCTAATCCAATACCAATTTGTGATCCTTTTTGTATCTAGTTTTGTTTTGTTTCGTTTGAAAAAAAAAAATCCTTTTTTTAATGGGGATTGCTTGGTTTTCAAGGAATGAATGTTGTTTTAATGCTTAATGGGGCTGACCTTCCTGATGTCAATTGGGACTTGTAATATTGAATTGGAGTAATTTGAGATCCGTGTCAAGGTTAGTAATTTGGTTTCTAGTTTCTTTGGCAAGGTTAAAAGGTTGTACTTAGTGCACAAAGGTCCCATTTTTGCAGGGTCTGGTAGAGGTGATTGATTGGAAGCTTTACCTCCAATTTTTATTTTTGGAGGGGCTTATTACCAAACTCTAAAATTGAAACCGTGACATGCCACTTTTGGTGGAAGGCACATGCCACAAAATGCCGCTTTCTACAACAAGGTTATGATACATATAAGTTTTCAAAATGATGTTCTATGTATTGGTAAAAATTTGGTTAGGGGGGTCATTTTGGAAGTTGACTTTTTACTAAAATTGTAATAAACGAATGGTTTGGAAGTTGGTTTGCTGCGTGATTTATCTAAATTCAATAGGTTAATCTTTGGTATAACCAGTTAGGTTATCATGTTTTAATGTAGATAAGCAGTATGGCATCAAGTACAATATAATTTCTGCATTGCTTGATCATTTATTTATTAAAATCTCTATTAATTGGCATCATCATCTTATAATGGATGGTTGTGTAAAATCTCTATTAAACAATTATAAGTATTTTAAGATATGTTTTCTAACTTTCAACTACTAAGGTTAATAAGATAGTGTAACACTTTTTTTTTTTTTTTAAAAATAAACAGGATGAGTCAATTTGTTTGGGCAGAAAAGTTGCTCCGAAGGCTGCAACTAAGATCAAATTTTCCGATGTTTATGCTGTTGAGTTCATTGACTATGGCTTGGTTCATGAACCAAATCTTCTAAATGGTGGAAGAAGTCTTTTGGGTAATGACCATGAGGTTTGTTCTCATTAATGTTCTTTCTTATGCAGTTTTAGTCCACATTTGGCTATTATCTCAGGGGATGGAAAATTTATTTACTCTGATGCAGATGTACCGCTTTATGGTGCATGGTTTCCAAAGGTCAAAAACTCAGTCTTCTCTTTGGGTTCTGGCTGTATACACATTCTGTCATAAGGATCTGCAGACGTGTCAGATGTGGGTGGATCGAATTAATGCCTCTCTAAACCTTGAATTGGGGAGACCAAGAAATCTTCTGGTATGTTCTGTGAAATAATTCATTATTGTGTCTTTTGCTTCAATTATATTTGTCTTTTGGGTGGTTGCTCAAAATGTGGTAGTAAAGTTTTTGCGGTTTTTGTCTCTGATTTACTAGGTTTTCGTTCATCCAAGGAGTGGGAAAGGGAGTGGTTGTAGAACTTGGGAAACTGTGGAACCTATATTCTCACGTGCTAAAGTCAAAACAAAGGTAAGATTTCAGCGTACTTGATGCCTCTATAAATAAATGGTTCATACTCTTTGAGAATTACACATTTTGTTCGCATACTTGACATACCTACTAATTTGATTGCGACACTTTGTGCCAAAATATCGATTTATAACTTTTTCAATTGTGTAATGCTGAAATATCTTATGCTTTAAAAGCATCTTTGCATTTGCATATTTGTTAGTGTTGAATGGTTCTCTTTCTTTTGTTACTATTATAGTTTGGCTACATGGTGGTCAGTTCAGTGCAATTATTGCACTTCACGCACTGTCTACTAGGACTTTTTTGTTTTATTTATTTTTGGTTTTAAAATTTTCATTATCTGACTTCACTTAAGTTTATGCACTTGGGAGTTTATTTTGTGAATGTATAGACAGAAATGTATTAAGGACAGACAAGGTTTTAGATTTTGATTATGGTGAAACATTGATAGCTTTGGAAGGGAATTAGTCAATGGAAGTGATGAGGGAGACGCAAGAAGATTTTTATTTAGTATTATTTATGGGGAATCAGTTGACCACCTCCTCATCCATTGCTCTATTGCTTTTGATTTATGGTCTATGGTGTTTACTTTGTTTGGCTTTCATTGGGTTATGCCGAAAACAATGGTGGAGCTGTTGGCTTGTTGGCAAGGAAAGTTTGGGAGGCATCGGAATTCTGCTATTTGGATAGCTGTGCCCCATTGTTTGATGTGGTGCATTTGGTGGGAGATGAATAACCGGCATTTTGAGGATTCAGAGAGATCAGTTTCAGATCTTAAACTCTGTTTCAGATTTTAAACTCTTCTTCCTTAAGACTCTTCTGGATTGGGTTACAGTGTTAGGCTTTCGTTCATTTTCTTCAGTCCATGGTTTTATGGACTTTTGTACTTTATGCACTTGATTTGTTTTTGTCCTTGATGTATACTTCCTATATCCTCAGGTGACACCCCTCTTCTTTTTAATATATTTTTATTACTTATCAAAAAAAAAAAAAAACGTTTCCAATCAATTGTATTTTTATGTTTTAGGTCCTAATAGTTTATTAGGCTATTAGTATGTTAATTTAGAAGCAAGGTTATTTTTGTAATAAGGCAATTAGGGTTTCCTAGTCAATCAGAACTAGGGTTTAGCAATCCTTTATAAGCAACCTATTGTACTCTTTGAGGAGATAGTTGATATTTTGATGAATGAAAAAAATGGCCGTTTGATCTAGTATTGACTCCTAGTGTTTTTCTCGCTTGGTGCTGACTCTTAGGTCATATCCTTTATTTTCTTGGTTGTCCTACGTCAATTTTGGTATCAGAGTAAACACTGATCTGTTTGAAGCATCACCGCAATGAATCCAAAACCAACCAAAAAAAATCCCATCACCGTTGTGTTTTCCACCACCAGAAAGTTGTCTTTGCAATTTCTCTACTTGGTACCATAAAACTTTATGTGAAACAGTTGTGTTGCCCATCAGAAAACCCAGAGATTCAAGCCAACCATAAAAATCCAATCCAAAACCCACAATCAAGTCTCCAAACCCCTCGCAACCAGAGACAACAAGAGGAGAAATAAGAGTCCATCGCTGCCATTGCACCACTCCTCCACCAACAAACCTCAATAGTCAGATCTGGTTGCTTCTCACGCAACCACCATCCCTTTCTTGATGTTGCGCTGCCATTGCCCTCACTTGCCTAGTGCTACTGCCGCTGTTGCAATCCCACCAACAGCCTCATAAGGTAATCATGACCAAGGCATTTGTTTTAGAATCCCAGCGCATTTGTCTCTTAAAACTCTACCAATAGCCTCATAATGACGAGGGAGACGCAATTTTTTATTTTTTTTGAGTATTATTTATGTTTGCAAGTCAATTGTATTTTTATGTTTTAGGTCCTAGTAGTTTATTAAGCTATTAGTATTTTAATTTGGAAGCAAGGTTATTTTTGTAATAAGGCAATTAAGGTTTCCTAGCCAATTAGAACTAGGGTTTAGCTTCCTTTATAAGCAACCTATTGTACTCCTTGAGGAGATAGTTGATATTTTGATGAATGAAAAAAAATGGTCATTTGGTCTCTCTTTGGTCTGGTGTTGACTCCAAGCCAGGCTTAGGTTCTGACTCCTAGGTCATATTCATTTATTTTCCTGTTACTTCAATCATTGAAAGCACTATCAATGATTGAAGAACTTTGCTTCTCAATATTGACTCCTAGGTCAATATTTGTTACTTCAATCATTGTCATAAGTTCTTTCTTTTTTGTAAGGAAAAATAATTATGAACACAAAAGGGGCCAAATCAATCATTAAAAGCACAAAAAGGGTGCAGCCCATGTACACTAGATGCATACAAGAAATACACTAGCAACTAAGAATAAAAATTACAAAGATTGTCAATCGTTGTCATGACTATGCTAATTTTATTGTAAAACATTAAACTAAGGCATAAAAGATGGAGATTATGCGTCAATTCTATAAAAATCAATATGCAGCAATGGATTAGGGAGAATGTGGAGGATTTTCTCTGTAAGTGGGCTTGCAAGGGAAAAAGTGTCTGTAGTTTTAGCCAAGGGCCTGACAGTTGTCCCTGCCCACAACTATGTTGAGTACTTGTGTCATGTTGACATGGGTATAACAGCCAAACAGAAGAGTATGAACAATAGGTCTTTGCTGGATGAGAGTATGGTGTTAGCTTTTGTTTTCATAATCTTGGATGTACAATCCCACAACCCACAGTATTTGAAACCTTTTTAATTCATATTCTTTTTTAATAGTTATTATTTAATTCCCTTTATCAGGTGATCGTGACACAGAGGGCAGGACAGGCATTACATGTGATGACCTCTACTTCAAACAAGGAGCTTTACTCATATGATGGTGTTGTGGCAGTTGTACGTAATGAGATCCCCTTCAATTGTCATTTGTCATTTGTAGAATAATAGTAAGCTATAAATTTTAGGCCATCCAGTTGATAATTTACAGAACTATGCTTAGCTAGTGTTGTGAATCAACTTCGTCTATGGCATAGTGAGTGTTGTGCTCTTGTATGTTTCACGTTCCATGTTTAATATTCCATACCATGTGATAATTGCTTTATGCTGCCAGATGTACTGAGTTATGAACTTTACTGTATATATGATGGAGGAACAGAAAACTTAATATTGAAGGGAAAAAGCTTGCAGGTTATTATTCAGTTTTTTTTATTTGGGGGGGGGGGGGGGTTTGTCTTTTATAGTCATTTATTTAGGTTATTTTGGATGGCTGAGATTTTATTATGTTCTAGGACTAGGATTTAATTATAATTAGGGTTTCTATGGTATACTGTTTGCTTAATACCTCTGGACACCCACATTAGCAACAAAAAAAAAAAAGGTGTGCTTCCTTGTTGTAATCATATTTTAATTCAGATTTGATAATTTTCAGTAAAGAAAGTTTTTCCCCCTTTTCTTTCTTTTCCCTGGCTGTCTATTTCAGAAGACCATCCTTTTGGCAGTGATTTTAATCTCTTTGCTTTTTGAAAACCTCTAAATTTCTCTTTGATTTATTCCACTCATACCTTTAAGTTCTAAGTAGTCTTTCCTGCTTATTTTGGTAGCTTTCTAATTGATCTGATTCCAGGGTGGTGATGGTTTCTTCAATGAAATCCTTAATGGGTTTCTTTCTTCAAGGCATAAAGCTCCTTACCCACCTAGCCCTTCAGATATTACTTGTTCGGTTGATGGAAATAGCAGTTTCGTAATTCATCATGGTTCAAGTGAAACAGTTGCTGAGACTGCTTCTTATCAAAATGAAGACCAGTCACCTCTCCTCTCAGG
This sequence comes from Castanea sativa, assembly GCF_040712315.1. Lineage (NCBI taxonomy): Eukaryota > Viridiplantae > Streptophyta > Magnoliopsida > Fagales > Fagaceae > Castanea > Castanea sativa. The sequence goes on along the minus strand of NC_134024.1, from coordinate 24,960,177 downwards.
TGCTAGACAACAAAATGGATCTGGATTCTCAAATTCCAGTACGTATCACAATCACTTTGTTTCTATATAAACCAACCATGGATTTGATTGTGATTGTAATTGATGGTTATCTGATATATCACTAAATCTATCTGAAATTACAGGAACTGAAGATGGTTCTTGCAACACTGGTTAGTTTTTTCCGTACTTCACAATTTTATATTATATATGATGTCAGTATACTGAAAATGTTGCTGACTCTCCCCCCACCCTCCATCTCCTTCATGGGTAGTGTTCTTTTATTGTTAAAAAATGTCTAGTTTCTGATATTGCTCTTTTCTTGTTTTGAGAATTCAACAGATCAAGATTGTGATTTGTCCTTCGCCAAAGATCGGTTTAGATTTGGAATCATTCCTGCTGGTTCAACTGATGCCATTGTGATGTGGTAATTTATTGCATAATTATATTTTTTGCACTCTTTATTCTCTCTCTTCTTTTTTCTTTTTTTTTCCTAGTATAAAGCATGACTGTTATTTCATATCTAAGATCAACTTAATATAATTTTGTGAACTTATCAGCAATAGCTTAGCCCGTCAAGGGTGAAAAGCCTTTGGATTACCTGGTAACTGATTCTGGCAGGTGGGGTCAGTTGCCCGTAGGAGTTTGATCAACAGTGAGGATTGTTGTACAGTATGCTTTGCGACATGCAACTAATATGAGTGAAGTTCTCCTATGTCATAAAAAAAAAATAATAATAAAAAGTGTCTATGGTTGTTACTTCCATGTTATCTTTTCTTAGTTGCATTATGAACTACATGTCTCACACCTCAGGGGTCACTAAAGGAATGTGCCTTATACGTTTCCCAAAAATGTCATTCTGGCCTTATTGGCAACTTATTGTTCAAGCATGAGCTATGCAGTACGTATATAGTATGTGATGTTTCTTAGGTTCTACAACCTTGAGTTTCTGTTTAGGTCATGTTTTTCCATAGTGTCAAGTAACAATCTAATCTAATACACATCAAAGAGGCATAAGACCTTGCTTGCCTGTAAATTAGTTGGTCTAGTTTCATAGGTACTATTGTAGGCAACTAAAACTAAATTTTTAAATATTACCTTTTGTGAAGTGTATTTTGTAAATATATCAAATGTTCATAGTTGCTCAAAAACCAAAATTAAATCCTAAAAACATACACTCAAGTGTTGATTCATATTTTGTTCAGGAACCAGAAAATAGATATGATTGAGATACTTATAAGGAAAAATACAAATAACTGCACGTAGTAGAAACAAGAAATAGCATTTTATGGTGTTTAAAAGAAATGGGAAAATATTTGGGCAAAAAGCAAAGATATTATAGCCATGATGTCAAATGTCTTTCATTCAAGAGGGAATTTGGCTCTTTGAGTTGTTTAGTCATGCATAAACTAAAAAATATTCTCTCTCCAATGTAAGCATTGTTGGGTGGTTAATATAACATAATTAAGCACATACCCATTGGGCTTAAACCTTTTGAGTTAAAGTGTCTCTATATGTTATATTAACTACTCAAGGAGGCTCCCCAAGAACTTTATCTCTCCAATAAGTGGTATCAAAGCCCAAGGTGGTGTGGGGCAAAAAGGTGGCAAGGTTATTGAGGTTCCTTTTGCAGTTGGAGCAGGAATGGGGTGTGTGTACTTGGTGGAGCCCTTTCGCAAATGGAGTAGGGATGGTTCTTTTTCATAGTTGGAGCGTGGATAGTATATTGCACAAGGCAAGCCCATAAAAGCCCACACAAGCGATCTTGAGAAAAGGCCTAACAAAGGAGTATTATTGCCAATGGTGCAAGAAAACGGTGAGATGCGAAGTTCTCATTGATGAAGACATGTGGGGTTGACATGTGGAGGCCCATGGATGATGCACTAGTGAAGGAAAAAGCCCATTAGGCAAGGGGGAGCGAGTAGGACTTGTTCATGGTCATGGAGAGGTCTTGAAGCCCACAGAGAGGCAAGGACTCACACGTGAGGGGAAGATTGTTGGGTTTACACGTGTAAGTGAAGTCCCACATTGAATAATGATGAAAAGAATGTGCGGTTAATATACCAAAGTTGTGCACATATCTAGTGGGCTTAAGCCTTTTAGGTTAAAGTGTCTCTATATGTTATACTAATTACTCAAGAAGGCTCCCCAAGAAGTTTATCTCCCCAACAAGCATTTGAAATTCATTAAGATTATCAATTTACAGAATTGAGCTTCTGCACAAGAAAGACTATAATCTTTGCCCCATTTATTTTGAGCATTTAAGACTTGGGGAGTGGGATTATATTTGAAGATTAGCATTCTTTGATTAACTTTAAACATAGTATCTTTCACTAATTAATGATGGTTTGCGGAACAACTGCTCCTTAATGGACTTTAGTGACTAGTAAATGCTTAGTGGTTTTTAGGAACATCTTTATTGTTTTCCTAATTTGGATGCACAATCAGATACTAAGACATAGTTGCATTGCATACGTCCCTGTTTGTGTCTGTGCATGAACAGGAGATAAAAGCCTTGTATAGGATATCTCACTGGTCTCATTTAGGCCTTTTTCCTTTTCATTACGAAAATGATAATTTTGAAAAAAGTTGAATTGACAGGTGAGACTAGGATCTGGTTCATGATCCTACATGCATAGAACTCTTTTTTTTCCTAGGTAAATAGAGGGGGAGGGGGAGGTGGTGTTCGAGCCTTATACATTGAGCGCCACAAAGGGTGCCAATACCATTGGGTTATCACCTGAACCCCTACCTTCATAGAACACTTTCAGGGGTATCTTTATCATACTGATAAAGTTCCTTGATACCCTTGATGGGATTCATTTAATGCAGATTCAGTGCTGAAGAAGCTCTGTAGTGGATGCCCATAAACCAATATCCTGGATCATAAGCCCATCCTGCATATTGATGGGATGATGTTCTGAATATAAATTGTTTTTGCAATGGGTGTAGATCCAGAAGTGTGACTACTTACCCTATGTTTTGGGTGTCCAAGATGTAGGGAGATTGTTTATTAATTTTTTTGCTGCCACAGCCTCATACAAACAGAGTTAAACCTTGAAATTTCAAGGAATAAGTTGTGATGGAGATTGAGAAGAGCGGTCAGTGATTGGGTGCTTCAGGCAAATGTGTTGGAATTCCAATCTCCAACATACAATTGGAGTTTTTTGGACTTTGAGACCCCCATTGCCGACTGATAATTTTGTTGAAACCATCTGTTGGCCAGGCGGGTGGATTGGGTCTGTTGGTTTTTTGCACAATTCTAGCGCTAATCATCAAAATTACCTAAGTTCAACTCAACGAAGCCTAGATCCTGTTTACAATGGTAGAGGGAGGAGAGTTGAGGGGTCATTGTTGATTTTTATTTTTATTTTTTGCACTGAATTGGATCACAGTTGATTTAGTGTGTAAGGAAAGACACAATTCAAGTACATGGGAATTTCACCTTTGTATATTTAATAGACAGTACAAAATGCTCTGATTTACTTTAGTTTCATTGATCATGTGCAGTGGTACTTATTTTTGACATCGAGTATGTATAATTTGCTAATTTTCAAGGAAGATTTTTTAGTATCATCTATTGTCTTGGTTGATATAATTATGTGGTTACATGTAATATGGTGGACTTTGTTTTGCAGTACCACTGGAGCTCGAGATCCTATAACATCTGCCTTGCACATTGTCCTAGGTAATAGGGTGGGCCTTGATATAGCTCAAGTTGTGAGATGGAAAACAACGCCTGAATCAAAAGTTGAACCTTATGTACGCTATGCGGCTTCTTTTGCTGGGTAGGTTCTCATTATCTTTGATGTGGTACTTTTTGTACCAGGATGTTATATTTTCTTATTATTAAAAATGATTTGGGTCCAAAAATACACAATTCCTTGACTAATCTATACATAATCACACCTCTTGCAACATCTAGTGAGGGTTTCATGTAATAGAAAGAGTCCCTAGTATGCGTGTAATTTTATGTTTTACAATTTAAGACAGTTTTTTTGGATGTTCTCTCTTCTAAATCCATATGTTCAATATGTTAGGTATGGATTTTATGGAGATGTCATTACAGAGAGTGAAAAGTTTCGTTGGATGGGACCCAAACGTTATGATTATGCAGGCACAAAAGTTTTTTTGAAGCACAGGTATATCTGAATACAATGGAGCTACCCTCATTCAGTTGCAATGTATTTAAAATAAATACTTCTTTTTACTTTGCATATTTGGTTATGTTTGTTAGAAATATGTGGTTAAATAATTAAATTTACCATATTTTAATAGCTTAAGTGTTTGGGAAAATTGGTAATTTAACATGATATTAGAGCATGAGAACCTGAGTTTGATCCTTGTCTCCTCTACTCTACCTCGCATTTAAATTTCTACGTGTTGGGTTTCACCTATTAAAAGGTAGTTTTGGCCCACACGTGAGGGGGAGTGTTAGAAATATGTGGTTAAATGATTAAATTTATCATATTCCAATAGTTTAAGTTTTTGGGACAATTAGTAATTTAACAATATTAATATAATAATTTTAAAAATTAAGGGGGCAAAGAAAAAAGAAAAAAAAAGAAAAAGAAACAGATCAGTGTCGGTCTTTAATTGCTATTATTTGATTTTAGTATTCAGTCACTGCCCTGTAGGCCTGCACCATGCTGGTATTTCTGCTTCATGGCAGAAAAGCATCCAAATCTGATCAACGAAACAGTTCTGCTGTATGAGCTTTGTTATTTTGGAGGCATATCTGCACCATGTTGAGATCTTGCATAAGTTACTGTGTTAATTTCGGGTTTGTAACTAGTGTCATGTCATATATGCTATATTGTGATTCATAAATATGGTTATCCTGTGTATTTGAGAGAAACATTGTTAATCTATTCTTTCTCCCTGGTTTTGATGTGGAACTCCCAATAAGCATGTTATTGTTTTCTTCCATAAGCTACTTGTAGACTGTGACCGTGTGACCATGACTAATGCTAATTGTGCCAATTGGTAATAGTTTCTGATCTATGATATTATTCAGGTCATATGAGGCAGAAGTAGCATACATAGAAGTCAAATCAGAAGAAAAAAATTCGACTCTTGAAAGAGGCCGCTTGAGTGGTCGGGTTCGACCATTACGAAGTTCAAATAAATCTGAAAGAGTGATTTGTCGTGTTAATTGCACTGTTTGTAACAAAAAAGCAGATGAAGTATCCATGGGAAGTCCCAGATCAGTGCCTTACCCACCTCCAGAGGAAACAAGATGGTTGAGATCTAAAGGGCGTTATATTAGCATTGGTGCTGCCATAATCTCCTGCCGAAATGAAAAGGCACCAGATGGTTTGGTGGCTGATGCACACCTTTCAGATGGTTTCCTGCATCTCATATTGATTAAAGACTGCCCTCATGCTTTGTATCTATGGTATGTAGACAGATGGAGACTATCTTTGCCAACCCCCCCCCCCCCCCCCCCCCCTCCTCCCTCCAAAAAAAAAAAGGAGAGAAAATTTGGTTAATTTTGAACTCAGTAAGTTTGAAAACAGAGTTGGTTGAGTCTTTTAACCTGCTAGGATGTGGCACATGATGCAGGAGAATCGGAGAATGTCTTTATCAAACACTTAATGACCAATTGATTTCTTTCTGAAAGTGAAAGATTTGAAAACTTCTTTCATTTACTAAGAAAACCTTCTATTGTCTCACAAGTAACATAGTAATGCAAAATCATATTCTTATCCTCATCTTTTAGGGTGTTTCTTCTGCAATCCTACCAAAGTTGGGTCCTGTTGTACCTGTAACTCATCTCAATGAAGTTGGTTGTGATACTAATTATGAAGATATTCTTGCTGCTTCTGTTACTGTCCACCCTTCTTTCATTTAAGTTTCTGTTTCCTTCTCCTTGGAGTTGTTTTTTATTATTTATTTATTTTTTGAACTCCTATGCCGTAATTGATTGATACCTACAGGCACCTAACCCAGCTTGCAAGGAGAGGTGGAAGTCCCCTGAACTTCAAGTTCGTTGAACATCATAAAGTATGTTTCATAAATTGGGTCTTATCTTTCTTGTGTTTTTGCAATATCTATTTTTGTAATTATTTCATTTCTTGTGTACAGACGACAGCTTTTATGTTTACTTCTTATGGCACTGAGAGTATATGGAATATGGATGGGGAGCCATTTCAAGCTCACCAACTCTCAGCACAAGTATTTAGAGGCCTTGTTAGCTTATTTGCGTCTGGTCCTGAAGTCTAACAGAAGACTTGCAAAAAGAGTTTGTTGGAGAAAATCTTAACTATTCCCCTATATCCAGTCAATCAGTTTTGTACAAATGACTAGTGTGTATAATGAAATTTAGAGAACATTTCAGGGGGCTTTAGTTTAAGAGTGTGAGGTTCAACAAACACTTCTGATATTAAGCAGGAGAAAAAGACATCAAGCAATGCTGATGTTCAATTTGTACTACTATTAAAAGGACTAGTCGCAGACCCACGTGATGTGTGGGAATAAATAATTATATTTTAGTTATGGTATAATATGTAATTTGTTTTCTAAATTTTGTAGAAAATAATTTGTTCTCAAAAAACTTAAACAATTTCTAAAATTATTTTTCATTTATTTATCCCAAAAACTATATCATCATTTTATTATTTGGATTTATTTGATTGATATTATTCATTTTTTAGGCGGTCCATATTTTGATAAATTATGTTATCGTGCATTATATTTTCCTAATTTGTTTTTCCTGTACAATTAAACTGTTTTGAGTTTCAAATATATTAATCAAAATTTTCATTATGAATATTATTATATTTGTAATTTTCCTTATCATAGGAGTAGTTTCGAACTATTGATTGAGTTTTGTTTACTAATGTAGATGCATGAAATTAGAACTGCATCTTTCTTAAACATTCCTAAGTGACTTTACCATATTATAAATTAATATTTAAAATAATATGTAGGAAAAAAATAGATTTTATGTCTAAAATTGAACACTTTAACTATTGAAATGAAAGAAAATAATCAGTAGAACATTAAGAGAACAAGATCTTTTTTTTTTATTTTAATTACATACACTTTTATTTATTAAGATTTTATTGCCTTTAACTGGATCTTCATATCGTAATTTTATTACTACGCTTCTGTTGAGCCTTCTCATTTGTCACATCATTACTCTTTTTAATATTTATTTTTTTACTTTTAACTTTTTGAAAATATTAAATATATAAATATATTGGCTTTAAAAATTCATCCGAGATAGTTTTAACTTTACATATTCATTTATTTTAATTTTGATATTACAACTAAATAATAAATCAATGAAAAATAAAAATAAAAATAAAAATATTGTTTATGCATATTCATCTTGGGCGGTATAATTTTAATAATTGATAGACACATTCAAATACATAGCCAACATTGTATTTTGATATAAATTCAAAATTATTTCCAAAATAACTAAATATTATGTCCAAAAAAAAAAAAAAAACAAAAGCTAAAAGGAGAGAGAAGACTTGTGATAGAAAACTTAAAAAATCAAACACACTACCAAATCATATTAACCAAAAATAGTATTATATAAAAAATACAATGATTCATCAACCTAAAGTAAGGTTTCAAAAAAGAATATATATATATATATATATATATATATATATATATATATAGAGAGAGAGAGAGAGAGAGAGAGAGAGAGAGAGAGAGAGAGTAATTACCTTTTTCGAGAGAGAAATAGAAAATAAAATGAGAAAAAGAAGTATCAAATAAAAAATATATTCATAAGTCAAACACTAAATTATCTAAGTCATGATATATAATAGAATAACATTATATTCTTGCAAACTATATATATATATATATATATATATATATATATATATGCAATAAAATAACATTTAACAATTATAGAAAAGGAAAAAAGATAATAACTTAAAAATACAAAACCAAATTGCAACCCAAAGTAAAATTCTAAACAACACATAAATACATCAATCCAAAGTAGAGAGATATATATATATATATAAAATGAAAAATTCACTCAAAAATAAAACATGAGAGAGAGAGAGGGATTCAAATCTTCTAGAGTTCTTAGGGTACTCTACCAGGTAAATTTCTTTAAATTCTTACCCTTCATTTAAAATTAATGATTTAAGATGCTGCCACATCATCAATCCACTGACTTACTCTTTTAAAAACACGAATAAGAGATAACTTTAGGAAACAGCCGTGAACCTTAACGTGAGCAAACGGATCTAAACGTTTTTTTTTTCTTTTCTTTTTGGATGGAACAAATCAACCCACGAATTACTCCCGCCATTTTTCCCATCAGAATCCAAAAGTCACTCCTGGGCAAGAAGAAAACCGGACTTGAGATTGCAACTCTCCTAAATCCTTGAAATTTTCAATACTTTCAATCACAAATGATGGATCCACCCAGCTCAATCCCTTCAAACCGTCCATGGATGACCATTGAAAGCCCAATGGAGGCCAAGTATATTAGCTATCTTACTCTCTCTTTGGCCTTTGTTCTCTGTCTATTGTCTACTGTGCTATCTTACTCTTTCGTTTTTTTTCGTTCAAGAAAGGCTGTGTTTTTTTGGGGCTATATCCTCTGCCTGCAAGGTGTTTGATAAATGTTCTAGATAAGAAATAGAGCAGACAAAGAAGATAGTTTTACTAGTTTGGGCTCCATGGTATTGTTGATTTTTAAAATTCTTAGTCTTTACTTTGTGTTTGCCCCACTCTGTTTATAATTAAAAAGCCAATGCCTGGTTACTAATGATTTGCACTGGACAGATAAGATACTATCTCCTGTTTAAGAGTTTAATTATTGGAAGTCTTTGTATCTCATTATATTTTGAGTCTGAGATTGTGGGTTGAGTAGTGACTTGTTCTATTATTTTTTAGGTGATCATGTACTATGTCAAATAAGATACTCTGGCGCAAATGTAGAAATTCATACTTTTAATCAGGTCTGCAATACTAGTTCTGAGTTTTCTGCTTTACTAAGTACCCTCTGACCGTTGAAAATTCTAAAAACTGAATTTATAATTTATCCTGAATCTATGGATTTATACAGAGCCAGTATCCTCGTCTGGTTGTTGAAGACTTCAGTCCACTGCCAAGCAAAGGAGTGACTGGAAAGGATGGATGGTATAATTAATTAATTAATTGTATTATATGGCTTTCGCATTATAATCATATAACTTCGAAGTCACTAGTTCACTAATTGCTTTGGTAAGATATTGATGTACAATTTGATCTATTTTTGTGCCCCCTTTCTATGGACCTCTGTTTATGGGAAGCCAGGTGATGGTTTTAGCTTAAGACCTCACCTCTTTTAGCTGCTATATCAATGTTAGAAAATTATGAAAAGTGATTTTTACTATGGGCTACTATTTGGAAATTTATCCATCACTTAATATGATTATAAATTTGCAAATTTTCCAGCAATATGAGAATGATTCTTAGTAAAAATGGAAAGAAGTTGGGAAGTTGGTTGTAGGCATCATCCCATGGCTGACTACATTAGTGTCCCTGTAGAGGGTCCATACAAGCTTGCTCACTACAGGTACTGAGAAGAGTCAAGAAAACAAGGCATATCGAGAAAACCAATATATTTGATATTTGGACCGGCTTGATGGTTTCTTTTACAATTTATGACTTTTATTAAGATGTTAGGTTTTGAATTTTTTTTGGTAGGGGCTTTTGTGTTTGGTGGTGGATGTTATGGAGGAAAGAAATTGGTTGGTCTCTGTTGAAAGAAGACCAATTGGGGTTTCAATAAGGGTTGCATGGGTCTGTGTGGGAATATATTATTGACAGATGCTGTTTGGGTTTTAGTTGCATTTGTTATTAAAACCTGAAGAAAAAAAAAAAAAAGGACTGCTATTTCACTTATCAAAAAAAAAAATATATATATATATATGTTAGCCGTGCTGAAATTGCACTCAATAAAAATGTTGTGAAAGGTTTAGAGGGAACTATTCAGCAATTTTTGTCAATGTGGTGACCTGAAAATTGCATTTCAACCTTAGACCCGGGTTCAGTCTTCTCAATCTATACAAAAACATGCTTTTCATGACTTTTAATTAAATCTAGAACTTTTGAATTGACTGGTTTTTCACATGGATTCAATGAAATTTGTATGATGATTTTGGGGAAATTTGTATGATGAAATTTTTTTGATAAGTGCTTATTACCCTTTATTTTCACTCAAATGATAATTTTGAGTCTTCTTTAACACTTTGACACTTACTTTAATGTATCATATTGATCTTTACGGTCCCACTTTGACACTTTTTTTTCCTAGCTTCTAATTTCAGGTTCACTTGAAAGCTTGGATGTTGATGATCTATGATTGCACACTAGTTATGCGGGTGGCTATCACTGAGTGGTATTCACAGTGGCTTTTAGGATTTAGTTCTTTGGAAAAAAGACAGTGGTAGAGACTAGAGATCACAATATTTAAGAAGAATATGTATCAATAGTGGCTAAAATGCTTCATGTATTACCAATGTTTCAATAGTTATAGATATGTAATGAATGATTATTGGCAATAATATCAGTTTTATCACTCTTATCTTACTTTGTTATTTCAGAGGTGCTTGTAAACCATACAAGTAATATAATGTAATTTATTGCTAAACATTCAAATTGCCAATAATATTGATTTAAAATCTAGAAGTTTCAACTTTGCACAAGGTACAATTGTTTTAAAGAAGGGAAAATGCTACATACCAAAGGCCTACAATCTTAACAAAAGAAAAATGTAACATTGACACCATTAACAATGGCCTATCCCCTCTTCTCTTTTACAACAAGGACAATCTTAACAAAAGAAAAATGTAAAATTGGCGGCATTAACAAAGGCCTATCTCCTCTTCTCTTTTTACAACGTCCATAGCATTGACAGCATCAAAATCACATACCTGTACATATTTCAAAAACCCAAGGTTATCTTTTGACAACTTAGTAAAGGCAAAAAAGAAAAAAAAAAAAAAATCTATCATTTGTTAATCATTTACCAAGAAAATTCATGTGAGCATCATAATTATTTGTTCTGTCACCCAAAGGAACTTGTGCTTGATCAAACCCAACATCCAATCCCTACAAGAAATTATAATGATTTGGTGTCATCTATGTCATTGCATAAAAGAACATGCCACTTATTAATAGCTTAAAAAAGCTAAATGAACAAGTTCATCGTTGATGATTCAATGAAACTGTTTTGGCATCTAAGATCTCGGAGACCTTCATATGTCATCTGTGCCATTGAATTAGGTAACTGATCTGTTTCCTATATCATAAATCACAAATAATTCTCGTTAAAACTTTCAAATTTTTAGCAGTAAAAGTTCTTTAAAATTGCTTACCTACAAACTCACAAGATTACTCACCTTATGTGAATAGCATTGCACAGGTGAGATAGAGTTATTGTAATTTATGAGAGAAGAGCTGTTGTTTTCCTATATGGTAAGATATAAGGAGTTAGTTTAACCAAGAATAAAAAAATAAACTATTTGTACACAGTGCATGTAAATTTGTCAATATTTTTTGCATCAAGAGCATACCTTGGATAATTGTTGTCTAACAGTATCTTTCGTTGAAGTTTTTTTCTTTCTCCTTGATTGTTGTTCAACCCAACTTTTACATCTTTTTCGACCCTTACGACCTTCTTTCTTTTTGAGGCCTTTAACCTTTTCAACTAAATCCTTTATAGGTTCTCCATGATCCACAATTTCACTACCACCCAATGACAATTGATCTTTAGAATTATCAAGACTCACACTTGAAAATTTCATGGCAATATCTTAAACCTACTTTTCTAATTCCTTTGCAACACTCTCCACCAAAGCATATGCTTCTTCAATTTCAGCAGCTCGTGAGGCTAATCTAACTAACCTGAGACATAATCTTCTATACCGTTGTGTAACTTTTAAGTTAACATCCCCATGGACATCCTTCCCAATACTGTCAATGACATACCCATTTTTTGCTTCCCTTGTCCATCTCTTCAAAATGTAACCATCAGGAATTATCTTTATATCAAGTATGTCGAAAACCTTCAAAGCATGACAACACAAAATCCCAAATGTTTCAAACTTCCTACAACTGCATGAGATTGTCCTACTAATAGGACTACACAATACTTTATATTCTCCAACTTTCTCAAGAAGCACAACAGTATATTCATGCACTGGCTGGCTACAATTCTGATCTTTTATTATTGCAGCTGATGCATAGTCATACTCATTTTGGAACATTTTAAATATTGTAGGGGTATACACCTGTGATGCTTGCTTCAATAAAGGTGAATTCTTCAAGCACAAAGGAGGCAATTTTTCCCTAGCATTATACTCAGCCTCTAACTCTTTATCCCGCTTCTGCCCTACTACCATCTCAAAATGCTCAAAAAAATCATCCATATTCAAATCTGATTTCAAGTAATCTTTCAAATCCCCATTCAAACTTTCATTAAGCTGAGTACTTCGCATTCCCAAAGTAATTGCCCTCTTCATGTAACAATTAGCCCATTTTTCCTTCAATTTGTATATACCATTTAACCAACTAAGATCCTTAATTGTATAGGTCTGAATCATTTTATTCCAAGCTTCTTCAAATTCACTCTCATTCTCATACTTATACATGCAATCTTTAAAGTCTCGGAGGAACAATGAGCCATCCTTCATCAAATTTCCTAATTTCTTGATTCCATTTTGCATTATGTGCCAAGTACATAATCCATGCCACGTCTCTAGCATCACCTCAGCTAATGCCTTTGCAATAGCAAAATCTTGATCAGTAAAGATAGATTTAGGCTTTCTACCACCATGTGCATTTAAAAAACTCTCAAAAAGCCATTTTAATGATTCAGCTGTCTCATCGTATAAAAGTGCAGCCCCAAAAATCACCATCTCTCTATGGTGATTGAAACCAATAAACACAGCTAAAGGTCTAAATTCTTTGTTTGTGCCAAATGTAGTGTCAAAACTAAAAACATCACCAAAATGGGCATAATGAATTATCATTTTAGCATCAGCCCAAAATATATTAGTTATTTGCTCCTCGATATCCAACTGTACAACATAATGGAACAATGGATTATGAACCAATTGTTGTTGAAAATACCTTAATAAACTACCGGCTTCACCATATATCAAATATCAAGCTTCGTTGTCGTCTAGTTCGAAGATAGTTTTTTTGATCAATTCCAGTGTAGCCAAGATTAGCCCTTCCACCAGCCTCTCTACTCATTAACTCATGTATCTCCTTAGGCTTAATTCCAGAAGCATAAGCTAAATCAATAGCAAAAGCTTGGACATCAGACATCTTTCGTTCAGATCGCATCATGAAAGTAGTTGTTGCAAGATGAAGAACATGGTTGTGCTCCAATACAAAATCGTACACCTTGTACTTTCCGGTCTCACAAACTAATGAAACACCCAATCATACTAGACAATTAGTCCTTGTTTCCTGTCGAGGTTGACTGGTCAGATGATCTCATTTATCAGGCTTACGAGTACCCTCTTTAGAACACAAAAATCTTCTTGATGTTATTTCTCCATCTATCTTACTTTTATTTGTATAATGCTTTCGAACACTAAACCCCATTTGTTTTCCATAATTTTTCCAAAACATCCAAGCTGCCTCTAACGTATCAAACTCCATACCAATCTTTGGGGTACAATCATTCACGGTATCCTTGCTTTGATAAGAATTGTCCATCATCCTATAAAAATACAAAAAAAATAAAACTCAATTTCAATTAATTGAAACTGAATATTTCAAATATTACTAATATACCAAGGTCCCATTACTAATATACTTGAACTAAATAGACAAGTTTGAAACAATCAAAGCAATACCAGAACCCAATAACATGAAAAGAAAAGCACCAAAGCAGATTTCCAAATCCAACAGCTTGCAAATCATTAGAAAAATTAGCAAAAACACAAAGCAAATCATTGTAGTCAAATCTATATTCTACTTAACCATAGTTGAAGAAATACTATATCCATAGCACTTCTCAACCATATTGAATCAAAATTCCTGTGTACTAGTACAGCATGAATCTGAGTACCCTAAGATTTTCAATACTCGTCTCTTGGACTTTGACACATTATCCTCCTTTTTTTAATGTATTTTTTTTGTAATTTAAAATCTTGACTCACTTAAATTAGAATTTGACATGGCACAGGATCACCTCAAAAATAATAAAACAAGCCACTACTCAAACTCACAATCTCAAAATCACAAGATAATGTGAAACAACGAATTCCTACCAATAAGTCGCCTCTTGAATGATAAGTTATCCACCATCTTTTTATGCGCAACAACTGCTTGGTGCAAATATGTTAATGGTAAAGTAACCTTACCTCACAAAACAATAACAATGCGCACAGAAAATATTTCAATAATAAGCCTCACCTCACATATCACAATGTCGATACTGAACAAAACAAGTAAACAACAACGTAAACAAATATTTTAATCATAAAAGATACCTTATAAGCAAAAAGCCACTACTTTAGTTTGCAAACAAAACAATAAAAACAAAATTCTTGTGTACTAGTACAACACAAATCTGATCATGAAGGATTTTTAATACTCTAGAGTCTAGACATGTATGGACTTTGGCACGTTATCCTCTCATCTTTTATTTTTTTTAATATATATTTTTTTAAGTCACAATCCCGATTCACTTAAACCTGAATTTGACATAGTACATGATCACCTAAAAAATAATAGAACAAGTCACTACTCAACCCATAATCTCAGACTCAAAAGATAATGAGATACAAAGACTTCCAATAATTAAACTCTTAAACAGGAGATAGTATCTTATCTGTCCAGTGCAAATCATTAGTAACCAGGCATTGGCTTTTTAATTATAAACAGAGTGGGGCAAACACAAAGTAAAGACTAAGAATTTTAAAAATCAACAATACCATGAAGCCCAAACTAGTACAACTATCTTCTTTGTCTGCTCTATTTCTTATCTAGAACATTTATCAAACACCTTGCAGGCAGAGGATATAGCCCCAAAAAAACACAGCCTTTCTTGAACGAAAAAAACGAAAGAGTAAGATAGCACAGTAGACAATAGACAGAGAACAAAGGCCAAAGACAGAGTAAGATAGCTAATATACCTGGCCTCCATTGGGCTTTCAATGGTCATCCATGGACGGTTTGAAGGGATTGAGCTGGGTGGATCCATCATTTGTGATTGAAAGTATTGAAAATTTCAAGGATTTAGGAGAGTTGCAATCTCAAGTCCGGTTTTCTTCTTACCCAGGAGTGACTTTTGGATTCTGATGGGAAAAATGGCGGGAGTAATTTGTGGGTTGATGATTTGTTCCATCCAAAAAGAAAAGAAAAAAAGAAAGTTTAAATCCATTTGCTCGCGTTAAGGTTCACGGCTGTTTCCTAAAGTTATCTCTTATTTGTGTTTTTAAAAGAGTAAATTAGTGGATTGATGATGTGGCAGAATCTTAAACTATTAATTTTAAATGAGGGGTAAGGATTTAAAGAAATTTACCTAGTAGAGTACCCTAGGAACTCTAGAAGATCTGAATCCGAGAGAGAGAGAGAAATAACATTTTTCATGTGAGAAAATATATATAGAATGTGATAGAGAATGTCATATTTATAGTAATATAATAGGGATATGAATAGTCAAAATAAACGGAAGAGGAAGAGATAGACCAGGACTCCATGAGTGACATTAAAGTTAAGAGTAGAGGAGAGATAAAAAGGAAAAAGAGAAGTTATGGTTGGAAGTAGTGGAGAGAAATGAGTAGTTACGTAGATAATGTGACTGCTGATGTGACTCAATAAAGCCCAGTAACAATAAATGCTATGGTTCAACTTCTAGATATATATAGATAAGTCATCAATTAACCATGCATCAACTGGATTTTGTCATTGATAAATATCAGTAAGTTATTTTTTCGGGTTGTTTTACTTCTACACTAGCCGAAGTGAGAAGCCAATGTAGTGAATAATCGGAGGGAAAAATAAAAACGGGCCAGGTCAGGAAGAGTCCAGTATTTTTAAGCGTTAGCTTGTCTTGTTTAAATATGAGTTGGGCATACTTAAAGTCGTTTTAAATTTAAGCCAAGTTCGTGGCTCAAAAGCCGATACCAAGCTTTTTTATTCCCTTTCTTTGGGACTAATTTATATTCTGTGCATTCCTAATGTAAATTAGTATTGATTCATTACTGAAACATAGTAAGTTCTTTCTCTTCGGTTGCATATCATTTTCGGTTTTGAGAAATGAAAACTCAAGTTTAGAGTCTTCAGACTGATTCCAATAAAAACTGATGAACAACAATAAGAAGTTTTTTATTGAGGCGAAAGCCTATTCTCATAGGGAAACTTAATTAATTAATTTGATTCACAACCCATTATATCATATGAATTTTGAAATTTTTATGAGTTTTAACCCAATTGAGTCCCAAAAGGACAAATAAATTGCTGTCACAAACAAATACAAATCATTGGATGTTTCCACTTTGGAACTATGGTTGGAAATTGGAATAGACATTCATGTTAATCCAGACGCTACGTTAATACAAGTGATAGAGTGACCTTGACGCCAACTTTATGAGACAAGCAGAAAATCCAAATGCAGACTTTTTCCTCCAAACTTTTCCAGGCACTATGAGCAGTGTTTGAGTTAATGGTCATTGATTGGAATGTTACACAATTATTCTTGGTTAATTTTCTTACATAAAAGTAGTGTTCTTTGGCACGTATGTGTCTCTATATACGACATATCACTCTGCTACTGATTTTGAGTAACTGTAATCATCATAGCTTTAGTTTTTTTTTTCTTCAATCTATAGTTTTATTTTGTTATGGATTTCATTCCAAACCAACCAGATCCCCTCAGTCAAATAATAATGTATCAATAATTTGAGGTGGTTCAGAAGCATGCAATATTTCTTGCCCTTGCTGCAAGTTATATATCTATTTGGTCATGCTAGTTTCTGACTGATACTTTTGGACTCGTTAAAAAATATTTCAACCGGCTCTTGATTTTATATCAAGGCTTGCAATTTTGATACTTCATGAATTTCTATAACCTCTTTGTAACTTAAATAAGCTGATTTTTTACAAATTGTTTCAGATACTATCTATCTCTCCCACCTGTAAGCAAGTTCTATAGAGTGGCATGCTTGATGACCACATCTGCTCTCTATCTGGATCTTTATAATCCTTACAATATAGCATTATTTTATGGCCTTGTAGTAAAACGTTTTCAGGTAAAACAGTTCAGTTGCCAAATTTGTCCTATCTGTTGTAATTCAAGAGATTAAATTCATTTTGCTCATTTTGTATTGCAAAGATCATGTTGTAATAAGTTAAAATTTGAGGGTTCATTTTCTGCCTATGCCCCGATTGTAAATGTTTGTACATTGTGCAGGTTTGGAGGCTTATTACGAATTTCTTCTTTCTTGGGCCATTTTCATTTCCCTTTGCACTTCATCTGCTAATTATGTAAAATATCTTACTCTATCTACCCTCTGCAACCATATCATATTAATTTACTATAAATTTTGGGTTAAGGTGTGATTAAGGTGTGATGTCGTGGAAGTTTGAAGAAAGCAAACACGATACACTCTTTAATGGAACATAAACTAAACTATTAGTTTCTGCTATTAAACCTCGAATCCATGAGGGGTTTATATATTGAATCCATAAGATGATAGGTCTGGAATCCATTAAAGAAAGAATAGACAAAGTCTGAATTTTATTAATAATAATTCATTTGCCTTTGGAGGCTACATTGAAGAAGTAAACCCTAGGATGATTAGGAAATTTTCTGAAACCTTAATTCGCATTAATCACGAGATTAGGTGGCAAAATATTGAATTTTACCAAAAATGGTAAAATTTAGTTAAATGCAAAATTATAAACTACTGACCTTAAGGATCGTTCTAGAATAAGTGGGACTTTATTTTGACTTTTGAGCAAAAAGTTATTAAGGAAACAAAAATTACTAAAAACATAAAATCATTGTTTTCAGGGCCTAAATGAAGGAATTCGCCAAAACTAGGGCACACCTTGTGGCAAAGCGACAACTATAGATCAGAAAGTCGTTTTCCTTCAACCTGTCAAATTTCATGCAATTCTGATCATGTTACCCAAATGATTTCTACTAGTGTATTTTTGCTTTGTGCAATTTCAGGTGCCCTTGATGTTTAGGAAGGTCATGCCAATCTGTTCTTCATCAAGGTGGTAGGAAAGATTGTTTTGCAAAAACCAATGGTAATTAAAATTATCCAATGGATAAAATATCAGGTTTTAAATAATGATCCACATCTGCATTAAGCTATTATTCATCCAATTGATGCCTGTACGTACATATCTTTTTTAATTCCTATCATTCACTTATGATCATTGATTTTCAAGAATTAAAAGTCATGCAAGGTTTACAGTATGTAGACTATGTCCAAGGTGATATTGAAAATTTGAAATACTATGTCATGCTGATTTGCTTAGAGCGAGATATGGTGTTTCACTTGAGAGAGGACCCTTTGACAAGAGAACAGCAAACAATGTATGGATGTTCATCTTTGGAGCACTACCACTTCTTGTAAGTAAGAACAAATTATCTTATATTTAGAGTTTTCTTTTTCTTTTTCCCATTTATCTTATAATGACAAGGGTGTTACTTGATCTTAGGTGATGGCTGCTGTTCCATATCTATGGTCTCCATTCATGGGAGGTTCCTTAGTATTTATGCTCATCTATGTTTGGAGCCGTGAGTACCCAAATGCACTCATAAACATTTATGGTCTTGTGTCATTGAAGGTATGCTTCTAGCAGTTTTGTTTTAATCGTTCTCTTCACTGGTCTGTTTTAGTTATCCTACTATTTGGAACAATATAGGCTTGTGACATTTTTTCTGTATATAGATATAGATTGTGAAATTAGACACCTTTGTTTCTGTTGTTAAGAGTAAATCTAGAGCCCAACAGAGCATTGCTCAAATGTCTAACCAGAATAAGGTTCAAATGCCCAACGACTAGTTTTCCAACGGCTAGTCCAGATATGCAACAGAATGGTGTCGTTCTATTTAACACAGGGTTGTAAATGTATTTAATGAAACGTTGCGTTTAGTCCTTCTGTTATTAGTTCATTGATACGCTGCGTTTTGGACTACTGTATTGGTTCATTAGATCAGTCTGTTAGGTGGTTATTGGTAGTTAATCAGTTCCTAATTTCCCTCCATATTTTACGGATCAATCCCAAGATTTTAGGGATCTCTGATTAGGCAATTACTGATACTCTTGTAATATATATATTGTACATCAAGTGTAATGAACAGTTGAGCAATTATTCTTCTAGAAATCCCAATTCTCTCTATGAACTTTCTGTCTACGTTTATTGCTTCTCACTGAGTGTTTCACTGTGTGAACACCATTGTTGCAATCTTTTCATAGTATCAGAGCAACAATCGATCCTAGCATCAATGGCAAAAACTACTTCACCTTCACCTTCAACAACTGTGCCTTCAACTTCTACATCTACCTCCATCAATCTCACAAATCAGCCTCTGCTATTATTGTCGAATATGTCAAACATGATGACAGTTAAATTAGATTCTTCCAATTACATTGTTTGGAAGCATCAAATCTCCATGGTGTTAGAAACTTACTCCATGTTTGAGCTTCTTGATGAAGTTCCACTTGTTCCTGAGAAATTTCTCCAGGATTTATCTAGTACCATCACTTTAGTGCTGAATCCAGATTATCTCATTTGGAAATCAAAGGAAAAGGCACTTCTTACTTTCATTAGCTCAACCCTCACTCCTTCAGTTTTGGCTATAACTGTTGGATGTTCTTCAGCTCAAGAAGTTTGGAAGGTTCTTAAAAACAGATTTTCTTCAATCTCAAGGTCATATGTGATGAATCTAAAGGGTGAGCTGCATAATGTGAAGAAAGGATCTGATTTCGTCGATGCATATCTACAGAAGATTAAAGTGATAAGGGACAAGCTTATGGCAGTAGGTGTATTCTTGGATGATGAAAAGATGCTTCATGTAGCAATCAAAGGTCTTCCAAAAGAATTCAGTGCATTCAGGCCAGCAACCAGAACCAGAAGCACCAAATTAAGTTTTGATGAACTAGCTACTTTGTTAAATGTAGAAGAGGAATCGTTGAATGAAGGAATGGAGGTCAAAGACTCCACCTCTGCAATGGCAGTTAACATTGCACCAAGATTTAACAACACTGGTGGTTATAATAATCACAACTAGTCTTATAATAGAGGAAGAGGAAGAAATAACAATGGAAGAGGTAGAGGCAAAGGTCCATCACCTAATCAGTTCAACCAGTTTTCACAATCTCAATTTTCACAATCTCAAGGTTCTAATGCTAGATCAGAGAGGCCAATTTGCCAGATTTGTGGTAAGGTAGGTCATCTTACCTTTTAGACTGCTACCATAGGATGGATTATGCCTATCAAGGCAAACATCCACCCTCAAAGCTAGTTGCAATGGCAGCTTCTTCCAACTCCACGATAGCTCAGAAGCAACCTTGGCTGGCAGACAGTGCAACTACAGACCATGTCACTTCAAGTCTTAATCATTTGAGCTTTCCTAAGCCTTACACAGGTTAGGAGCATCTCATAGTTGGCAATGGTCAGAATTTGCCCATTACTCACATAGGTAACTCTCTAATCCTTGCTTCCAATGCTCCTATTCAACTTAGAAATATGCTTATAGGGTTCCCTCTATTGCTTCTAATCTTGCTTTAGTTCACAAACTTTGTCATGATAATAACTGTTGGTGTTACTTTGATGAAAAAACCTTGCTCATTTAGGCCTTGGCCATGGGGAAAACTCTTTACCAAGGCAAGAGTGAAGGTGGTGTGTACCCCATCTATTCTCACAAGGCCAATGAACTTTTGCTTCCTAATAAATTGTGTAATTTAGTGCAGCTTTCTTCCTGTAGTTGGCATCTGTGGCACAGCAGGCTTGGCCATCCAAACTCTCAAGTTCTTAAGCTTTTGTTACAAAATAATGGACTATCTTTCAATACTAGTGCTAATTTTGTCAAGTCTTGAATTCATTGTCTTCAAGGCAAAATGCACAGACTTCCATTTCCTAGTTCAAGATTTGTAGCTAGTTCTCCCTTTGAACTTGTACATACTGATTTGTGGGGTCCTGCACCTCTTGATTCAATAAATGGCCACAAATATTATGTCATTTTTGTTGATCATTTCACTTGTTTTACACGGCTATACTTACTTTCTGCTAAGTCTGAAGTTTACTCAAAATTTGTCATGTTTCATGCTATGGTTAAAACACAATTTTGGTTAAAACACAATTTTCCTCAACTATTAAAACTCTTAGATAAGATGGTGGAGGTGAGTACACTTCTAAGTCTTTTGAATCTTTTCTATCTTCCAATGGGATTAATCATCAAATTTCTTGTCCCTATACCCCTCAACAGAATGGCTTAGTAGAGAGGAAGCATAGACATCTAATTGAAACTACTATCACACTTCTGTCTCAAGCTTCCTTGCCTTCTTCATACTGGTCATTTGTTGTTCAATCAGCTATGTCTCTAATCAATTTACTTCCCACTACTACATTAGGTTTCAGTTTCCTTGGTACAAGCTCTATGGTCAAAATCCCGATATTTCTTCTCCAAAAATTTTTGGTTGTGCTTGCTATCCTTTTCTTAGACCATACACCAAACACAAGCTTAATCATAGGACCATAGAGTGCCTTTTCTTGGGCTATTCTACCATTTCCAAAGGTTAATTATGTCTTGACTTGCTCACTCACACCCTATATACTTGCAAGCATATTTTGTTCAATGAAGCTAAATTTCCCTTTCCTTCTTCACCCTCTTCTACTTCAATCCTTCATACTCCTAATCCAGATATTTGGCTCTCTAACCTCCTATATTTACACTCATCTAATCAGCCTTCTATCCTAGGACCTTATTCTACTCCTATGTCTCACCCCACAAATACTAATCCTACTCCTCTGTCTCACACTTCTTGTCATTTTCCCCAATTTGACACTTCCACATTCTGCTAATCATCTGCCTCAATTTGTGCTACTACATCTCCACCTGTCTCTATCTCTCACCCTACACCTCCACATCCTCCAATTTCATCTATTCCTACTTCTTTAGCTCCTTTATAGCCTACTCACCCTATTTCTGTTCCTACTGCCTCTTCACCTTCTGCTGCCACTGCTTCTATCATTGGTCCTGTGAATCTCCGTCCTATGACCACAAGATCCAAGAATGATATCTCCAAGCCTAAATTGTGTTACAAGGCTATGGTTGATTATACTCACACTGAGCCCCCATCAAATAGAATTTCTTGTAAGTTTCCTCAGTGGGTTAAGGCCATGGATGAGGAATTTTCTGCTTTACAAAGACAAAAGACTTGGTCTCTTGTTCCTATTGTGCATGTCATCAATTTAGTGGGTTGTGAATGGGTGTATAAGCTGAAATTACATAGTGATGGAACCATTGCTCGTTATAAAGTAAGATTGGTTGCTAAGGGCTTTCACCAACAAGCAAGTGTGGACTACACTGAGACATTTAGTCCAGTTGTGAAACCAGCTACTGTGAGGCTTGTACTTTCCATTGCAGTGAGTTTTAATTGGCCTCTCAGACAATTGGATGTCTCCAATGCCTTCCTCCATGGTTTCCGAAATGAGGAGGTGTATATGGAGCAACCACCAGGTTATGTAGACCAACAATTCCCTCATCATGTTTGCAGATTATATAAATCTTTTTATGGCTTGAAACAAGCCCCAAGAGCTTGGTTTGACAGATTTACTTCTCAGTTGTTGCATCTTGGCTTTGAAGCTTCCATGGCAGATTCTTCCTTATTTATGTTTCACTCTCATCAAACTATCATTTATTTCCTCGTGTATGTTGATGATATTATAATCACAGGCAATTCTTCTTCACAAGTCTCTCATCTTGTCACTGCTCTTAGTAAGGCTTTTGAGCTAAAGGATTTGGGTGCTCTTTCTTATTTCTTAGGCATTCAAATTGTGTCTTCCAGATTTGGTCTCACTTTATACCAATCCAAGTATGCATCTGATGTGCTTCATAAATTCAAGATGGAGAATTCTAAGCCTACGAATACACCTTGTTGTCCAAATGTACGTCTTACTCCTTTTGATGGTTTTGTTTTGCTTGATCCCTCTGAGTATAGAAGTATGGTGGGTGCTCTCCAGTACTTGACCTTCACACGCCTTGATTTGGCTTTTAGTGTACATCTGCTATGCCAATTTATGCATTATCCCACTACTTCTCATTTGGAGGCAGCCAAGCATGTTTTTCATTATGTGAGAGGTACTTTACATTTTGGGATTCACCTTGCTCCTGGTCCACTTACCTTCTCTGCCTTCTCTGACACAAATTGGGCTGGTGACCCCACTGACAGGAAATCTACTACTAGGATGTTGGTTTTCCTTGGTTCAAGCCCAATTTCTTGGTCTTTCCAGAAACAATCCACTGTTTCACGTTCTTTACAGAGGCAGAGTATCGTACCTTGGCTTCCACAGTAGCAGAGTTAGCTTGGCTTCGCACTCTCTTTTAGGAACTTAAGCTATTTCTTCCTCACGTTCCCATCCTTTGGTGTGATAACAACTCTACTATTGCTTTGGCCTTTATTCCTGTCTACATAGCAAACTCTTGGTTGACACTGCCTCGAGTTTGAGGGGGGATGTTAAGAGTAAATCCAAAGCCCAACAGAGCATTGCTCAAATGTCTAACCAGAATAAGGTTCAAATGCCCAACGACTAGTTTTCCAACAGCTAGTCCAGATATGCAACAGAACGGTGTCATTCTATTTAACGTAAGGTTGTAAATGTATTTAATGAAACGTTGCGTTTAGTCCTTCTGTTATTAGTTCATTGATACGCTGCATTTTGTACTACTGTATTGGTTCATTAGATTAGTCTATTAGGTGATTATTGGTAGTTAATCAGTTCCTAATTTCCCTCCACATTTTACGAATCAATCCTGAGGTTTTAGGGATCTCTGATTAGGCAGTTACTGATACTCTTGTAATATATATATTGTACATCAAGTGTAATGAATAGTTGAGCAATTATTATTCCAGAAATCCCAATTCTTCCTTTGTATCTCTCTCTGGATTTTCTCTCTATTTCTCTCTACGTTTATTGCTTCTCACTGAGTGTTTCACTGTGTGAACACCATTGTTGCAATATTTTCATTTGTAACATTTAATATTAGTCTACTTAGTGTTCTATAAAATAGGTTGAAATCTAGAACCTGCAGTATCTGCACCACCATGCTATAAAGTATCAATGTGAATCTAAATTATCAATCAAAGAAGGTTTGATACAACATTTTTAACTTCATTTCTACCTTTTCCTGCACAACCAAATTTTCCCTTGCTCTTTTTGGCCTTACTAGTTCCTATCTCTTGTCATTTTCCTCTTTCATTACTATTTATGTACCATTGCAGTGGGAGTGTGAACGTGCAATAAAGGAAAGAATATTTTTATGCATGAATTGTTGTACTTTTGGTTCCCGTAGATTTTTTTTATTAGAGGCCCTTAAAAATGCATCATGAGTGAGGTATGCCCCATAAAGAGGTACCACCTTGATGAAGTTAACCAAAGAAAAAATTTGGACTCTCAAATTTTGCCTGGTTAGCCTTGAAATCATAGTGATGCAGTCCCAATTAAGTGTGCTCACTCTGTTTGGCCTGTATTTATTTATTTATTTATTTTGAGAATGATGTTTGGCCTGTATTTTATTGTGTAATGTCACCAAAATTTCCATCAATAGTTCTACCTATAATTATAAATAACTAGTTGCAGACTCACACAATGCGTGAGAATATAAATATTATGTAATGAGCTATAATATATAAAAAGTAACCACTACAACTATTGTCTAGTTTAAAAAAAAAAGATTTCTATAAGTTTTTTTTATCTTTTTATCTCAACAAATATATCATATTATTATTATTATTATTATTATTATTATTATTATTATTATTATTATGTTTGATTAATATTTTTTTAAGGTGAACCATATTCTTCGAACTTTTTTGTAGTGTATTATATTTGCTTAATATACAACTAAACTTTATAAGTTTCAAATTTCTCATCTCTTAAGGAATATGGAAATTATCATAAGAATTAAAACCCATTACAAAATTACAATATTATCTTAGCCAAAATTAATATGAAACTAAAGGAATAAATATTAGGTTTTATAATAATTTATTACTCAAACAATTGGTAGGCATATTCAAATTCTTGTTTCCCAAAAAAACTAAGTATTAACCCAAACTAAAATCAACCAAAGCTATAAATTGAAAAGAGAAGATTTTCTGATGGGATATTAAAAAAAAAAACACAATACCAAAACACATATTAAAAAAAAAACCATCAACCTTAATTAGAGTTAAAAGATAGAACAAAAATTCACCGAAAAAAAGGAGAGAGAGAGAGAGAGAGAGAGTACTCGCAGTTTTGTGTGGGAAAAATATGGATTGAATGGAAAAACGATATCAAATTTATACAAAATAAAATGGGTAGAAGAAGAGTCAAAATATAAAAAAAGAGGAAGGAAGTATAACGGTAAAGTAGTGGGGAGATGAGGAGGTAAAAAGGAAAGAGAAAGGTTGGAAGAAGCGTAACAGTAGGTATGTGAATTAATAGGTAGAAGAAGTTTTTTTTTTTTTTTTTGGAAAATAGGGGGAAAAAAGTTTAAATAAAGAAAAGAAAATATAAAAAATAAATGAATAACTTGGCTATTGATGTAGCTCAACAGGAGTATAGCAACAATAAATGCTACGTTTTAGCTTTTAGTAATATAAATAAATATAGATGCATCCTATTTTCTCAGTTTTTTTTTTTCTTTGGTAGTTACAAACTTTCAAGTATAATCTTATATTCTTATGTACAATTGTACTCCCTGCCTTTTTTTGCCTCTGGCTTTGCTTTATGCATTATTCATGACATTTACGAGAGGATGTACTCATGACATTTATGAATATAAGAGGCTGGCTAATTTTTTTAATTTTTTTTTGCTGTAGGGATTCTATCTTCCTTATGTAATGCTAGCTGATGAAGCAAAGGTTCATTAGTTGTAGGGAGTTCGTCCAAATGGGGCTGGGTGCTCGCTTGCGTCATGGTGGAAGTAAGAACTCCTAAAATGGTCACCGGTGTGGTGCCTACCACAACACCTCCGATGCCAAAGTCAGTACAAGGGAGTTTTCAATAACAGGTCAGAATAATGTAGTATGTCTTGTGATTATATCCGTACCTGGCGTTGGTGATGTGAGGGCTTTATATATGTTGCTCTGGACTCTAGGCGTTGTGGTGATGTTAATGCCTTTCTTGATAACGCTTCCTACTGAGTAATGAGGTTTAATATGCCCTCAACAGTTTGTCCAGCTGGTTTCGTAACCGTCCGGGACATTATTGGCAGCATTGAATGATCTTGACATCCTCGTCGATGACGTGGACACTTGTTTAGGCTCATCTTTAGGAGTGGTCTCGTTTGTTTTGTTGACCTTGTCTGTGGTTGATTTCGTCAGTCTCATCAGCTGCCCCCGGATTCTGTGGTTGTCATGCCGTGTCATGACGACCATAGAAGATGAAAGGTTTTTTTTTTAACTGCAAGCGACTCTTGGGATTTTGCGCCGCATTGAATGCGTAGTGGCGGCGTCATACTGGTCGTGGCCACGTGGCGTGTTCTGGTTGGAGGGGGCTTATGTTCTCATTGTATGACTCTTGGGTTTCCTGCTGGTTTTCAGTTTTTGCCTTGATTTTTTAAACTTCTCTTCTCCTTACTTTACTTTTCGTTTTCCCCAAGCTTTCAGTTATTTCTCTGAGCATTTTCTCCTTCAATTTTTCTTTGCCACTCTCTTCCAAGCCGGTGCATGTTTGGTGTTGGGCTTCTCGCCTTCTCTTTTACTGAGGTACGTTTTTCTTTCTCTTTTTCTTCTTGTTTTCTTTCTTTGGCGATAGTAAACATCTGATTTTCTTTTCTTCTCTTTTGGCTTCTGTTTCTTGGTTTTTGGGAATTTTAGCATTTTCCTATTTTCCTATGTCTTTCTTGGGTGTCCATGATTAGTAACTCTGAGGTTAGGATAGCTTGCCCCTCAGTTTCCTTCCTTTTCACGCGTTTAGGGGGGTCTTTAGGTGTTTTTCCAAACCTTGAGAATTTCATTTTTGAGGGTAATAGCTTGGGCGTTGTCTTGGCTGAGTTGTTTCCCTTGCTTCGTCAATCGATTGACTGGTTCGAAGGTTTGGTGAGGCAGCAAGGATCAATGTCTGAGGTTAGGTCCAGTGAACTCGAGACTGGGTTATTGTCTAGTGGTGACCCGGTAGGGGGAGATACGACCGTTTTGACCCTTAGAGAGGTTAGGGATTTTCATGCCCTCGTGGAGGCGTGTGGGCTGGACGCTAACACTGTGGGTAGGTTTAGAGATAGGTTTCAATTTTTGGAGTGGGTTCATGTTCGTCGGCCTAATGATGAGGAATGGGCTTGCCACTTTTTTCCTGGTGAAGTGTGCTTCTATGAGGCCGCTTTCACTTGTGGACTTAGGCTCCCTGTCCATCCATTCATGATGGAGCTTTTAGATTACTTTGGTATTGCTCCCGGGAAACTTATACCCAATTCGTGGAGGATAGTGGTCAATTGTATGGAAATGTGGTTGGCCACTAACGGAGATATGATTAAGGTGAGTGAACTCGTCTATCTGTACCGTTTGAAAGAGTCTAGAGAGTATGGATACTATGAGTTAGTACCCTGAGAGAGGAGAATAAGGATTGTTAGGGGTTTACCTTCATCCTTCAGGTATTGGAAGTCCAGAATTTTTCTTTGTGTCTGAGGACGATTTTGAGACTCCCTCTAGCAGGGACTAGGGTGATGTCTCGAGGTTGCTCCGTCGGTGGGGAACCTCGACTTTAGGTGCGTTAGTATTTCTTCTTGTTATTTTTAATTTCATTGAGTCTGCTGTTATCATCACTAACTTCTTTGCTTATTGTCCTGTGCAGTTAAGAGACGGCCTAAGCTCAAAAGCAGGCACAAGGATCATGTTGAAAAAGCAATTGAATACACCCAGACGATCGAAAATTGGGACAATTCGGTAGACCCGTAGACACTTGCCTTCTACAATCTTGGTCCTTATCCATCCCCCTACGTCCTGCGGAGTATCAACATTGAAGGAAAGAAGAGTAAGTGTTAAGTTCATCAGTATTGACCCCCTTATCGGCACTTGATTTTTTTTACAAATGTTTCCTTCTTGTAGAGATGACGACCAAGTTCAACAAAGACATGTACGAGATAATGCGGTCCAAGAAGGATGAGCCACTGTCCAACATTGGAAAAAAGGTGGTATGCGTCAAAGGGACGGGTCCGTCCGTCACTCTGACTGCTTCTGTCACTCCAATTGTTTCTAGCACTGAGACAACGAGGACGGCCTCTCCTGCCACCTCGATTAAAGAGATCCCTACCCCCGCTTCTAAGAGGCCACGCACATCTGACAGGGGGAAAGTTGGTGTTTGCTCGTCTACTATCTGGGACAATGAGAGGCTGGCGGTGGACAGGGCTCATGGGGTCTTGACTGCGGAAGATCTTAAGGTATTCTCGGGTTCATCTCCAAATGAGTTGGTGGGTCGTCACCTTCATAAGCTTGTCCATGTAACGCGTTCGTGCAAGTTTATCTCTTCTCTATTCCCCCCTTTTTTTTTACGTGTTCTGAGGTTCAATTCCCTTGCGCATTTTTTTTTAGGTGTTGGGGGAGAGCATTCATCTTTTCTCGGAGTATCTTGCTCAGGGGGCTATGGTCGAGTCTGCGCTCTCTCAGATAAAGGCCCTAGAGGTGAAGAACTTGAAGTTGAAGAAAGATTTGATAGCTTCGATGGGCGATGTTAATCATGCCAAAGAGGAGGCCAAGAAACTAAGTGACGACCTCAAAGTTGAGCGGCAATTGGTTTTGGAGAAGAACGAGCAGCTTGCGACCACCAGGGAGAAAATCAAAGTCATTGCTGCCAAGGCCATTGAGGGCTTCCAGCAAACTGAGGAGTACAATTTTGTGCTCTTCAACTGGTACTTCAAGGGGTTTGAGCTTTTGAGGAGATACTGTATCAAGCACCCCTCTAGGGTAGACTTGGAGACGCTGGACATGGAAGAAGTGGACAAGGAGATGGCTGCTAACGAGGCTGCTCAATCTTTGACCACTGAGACTGACGCCCCCAGGAATGCCCCTGCCATTGACACCCCAGCCGTTGATGCCCATGTTGATGATGATGCTGCCGCGGACGTTTGAACCTAACACTTGTGAAAAATTTCTCTCTCTTCTTTTTTTTTTTTTTGGGTGCCCGTTGTGTCTTGGGCTCAAATTCCAGAACAGTTTTATTATAATTTACCTTGAGAACAATATTTTTAGCCCAGTGTTTATGGGCTTTTAGATGTAAAAACAAAAATAACTGCTCATTGTTTTTGAACTTTTATAGCTATGTACTTACTTGCATTTGTGATTGCATACACGTGTTATACTTGTGGTATTTTGCATTCGTCCGTATCTTTAGCAGTGGCTTTTCCTTTTCCTCGCGATTGCTCCTAAGAGTTTTGCCTATCGTCTTTCTGTTGTGACTTACACTTTTCAGGGATTCGTCAATTTCTTTGACTCGTCAGTAATCTACATCCGTCTAGGCGGAATCTTATTACTTTGTCTTTTTGAGATAATTTTTACCTTCATCAGTAATGTACATCCGTCTAGGCGGAATCTTATTACTTGGCCGTTTTTGAGATTATCTTTTGCCTTCGTTAGTAATGTACATCCGTCTAAGCGGAATCTTATTACTTAGGCTTTTGTTGAGATTATCTTTTGCCTTCATCAGTAATGTACATCTGTCTAAGCGGAATCTTATTACTTAGGATTTTTTTAAGATTATCTCTTTTGGCTTCGTCAGTAATGTACATCCGTGTAGGCGGAATCTTATTACTTATCCATCTTTGTTTTTTGGTGACTTACAGCTGACCAGACCTGTTTGCACGAAGATATTAGCTGAACAATTCTTTTATTAACTTCAAGAATGAGTACATTTATTTGTTACATCTGTTGATGGTACTTCTTCAAGTGCTCAATGTTCGATGGTCGTGGGAGCCTCTGTCCGTCTAGGGTTTCCAGGTGATAACTGCCTTGCCTGGAATAATGGACGACTCAGTCGGGTCCTTCCCATGTGGGGCCGAGCTTTCCTTGGGCAAAATCTCTAGTCGCTATAGTGACCTTGCACAGGACGAGGTCGCCTATGTCAAGTCGTCTGAGCTTGACCCTCTTGTTATAGTATTCGGCCATCTTCTGCTGATACTTCGTCATCTTGTTGGAAGCTTTGTTTCTTATTTTGTCCAAGCAGTCCAGGTTGATTCATAGCTAGTCGTCGTTGTTTTCTTCATGGAATACTTCCCGCCTAGTGCTGGCCACTCCTACCTCAACTAGGATTACCGCCTTAGTGCCATAAGTAAGCCTAAAGGGAGTTTCTCCTGTTGGGGTTCTCGCCGTGGTTCTGTACGCCCACAAGACATTGGGTAATTCCTCTGGCCAGGCACCCTTTGCATCGTCCAGCCTGACCTTGATAATCTTGAGCAGTGTTCGATTCGTCACCTCTATCTGCCCATTTGCCTGGGGATACCCTGCGGATGAGAACTAGTTCTTGATGCCTAGGTCCGAGCAGAAGTCCTTGAAGCCTTGGCTATCAAATTGCCACCCATTATCTGATATGATCGTCCTTGGAATCCCGAACCTGCAAATTATATTCTTCCACACGAAGCTGCGGATCCGTGCCTCTGTGATGGTCACTATCGCTTCTGCTTCGACCCACTTTGTGAAGTAATCAATAGCAACGAGTAGGAACCTTACCTGTCCTTTTCCCAGGGGAAACGGGCCGACGATATCAATTCCCCATTGCACGAATGGCCGTGGGGAAGCTATCGTCATCAGTTTCTCTACTAGGAGTCGTTGGACATTTCTGAACCTCTGACGCTTATCACACTTCTTGACGAGCTCCACCGTGTCCACTTCCATAGTTGGCCAAAAATAACCTGTTCGAATGACTTTGCTTACCAAGGATCTAGGGCCAGCATGGTCTCCACAAATTCCTTCGTGGATTTCTTCAAGGATGTATTTGGCCTTTTCTTCGTCGACACACTTTAAGTAAGGCATGGAGAAGCCCCTCTTGTATAAAGTGCCATTTAGGATCATAAATTTGGCTGCCCTCTTCTTGATCTTCTTAGTCTCCATGGCGTCATGAGGGAGGTGCTCGTCTTAGAGAAAAGACACGATCGATGTCATCCAGCTGTTTATGCTTAGGATTGCAAATGCTGGAACTTCTTCGATGCTGGGTTGTTTCTGAATCTCCATGTCTAACTCCACGGTCGTTGACCCTTCCTCTGACGAGCCCATTTCTGCGATCTCGTCTGCTGCCATATTCTGGCCTCTTGGGATCTAAACGAACTCCAATTTATCAATTTATCATACTCCTCTTTGATCTGCCCTATTACTAATTTCGAGTCGCTCTGGATGATCAGGTTCTTAGCCCCGAGTGCTTTCCCGAGTCTCAACCCTGTCAGTATTCCTTCGTACTCGGCCTCGTTATTGGTGGCTGGAAACTTCAGTTGAACTCCGGATCTAAGCATTTCTCTGTTAGGGGTGTTTATGATGACTCCTACTCCCCCCCCCCCTCTTTTGAGCTGACGAACTATCAGTCTGGATTATCCACAGTTCTGTCTCACCATTGGGGTTTTCATCTTCAGGGAGGGTGAACTCAACAATGAAGTCGGCCAGAGCTTGTGCTTTGATGGCTGTTCTGGGGTGGTACTCGATGTCGAACTGGCTGAGCTCAATTGCCCACTGGACCATCCTCCCTGCTGCCTCAGGCTTGTTCATGGACTTCTTGATTGGTTGGTCCGTCATTACTACGATGGGGTTTGCCTCAAAGTACGGATGTAGCTTGCGCGAAGCTACTACTAAAGCGAATGCTATCTTTTCAATCCTAGGGTATCGAGCCTCTGCTTTTTGGAGAGCTTGGCTGACGTAATAAACTGGGAGTTGTTTCTTGTCCTCTTCTCGAATCAGGGCTACGCTTACGACCGAGGTTGACGCTGCTAGGTATAAATATAAGTTTTCTCCCTCCTTGGATGGACTCAAGTGGGGTGGATTGCTCAGGTAACGTTTGAGTTCTTGAAATGCTACTTCACATTCATCAGTCCAGGCAAAAGCTTGCTTCAATGTCTTGAAAAAGGGCAGGCATTTATCCGTTGCTTTAGAGACGAACCTCTTGAGGGCTACGATTCTTCTTATGAGTTTTTAGACCTCTTTGACGGTCTTGGGAGATGTTATGTCCAGGATGGCCCGAACTTTCTCCGGGTTGGCTTCTATCTCTCTTTGGGACACCATGAATCCCAAGAACTTCCCTGAGGCAACGCCGAAGACACACTTACTAGGATTCAACTTCATCTAGTGTTCTCTGAGGGTGGCAAATGTCTCCTTCAAGTCCTCCAGATGCGTCAGTTCCTCCTTACTCTTGACGAGCATATCGTCCACGTACACCTCCATGTTCCTGCCAATTTGCTTACTAAACATCTTGTTTACTAACCTTTGGTACGTTGCCCCTACATTCTTCAGTCCGAAGGGCATCACCCTATAGCAATAGAGCCTTGACTTGTGATGAAAGCAATTTTTTCTTGATCTTCCTCAGCCATCTTTATCTGGTTGTATCCTGAAAAAGCATCCATGAACATTAGTAGCTTATGTCCGGCCGTAGAATCCACAAGCTAGTCTATCCTCGGCAGTGGGAAACTGTCCTTTGGGCAAGCCTTGTTCAGGTCCGTGAAATCCACACACATTCTCCATTTTTCATTTTCTTTTTTCACCAGTAAGACGTTGGCCAACCATTCAGGATAGTAAACCTCCCGAATGAAGCCTGCTAGCAACAGCTTGTTAACTTCGTTAGCGATCGCTTGGTTTCGTTCAGGGGCAAAGACTTTTCGTCTTTGTTGGACGGGCTTTTTCTTAGGGTCCACGTTCAGTTGGCGTTGGATGACTTTAGGGGATATACCGGGCATATCCTTGTGACTCCACGCGAAGACATCCATGTTTTCCCTGAGGAATTGAACGAGTTTTGCCCTCATCTTGGGGCTTAAAGTAGTTCCTATCCTCGTTATCTTGGCTGCTTCTCCTTCAACCAGTTCTACTGTTTCCAAGGCTTCTACTTTGTCTTCTTTTTTCTCCTCGATCGTCCATGTATGATTTTCCTTTGCAGCCAGCACAGCCTAGTAGCATTCCCTGGCTAAGACCTGATCTCCTTTTACCTCACCAACACCGTCCTCAGTTGGGAATTTCACTTTTAGGTAGTAGGTGAACGTAGCTGCCTTCCACCGGTTAAGCGTAGGCCTTCCAATAATTACAATATAAGAGGAGGGGCAATCTACCACTAGGAAGTCCAATTAATGGGCCAGCTGCCTTGGGTAGGTCCCCACTGTGACTTTCAACGTCACTATGCCCTTAGGCTATACCTTGTCCCCACTGAAGCTGACGAGGGGGGAGTCAAATGGGCGCAATCTTCCAGGATCTAGCTTCAGCTGCTGGAAGGCCGGTAGGTAGATGATGTCTGCAGAGCTACCATTGTCTACAAGGGTCATCTTGGTATTGAACCCTTCAATCGTAAGCATTATAACCAAGGGGTCCTTATGTGGCTGCTTCACTCCCCTAGCATCCTCCTCGTTGAAAGACATATCCTGGCTCGTCCGTCTCTGCTTGAATGGGGGTATCATATGGACACTATTCACTTGCCTCTGGCATGCTTTCTTAAGGGATTTGAATGATCCTCCCGTAAATGGACCCCCTGCGATCATACTTATCTCCCCGATCACATCCTGGGGTGGTTGGGATGGATAATCCTCATTCTTGGACGAGGATTCGCACTGGCTCTTATTGCCGTCTCTGAACCTGCTGAACTCTCCCTTCTTCACATATTTTTGCAGTTTTTCTTTCTGTATCAGCTCCTCTATTTGTCCTTTCAGGTCCCGACAATCCTCCGTGTAATGGCCATGATCCTTGTGGAACCGGCAGTATTTGTTCTTGTCACGCACGTTAGGGGATGAATGTAAAGGTCTCGGCCGCTGGAGGTAGTGTTCATCCTTAATTTGCGTCAAAATTTTGTCAACAGGCATAATTAGAGGGGTGAATTTTACCGTTCGTGGAGCTTTGTCGTCCTTCCGTTTATCTCCGTCACTGCCTCGACGGCCTGGACGTTCCCTCTTTTGTCCCCTGCGTTCGTCCTCCTTACTTCCCTCGTTTCCTAGCTTTCCTTCGTCCACTATGGCTGCTAATGCATCTTCTGCGTTCATGTACTTTTGCGCCTTTAGAAGCATTTATGCCATCGTCTTAGGTGGATTCTTTGCCAGTGAAACCACAAACTCTCTAGACTTCAGCCCTGCTTTAAAAGTCATTAGCTGTACTTTGTTGTCAGCATCGTCCACTTCTAGGGTTTCTCGAGTGAAGCGTTTCACGTATGACCACAAGGTCTCTTTCTCCCCTTACTTAATAGTGAGTAGGTGGTTCGCTGGTCTCTTAAGACGTTGCCTTCCGACGAAATGGCGCAGAAAGGCACTATTTAACTGTTCGAAGCTATCAATGGATGAGGTTGGCAATCTTGTAAACCACTCTCTTGCAGCTCCCTTAAGTATGGTAGGGAAGGAATGACACATTATTTCATCAGGGGGCTGTTGGAGGCCCAATGTCGTTTTGAAGGTGTTAAGGTGATCCTGGGGGTCCTTAAGCTCGTCGAAAGGTTCAAGCTGAGGCAACCGAAACTTCGCCGGCACTGGTCGTTCCAGGACTGCCATGGTGAAAGGAGAATCTGTTGCCCTGACCATTCTATCCAGGCTCCTATCTGTCTTCTCCTTAATGGCATTTCTTAGCTCGTCCATCTCCTTCCTCATTTCTTGAAGAAGATTAGAATTTTGTTCGTCTGGAGTAGTGGTCCTTCATCAGTCGCTTCTCCCATGGCTGTCTCTTTCATCCTCCTGGATAGCTTTGGACCGATTCTCCTCCTGCTGAAGCCTTTGTCTCATCTCCTGATTTTTCCTGGTGAGCTCTTCAACAGTGACCGTAAGAGCTTGGACTTGCTGAGCCAAGGCCGCTAAATCCTGGTTGGACTCCATCTGAATATTGAAGTTGGTAGAAACTATGTTTTCAAACAGTAGTACGAAAATGTCGTTCCCACAGATGACGCCAAACTGATGAAGCAAAGGTTCGTTAGTTGTAGGGAGTTCGTCCAAATGGGGCTGGGTGCTCGCTTGCGTCACGGTGGAAGTAAGAACTCCCTAAAATGGTCACCGGTGTGGTATCTGCCACAACGCCTCCAATGCCAAAGTCAGTACAAGGGAGTTTACAATAACAGGTCAGAATAATGTAGTATGTCTTGTGATTATATTCGTACCTGGCGTTGGCGATGTAAGGGCTTTATATATGTTGCTTTGGATTCTAGCCATTGTGGTGATGTTAATGCCTTTCTTGATAACGCTTCCTGCTGAGTAATGAGGTTTAATATGCCCTCAACGATCTGTCCAGCTGGTTTCGTAACCGTCTGGGACATTATTGGTGGCATTGAATGATCCTGACATCCTCGTCGATGACGTGGACACTTGTTTAGGCTCGTCTTTGGGAGCGGTATCGTCTGTCTTGTTGACCTCATCTGTGGTTGATTTCGTCAGTCCCATCACTAGCATTTGATTTGTTACTCAGAAAACCTTTGATGCCAGGCATTCTAGGGATGGTTGTAGGACATTTATATTACTTCCTAACAGTGCTTCATCCTTTGGCTGGGGGAAAATTCATCTTGAAGACCCCTTTTTGGGTGTATCCTTTCTATTGTTTTTATTTATTTTAGCAATGCATGCATTAAACTCATTCTCATGATTTTCTTTCGATTTTCTGGTATGATTTCTAGATAATTGAACCTTCATAGTTTGAAATTGTATTTCTCCATAAACTTGTGGAGAATTTCACAACTCCCAATAACAGAGGCAGACCAATGTGTCTGTTCCTTGTGTTCCCGTTTGTCAAGGATGCAGCAAGCTTTGAACATAAACCATTATATGTTGGAGACTCCAAAAGATGCGTGATAAACAAAGATGTTTGATGCACACATCACCTTGTTATATAGAAACTAGCTACATAACAAACGAGGCTTCTTGTTTCATCATGCACATAAAAGACATTCGCTTAAAAGGTAAAGCAAATTTTTTTTCCAAATTGACAAGAAATACAATGAAAAGACTTGGGCTTGACCTACCCTAAATGACTACTAGAAAGTATAGGCTAAAGATGAGACCGTGAGGCATGACTTAATCTGGAGTGCCATATATGTAAGGACTCAGAGGTGAGAGGTGGAGTGGCAGCAGTAGAGAGCAAGTGGGGAGGAAGATGAAGAGAGGAAAGCTAAAATAGAATTCATTGTGTGAGGATCCTACACTGTCCAAGTTCACATAATTGAGGTAGTGAGGGTGAAACAACTAATATAGAATTATAGCATTGTGTTTGAGCTGTCTTCCTGCATGTTTCTACAGATACCAATTCCTTGATTGAACTATCAAGTGTTGGAAGTGAGTCAAAGAGAGATGCTCAAACAGGCTCATGTTCATCATCAAGTGCCAACAGAAATTGTGTTGGACAATAGGCATCAAGATACTAGAGGAATCTCTTGACATCTTTGACACTATCCCCATGTTAGCTCAAAAGAAGCAAGTTCGACCCATATTGTTAGACATTTATGAATTTAATTTAGCAATAGATTGGCATTTTCCTGTTGCATGCTATGAATAGTGGTCATACATTGATATTGATGAGCAAGAACAATTGTTTGACAGCATTGCACTAGAAAGTTCCGTATGTCATGTGCAATCTCTAACCATCGGAGTAATGTTCAAATAAAGGGAGCACAGGTATTGAGAAACCATGTGATAATCTTCTAAGAGTTGCTACCTTAGTCATTAACGTTTCTTGAAGACAAACTACATTTCTGCATCTAATTTGACTTGTTTAGGAACTTCTCTAGTGATATATGACATATCTCCATAAGAGACACCCTTTGATGGATCTTTTCATAGCATAGGCCATTGATTATAGTTGTGGCAATCAAAAATCAAGGAAATTGAGTATGTGGTGTCGGTTGATCCATGCAGATTACTCTAATAGAAAAATAGACTACTGATTCAAATTCAACGTGGAAAATCGAGTATACATCAAAGAATATTTATTTATAGGGAAAACTTGTATACACTGACATCATGACTCTAGGTCAAGATTTCATATTTGAAAACGTGATTGAGTCACAATTTGAGTGCATTTACACACAAGTGTGTAATAGTCACTCCCTTTATCTATGAGAAACAAAATCCTATTCCAGCCCTATTCTAGTCCTAGTAGGATCAGGCCACTTATCCTGTAAGTACAAAACTACAAGAGTGTGGACTTCACAACAACTTTGGGCCCTTGGGCAGTAACAAGATCTCATCTAACACTGGTTTAACATAGGTTTTTTTACACTATAGCAGATATTATATCATGCAAGTAATAGGCATATCCAACATCCTGATCTGTGATTTTTTTCTTTTTGGAAAAGGTTTGAGGTAATATAAAGAAGAAATTTGAGAAAAATACCAATTGGGTCAATATTTTGGCATCAACTATTTTATTGAAGGTTAGACACTGAAATATTCTTAATGACTCTCCAGTCACAAATTAGTTGCATTTTGGGGTAAGGGAACACAAATTAATGCCTCAGTGCAGCGTGATCCATCGGCCGGAGTTGCATTCTGAGGAAGAAGCTACCGTCTCAACAGAAATGGACCAAGCACTACAGAGCAGGCAGAAACAGGTAGTCCTGCACAAGCACAGCAGCCCAACCAGGGTGATGGAGTTGCTTTCCGAGGCAGAAGTCATCGTCTTAACGGCCGTTAGAGGTAATATTCATTGTGAATACTGAATAACATGTAAACCAAATTCCAACTGAATTACATTATATGATTATTGGTACGATCATGTGACTTGGTAATTCATATATTTTTGCGACAGGACTGCTGATTTCAATATTAGGCTCCACCAAGAGGTAGATCCTATCTGCCATTGTGAGTCGCCTTAACACACTGGAGGCCTTGCTTTTGCAGCGTACTATTGAAAATGTCATATTTGCAAGTACTTTTTGTATTACATCTTAGATGGTTAGCTTTTTAATGAACATGAGAATATCCTGCTGTATTTATTACCGCGTTTTTATTTTTTTCCTAATAAAAAGGAAGATTCTAACTAATGACTTCCACTCCATGATAAGGATTCCCAGTTTATTGTGTTATCCATTATGATTAATCATACAGGGAAGATTAGTTTGCTTTTGAATTAAGATTAAAAATTAAAATTATTTTACTATTTAGCTTATTTTTGCTACTATTTATGGGCTTCACTGCACTTTTTAGTATTATTTATGAGTCTCACTATACTATTTCAACTAGCTTTTACAGTTTTACCTTCATCTACTGTACTTTCAGCAATAATTTTTCAGTTTCAGCAAAATAAGCGGTATCCAAACACTTATAACTAATGACTTCAGCTTTATGAAACTCGGTTCCTAGCTTATTGTGTTATCCCTTACGATTAATCATAACTCTATTGCTAAGAATGAAAACTTCATATTTCTTAGTGAAGCTCAAGGAGCTATCAGCAGCAACATATAGCTGCTTTGTTTTCAACTGAGTGAATTTGGTGGAAGCACAATCTTGTGCATTCAAGTTCTTGCCCCAATAACAGCTTGAGCTTTTTGAGTCTTCTAGCGCCAATAACAGCTTCCCGTGCCAAGGGAGAGTTTAGAGCTTGGCCATTGACAAGTCTTGAAAATAAACTTCCACAGTAAAAGAGAAGTGAAGCTTCAAGCTTGTATTACTTCACAAGCTCTTCCAAGCCATTAAGACTAAAGATTTTGGCAAAAATGAATAAATGGGCCATCTGTCTCCAAATTTCCACCATCATTTATAAATGGACCTCCCGAGAAAGTGACAAAGAAAAAGTAATCTATGATTTGGGTTTTTTTCATTGATGGGCATGGTGCACTGGACCCAAGTCTTACCCCTCATCGATCTAACTGGAAGTTCTTTGGAGAATTTGAAATTCTTAGCAGCCCATCATGCCTTTAGAGTTGGGTTATGATGTGGGAGCTCACATCTATCAAACTAGAAGCTATCTAAAATTTTGAAATTCTCAGCAACTGAACATGTCTTTGGAGTTAGGTCATGACGAGCATACTCACATTTATCAACTTAAAGCTATCTTATATTTTAGGGGATATTAATTATTTTATCACCTAATGAATTTTCTTTTTAATTCAATTTGATAGTTACAACAAAGTGGGAGGGAAGATTTAAGCAGGAGAAGTCACTATCGTAACGATACATGCCATACTGAAGAATATACCGTACTAGACAATGAACCGGTATTGGTACTCCTCTAAAATGTACCCAAAAAAAAAAATCAAGTCGTTTTGGCCTGTAATGAGCATATTTTGGATGATTCAGCCGGTACAATAAAAAAATAATAAGAAATGTTAAAAATTTGATTTTTTTTTTTTGTGGAAAAACATGTTATTTAAGCTAATATATTGGATAATGTACTTAGGCTTATAAATTATATGAAGTTTAAATTCTATGATGATACTTGATAAATATAAAAATTTATAAATTTATAATTACACTAGACTCATCACACACATTTTACACATGCAATAATGATTTTTTTTTTTTTTGGTAGTGTTATAATATTTAAAAGTGATATATAACTAGCCTTGTCATACGCGCTTTGCGTGTGCAATGAGACTTTTTTTTTTTAGTGTCATAATTTTTCATTTATTCCAATTTAAGGTTTGCACGTTGTTGATGCTAATTTTGGAAAAGCCCAACAGCAAGAAGAAGCAGACAATATGGGCAGGAAAAGAGTTAGTGGATTGAGAGAAAAAAAAAAAACCATCAAGCCCGAATGACAGGAATGATGGGTCTTAGGCCCATAAAGTAAAAAATGGGCCTTGGAAAAAGCAAATAGGCCTACAGGAGCCCAAAGGAAGAAGTAGTAAATCCATGAATATTATGTGATGTACAAAAGTGAGAATGGGCCACAGCAAACCCAAAGTAATGAAGTAAGAAAGTAAGGAGTTGGTGGAAAGCCTATGAATCCCAAAAATGAAGGATATAGTAATTGAGTCAAGGAAGCCCAATAGAGTTAGTAAAAGCCCATGGGAATGTAGAGTTGGAAATGGGCCGAGGATGCCCAATGAGGAATAAATGGGCCAAAGGATTCCACAAGCAATGTAATGGGTCAAGAAAGCCCAAAGTAACATCAGTATTAAACCCAATGACAATAGTGGGACATTGTAATTAATTGAGGAAAGAGCATACAGTAGGCTCGAAAGAGACCCAGCAAGCATGGATCAAATAGCATCGCAGCAGGAATAACAAAATGGCATGACAGGAATGCTGGCAAGCCAACGAAAGGAACAAATAGTGGACTAAAAGAGAGAAACGCCCACAATCAAGCAAGGCACATCCCTTATGGGGAAGCAAGCCATAAAGAATGGAGGATCAGAAAATAGTTCATGCCATAAGAGGTCAAAAATGAGCGGCAGAATGCACAAACAAGCCTCCAATCCATGGCAAACGCATGAGCAGCAGACAAGTTTTGGACATACACGGAAGTGGAGCACGCACAAGGCCCAGACACCACCAACCTGTACCCAGCCAATATAGGAATGGTGGGTCATGTGTCAGAGGTAAGAGAATGTATGGTCTAGTGGTGGGGAGAAAGGAATGCCTATTCTGGGATTTCCACTCAAACTCTTTTAGGGGAAATGTCCTGCTAGGATGACATACTACCCAAAATAGGGAGGATGAGTTGAAACCACTAGGTGAATGCCATGAGGGATAGTGAGAGAGAGAATGCCCACCTTGTTGCGGATAGGAATGCCACGGTGAACAAAGAAAGTAGAATTCTTTGTTTGGTAATGGGTGTGGTACAACCAACGTAAGTAAGTGGTAATGGCCGGGCAACTGACAAACTAGTAAGTGGTCTAGAAGTACACCCACACCTAGACAAAAGTAGTTAAAGGGTAAATTGATAAAAACCAGTCATGGCAGGTAGTATATAAAGGGCCCTCGCTGTGCACAGTATCATCACCACAAA
This sequence comes from Castanea sativa, assembly GCF_040712315.1. Classification (NCBI taxonomy): domain Eukaryota; kingdom Viridiplantae; phylum Streptophyta; class Magnoliopsida; order Fagales; family Fagaceae; genus Castanea; species Castanea sativa. Next base: position 24,918,946 of record NC_134024.1, on the reverse strand, counting down.
AGTAGCAATCACTAGGAGAGAATCACAGCACCACCATCACCATAACACTACATGAGTAAGTATTAAGAAAGAAATAAAAGAGTGGAAAAGGATCAAAGTAACAAAACGGAGAAAAAAGAGAAAGAGAAGCAGGAAGAGAAATAGAGAGTATAAGATGGCAAGCATGCACCAATAAGCTAATCATTTCTCTCCCTCTAAAAACCTACCCTCTGTTAATGATAAAAAATTCGTTTAGGGCATAAGCCATTCAAGCCCGTTCCCTCAAAGTGGATAGTTTATATAGCAGGATCTTCCTGCGAGGTTACCCACGTTGAGGAAGTGGTTTCACTCCTTAGTCTTGGTCCCGTAACACAATTGAACACGACAGACTAACCTTTCCCTTTTGCTTTTATTATTTATCGTAATTATTTCCTTTCTTGTCTTTTCAATTTCACTTATAACGTGTTTCTTACTGCTATATTGTTCTCAAGGATTCTTTACTTATTTCATCTAACAGGAGGCATATTGCCTTTATTATTGTCATACTTGTCTGCTATAACTCTTCTGTAGCAATTTCGTCTGCTATAGGCATGTGACCAAAGTTTCAGCAAAAAGGGGCATAGTTTGTGCACAAGCCGGCCCAAGGTGGGTTGCAATTGGACTGGTCTCAACTCTTCTATCTAGAACACTTAGGCCTCAGTACAGCAAGAGGCAGTCCAGCCCAAAATCACAAAAGGCCCACCACACACGTTTTCTCATTAATATTACATATTTAGAATTTATAAGTAGATAAAACAATTTGAAAATCAAAGAGTGACCCTATTTTGTTGGCAATGTTTTAGTGGAAGTTAGAGTTGTATTTTTACTAGATTGTTCTTTAGTTCTGTCTTTAGTCTCTACTTAAACATAGGAGTGGAGGAGCATTTTTAAACCAAAAAAATAAAGATCCCAAATAGGAAAAGCCTCTTAAATAGTAGTATAGATATATAAATAACCGTTTGTATTTTTTTTTTTTAAAGAAAAAAGGTAAGGTAACGTAGAATTATCTTTAAAAATAAGATAGAGATAGTGTCCTAAGTTTTATGCTAAATAGAGAAGATAAAAGAAAAAGTCTAAAACTTAGGAATAATAAATTACTCTTTTAACCGGTTTATATTTTTTTAATTTAAAATTATTTAACTAAAAGATCGGAGTATTTTAGAGAATTTAAAATTTTATATAAGGGTATTTTAGTACGCAAAATATTGAAAACCAAATAGGTTGTAGGCAACCATGACATCCCAATAGTGGACACCCAAAAAATACATTGAAAATTTTATATATATTCTCACAATTCAGCTTGCTTGGGCATGCCATAATAAATAGAAAGAGGGAGAATGCTATGTAACTTATGTTTCGTATTAAATTTTCTGAGCCTCAAGAGTTTTTCAATTTCTATGCCTAAAGTAAAGGATTTAATTTCTGTTACACACAGAGTGCAGATGGTTATTTCAAAGACATTCGATAAATATGTGGAAATTTTTTAAATTTTACTAATCACCTCTATCAAGTATCAAGTCCATGATCTCCAATTCCAATAGTTAATGGAGGAGATCTTTGAATCAGTATATGAATTAGTTCATATGAACGGATATTCCAATGATCTTCTTCATATTATTTGAAGTACTTGCTGCTGTTTGATTTGCTTGTAACTTTTTATATATTTATTGATTATAAATATATAATCAATAAAAACTGAGAGAGAGAGAGAGAGAGAGAGAGAGAGAGAGGGAGAGAGAGAGGGGTCCAATAAAAACTGATGAACAATAAGAAGTTTTTTATTGAGCAGAAAGCCTATTCTCATAGGGAAACTTAATTTGATTCAAAGCCCATTATATCATATGAATTTTGAAAATTTGAGTTTAACTCAATTGAGTCCCAAAAGGTCACATTAAATTGCTGTCACAAACAAATACAAATCATTGGATGCTTTAGTGAGAAGCCAATCACCTTTGGAACTATTGTTGGAAATTGGAATAGACGTTCATGTTAACCCAGAAGCTACGTTAATACAAGTGATGTTGAGTGACCTTGACATATTATAGCCCCTGGTTCAATCCAACTTTACGAGACAAGAAGAAAATCCAAATGCTGACTTTTTCCTCCCAACTGCTCTAGGCACTATGAGCAGTGTTAGAGTTAATGGTCATTGAGTGGAAAGACTTTAAAAATTATTTTCTTGACTTTGAAGTTTCCGCAGGTTCCAAAGTCGTCTCTTTGAAGTGCCAGTTCATTGGTTTATACTTTATACTAGTATTATACTATTGTTGAAGACCAGTGCAATGCATATCCAATATTCTTGTTATTATAGTCTTTCAATCTACGACCACTCTTTCCACCACCATCACACTACCTTGACAGAAGAAAACCATTCTGTGCAATGTCTACCCCAGCGGAGTAATCTTTCTGTTTCCTTCTATGCACAAACACACAAACATTCAATGATCACATGCATATATGACCTTTTGTTGATTTGCATGCTAGTTAGTTGAATGTTACACAATGGTACTCGGTTAATTTTCTTACATAAAAGTAGTGTTAATCATTTTATGCAAAAAAAATTTAGTACTTTCTTTTCTTCAATATATAATATTATTTTGTTGTGGATTTCATTCCAAACAAACCAGATGCCCCTCAGTCTAATAATAATGTATCAATAATTTTAGGTGGTTCAGAAGCATTCAATATTTCTTGCCCTTGCTGCAAGTAATATATTTATTTGTTCACATTAGTTTCTGACTATTTACTTTTGGACACACTAAACCAAAAAAAAAAAAAAATCAACTGGCTCTTGATTTTATATCAAGGCTTGCAATTTTGATACTTCATGATTTCTATAACTTCTTTGCTACTTAAGTAAGCTGATTTTTCATAGAATGTTTCAGATACTATCGATCTCTCCCACCTGTAAGCAAGTTCTATGGAGTGGCGTGCTTGATGACCACATCTGCATACTATCTGCAACTTTATGATCCTTACAATATAGCATTATTTTATGGCCTGGTACTAAAACGTTTTCAGGTAAACAAGTTAAGTTGCCAATTTGTCCAATCTGTAATACATGAGATTAAATTCATTTTTTTCATTTTGTATTGCAAAGATCATGTTGTAGTAAGTTAAAATTTGAGGGTTCACTTTCTGCCTATGCCCCGATTGTTAATGTTTGTACATACTGCAGGTTTGGAGGCTTATTACAAATTTCTTCTTTCTTGGGCCATTTTCATTTCCCTTTGCATTTCATCTGTTAATGACGTAAGATATCTGACTCTATCTACCCTCCGCAACCATATTATATTACATTCACTATAAATTTTGTGTTAAGGTGGTAGGAAAGAATGTTTTGGAAAAGCCATTCGCAATTAAAATTATCCAATAGATGAAATATCAGACCTTAAATGAAGATCCACATTTGCATTAAGCCATTAATCATCTAATTGATGCCTGTACATACACATCTTTTTTAATCCCTATCATTCACTTGTGATCATTGATTTTCAAGATTAAAAGTTATGTAAGGTTTACAGTCTGTACACTATGTTTCAAGGTGATACTGAAAATTTGAAATACTTTGTCATGCTGATTTGCATAGAGCAAGATATGGTGTTTCACTTGAGAGAGGACCCTTTGACAAGAGAACAGCAGATTATGTATGGATGTTTGTCTTTGGAGCACTATCACTTCTTGTAAGTAAGAACAATTTATCTTATATTTAGAGTTTTCTTTTTCTTTTTCCAGTAACGTTCACTAAAGTATGAGCATGCATCCTAATTAGTGGTAAAATTTGGGGAATATTGATCCGCCATATGATTTACCAAATAACATGAATTTATCAGACAGCTTTTAGCATCTTCTTTTTTCTTTTTCTTTTTTTTTTTTTCTTTTTTTTGGGGGGGGGGGGGGGGGGTTGAGAGAGAGAGAAAGACAGCTTTTAGCTCTATGGTGGAAAACTAAGGAAGCATTGGGGTTGGAAACACTTGGTTTCTTTTCCAATGACAAACTGAGTAACTGACAAGGAAAGAACAGAGAAATAGGGTGTCAAGCAGTTTTGTCAAGAGATGCCAGATATATTTGGTGGTCTAGTAAAAATTAAAATAATATGTTTGGAGATGCAGATTTCCAAAAGTATAAGTACCTAACAAATAATTATAAATGATACAACTCTGTCCCAGTTTAGAAATGAATTTTGCAACATGTATGGAGAACAATTATGCAAAATCAAGACATCTGATGGTATAGATTATAGATGATAATTCCTACTATATTTATTTGACAAGAATTATTTCTAAAAATTTAGAAGAAATTTCCTCACATAATATGTTAACACAATATCAAAACAAGTGAACCAAAATCCCCCAATACTAATCAAAATTTCATGAAAATAATGACAAGGGTGTTACTTGATCTTAGGTGATGGCTGCTGTTCCATATCTATGGTCTCCATTCATGGGAGGTTCCTTAGTAGTTATGCTTGTCTATGTTTGGAGCCGTGAGTTCCTAAATGCACGAATAAGCATTTATGGTCTTGTGTCATTGAAGGTACCCTTCTACCAGTTTTGTTTTAATCTCTCTCCACTGTTCTGTTTTAGTTATCCTAGCATTTGGAGCAATATAAGCAAGCAACTGTTTTTCTGTATATGGACTTTGAAATTAGACCTCTTTGTTTCTGTAACATTCAATATGAGTCTACTGTGTTCTAAAAATAGCTTGATATCTAGAACTTTCAGTACCTGCACCACCATGCTATAAAGCTTCATTTTTGCATCTAGATTATCAATCAAAGAAGGTTTGATACAACATTTGTAACTTCATTTATGCCTTTTTCCTGCACAACCAATTGGCTGCATAAAAAATGCTCTTGGTCTTTTTTGCCTTACTTGTTACTATCTTGTCATTTTCTTCTTTCATTACTATTTCTGTACCAATGCAGTTGGAGTGTGAACGTGCAATAAAGGAAAAAAATATCTTTATGCATGAATTGCTGTACTTTTAGTTCCTGTAGATTTTATTATTAGAGGCCCTTGAAAATGCATCATGAGTGAGGTATGCCCCATAAATAGGTACCACCATGATGAAGTTAACCAAAGAAAAAATATGGTCTCCCAAATTTTGCCTGGTTAGCCTTGAAATCATGGTGTTGCGGTCCCAGTTAAGTGTGCCCACTATATTTGACCTGTAATTTATTTCGTAATATCAAGAAACTTTCCATCAATAGTTCTACACATAATTATAAATAATGCAGCCTATCTTCAAGATCTTTTTTTTTTTGGTAGTTCCAAACTTTCAAGAAGAATATTTCTTTGTTTAACTTATAATCTTATGTACAATTGTACTCCCTGCTATTGTATGCCTCTGGCTTTCCTTTATGCAACAGACAATGAAAGGAAATTCATGTCATTTCTGAAGTTTATTACATAATCAGATATTGAAAGGAATCTAAGAGGCTAGTTATTTATTTTTTATTTTTTACTGTAGGGATTCTATCTTCCTTATGCAATGCTAGCAGTTGATTTGTTACTCGGAAATCCTTTGAAGCCAAGCATTCTAGGGATGGTTGTAGGACATTTATATTACTTCCTAACAGTGCTTCATCCTCATGCTGGGGGGAAATTCATCTTGAAGACCCCTCTTTGGGTGTATCCGTTCTATTTTTTTATTTTATTTTAGCAATGCATGCATTAGACTTATATTTGAAACCTCTTAAACCTCGTTCTTATGATTTTCTTTTGCTTTTCTGGTAGGATTTCAAAATAATTGAACCTTCGTAGTTTGAAATTGTATTTCTCCATAAACTTGTGGAGAATTTCACAAATCCCAAGACAGACCAATGTGTCTGTGTTCCTGTTTGTCAAGGATGCAGCAAGTTTTGAACCATAGACCATTATATGTTGGAGACTCCAAAAAAAATGCATGATAAAAAAAGATGTTTGATGCACACATCACCTTGTTACATTACCACTAGCTACATAGCAAATGAGGCTTCTTGTTTCATCATGCACATGTTCTTGATATGGTCAAGATCAAACGGAGGATACGAAAGACATTCACTTAAAAGGTAAAGCAAATTATTTTTTAAATTGACATGAAATACAATGAAAAGACTCAGACCTGTCCTACCCTAAATGACCATTGGAAAGTAAAGGCTAAAGATGAGACAGTGAGGCATGACCTAAACTAGTGTGCCATGTATGTAAGGACTCTGAGGTAAGAGGCAGAGTGGCAGCAGTAGAGAGCAAGTGGAGAGGAAGATGAAGAGAGGAGAGGAATGCTCAAATAGAATTCCCACCTTAGGGCTACCCCAATGGTATTCATTGTGTGAGGATCCTACACTGTCCATCTTTACATAATTGAGATAGTGAGGGTGGAAATATAGAATTATAGCGTTGTGTTTGAGCTTTCTTCTTGCATGTTTATACAGATATCAATTCCATGACTGTACTATCAAGTGTATGAAGTGAATCACGATGTCAGATACATTTAGCTCAAAAGAAGCGAGTTTGATCCCATTTATGAATTAAATTTAGCAATATATTGGCCTTTTCTTGTTGCATGCGATGATAGTGGTCATATATTGATATTGATGAACAAGAAATTTTTTTTGACACTGTTGTGCTAGAAAGTTTTATATGTCATGTGCAGTCTCTAAACATCGGAGTAATGTTCTAATAAAGGGAGCACAGGTATTGAGAAACCATGTGACAATCTAAGTGTTACTCTCTCAGTCATTAATGTTTCTTGAAGACAATCTACATTTCTGCATCTAATTTGACTTGATTAGGAACTTCTCTAGTGATATATCTCCATAAGAGACACCCTTTGATGGATCTTTTCATAGCATAGGCCCATTGACAGTAGTTGTGGCTATCAAGAATCAAGGAAAATGGGTATGTGGAGTCGTTTTGATCCATGCAGACTACTCTATTAGAGAAATAGACTACTGATTCAAATTCTACATGGAAAATCGAGTATGCATCAAAGAGTACTTATTTATGGGGATCACTTGCTACGCACTTGTGTGCATCCACACAAGTGTATAAATACACTGAAATCATGACTCAAGTCACGAATTCAAATTTGAAAACATGACTTAGAGTCATAATTTCAATGCATTTACCAGACACCACACAAGTGTGTAATAGACACTATCCTTTATGCATTAAAAGAAAATTCCTAGTCTAACCCTATTCTTCACTTATCCTGTAAGTGCAAATTTACAAAACTGTGGACTACACAACAAGTTTGGGTCCTTGAGCACTAATAGATCTAACACTGGTTTAACATAGTTTTTTACACTATAGCAGATATTATATCATGCAAATAATTAAGCATAGCCAACATCCTGATCTGTGATTTTTTCTTCTGGCAAACATTTGAGGTAATATGAGGGAGGAAAAAAATTGAGAAAAATACGAATTGGGATTATATCTGGGCATCAACTATTTTATTGAAGGTTAGACACTTCTTGTGAAATAATTGTATTATCCTTAATGACTCTCCAGTCACAAATTAGCTGCATTTTGGGGCAAGGGAACACAAATGAATACCCCAGTGCAGCGTGATCCATCAGCAGGAGTTGCATTCCGAGGAAGAAGCTACCGTCTCAATGGAACTCAACCAAGCACTACAGGGCAGGCAGAAACAGATAGTCATGCACAAGCACAGCAGCCCAACCAGGCTGATGGTGTTGCTTTCCGAGGCAGAAGCCATCGGCTTAATGGCCGTTAGAGGTAATATTCATTGTGAATATTTGAATAACATGTAAACCAACATCTAACTGAATTCGTATCAAAAAAGAAAATCTAACTGAATTACATTATATGATTATTGGTATGATCATGTGACTTGGTAATTCGTAAATTTTTGCAACAGGACTGCTGATTTCAATATTGGGGTCCACCAACACCAAGTGGTAGATCCCATCTGGCATTGTGTCACAAGATGCAATTATGTGTTCAGCTGCCAGAGTGAGTTGCCTTAATACACTGGCGGCCTTGCTTTTGCAGCGTACTATTAAAAATGTCATATCTACAAGTACTTTTTTGTGTTACATCTTAGATGGTTAGTTTTTTGATGAACATGAGAATATCATGTTGTATTTAATGCCACCTTTTTTTATTAATAAAAAGGATGACTCTAACTAATGACTTCCGCTAAATGATAGGGATTTCCAGTTTATTGTGTTATCCAGTATTATTAATCATACAGGGAAGATTGAGATTCTAACTAATGATTTCAGCTTTATGAAACTTGGTTCCCAGCTTATTTTGCTATCCCTTATGATAATTATACTTCTATTGCTAAGAATGAAAACATCATATTTCTTAGTGAAGCTCAAGGAGCCATCAGCAGCAACAAATAGCTGCTTTGTTTTCAGCGGAGTGAATTTGGTGGGTGCACAATCTTGTGTATTCAAGAGGTTACCCCACATTTTGACATATTGGTCATTTTTGTCATTCAGACACTAAGGAAATGCTTTGAGGCTTTTGAGTCTTCTAACCCCAATAACCCCTTCAGAGCTTATGCCATTGACAAGTCTTGAAAATAAACCACCGCAGTGAAAGAGAAGAGAAACTTGTATTACTTCACAAGCTCTTCCAAGCCATTAAGACTTAAGACATCTGGATAGTACATTGGTTAAAATGAATAAATTCTCCCACCGACTCAGGGGCCATCTGTCTCCAAATTTCCACCACCATTTATAAATGGGCCTCCCGAGAAAGAAAAAGTAATCTATGATGAGGGTGTGCACAACCAAGCGTGACCCCTCATCGATCTGGATAGAAGTTATTTGGAGGATATGAAATTCTAGCAACCCATCATGCCTTTAGAGTTATGATGTGGGAGCTCACATCTATTTAACTAGAAGCCACCTTAAATTTTTGAGGATTTGAAATTCTGAGTAACTGAACTTGTCCTTAAAGAGTTACATCATGATGACTGATGGCGCGCTTTCATTTTTTTTTTTTTTTAAATTCAATTCAGTAGTTATAATCACGATGGAAGATTTGAAGTATTGACATTTTCATTAGAAATACCAAAAGATGGCAATTGAGCCTGTAAGGCTTTTGAGTCTTGATACAATTATAGTAATTGACAACTCGCCCTAAAGCCAAGTTCAATAACTTCAGGCTTAAAGGAAATCTAATAAAGATATAACGTTCAAATATTTATGGATGAGATTATTTTGAGCTGAAATTTAATGCATGGACCTTATGACGTTATATATTCACCTGAAAAATTTTCCTTTAATCAATGATATTCACGTGATTAATGCAAAAGCTTTCATTCAGATATGGGGAGTAGCTTATCAATAATTATGAAATCACACCCACATCATGATGTTTTTCTTTCCACTCAAAAATATTTTTGTAGGCAACCATGACATCCCAAAGTGAACTTACAGTTTTCATATATTTAACTTATTTAAGAAAAAAGAAAGATTCCATTTCTGTCTGTTTTACAGATGAAAAGTCTCTTATTGCTTACTCACCAAATTTTATTTAGTTAGTCTTGTTATAGTCACCCAAAAAAAATACATTGAAAATTTCCATATATATTCTCACAATTCAACTTACTTGGGCCTACCATAATACAGAGAAACAGGAATAATGGTACGTATAACTTATGTTTTTATGCTTAATTAAAGGATTTAATTCTTGTTAGACCGTGTATACCATGTCTGTATACACATTGCGTGAAACAACTGAAATCATAAATTTCGTCAAACAATCAGTATTCAAAATTTCAAGTGGGTAAATACTTTGGTAAATACTATGAATGGTCCAACTTCATTTTCTTTTTCTTTTTTGGCGTATAGCCTTACACAACCTGGAATTTTCTTGTTCTGTTTCACTTTCGTCGTTATATATGTTGTTCCACTTGGTGTCATCTCGACATCATCACACCATCATCATCAGAATGTTGAAAGTATAACTTGTGTATTTTCTACTCTGCGTCATCCATGATATCATCAGATCATCCTCGATCTAGAATGCATGAATGTTAATTCGAAGACGTCAAATACAATTGGAATTTGGAAAACTCGAGGACACAATATTCGTTAATATATACAGGAGAACGTTGAATTAGTGTATGAATTATTCCGATCAAATTTTATATCAAACAAACGAATATTCCTATGATCTTCTTCATATTATTTTTTGAAGTAGTTGCTGCTGTTTGATTTCTTTGTAACAATTTGTATATATATTTATTGATTATTTATTTATTTTATATAGAATTCTCCGACAGTACTACCCTTGTTGATTCCACGTTTGCTGCTATATGATACTAAAATCTTTCATGAGAAAGAGAGAGAGAGGTCCTAAATCTGTAAGGTAACCTTTTACAACGGATTTGAGTAAATTTTCTTTCCTTAGGTTTAGGTTATATTCGATAATTTTATGCGATGCTAACCCCACCTCTAACTATCAACGTATCAAAAAATTAATTTCAAGTTAAAGAACTTAAATACTCTCTTTTTTCAAGTTATAATATGTTACTAACTTTGCATCTCGGACCTTATCCCCCTAAACACCAGCCCAAGCATTTTGTACATAGAAATGGGTAACTTGATACTAAGCCAAATATATATATATAAATGGGTTCAAGTTACACCTGATATATATAAAATTACACATTTTTTAAACTATTGATTTCTATTAAATCTAATGGTTAAAAAAACACTTGTATCATGTTATTACTTTTTAAAAATTAACGGGTAAGAGAGCATTAAATTATTATTAAGGGTCTGTTTAGGATCTACTTATTTTGCTAAAATTGAAAACTTTTTGCTATAAGTACTGTATATAAAAGTAAAAGTTAGCTGAAATAGTATAGTGGGATCCATAAATAGAACAAAAAAGTGCAGTGGTGCCCATGAGTAATAGAAAAAATAAGTTGGCAAAAATAATTTTTGCCAAATACAAACTAAGCCTGTGCCCCATCTCTCTCTCTCTGGAGCTCTCTCTCTCTCTCTCTCTGGAGCTCTCCATGCTCACATCATTCTGGAATCTTCTTCTCTAAATGGCTCTATAAATCACCTTCCAATTTTTAAAACTCAAGCATAAAATATTAAGGGATGGATTCCCATACATGCAGAGACACAAAATATTATTAGGGGAGAAAAACATAATATGGGAAATCATATATGAAAAACACCACAATCAACCAAAACATAACGTTTGGAAGCTTTCCGAGAGAGAGAGAGAGAGAGAGGCCTCTAAACCATTACACATTCGAAACAATAAAAATAACTCAAAACTAACATAAATAGGGATTAAAAAAACATGTGATACGAAAATTAAGAAAGTTTACAAATTGGGAATTGTATCAAACTATCAATCCATTCTACCAAAGGGCAAAGGTTATTCCAATAACAATGACTTAATTTACAAAATGCAACTCAGGAACAACACAATTATTCCTCTAATGCTTTTATGGGTTTTAATAAGTTGTTTTCACATTTTTTTTTCTCTTTCTTTCTTCTTTTTCTCTAGGTTTTAGCCTTATTTTGGGTTTTTGTGATTTTTGGGGTCATTTTGTACAATGGATGATGGAAAAGAAAACCAAATGGCCTTGATTTTTATTCACTCTCTCAGTATTTTGTTAATTCAAATATATATATATATATATATACATATATATATTTTGCGTATAAATTGTAAAAATAGAGTTAAATGCATGAAGATTGAAGCAAAACGCAAAGAGAGAGATATAGAGAGAGTTTTTCAAATGGAGGGGTTCATAATGGAGGTCCAGCAGATATGAGAAAGAGAGAGAGAGAGAGAGAGAGAGAGAGAGAGAGTATTTTGTTCATTCAAATATTAAATTTTTTTTTTTTTTTTGTATGAATTGTAAAAATAGAGTTAAATGCATGAAGATTGAAGCAAAACGCAAAGAGAGATATAGAGAGAGTTTTTCAAATGAAGGGGTTCATGGAGGTCCAGCAGATATGAGAGAGAGAGAGAGAGAGGTAGAAGAAGAAGAAGACAATGGTTAATGGAGGAAAGAATTTAATAATTGCTTTTTTTAAGAAGGTAATTTAATGACTTTAATGATATTAGATCGAATGTGGCACTAGTAATCTTTTAACCATTAGATCATGAGAAGTGCTACGTTCACAACATTTTTACAACAAATCATAGGTGGTTAGTTGTTATTGGTTCAAATTTGAACTTAACACTAAGATTACTTTTTTGCCCCAACAATAACAACCAGTAACATCCTGCCACTTAGGATTTGTTGTAAAAATGTTGTGGACATATCATTTCTCTTAGATCATTTTTTGAGAAAGACATGAATTGAACACACACAGGGGAGTGGGAACCCATGTTTAATATCACACAATTAAATATTAGTAATAATAGGAATCAATGATTTAAAAAATGTGTAATTCTTATAGTGTTACACCATATGTAACTTAAACCCATCTCATACATATATATATATATATAAAAACACCTAATGACATATTTAACGCAATACTCCCTACATTCTATATTGTTATTGTTGATCTTATTTAGAAAATTTATTTATTTTTAATAAGAATGTTATTTAATGTGTGGTCTTTCAATTAAAAATGTTCAAGTTTTCAAAAGTATTCTAATTAATTTTTTTTAATATAATTTAAATTCTGGTGATATAACGGTTGACTTTTTAAATGAAGGGTAACTTTGAAATTTTGTTTTTTGACATTCAAAAAGTACTACATTTTGGGATTAAATAGAGAACCAATAAGTTAGGACGAGAGCAGTATTAATTAATATATACCCTATTAATTTAGTAAATATTCAATCAACTAACCAGATGATGGGCCATCAAATAACATTTTGTTCGGAAATATATGATTAAAAGATACAACTATAAAAAAAAATATTTTAAAAAACAATTAGACATATCATATACTATATAATAAAAGTTGGACTTAGAAGCTATAGTTGCACCAAGTGACTTCATCAAATTGCAAAAAAAAAAAGTTTAGATTAAAAAAAATAGATATAATTTTATTTAGTCTTCTCTTCTTCTCCAATAATTTCTAAGATGATAAAAATATTAATTTGATTACAATTTAAATTCTAATCCTTTTATTATTAATGTATTTTTTACTATTTTTTTTCCTCTTCACACACGGTTACTTTTTTTTCTTTAGATTTCCTCTTCACATGCCACTTATTTTTTAGATTTAGATTTCAGCTTCACAATTCCACAAATTTATAGATAAAAACAATTTCTTATTTGTTTTTATCAACTATTGCTTTAGAACTAATTTTTAGATAAAAATAACAAAATTTTTTAATATACATTCTAATGTTATCTCACCAAATTTTAAAGTTAAAAAATTATACTACATAATAAAAGTTGGACTTAGAAACTGTAGTTGCACCAAGTGGCTTCATCAAACTGCAAAAAAAAATTTAAAGATTTTTTTAAAAATAGATATAATTTTTTTTAGTCTTATCTTCTTCTCCAATAATTTCTAAGATGATAAAAATATTAATTTGATTACAATTCAAATTCTAATCCTTTTATTATTAATGTATTTTTTACTATTTTTTTCCTCTTCACACACGGTTACTTTTTTTTTTCTTTAGATTTCCTCTTCACATGCCACTTATTTTTTAGATTTAGATTTCAGCTTCACAATTCCACAAATTTATAGATAAAAACAAATTCTTATTTGTTTTTATCAACTATTGCTTTAGAATTAATTTATTAGATAAAAATAACAAAATTTTTTAATATACATGCTAATGTTATCTCACCAAACTTTAAAGTTAAAAAATTAAATATAAAAAAAACCAACATGCATAGTTACGAAGAGTTAGACATGTGCATGAGTTGGAGAGTTATAACCTATATCGATTTGATTGTTGAGATAAAACCTATCTTTATTGTGATTTTTTACTCTTCACACATGGTCACTTTTTTTTTTCTTTTCCTTTTTACATGAATAGAAGGAGTTACATATACATTGGAATATAGATACACATCCAAATCTACTTTGTAACCCCATAAAGTCATTTATTTATTTATAAAAAAAAAAATAAATTTATCACCCAATTTTTTAATACATGCTAATGTTATCTCACCAAATTTTAAAGTTAAAAATTAAATATAAAAAAATAACCAACGTGCATAGTTAGGAAGAGTTAGACATGTGCACGAGTTGGAGAGTTATAACCTATATCTATTTGTTTATTGAGATAAAACCGATCTTTATTGTGATTTTTTACTCTTCACACATGGTTACTTTTTTTTATTTTCCTTTTTACGTGAATAGAAGGAGTTACATACACATTGGAATATAGATACACATACAAGTCTACTTTGTAACCCCATAAAGTCATTTATTTATTTATTAAAAAAAATATAAATTTATTACCCCATTTTTTGTTTAAAGATGAGTTTTGGATCAAATGGTAAATTACATCTGATTAGCATGAAAATTGGTATGCATGTTAAGAACATATAAAACATATAATTCAACGGTTGAATTTCAAAATATGAATTCAATAACAAGTTATTAGATGATGTAACATTGCTTAACCATTGTTACAAATTTTGTATTTTAAATTAAGATAAAATATGAGTTTATGAATCGAATAAAAATTAACATCCAATTAATTATCACAAATTTTGTGTGTGTGTGTTGAAAAGAATATTGATAATGTGTATAGTCCAATAGTGAAAATTTTAGAATATTCATCTAATAGAAGTGACTGATTGGTGTAACATTAACAAATAGTTACACCTCTCTCTTTCTCTCTAGAGAAAGGATTGGGTTCAAGTTACACCTGGTGTAACTCTAAGCAATATTTACATCACCCAATATTTTTTAATTTGATGTGAATTTTGATAAATTCACAACTAGATTAGATTATCTTTGTATATTCTTCATACTTGCAAAATTGAAGATGACCAAAGATCAATATTCATGTCATCGATCAATTGTTTAAATTTAAGTTTTTGTAATTTAAAATAATGTATAAAAAATGAGTTTATGGATCAAATGGTAAATTACATCTAATTAGTATGAAAATTGGCATGCATGTTAAGAATATATAGAATGTGTAATTCAACAGTTGGATTTCAAAATATGAATTCAATAATAAGTTATTGGATGGTGTAACATTGCTTAACTATTGTTACACCATTTAATAACTTATTATTGAAGGTGCATTTTAACAAATATATTGTTGCGTTACATTATATTCATATATACTCTTCATACTTAAAAATCTTCAAAGTGATCAAAGATTAATAGTCATGTTATCAATTAATTGTTTAAATTCAAGTTTTTGTAGTTTAGAATAATTAATAAAAGATGAGTTTGTGTATCGCATGGTAAATAACATTTAATTGGCATGAAAATTGGCATACAAGTTAAGCACATATAGAATATATAATTCAACATTGATATTTTTAAAATATAAATTCAATATCACGTTTACATCTGGTGTAAAAGTCAATACTTTAAAATATCTGCTTCATCTTTACTTTATTACTTGCTAGGCTTATTCTAGATTTTTTAATTATTCAAAGAGTAATAAAGTAAAGAAGCAACATATATTTTGAAGTTGAGTTTGTGTATTGCATGGTAAATGACTTTTAATTGGCATGAGAATTGGCATGTAAGTTAAGCATATAGAACATATAATTTAACATTGATATTTTTAAAATATAAATTCAATATCATGTTTACATCTGCAAAAGTCAATACTTTAAAATATCTGCTTCATCTTTACTTTACTACTTGCTAGGCTTATTCTAGATTTTTAAATTATTCAAAGAGTAATAAAGTAAAGAAGCAGCAGATATTTTGAAGTATTGACTTATTTATATATATATATATATATATATATATATATATATATATATATATATATATCAAGTGGTTAACCATACAATATACTATAAACTTAAATATATATTTGATATATATATATATATATATTAAATTAATAAAAAAAAGTAAAACTAGAGAATTTATAATAAAAAAATAATAATAAAGGGTTGGGTTAAAGTTACATCTTCACTTAATATTTTTTAATTAGATGTGAATTTTAATAAATACATCGTTATATTACATTATCTTCATATATTCTCTATGCTTACAAAATATAAAGTTGATCAAAGATTAATATTCATGTTATCAATCAATTATTTAAATTTAAGTTTTTGTAGTTTAAAATAATGTATAAAAGATGAGTCTATGGATCGAATGGTAAATTATATCCAATTGACATGAAAATTGACATGCATGTTAAGAATATATAAAAAATTTAATTCAACGGCTGGATTTTCAAAATATGAATTCAATAACAAATAATCAGCTACTGTAATATTGCTTAAAGTTATACCAGGTGTAACTCGAACCCACCCCAAATATAAATACCTAATTTAATTTGAGTTCTTTAGAAAAGACAATTTAGTCACAATTTATTTGGTCTTGGATTACTTTATCAAAAAGAAAGGACAAGTTTTAATTAGTTTAAATCAAACATAATACTATTTATAATTCTAAAAATTAAACTAAATTAAAAATATATATATTAAAATGTTGAGATGGAAAATTTTGAGCTTTCAAAAATTTATGTGACAACCTTAAAGGAAGTAAATAAAAATTTAAAAACTTTTATTTTTGTATTATACTAGTAAGTAGTCAGTATTTCCACAAGAAAATTCAACAAAAGAACTATCTTTTTTCTTTGTTTTAATTTTTTTTTTCTAAATTTATAATTTGATAATTATAATTTTTTTTAATAGAGATATATTATGGTAATGTTTATATCCAGAATTATTTATTCTACCAGTAAAAGAAAATATGAGGTGACAATATTTTTACGGATGTTGTAAATTTATGAGGTTTTATAGGGAATCTTTAAGAATTAAAAACTCAATTAAAAAATATATTAGAATAATGACATAAAGAAATGTGAGATTTTGATTTTTTTTTTTACTTATGTCATTAAAACTATCTAGTTAATTAGAGTTTTTTTTTTTGAAACTTTAATAGAATTTCCCCTAAAGTAAATTAAATGTCTTAATAGTTAATGAGCCACTTATCAAAATCACATTAATTTTGCAACATATAACACATAAATATAATCAAAACAATTACTTGAAAATGTTGGTAATATAATTTTAAATGGGTAAACTACGTATTTGATCTATATCTTTATACTATTTCTCACTAATCAGTAAATTAATTAATTATTTTTTGATAGGATGTATTTCCTCAATTAAGGACTAATATTTAACAACTTTTAATTTAAGTAAAATTTTGTCATTGAAATTTCAACAAATTTAAATCCTATTCAAACTAAAAGTTTATTATAAAAAAATTTTAAACTTAAATCATACACAACAACCTACATTTTCTTTCTAAAAAAAAAAACTCATATTTTGACTAAGGAATAAGATTTAACAATAATTTAAAACAAATTTAAATTTTATTCAAACTAAAAGTCAATTATCAAAATTTTGTAAATTTAAATCCCATACTAACCACGTCTTTGCTTCTGTTTTTTTCCTCAAGTTGCATGATTTAATGATAATTTAAAACAAATTTAAATTCTAATATAAAAACTTTCTAAACTTAAATCCCACACATGACACAACCCACATTTTTGTTTTTGTTTTTTTCCTCGAGTTGCATCTTATTAAATTAATATTTTATTAGGATATTAAGCTACAAAACTCTTGACTAAGGGATAAGATTTAACAATAATTTAATTTAGACAAATTTTTATCATCTAAGTTCTATAAATTTAAATTCTATTCCTACTAAAAGTCTGTTATCAAAATTTTGAGAACTTGAATATATTCAACCATGGCATTTCGATACAATTCCTCTTAACCAATAGGTCATCCCTTTAATTAAATCCCACACAGTACACCCCATGTTGTTGTGTGTGTGTGTGTGTGTTTTTTTTTTTTTTTTTTCTTTCAAAATACAACTTATGCTTATGTTTTAATCTAATAAATTCATCTTATTTATTTTGCTTTACTTTTGAATTTGTGTGCAGGATATTATGCCAAAAGAAGTTTACTATAAAAAAGCAAAACAATGGACAATCATTTAAGTTCTTGGTTCTCTTATGTAAGTTTTTTTTTTTTTTTAAATTCTCAAATTTTGCACTCTTTTTTGTATGTTTTGATTTTCAATTTTGGTTATTATATTTAATTTGTGAGTGTGTTGATTTTTTCAATTAGACTATCACTAGGAAAAAATCGGTAGTGAGGAATTATTTTGTTTATTAGGGCACCTTTGGTACACTATAATGATTATTACATGCAAATAAGAATAAATATTGCAAGGAATACATTAAGTTGGAATGTAGTAAGTATTACTATTCATTAGTTTGGTGACCATTTAGGAATAGAATTTTCAATATGCTTCCACAATTTGGTAGAGTATGAAAAGAATGTAGAATGAAATCATTTTTAAGTCAAAATTTTCTAAAAAACTCTTATTTTATAAAATTATATTTACAATTTTTGAGGATCTAGCTTAACTTTTTTTTCAAAAAAAAAAAAAAGCTTAACATTTTTTTTAAAAGAAAAGTTGGGAGAAGGATCTAGCTTATTACGTATAAATTTAATAATTTAATAATTAATATATATGTTCTTTGTTTAAATAATTAATAACTCCATAAAAGTTATAAAAGAGAAAATAAAAGTTATACAAGGATCTAGCTTACTTTCTTTCTCTTTGAAGATGCGGAAATTAATGACTTTTTAGGAAATTTTGTAAAAAGTTTATTACATAAGAATAATGAATAGACATTCAACACTTTTGGTAAGGAATAATTATTTCTTATTTTCTGATAAAAAAATTATTTCTTATTTAAAAGAATAATTATTCATGAGGAACAACTATTCATAGTAACAAATTAAAACCTAATCAAATAATTAAATAGTTATACCATATGAATATTTATTACATTACATTACATCGATTATTACAGTCTATCAAATATACCATTATTGTTTGTGTTGGCTACAGGGTGGATTAAGTATATCTCAAATAGAAATGATCAAACTCATTTCATATCTCATTATTAAGAAACTAACAAAAAGGACAAAAAGAATTTTAAAATATAAAAATATATAAACACTAATATAGTCTAAACTCCAAACAATCACAACTTAAAGTAATTATATTTATTAAAATTATTTACTTATTTTATAATTTATTATTACTATTTATTTTATAATTTAGTTTTAAATATTTTTTAAAAATTTTGATATAAATATGAACCTTCATCAAGCCATGTATCGCACCAAGATAATACTAGTGTGTAAATATTTTACTGTAGAAATATTAGTAGTGTGTGTATATAAATATATATCAGAATATGATTTATACGAGTAAGGAAATCTCGTTCTCTTTAAGGCATTTCTCACCATCATGAGAGAATATGCTACATGTCTCAATTGATGTAGCGGGATCGATAAGTAGCACGTTGCTCCTATCATACAATAGCCCGGGCATATACACTATAAGCTTCATGAGTCTACATTACACCACAACCACAAACTGAACAAAACGCGACCAAATCAATACCTTTCTTTACCCATATAATAATCTACACAAAATTGCTCACCATATATATGTATTCTCATCTATCAATTTTTTTCCCACATTTGAGTGTGCATACACCCAAAAGGCATCTTAGATACACTTCCCAGGAGTGATAAGACTCCTTTATATAGAGATAGAATGCATGTGACTCATTATAATAATTTAATCTCAATATAATAACAATATAAATTACAAAGATAATATGGTTAATGAGATATTAATTAATATTGAAACTTTTTTTTTTTTAAGATGACAGGGAAGGGGGTGGAAGGGTTTAAACCACATATATATATGACATTACAATTGATACCATTACCAATATTGAGCTATCACTTGAATCCAACTATTTGAGTTAATGGGTTATAATATTTCAAAATAAATTTTGTAATTACAAAATTATGAATATAAATATTCATTTATTTTTATTAAAATGCAACAACACTAGTTTCTTTTATTTAAATAATTACACCAACACTTTCTTAATAACCAATGAGAATGTTGCCACTTTTCATAGAGAGAAAATAATCATTTAATGCAACCACAACTCTTATGACCCAACTTTTTTGATGTAGTTATGAACCTAGGATATAGATATAGATAATAGGTTGAAAAAGTCAAAGTTAAACATGTTTTTCCCGGTAGGACTTCAAATATTTAAAACTTGTATTTAATTTTTTTTTTCTTTGCTAACGTACATATCAGGCAATTATAGGAAAAAATCTTTTAGGGATAGTTTCAAAATGCAGGCTTGGAGTTTTGAATCCAAGAACTCATGAATTTCATGAGAACTTAAGAATTACTAGACTCACCCTTAGAGATACTTGTCATCTAGCAATACATATTTTGCTCATATAAACATTTCTCCTCTATTAATTTTCCTTTTCTTTGTCTCCCTCTCTTGTTTCAACATCTCAAATACCTAAAAAGTATTATAAAATATTTTGAACTACACATTTTGGTGATGGCTATGGACCCAATATTTTTGTTGGTTATTTTGAGGGAAGCAAAACTTTCAAATTAATAAATGAACTACTCTACTCAATAATAATATATTTTTTGCCATACTTTTTATTATTCAGCATCAAGCAATGTATATATAAACAGGGGCAGAGCTACATTACTCCCTAGCCCCCCCCCCCCCCCCCCCCCCAACCCCCAATTTTTTTCTCCTATAACTATACTAGTAATAGTACATATCCCTCCCAAAAAATTAGATCCCGCCCCCTCAATTATTTCTAAGATTTTTAGTTAGTCCAATGGATTTTTAGTTGCCCTACTCAATTGTTCAAAACTTTATTACTTGTCCACCCCAATTATTCCTAAGATTTATAGTTAATCCAAAAGATTATGACTAATAGTTGATTCTCTCTATTGTCCAAAAAAATTATAATTAATCCAATTGATAATAACTCATTCTCTAGCATCATTGACAACCCATTTCCCAACATAATTTCAATTTTTTTTTCATCTTTAGATATTTACAGAGCTTTGTTGTAACTACTAGTGTCAGCCCATTGCCCTATCTTCTCAACACAGAAACTCCTATCTCAACCAAAATTGTTAATCCATTTTTTTCCCTAGTGTAACATCAACTTCTTAACTCTTTAAAAAAGTGAATATGCAAGTGCGTTTTCTTTACTCTCTCTTTTATCAATCATCATTGTTATTTTACCACTAGTCTTATTTTTGTTTCTTTCTTTTGCCACTATGTGTGTGTTGATATGCATAAGGATATTTAAGATTTTTTTGTTCACATTTTTGTATTGCTATCTTTATTCCATTAAAGATTGTTAGGCATAATTTTGATGTGAACTGTTCTTTTAATGGATTTTTTTTATTTGTCTATAATAAACTATATAATTTTTGTATGTTCATTAATATTTAAGAATATAACAATATATCAAAGTTAATAATTTTGTATTCAATATGAACTATGGTTAATATGTCAATACTACAATTCGGCCCCCCAAGTAAAATTTTTTGGCTACGCCCCTGTATATAAATACATGACTTTACAAATTACACAGACCTTCCTTTATCTCATCCCCCTCTATATATATACGTGTGTGTGTGTTTCTCCAAAAAAAAAAGAAAAAAGATTCAAATAAAAACCTAATATCTATAAACTACATACATGTAGATAAGATTTATTTATCTCACCCTTATCTATTTACCCAAGTCAATAACAAAAATGCAATTTCAAAATAATAAAAAGACATAGGATAAAACACAAATAAACAGTGAACTGCCCTAAAGGAAAGTTCTAAGGACCACAAACAAGTAAAACAACCCTTAAAATTATTATATGTCTTTTGTAATGTATATTTCTAGGAAAGTGCCAATCTGGAGGACCACGAACGCGTAAAACAGCTGTCAAATTAACAGTACTAGTACTATAGTATGGGCAAACTCCAACGCAGTCAAGGAATCGATGAATCTCAAAACATTATTGAAATATGTACTTCTTCTTGCTTCTAGTTTCCTTTGTTTTTTTGCCTACGTCCTATCACCTATGGGCTATAGACAATGGTTACATTTACACTTGTAATTTCTTAGCCAATAATCTATGACGTCATCTTAAATTTTGGTCAATCACAGAATCTTAAGTCAACAGTATTTTGTATGACCAATTGTATTTGTATTAGGTGAAGATTGAATGGTCAAACGAAACAAGAAGCATCTCACTTTGAACTTTCAAAGACATTTTAGCCTCGAAGCCCAAAAACAAATGCGGAGTATGGATATAATCATGGTAATAAACTAAATCGTGTTTTTAAATTGAAACACGATTATTTTATTCAAAAAAAAAAAAAGAAACGCAATTGTGTGCGTAATGTTGTTTAAAATGTAAAATTGTGAGTTTAAAATGCTAAACCAAACATGCTCAAAATCGTTGAAACAGAAATTGAATTAAAAAAAAAAAGAAAAAAAAGGTTAGAATCCTAAATAGCTTTAAAATAATGTTTATTTATTTAGATAAAAAATTATTGAAATAATATGATTTTACCAATTTTGCCCCAAATATATTGTCTAGTTATTTAGTTAATTTGAATGGACAAAATTTGATTATAAACTTGGTTGTAACTCATGACTATAACTTCATTTAATGTCTTTTTATAAGATGTGAATTTTAACAAATCCATCATTAAATTGTATTTTCTTCTTATATCTTTCATAGTGTAAAATTTATAGAAAATTAAAAATTAAAAATTACGTCATTAATCAATTGTTTAAATTACAAGTTTTATAGTTTAAATTTATGTATAAAAAAATAGGTTCATATATCATGTACTAAATAACATTCGATTGTCACAAAATTTTACATTGTTTTAAGAGTATAAAGAATATGCAATTTAATTGTTAAAATTTCAAAATATGTAGAAATATCAATTTTTTTTTAAGTTGTAATTTTAAGTGTCAACCAAGTTTGTAACCCTAAACGATAACTAAATTTGTAATCAAACTTTTGTCTAACTTGAATTATGACATGTAAATACTAAATATTTATCCTTTTCATATTCATATAACGAGGTTAAGATTTTTTTTTTTTTTTTTTTGTCTTTTGCTTTTCCTTTTATTTTATTTTATTTTTTTCACTTTTGCTGATAAGACTTAAAAGTATATTAACCGACATGTGCCACACGATGCGTAGCTTGATAACATAAATTTTAGTCACGGGAACTTAGACCTTTTAGGATTTTGCTTCAAAAATAAAATACCTAGAATATTCTTGGTTCATTAAAAGATCTTTACATTAAAATAGATTAGCTCAAAAGTCATCAGGAGCTATAACTACATGTACGTGCCCATCAAAATCGACAAACTGTTACGAAACTCAGTCATGTTATTTAGAGATAACATTCAGGATTGGTTCAATGTCTCCATTAATTGCTAGGTTATGTACATCACATACTATGCAAGACTAATCCAAATGTATAATAGGGCTATGGAAGCAGCGACGATAGAGCATTTTTGTCTTATCTTTTCTTGATTAAAAGTAGTAAACGAGATTAAACTATTCAACTAAAAAGCACATGCATCTCACTGTTATGTATTGACTGTTCTATAACATTCGGTACTGTGAAAGTGATTATCCAGCCCTGTAACTAAATAGAAAAAGACTTTTTGACCAAGTCTCCCTATCCTTCTCGGAAGTCAAAAAAGGCGCCAACAAAATATGCAGCTTTCCAATGTCAACAATTTAATATCAACTTATATTTCAATTAAACTCAAGGGTAAAATCTCGTAAAAAAAAAAACTCAAGGGGCAAATTTGAGTAGAAATCCTTTTCATGACAACAATTTGAGGGCCTACGTGTGTGCCCATTGAATCTAAATTCAGTTGTCTCTTGTTTGGTCACATTAAATGAGCAAAATTGACATGAAAGGGAAGCTAAATTTTAGTCCAACTTATCATCCAATCAAATACTACTATTTGTGAAACACGAGGTGGGAATTTGTTTTCCCAAAACATAAAAATTAAGTGGAAAAAACCGATATTTAGTTGACTTAGAAAGACTTTAGAATTATCTATGGACATGTTATGATGTTACTAGGTACTTTAAAGATAGGTATTCACAACCACAACTTAATTGTTAAGGACCAATTTGTTAGCTCTTTTATCCTCTGTTTTAGAGATTTAATTGAAAAGCCATCATTTATATGAATATTTGCACCATTTAACTATTAAAGAAATTCAAGCTTAGGGATTATTACTAGAAAAAAAAAAAGAGGATAATTCATGATTTAATTTAAGAAAAAATTGTGGGAAAGTTAAAAAAAAAAAAAAAAAAGAGAGGAAAATACATGTATAAAGCATGAATGATTGAATTACTTGGCAATTTGGTATATTCCCTACCTCTTACTCGTATTCTTATAGAGATTCCATCATCCAAAAAAAGTTGTAAGCTAATATAGCAATTCCTAATAAAAAGTTTTAGTAACCCAATTAAGCACAGCTTGTTCTTTCTATTTTTGGCCAAAGTTTTTGAAACAGTTTCCCAGATCTTTGCTAAACTGTGCTGGAAGATTGTAAAATACTAGCTAGCTACAAGCTCAACAGAATATTTTTCTAATCTGGCTATGTATTAAATTTGTTACTTTCTTAAGGGGTATATAAAAAGTCTGTAGAACACGCGTAACCTAAAAATTTTAACATGAAATTCCAGGTAGCTTCTGATTTTAAAACTCGTGAAGTTCAGTAACCGACCGCGCAGGAGACACAGTATTGCAATGCCAATGGTGGTTAGTCCCATTTTTCCAATTCCAACTATGCGTTCACACGGTTTTTAATTTTAGCGCATCAAAACATTTCCTAACATATTTCAAGATTTTTTTAAAGTAATTTTTTTTTTGAGTGGTTGTAGTTACGCACTGTTTGTAAGGCACACAACACATAGCTAAATTGTGAAATTGTTTCCTCAAAAAACACAATTTCACCGTCTCCCAATTAGAACTAATATCGTGTTTTGGAACTAAAATTTCAGCTACCGTGTGTAACACTGTAACTTGCCTCGGTCAGTAGGGCAGTTACAAGATCAAAAATTGCATGAACACCAAAACACGTGAACAAACCAACAACCTCACATTTCTTAGCATTAAAAAAAATATCATCTGGGTCATTAATTATAATTTTTAAATAAACTAGTTGAATACTTTTTCTTTTTTAAAAAAAAAGTTGAATACATGAATTATTATTATTATTATTAATTAATATTCTATTGATATTGATTTTCTTCAAACGGGAAGGCGGTAGTTAACTAGTTATAGATAAGGTAAGCTTAGATTAAAGTAATGATTAGCGTCTAGCTAGGAAGATAGATACCTCTCTTTGAAAACAAATGTCAGTTGAAAATTTAACCAGACATAGATATATATAAATAACCTCTTGTTCCTTAAATTTTTTTAAAGATTTGATAAACTACGGCACGGTAGCTTGTGGGGTACTATCTTGACGTCATATATAAAATCTTATGTAACATCCAAAAAAAATAAACTTTTATTTATTTATTTTTTATTCTCTTAATGGTGTCAAAATATAAGCTCTCTTTCATTTATTTCAAAATGGAGTTTTGAGTATTTGAAATGGTTTTTGCAGAGAGAAACAGAGAGAGAGAATGATGGGTTTTCCTTCTTTCTCAAGACTGGTTTAAGGGGGCTTATAGTTTGAAGTTTTGAAAAGCTGGTCGGTATGTATGGTTTTATTTCTATTTTGTTCTTGGAAGTTTATTTTGGAATTTCCTTTTGCACAGTTTTCTGGGATTTTGAAGCATTTTGTTGTTTTCATTGAACTTTTTTGTCGTTTCATCACCTTTTTTTTTTAATCCATATGTCGGTGTGAATTCTTGTGACGTTTCAAAATTGTTTCTTGTTTTCTGAAGTTTGAGTCATATTTTCATGGAAGTTTACATCTGGGTTTCAAAAGTCAAGAATGGACATTGAGCTAGTTCTTTGATTATTTGTGTGCCACTTCATGACTTTTCAAATCTCTACGTAAGCTCTTGGGTTTTGAATTTCTTTTGTTACAGCATGAAGTTTGAGTAGTAGTAGTAATGGTAGTATTTTTTTTTTTTTTTTTATGAAATTTATACCTCGGATTTGGATGTCAAGTCTGTCTGTCATTGGGAAAACGTTATCTGTATCATATTATATTTATAATATGATACTAATCCATGTCTCACTCTCTGTGGGTTTGGTCAGGAATTCTATTTTTAAATTATGTTTTGGAGCAATTAGAGGTGTATTGCTTCTGGATTCTATGTTGTCTATCGTTGTTTGCTTAGAGAAAAGAATATTCTAATGATCTTTTCAACAAAGAGGGAAATTCTTTATTTGTCACTTCTGATTTTGCATTAATGCTTCTGTTCGCCCTTGGCATGTTGGTTTTGTATATTTCTTTTGTAAAATTTGAATTTGGCATATGTATAGTGGGTGATTTTGAAGAAGAAAAAAAAAGGACAAAATTTTATGCTATTGCAAATATCTCTGTTGTACAGTTCTTGAATGAATTGGAAATCAAGGGGACCCCTCATTTTTCAGTATATATATCCTGAATATTTGTTTGTCTATTGCTCCATGGCTGCAACTAACTGTTCTCTCATGATTTTCTTTGTGATTTTACAGGGTAATCTCTGTTAGCAACAATGGCCACAGTAATGGAGACAAGTGTAAAGGAAGAAGCTGACAATCTTGCATCGTTGCCTTCTTTATCTTCAGTGGTTGCAGTAGCTGTCAATGGAAACAAAAAAAGCAAATATGTAGTAAAGTGGGCACTGGAGAAGTGTGTTCCTGAGGGGAAGGTTATCTTCAAACTGATACATGTCCGTGAAAGGATTACTAGAGTTCCTACACAAAGTAAGCTATGTGCCTTCAAATTTATGTGTTCAAATGGGAAATGATATGTAGACTTCAACAGTATGTTAAATTTTCTTAACTCATGTAGAAACTTCATAGGAACATAAGAAAAGGGCCAATTTCACCTTTTTTAAAAAACAGTAAGGGCAGGTCTATTCAGTTTTTGTAGTCATTGAAGTAATGTTCTATCTGGTAATGCCATATTCCATAAAGTTTATATTCAAAATGTGAAACATTACACTTGCCCAAAAAAAAAAATAGATCAGGATTCTAATAATGCTGCCTTCAAAAAGTTTCATACCATTTCTGCCACCTTGAAGGTCATTTGCATGAATATAGGTCAGAAAATCATTGATTTGGATATCCATGTTGCATACAATTTACATGGACATTCTCTTCTGGGGTTTGAATACGTCCCTAGTAAATTTTACTATTGGGTTTTGTGTAATGATTGATACTTTCCATTATGGCCTTATGGGAAAGTTGAGGAAAAAGAAAGGGGAATTGGAAAAAGTACCTATGACTGGAAGCTGAATTCTCAAGTAATTTGATGATTTTCCTATCCTTACACTTTACCTTCTCAAAATTTAAAAACTGACCTACTGTTTAACTTTCGAACTTTAGAAAGACCACTTTTGTTTATATAATTTTAAGAAACAGAAAATAATTTGTGGTTTTCACCAAATAATCGTCTCTATGTTATTCCAGTGGGAAATTCAATTCCGCTTTCACAAGTACGGGAGGATGTAGCAGCTGCTTATATAAAGGAAATTAATTGGCAGACCAGTCAAATGCTTCTTCCTTACAAGAAATTGTGTGCTCAGAAAAAGGTCAATATATCTTGTGTTTTGAAATTTAATCTTGGATAAATTTAAGGATGGGATCTTAACTCACATGGTTTTGGATATAGGTGGAAGTAGATGATGTAGTTATCGAATCAGATGATGTGGAAAAAGCAATAGCAGAGGAGGTTGCTAAGCATGATATCCACAAGCTTGTCATAGGAGCTTCATCACGTGGCTTGTTCACAAGGTATTTACTTAGCATGTTTATGTCATCTGTACTATCATTTATGCTAACATCTTCTATTTTAAAAGAACAGATTGGATATATCATCGAATTCTTTCATATGTATCTTTCATAGCTCAATTCTCCATCTGCATCATGAATGCTCTTGTTAACAAGATACTATCAATGTTTGAAGGAAACTTAAGGGTCTATCCTCAAGAATCTCGGCGAGCACTCCAAGATTTTGTACAGTCTATGTTGTTTCGAGAGGAAAATTGTCTTCCATACGCCCATCCAATACAGAAATGAATGGAAGCTTTAAAGATGACAGTAGTGAGACAAGTTGTTCTAGCCAGAGTTTGTCAAGCCACACTTCCAGCTCACTGACAGGTATATGCACTTCATTTAAGTTCTGAGCTACATCTGCTCAATGAATAAGAGTATGGTATAAAATGCATTTTCAAACTAACCTGTGGAGGAATGTACTTATTTTTTCTTTTTTAAGGATTTCTGCTGCTTGCTTTATTACTCTGTCTTACATAATGCATAAATATGTTATTAATAAATTTTGACATGTTTTTGCCTGATGTTGCACATAAACACGATGTTGAAAGATATTATTTATATTTGATGACCTTCAAAGTACCAATTCTATCAGCAAAATGATGGAGGATTCGGCAACTGCTGCTGGCAATCCAGAATACAGCTTAAAGCTGCAATACATGCTTTAGAGACTCTTCAGAAAAACACACTTCCTTTTCATATTAAAAATACAAATAATTAATCGCTGTGCATGCTATATGCTTCTAGAAATGCAAACACACAATTCTGCCACTGCATCTCTGCAGTGCTTTAAGTTTTCCATTCTTTTTTTTGGGGAGGGGGGGGGGGTTTCTTTTTTACTCTTTTAATTACATTGTCTCAAAGGGTTTGTTACATTCCTACACTGACCTAAGTTTGTTTCAATACTACATAAAGCACGCCAACAGTTCTAACTAGGATTTAAGTTATCCTCTCTTTCTCTATTGGAACTAAACTTGAAAACATCTGTCAATCTTTTATGGATTTTAGTTTAGTAAATTGGATTGTTGGCTCATAATTTAAAGGATGACAAATTTATGAGAGGTGGTTTTACCAGATGAAAGTTGTAACACGTCTCTTCTTCTTTTTCCTGGCACGCACAGACTATGTTTCGGTTGCTTCGGACTCTCATTTCTGTTCTCCTTCACTACCAATGCAGCGATTTCAAGCTCTTGCTACTATTAACCACAACCTTCTTAAGACAGGAACAAATTCAGTTGGAACAAACCATTCTAGATGCCGGTCCTTGGATGTTGAGGAAAGGAAGGATGATATGAATTCTTGTCCCAATAAAGCAGATTCTGAACTTGCATTGAGTTGGGCCTATAGTTGCAAAACCCTGCCAATGGATGATCAATCATGGATTTCTGATCAAGCTTCCAACTCAGATGCTGTCACCGATTATCCTTCATCAGATACTCAGGTAGTCTTATCTAATTTATTTTGACTTTGTATATTGGTGCTAACGAGCTGCTTGTCCAAAAATGCTTACCTGCTGGAAAGTTGTGTTGGATTCTGCACGTGCTTTGGATGGAAATTATATATATATATATTTGAATTTAAGTTGTATGTGATATAGCTTTTGCATCATTGAAAATATTAGGACATATAAGTTTCATTAATGAATATAAAAGATAGTGCAAACCTTTTCCTTTTAAGATTTTTTCCCCTTTCGTTTAAAAATACATGCATTCTGGAAATCATGAAATTGTTCATTGCTAAAGATTCATTGCTTTACCTTTCTTTATACATGAAAATAGTTTATGGTGATTGAGAGGTGCAAAACACCCTTTAAAATAGTTTATCTAAAAAATTGAGAGGATTTTTTTTTTTTTCGAGACTGAGAATTTCCATAATATATATATTGATTTCAATATACATTTGAAAGTCAATACAACACTTGTTTGTATTTCTGAAGTTTTGCATTGGTTTTCACTTATATGGGCAGGAAATTGATTTTGAGCTGGAAAAGCTAAGAATAGAACTTAGACATGTCCGAGGAATGTATGCAATAGCTCAAAGTGAGACAATAGGTGCTTCCCGGAAGGTAAATTATGGTTTTCTTTTGTTTACAAAAAATCCTTTTAGCTGCTGTTTCTCTTTACATCTAAGCTGGCTACATGTTAGATAATTGATTTTCCAAGATTTTGGATTTTGATCAGAATAGTGAATTCTGGCTATTTTATTAATTATTTTTGTCCCTTAGTCATCTTGTCTTTCTTCTTCATTGCTTCATCTTTGATATCTTGTTTGAATATTTCTAACAATGTATCTACAAAAACAGAGAATAGGGTGAGATTCATGATTTTTCAGCTTCACCTTTAAATTTTTTAGCCAGTAACTCCCCACACTGCGCCACTGCCTTTATTCATGCCTATGAATAGTGAAGCAAGATACACATAGCCGACCTCAATTGCTAAGGATTAATGATTAAATAAGTTGAGCTAAGTCATTCAGGCCATCTGAAATTTAATATAACGTGAACTATGTAATTAAACTCTTGCCATGACTTCCATCATAGTAAGTATTCATAGCCCTTTTATTTTATATTTTTTGTAATTCTAGAATTTATAAATTGTCTACCTATATTGCAAGCTAAATGTTTTCCTTTGGGAATCATATATGGAGTCAATATCATTACTATTTACAAAAATATATGCAATGCGAATTCATAAATCTGCTTATCTATTTTGTATACAAAGGAACATCATCCAGAAGGCCTTTTTCTGAAGTTTACCCAAAAAAGAAAAAAAAAAGGAGCACTGAACAAAGTAGTAGAAGATGTAATAACTAATATGTCATATACAATCGACAAATTCGTGGAAATCCTTCTAGGACACAATTTATTGCAATCTTTTGGAGGGATGAAATGGTATATAGTTCTCTAATTGATATATTTGGAGGATGGAATGCATTATCCATGTTTTCCAATTATTTGTTTGAATTAATTGTACTTCATCAATCTTAGTGATTATTATATCTGTTGTGGCTGTTTCTCCTGATGGCTAATTTGGTAACAGAAACGTTCTATCTTGTGTTACATTACAGTTGGACTAGTCTATCTTAATTGTTTTATTTCTTCAAGTAACATGCTCTTGTTATTTCTTTGATCAGTTACACAATCTCAGTAAACGCCGGATGGAGGAAGCAGTGAAGCTCAAGGAGATAAGTATCAAAGAGGAGAGAGCCAAAGAATTAGCAAGACAAGAGAAAGAGAGGCATGAAGCTGCAAAAAGAGAAGCTGAATATGTGAGAGAATGTGCTGAAAGAGAAGCCTCCCAACGGAGAGAAGCAGAGATGAAGGCTATTCATGATGCTAAAGAGAAAAAAAAGTTTGAGAATGCTCTTGTTGGTCCAGTGCAGCAATACCATAAGTTCACATGGGAAGAGATTGTGTCTGCCACTTCATCTTTCTCTGAAGATCTTAAAATAGGGATGGGGGCATATGGATCAGTTTATAAGTGCAATCTGCATCATACAACTGCAGCAGTGAAAGTTCTTCACTCTGAAGATAGTCACAAAAATAAGCAGTTCCTGCAGGAGGTAAACTGTAAAGACTCCCCCCCACCCCCCCAAACAAAAGAAAAAGTGTCAATTGAATGAAGAAACAAAAATAGTTCTTTGATCATTATGTACACATATTTAAGCATACACTTTAGCACTTAAGCCTTCCCACTTTCTGCAATTCAGTTGGTTTCCGGTTTACCAGGTGCATTGTCACTTATTCACCAAAGAAAGAAACTAATTAGAAGGCAATTTAGTATATGCTTTGCTGTGTTCCTGTAAATAATGAGTGGTAATCTTTATACCTTGTGATATCCTGTTATTCTGTTAGGAAAAACTTTAAAAGGGGGGGTACATAGGGTTACCCCAACTGAAATATTGACTGAATACTTACATATGCTTTACATTTGATTTCAGCTTGATATCTTGAGCAAAATTCGGCATCCCCATTTACTTCTCCTTCTTGGAGCCTGTCAAGATCGTGGTTGCCTAGTCTACGAGCACATGGAGAATGGTAGCCTGGAGGACAGGTTGCTCAAGAAAAATGGTTCGCCTCCCATTCCTTGGTTTGAGAGGTGCCGAATAGCTTGGGAAGTAGCCTCAGCTCTTGTCTTTCTTCACAACTCAAAGCCAAGAGCAATAATCCATCGTGATTTGAAACCAGCAAACATTTTGCTTGATCATAACCTTGTAAGCAAGATTGGTGATGTTGGCCTTTCTACGATGCTTAATTCAGATGTTTCTTCTATGTATACTGTATGCTCTTACACAGGGCCTGTTGGGACACTCTGCTACATAGATCCCGAGTATCAAAGGACTGGGTTACTATCTCCACAGTCCGATGTTTATGCTTTTGGAATGGTGATTTTGCAGTTGCTGACTGCAAAACCAGCAATAGCACTAGCCCATGTGGTGGAAACTGCTTTAAGTGATGGTAAGTTATTGGAGACTTTGGATCAAGAAGGCGGGAATTGGCCAATTGAGGTGGCAAAGGAATTGGCTGAAATGGGACTGAGCTGTGCTGAGCTTCGGCGTCAAGATAGGCCTGATTTGAAAGATAAAGTACTTCCTGCACTGGAGAGATTGAAAGAAGTTGCTGATAGGGCTCGAGATTCAGCTTGCAGAGTGCCATCTGCACCTCCTAACCACTTCATCTGCCCAATTCTTAAGGTATGCTGCACAATCTTCTACTGCCAACATCTTATAGCCTCCTGTTTGGGGAAAAAAATATGCTAATGTTGTTGTGAACTTATATTGTGATAGTGATTGTTAAATTTTATTCATCAAGTGGGTTGAATTTTATGAGTCTGGACATAGCAATATGATTCAGTTTAAATCTAGTGAGTACCAATTTAAAATATTCTAATGCCTAGTTATGTTTCTTCTTTTTTTATTTTTGTATTTACTATTTGTACAGGAAATGGTGACCTGTTGGTCCTATAAATCTGAAAGTAGCAGTGTACAACCTCATATAGGGAGGAAAGGTCTTGTAATTTTGGAAGAAGCTAGTGTAAACATAGATCTGTCCGGGCTAATGCTTGTTTAAAAAGGCCATATTTTATATTACATTTGAGATTTAACTCCTGTTTTTCAGTTCTCCAATTTCAAATTGGGATTGATAGACCTTTTGCTTTTGCTAATTTATATTAGATATAAACCTCTTTTAACTTCAATTATAAACCCCATATATTTAGTATAAGTAGTAAATGGTAAAAAGAATACATGTGACCGATCTTGACTAGTTTGTTGACATTCTACAGTTATTGTAGCTTTCATTGTCTTCATGAATACCCTCTTGCAATAATTTGTCAATGAAATGTTATTTAATTTTGTTACAGGATGTGATGGACGATCCTTGCGTTGCTGCGGATGGTTACACTTATGACCGCAGAGCAATAAAGCAATGGCTTGAAGGGAATGATACATCTCCTATGACAAATATGCCATTGCCTCATAAGAATCTGATACCAAATTACACGCTTCTTTCTGCAGTTATGGAGTGGAAATCTGGAAACCAATAACCATGCTCTATTGATTTTGCAGAATTACATTGACAATTGTTAGTGAATCATGAGCCTTCTTTTTGTAATTATAGAGTGGATTAGTTTAGGGACCAATGACATTTCTCATTCATAATTATTTAGGACAATACTGACACAGTTGTTTCATCAAAAAAAAAAAATACTGACACAGTTGTTTCCTTGCCTTAATTGAAAACTCATCATGTAATTATATTTTTTGTGGGGAAAAAAAGAAAGCAGCAGCAGGAAACAAATTTGATTGCTACTTCTCCATGTGGTTTTGCATATTAGAGTGCATGTGGTTTCAAATTTGAAAGATGGATTGTACATACAAAGAACATCTTTCTGTTGAAAGTGTATGGGCCTGTTTGGTTGTATTGTTTAAACAATGATTTTTGTTGTTTAATCAACACATGTATTTCACAACACTTTTTCACTCATGTATTTTTACAACACTTAACAATAATGTTCTAATAACTTTGTTTATGTATAAACTCCATGGGGTTCTCCTATTAGGCCATTCTGCAGTGCAAGTCTCAAAATATCAAATAGCATATTTTGTGTCATCTGATATTAGCTACTATGGTTAGTGCAGCTTCATCTAAGATCCAATTTTCAGTTGAATAAAACTAAGATTATAGGCTTTAAGAGAGAGAGAGAGAGAGAGATCTTATGAAATTGAATAATTGTGCACATATTTTAGAAGTTGTAATTGACTCAACTAACGGAAATCTGATGCTAAACATGCTTGTGACTGATGGTTCTCTTTGCATTTTTAAAATTTTGCAAAATAATTTGGATAAAAGTCATATTAAATTCAATTACAAATGTGGAGCGTAAAAAGGAATATTGTTATGTGGCGTTTGGTACGGAGAATCGACATTATTCCTGGCATCTAGATTCCCAGGAATGTGATTCCTAGGAATCACATTCCTAAGAATGTAGCTATTCCTATGTTTGGTTTCATTGGGAGATTCCCAAGAATGTGAGATGATAATGTTTGGTGTATTCCCAGGAATCTTAAATGAATTATTTGTTTTTCCTATTTTGTCCTTAGATTTGAATGTGAAGTACCAAGCCCATTAAAAAAAAAAATCTTCTTTTAAATAAATAATGAAAAAATATATATAAACTATTAATTAGTCCTTTAAAAAAATATCTTACTCTAAATAGATAGATAAAAAACATTATATAAACTATCAATTAGCAACACATTCATTAAAACTGTGATCTAATATTTCAAAATGACAAGAATAATACAAAAATAACTATTAGCAGAGTTATTTATCCTATTTATGTTGTTTTGGCGGGAAAAGATAAAGACAGGAGAGAAGATATTGATAATTTGCTTATAGTTTATCTTAATTGCTTAAATGATAAGAAAAAAGGGTTAAAATTGTCAATTTATAAAAAATACAATTTCTTTTAAGTTTGGGAATCTGGATTCCCACCTGTTTTAAAGGGAATCCACATTCCTACTGAGAGGGGTTTAAGGATTCCCCTGGCATCTAATTCTCTAGCGTAATTTGCAACCAAACATGGGAATCTTTAAACATTCCTGAGAATCCTAAAACATTACCCCATACCAAACACCACTTTAGGGTAGCTTCAATTTCTCAATATAACATGTAGGCACATTAATTTTTTTTATTTTTTTATTTTGTTTTGTTTTGTTTAGTTGCATACATAGGCACATCATTTGACTATAAAACTTAGTTAAAGCCCAATTGTGTTACATTAAGTTATTAGCCACACATTCTTGTACTTAAATTGTTGGGGAGATAGCAATTTGGGAACACTTAAATTGCAAGGTTAATATAACATATAATGAAATTATTTGACCCAAAATTTTAAGTCAATGGGTTTAGGTCCAATTATGTTATATTAATTATATATTCTTGTCACTAATTAGTATCTACTAGCTTGTAACCCATGCATATGCATAAATACACATAAAAATATACAATAAGATGCATAATATATTTCCTATATATATAATTTAAATAATATTGATAGCCATTTTTATATTTTATTAACTCTTTAAAAAATTTTGTAAGAATATTATTAGATATAAAATGTAAATTGTCCATTTTTTTTAATTATTGTGAATCGTTTTTTTTATATAATTCATTTATTCTAAACTCTTTGGTTTTTGTACTTAATAATTCACTTGGATGAATATTTATGATGTGGTCCCACATTTGATACTAAAATTAAGAAATTAAAACTCTTTAAGAGTAAATAATTTAGGACACATGGTGCAAAATTGGAACTCTAATTTGGAATTCTAATTTGAGTTTCTCTCAGCTTCACCTATTATTATTACTAACATGTAACTCCATGCAAACGCATGGATGCATTTAAAACAAAACAAAATTTTTATTATAAAAATATAAATAATTAGTCAAATTAATTTTTTTTTTAAAGCATGTAACACATGCATTCATGCATACATATAGATACATTTAAAATTAAACACAATTTTTATCATAAAATATGGATAATTAATCAAATTATTTTTTTTAAAGTAAACGTAACTAGTCACATATTAAAATTCTTACCTAAATTTAATACTATTTATGATCATTTTTCTTTTCTAATTGTAAATAAAATAGAACGTGTAGTGATTTTTGTTATGTGGTGATTTTTATTTTATATATTTTTTGAGAAACATATGCTGATTTTTATTGAGTATATGTGATTATTATTATTGTAAGTGCACAATTGCACCTGGACCCAAAGACGATCACGGGCTCAGGCCCAATGAGCCTTAAACAATAAAATTTGTAGAGCGTGGGTTTCAAACCTAGGTTAGAAATACTGTGAGCTTAATAACAGGCTTTTATAAACAAATACAGGTAAATAACGAATGATAATTGCAAATGGATCTCCTCGGACTTGAGCTGAGGACCACTTCTTTATTATTTCTCTTTCTTCCTTAAAGATTACAATTTCTTAATTTCTTTTCTTCGTTCAGCTCCTCCTTCTTTTTGGCCTTTACCCCCCTTTTATACTTCCTTCCCTGATACTTTTTAAACAGTGACTAGAAGTTTCCCCCTCACTGCTCAGGGGTCACCTCCCAATTAATGCGGCCAGGGAGGTAGGTGCAGAGCCTTTAATGCGGAGGTGGCAGCCTTTGCTCTTGATATTTTCTTTAATACTGGTGCATCTAGAAGATTCAGGATATCCCCCTTTAACCATCAGTCTTTCCAAGGTTGTGCCTCGACCTTCATAATGAAGTCTTGATTTCTCTTGGATCTGTCCGATGAGAAGCTTGCCCTCGGCTGTATCCTCGGACCCTCGGCGTATAGACCAATTAGTAGAGTTTAATTATGGAGCAGGTCGGCCCTCCATGCTACAGTCCAAAGGCCCATATGCCCATTTGGGTCCTTTTACTCCTCACAATTATTTTTTATAGTATATTAATATTAGATTCTTAGTATTTTACATTCATTAACTCGATTGACACAAAGATTAAAAAACTTAAGTAGACATATGACACAAGCTTAAGTGGATAATTATGGTGTAGCTCCCACATAAATTTAGACACATGACGCAAAATTGGATTAAAATTTCAATTTCTAATTCAATTTTCTCTAAACTTTACCTATTAATATATATATATATATATATAGATGACTTATAAATTTGATTTTTTTTAGTTATATGATTATGTTTTTTATGGTTTATTATATTGGACTCCTCATTTTCTATACTAAATTAACTCATTTGGCACAAATTTTGAAAATTTAGATTAGATGAGACACATAGTGCAAAATTAGACTTTAATTGGATTTTCTCTCTGCTTTACTTATTATTATATATATAGATTATTATATATATATATATATATATATATATATATATATATATATATATATATTAGAGTTCTTCTAGTTTTTTTTAATATATTTTATTATCATGTTAATAAGGGTATTTTTGTAATCATGCCATAAACACTAATATAAATATGGACAAAATTTAGTTACAAAATTGGTTGTAACTTAAGGCTACAAGCTCACTTAATAAAATAAATATTACTACATTTTAAAAATCTAACCATTAAATTGCATGCTATTTACATTCTTAATACACATATCAAATTTTGTGTCAATTGAATATTATTTACTATATGATCTATAAACTTATATTTCATGTATAATTTTAAATTATAAAAACTTGCAATTTAAAAAATTTATTGATGACATAACTATTGATCTTTAATATTCTTGAAATTTTACAAGCACGAAAGATATAAAAAGAAGATATAATCTAATGGTGGATTTATCAAAATTCACTTTTACTAAAAAGATATTGAGTAAGGTTGTAGCCTAAAGTTATAACCAATTTTGTAGCTAAACTTTGTTCTATAAATA
Source organism: Castanea sativa (assembly GCF_040712315.1). Classification (NCBI taxonomy): domain Eukaryota; kingdom Viridiplantae; phylum Streptophyta; class Magnoliopsida; order Fagales; family Fagaceae; genus Castanea; species Castanea sativa. The sequence continues at coordinate 24,881,001 of NC_134024.1, read as the reverse complement.
TATGCTAAGGCGGACTAACTGATAATGACTTCAAATTTTTCTTTGCTTCTTTTCTCCTTCTCTTACTTTTTTTTTTCCTTTTCATATGTTTTAGTTAGCTCAATTGGTAAAGTTTCATTTCTCTAAAAAAAAAAATGGTAAAGTTTCTAATGGTAGAATAAGAATTTTGTGGTTCAGTCTCCGTCTACATCAAAAATCAATTGTTGTCTTACTCTAATGATAAAAAGCCCTGTTAAGAACCATAGGTTGAAACTATTTTAGAAGAAGAAAAAAAAAATCATCTCTTCCTCGTTCTTCTCACTTAATCCTAAATCTTTATATTCTTCTACTCTACTATTTTCAACGTGACACTTCACTACGGCAACTATTTTCAATGTGACACTTCAATACCAGCTAATCACATTACTCATGAGTCATGAATGTTCTAACAAATATATGCGTTTTGAAAAGTTTTTTTTGGGAGAGTTTTGAAAAAAAAAAAAAACAACAAGATACATATAAGCGGGTAAATAAAGAATTTTTTTTTGGGTGGAGGTAAATAAAGAATTTGGATTGTGTACAATTTTTACAAATCTACTGTAAGCTAATGTTTTAAGTAAACCATGACAAAGCAATGTTACCTTTGTTTGGGCTAACAATTGAATTGCATGTTGTTTACGTTTTTAATACACATGTCAAATTTTGTGTCAATTGAATATTATTTAATATATGATCTATAAACTTATATTTTATGTATAATTTTTAGCAATAAAAACTTGTAATTTAAACAATTTATTGATGACGTAGCTATTGATGTAATCCAATGGTAAATATATCAAAATTCACCACTAATAAAAAGATATTGAGTAAGATGATAGTCTAAAACAGTGCAAAATTGGCTAAAGCTTTTTGACAGTTTTGAGTGTGGTAAATTAGCTAGCTTCATTCAAATGCTCCGGGCATTCTTACTGCAAAGTAAATGAAAATCCAAAATAGCCTAATCATCCAGTTTCATGGTAAAGATAGTCACTCAATAACCTTTACAGGTCCAGTTGCTGAGGTAATTACAAGTATAATAAGATTGCTTCAGTTAATGATGGATCTCTTTAAAAATAATTATCCCTCCACAATGTCAAAGTTGGGACCAGATAGATTACACAATCTTGAGCTGCTGATGTTTGACAATTAAGAATTCTGAACGATGACAAACATGTAATCACCAATTCCATGATCCTCAATGAGTGATTAATCTTTCTCCATAAACATAAATATTAGCAATCCCACAACCTTGTTTGGATGGACAACCAAAATTTTCAACTACTTGGCTTTGAGAGTATACTCATTTACGCTTTTCATATATACCTTGATGACACCATCTTTGTCATTGTCATCAACCATGGTGATTTTGGAGAATTTGATATACAAGAAATATCCCAGAATCAATTGTCACAATGACCTACCATCAGTACCTCTGCAAAATCCTAAAGCTTCTTATTTTCCAATATCTTCAAGCTTCCAAAGGACTTGCTTAATATTGGGCCTGAGAGAAGGTGAAGGAGAACAACAAGCCAAGGCAAGCTGAAAGAATTTGAGAATGCATTCTTCAGTAACCCAGCTTTGATCATCATTGCTGTCTCTTAGAAGTATGTTGGGATGGAATAAGTCTCCAATCCTATGCCCCAGAGCTGCATTTCTCATAAAGTTAGGAAGGTAAAAATCCTCATCAGGAGTAGGGTTCTCATTGACTGCCTCCTTCCCTGAAAGTAGTTCAAGTAAGATTACCCCAAGGCTGTATATATCAGTTTTTTCACTTGCATCCTTCATTTTGATCAGCTCAGGGGCTTTGTAGCCCTCATCTCTTGAAGCTTCAAGCATTTCTTGGCCAGCAGTAGCATTCAACAGAAGATATAGTCCAAAATCCGAGACGTATGGTTGGTAATTGCGATCCAAAAGTACATTTTTTGACTTGAGATTTCCATGGATTATAGGCATCTGCAATCCTGTATGGAGATGTTCCAATCCCTTGGCTATACCAAAGGAGATGCTGTAAATGATGGCCCATTTGTGAGATTCATTGCTTCCATCTGCCAATTTTAAACACAGATTTTCTTTTCAAAATGATTGAATTTTAATTGAACATAGATGGTACAAAGAGAAATTAACTCAAAAACAGCTTCAGAGATTGTATATGCAGGCTAAATATGTCCAACAAAGAAGCAAATGTCTAAAAAGAATGAAATGATAAACAAGGTGAACTAGCATTGTCTTCATATTATTTTCATAGGAGAAATGGAAGAAAAACTGACAATGGTAGGTGAGGAAAAGATTCCAATCTAGTTGCCTGTAAAACGTGCATGATTTATGCATAAAAAACAAATTCCGTTTCAATTCATGCAAGCAGGTCTTAATCCGTCCCCCTCTAAAAATAAAAAATAAACATTAAAAAGTAAAAACCATGTTACTATCCCTTTCTCTTTCACTATTTCTATATCAATGTTGGGAGCAATAATTGAAGAGAAATGGTCAAAAAGTTTAGTAAAAGAAAATTCTTTTTGAAACATATGATCAACTTAAATTATCCCCTCTTAATTGTGCAGCCAATGGATCCTGAACTTGCTTTTTATTGTTGGATTCTTAACTGAACAAGATCCCAATAAAAGCAAATCCTTATCTCAAAAAGGAAAAGAAAACCCGAGATATTAAGACAAAGAAGGTTGTAAAAAAAGAACACAAAGCTTTTTTTTTTTTTGAGAAATAGAAGAACACAAAGACTGAAAATTAAAGAAATATGGAAAATTAGAAAGCTGTACATATATCAAACATTCTACTTCCTTTTCCTTTCCCTAATTAAATCAGGAATTGCTCAAAAAAAAAAAATCATTCAACAATCAATTCAAGATCAAGCAACTACTACCAATATTAGGAAAGCAATTAATTCAACTTATCAAAAATCGAAAAACAAAATTATCCAGTCTCTTTCCTGAGAAAACAGAGAAACTGAATAGGAGGATAAAGATTTTTATTTTTTATTTTTTAAAATTTTAATATGTTGTTTTACTTGTAGAAAAACTGGAAGCTTTTTTCAACTAAACAAACTTGTTGGACTGGTTTTTATTTTCATTTCCAGCTATACAAAAAAAATAATAAAAAAAAGAAGAAGAAAAGAAACGAAACGAAACGAAAACAGAATATTAGAAATGTAGCTTACTTCTAATGAAGTCTGCCAGATTGCCCATCCTATAAAATGTATGAACGAGAAGCTTTTCACCTCTTGGCCCTACATAGAATCCCAGAAGAGAAACCAAGTTGGGATGCCTTATACACCCCAGAAGCTGAACCACATCATCAAATTCTTCACCTCTTGTAGTGCACACTGGCCTTAAAAACCTCAGCAGCCTCCACTTGTTGCTTCGCTGCAACAAGGCCTTGTACAGTGTGCCATAGTCGGATTTTCCTATAACTTCTCCAGGAGCATCCAATATGTCACTGATTGTGAGGTCCTCACCATCCTGGAAAGTCACCAGGTCCTCTATCGGTTCCTCCTCTCCATGTCCCTTTTCCATGATTTCTATATCTTCACCACCATTTCTCAACACTCTTTTGCGGTAGAAGAAGATGTAAAGTATGAGAATTATCAACAAGATTGTTGAAGTTAGTCCAACTACTAGTTTCAGCATGTGGGTGTCCTTCATTCTACCGAAAGTTTGATTATTTTCTGAGAGCTTGGTGAGAGAACCACTATGAATGACAGTATAGATTAATACATTCTTGGATTGTGTGAATGAGTAAAAAACAAAGAATTAAGATCTGAATGGAAGGTGTTGGATTGGAAAGTGATTGATAGCATGGAAATCTGGTTCATTATTAATGACAGTTGAAAATATAGGACATGAGGAAGATCAAAGAATTGAACTATGTTTGGGTGTGAAACCCAAGGTTTTTGAGAGCCGTATTAGAGGAAAAAAAGAAGTAGTAGTTGTCAATTGAAAGTAAGTATTGGTCATTGGGATCCAAAGAACATGAGAGGCTTTTACATTTGTATTCTGTAGTGAGAAGGTGAAAACAAAAAAGAGAGAGCAAATGTACGCTGGCTGAATCTAGTAAGACAGATCTTAGCCATGTGATATTTCTCTCTAATTTTTTACTGTAGAATTTGTGTTTCTCTTTTTTTTTTCCTTTTTTGTTTTTCATTTGTTTTTCGGGGTAGTAAATTTATTAAGATTCTACGATTGGATTTGTTTAACTTTTACTTCGGAGACTAGGAATATATTTGGTATATGTATTTAAATAAGAAATAAGACTTAAGTACAGTATTTAGGTGTCATTTCTTAAATTTCTCTCTTAAGATTCTCTTATGTGGCTTTTTTCTCATTAATGAAAGTGCATTTTTTAACTTAAGTAGTCATATGACATAATTTTAAGAGTAGAACCTAACAAACAGCACTTAAGATATTGTACATAAATTTTATCCTTAAGTAAAAAACAAATATTTTCAATTTTTAAATAATATTACACGTATTTTTACACATTTTTTCTTCACACATTATTTTTTTAACTAAAAACTGTTATTTAATCATATGCTAGTACAGCAACTAAAAAATACTCTCTTTTTTTTTTCTTTTTTTTTTTCTTTTTGAAAAGCAGTAAAGTACCACCTTGGTTTACCGAAAAAAGAAAAAAGAAAAAGAAAAGAGTAGCACTTAATTACAGGAACTTGGTCCAGCACGTAACTGACCATAAGGACAGCCTTACATTACACCCCCCGCGTTTGTCAATGACTCAAGGACATGTTTGCCAATATGCTGTACTCTGTGATAGACAAATTCCTGTATCAAATTAAAAATTAATTGGTTTATCAAAAAAAAAATTGATATTTTAGTTTAATGGTAAAAAGTTATAATAAAAAATTAATGTCAAAACTCTAAAAAAAAAAAAACTTGTGTCTAGTGCTAATGCATGGCAAGTATTTGACAAGTGTTCAAAAATTAACAAATAACCACTTTTTTTTTTTTTTGTTGCTGAAATTAACAGATTACCACTAAGCCAAGCTGATTCTATCTAATATACATATATATATATATATATATATAATTTTAAAAGTTTTATTTTTGATTAATATCATAATATTTTGATAAATAAGTTTTTGAGGCTTCACACTTTTACTGATTTTAGTATTATAATATATATTGTTTAGTTGAGTTTAAATTGTATTCTCTATGTAAAATTTTTTCGCTCAATTTGAATGTTACCAAATCATTTTCTTGAATAAAATAGATGGTTGATTCTAAAAAAAAAAAGGAATAAAATAGATGGTTATATACATAAATACAGTCATTAATAGATATTTATTAATAATAATCATAATTATATATATTTTTATTAGTTCCATATAAAAACATAGTATATTAATAAATACCTATTAATAACTGTCATAATGATCAAATTTCATATTTTATATTTGATATACAAATACAATAAAAATAAATAAGGAGAGAGAGAGAGAGAGGATCAATTTTTTTTTAAATCACATTTTATTGAATTTTTTTGTGCATTGCATATGTTATTAACTAGTAGATCATGTAATGAAATGGTTATTCTTGTAAAATAGCTATTATGTTATTAGGATCAAGATTCTACACGAAATTAGGAAGAGGGTTCAAGAATCGGATCATATGATTGGTACAAAGATTGTAAGATCCTACTTTTCATTTTAAAAAATATATATAAAACTTCTTGCAAGTAATTCATTGTATATGTTAAAGAAACATTAAAAAAAAGTAATTTTTGATACAAATTACTAATAAAAAGGCAAAGTACCAAATTACATACGCATGAACAAAATTCAAAGTTACAACTTACAAATACCAAGTTCTAAGTTCTTAGTAGTAGTAGTAGTATTAGTAGTTTAGGGCCTTTGGGCTCCATTTGAAGGATGAAATAAGCACACAAAAAAATGAATTAAAAAAAAAAAAGATATTTGGTATTGCTATGGGATCACGATCCTATAAGATTCTATGATCCAAATTGGGATCCCACACAAATCCCACTTCAGTACTGATCATAGAGAGATCCATGACGTTTTAGGGATGTAGGATCTTAAGACCTTCATAGAGAGATACATCTGTATTATTAAGAAAAATTATTCATTATTATATTAAAAAAAAATTATTCATTAGTAGGTGTACTAACTTTTAAATTAATATATTTCTAAAAATACAAAATTTCTATATGCACATAAAATTTATAAAAACAAAAACTCAAAAAAAAATTATCTCTCTTTCCATATGCCTATTAAAAAAAATCTTTTGTACATAACAGTTGAAATTATTATGATTTGACAACCAAATGTATGAATAATAATTATAATTACACTACAACATAATACAGATTATCATCCCTATCGTAATATTCATTCAAAGTACCAAATGTGCCCTAAGTTTTAATATATATCACTTAATGATTTTTTATGAAATTAATATTTTGAAAATATGTTGATAGATTGTACATTCTAGTATTCTATTATTTGTTTTTAATGTTTATAGTAAATTTTGTGTTAATTTATTATTATTTAATATTTGATCAATAAATCCATATTTTGTGTATGATTTTGAAATATAAAAGACTTAAAATTTAAACATTTATAATTGAGATAGTTATTAATCTTGAATTGAGATCATATAATCTAACTATGGATTTGTGGAAAAAAAAAGATACTCAATAGACTATACGATTATAGCTCCCTTTAAGATGATATTTACCCATACCCAATTAAGTTTTGTATAAGGTTCCTTTCATATCACCTCTAAGATACAACTAAGACTATTTTTTTTTTTTTTTTTTGAGAAGGAAGACTTTTATTAAGAATACTAAAGAGCGGCCAAATCAGCCTGAACAAAAAGATAAGGTGCAAGGTGGAACATCCTCCATCCACACCGTAGAACTCTGTGTTGTCAAAGCTAGTCTAGCTAAACTGTGAGCAACTTTATTCCCATCTCTCTTAACATGAGAGTATGACAATTGAGAATAAAAACCGGAAAATAAGGACACGTCATTCAACAACTGGCTGTAAGGAGTCAACCCACATTCCTTGCTTGTTAGGGACTTAACTACCACTGCCGAGTCACCCTCAATAATGGCTCTCTGAATACCCAACTCACTGCCAAACTCCACAGCCTTACAAGCTGCCATTGCTTCAACTTCCACGGGTTGGTAAGCTTGGTCCAGCTGCTGAATTAGTGATGCAATGACCTCTCCATGACAGTCCCGAACCACAATGCCAATCCCAGATTTGTTGTTCGTAGTTGATCTTATAGCTGTCAGGTGCAGGTGCTGTCCACAGTCTCTGATGCGTCGGGCTTGAGCTGAATCGGTTCAGCTTGAGATTGTGTCTACGAATTTCTGTCCAACTATCTTCTGCCATCTTTTGCAACTCTTTGGTAGGGCAGCAAGGTTGATTCAATCTCAGTTTATTTCTTTGATTCCATATGCTCCACACCTGAATAGCAAACAGTTCCAGCGGCTTCCCATTTCCAAGAATCCACTTGCACAACTCTTTGAAATCTGCAAAACGCAGCCTTGAGCGGAAATTCCATCTGTCACCTACCCATACCTCATTCAAGCTCGTGCAACTCCATAAGGCATGCAAGGTATCTTCGGCTGTATCCTCTGCTTGTAGGGAGCAACAGTCACAATTGGGATTTTGTATGATTGTTCGCCTTACCAAATTCTGCTTAGTTGGAAGTGAGTTTCTACAAGCCCGCCACAACAGATTTTTATATTTGTTTGGAATTTCCATGGACCAAATGCCCTTCCACAAAGTCTTTTCCTCCTCCGAATGATTGCCATCCCCTAAGTTCTCCTCCAAATCTTTTAGGAATTTGTATCCGGATTTGCAAGTGTACTGTCCATTAGCAGTGAAGGGCCAATACAAAACATCTTCGGTTTGGCGATGAGGCAATGGAATCCTTTGAGCAAGTTCCGCTTCAGCTGGTATGAGCACTCCCTTAAGAATTTCAACATCCCATTTACCGGTTGTATGGTCTATAAGGCAGTCCACGGTGGCATCTTCCATAGACTCTATGATTGGGGATGAGACCAATGGAGGGTGTTTTATGGGCAACCAATGATGCTGCCATATTTTGATGCTCTTCCCATTACCCACCCTGAATCTAGCTCCCAATTATATCACCTCTCGGCCCTTCAAAATGCTCTTCCAAGCGTAGGAACCGGTTATCGATTCTTTTGCTTCCATGAAGGAACTACTGGGAAAAAATCTTGCCTTAAAAATTCTGTAAAATAGAGTATCTTTATTGTGTAGGAGGCGCCATGCTTGCTTGGCAAGGAGTGAGTCATTGTAAAGAGCAAGTTCTCGAAAACCCATTCCTCCATCTAGCTTAGATTTTGTCAACTCCGACCATTTAACCCAATGTATTTTTCGCTTGTCACCTCGTTGCCCCCAAAAGAATTTTTTAATCATTGCTTCAATATCATGGCAAAGGCTCAAGGGCAATTTGAAACAACCCATGGCATAAGTAGGGATGGCTTGCGCAATAGCTTTGATTAGGACTTCTCTACCGGCCTGAGATAGGAGCTTCCCCTCCCACCCTTGTAATTTCCTCCACACTCTCTCCTTGATATAGTTAAAGCTTTCTTTTTTTCTTCTTCCTACAAAAGAGGGCAGCCCCAAATACTTCTCATAAGACCTTATTTCATTCACCCCTAACACATTTTTAATCTCCTCTTTAACATCATCATTTGTGGACTTGCTAAAGAAAAGAGAAGTTTTTTCTTTTCTTTTTTTTTGCCCCGACACCTCTTCATATTCCGCCAAAATTTTGAGCACGTTTCCACATTCTTGCGAATTTGCCTTACAAAAGAGCAAGCTGTCATCTGCAAAAAATAAGTGGGTTAATTTGGGACCTCTTTTGCATATTGAGAAGCCATTGATCTCCTTTGCCCTTGCAGCTCTTTTGATTAAGCCATGTAATCCTTCTGTACATAATAGGAAAAGGAAATGAGATAGTGGGTCGCCTTGTCTTATGCCTCTTGTTGGATTGATTAGCCCCTTTGGATCACCATTCACCAGAATTGAGTATGAGACTGTACGAACATACTCCATAATCAAACCGATCCACCTTGAGCAGAATCCCATTTTTTCCATCAGCTTCTGAAGATAATTTCATTCCACCCTGTTGTACGCCTTGCTCATGTCTAGTTTTAGCGCCATAAAGCCTGTTTGTCCTGATTTATGATTTTTCATACAAAGGCAAAGTTTCAAAAGCTACTAAGATATTATCAGAGATAAGCCTATTCTTTGCAAATGCAGATTGATGCTCAGTTATAAGATCTGGCATGAATTTTTTTAATCTGTTTGCAAGGACTTTTGAAAATATCTTATACAATACATTACATAGACTGATAGGGCGATATTGAGAGACTGAAACAGGATTTTTCACTTTAGGAATTAGAGTGACAAAAGTATGGTTTATTGGGTAAGGTAAGTTACCTGAATTCAGCCAATCTAGTATTGTGGAAGTTACCTCTCCATTCATAATCCCCCAAAAGTGCTGATAGAATAATGGTGGCATCCCATCAGGGCCTGGTGCTTTTAGGGGCTCCATTTGGTTTAGTGCTTCTTGAATTTCCCACTCCATGAACTCCCCCATTAGTTGTTCATTAATCTCATCCGTGACCAACCTTGGTATAAAGGAGAGAGCATCTTCCTCAATTACTGAATTCCTTGCAGTGAACAATTCTACAAAATACTCCACAATGATGTCTCCAATCGCTTCTGGTTGCTCTTGCCAGTTCCCCCTTTTATCTTCTATTCCACTAATGGAATTCTTTCTGAATCTCTAAGTTGCTTTGTTATGGAAAATTTTTGAATTACTAGCCCCATTTTTCAGCCATAACACCCTTGATCTTTGGCACCACATCCGTGTTTCCTTATCCATGAGGTCATGAATTTCGGCTTTCAATTCTCTAAGTCGTGAATTATCTCCCCCTCTCATAGTCTTGGCCTCAATCCTGGCCAACAATTTCTTTTTGTCTTCCAATTCTCGCCTTATGCTACCGAATTCATTTTTTTCCCACTCTTCCAATGCCTTACTACATTTTTCAATTTTTTTCATGGTATCCCCGTCCTCCTCATTCCTCCAAACGGCCTCCACAATTTCTCCACATCGAGTGTTAGATAGCCACATCTCCTCAAAACGAAACACTTTCTTCCTGGGTGGAGACTCCAAACCCGTAAGGTTGATTAGGAGTGGAGTGTGATCTGATGACATACATTTGAGATGTGACACCCTTGTACCTGGGAATCTCATGAGAAACTCACTATTCCCCAACCCTCTATCCAACCGTTCCCACACTGAATGACCATCAGTAAAATGCTTACTCCAGGTGAATTTTGATCCCTCGAACCCCAAATCAATGAAACCACACTCGTCAATTACATCTCGAAATTGTTGCATTTGGTTGTGGTTTCTCAATGCTCCCCCCAGTTTTTCATCTTGTCTACAGATTTCATTGAAATCTCCCGCACAAAGCCATGGACTGCCTTCTTTATTATTCAACCCCCTTAATTTATTCCAAGCCTCCATTCTCCGATGAGTTTCCGGTTCTCGTAGAATCCAGTAAACCTCCATTCTGACTCCTTATTTTTATTTAGGGTTACATCAATAAAGAATCTATGTGAATCCTCCACAGTTACATGAACATCTTTTTTCCAGAATAGCACTAATCCTCCATCTCTCCTCCCACTACAAACCTCCCATTTGTGATCAAAATCTATGCTATGAAGTACTCGTTCTAGCCTCACTTCGTCTGCCCATGTTTCGGCCAAAAACACGACAGAGGGATCTTTTGCCCGGATAATATTTCCAAGCTCCTTCTCTGTACGTAGGTTCCCAAGCCCACGACAGTTCCACACTAAGAGATTCATGGCTCCTGGCGGGGCTGTTTAACAGCCTCCACCATTTGAGAATAGAATTCAACATCATCCTTCAAAACCTTTTTCTTGTTGCAAGGTAATTCAAAATGATCTCCTCTTGTTGAGAATTTTCGTTTACAAGGACCAACAGTGTTCCCCTGTTCAACCGGTTGCACCTGCTTGTCTCTGTCCAGCCTTGTCCATGTGCCATTTTTCTTTATTGCCCTATTAAACTCATAGTGCTCACGTGGCAAAAGAGAAGGGTTGAATGTGTGATCATCAGGTTGTGCATGAGCCGCCTCCCATAAGTCATTGTAATTGGAGCATTTACTAGTATTAGTGATTGGAATAATTCCAATTTGGGCCGTTGGATTCGTTGGACAGCTAGCATCAATAATTCCATGTTGATCGCTTCCTGAAACATCGGCATTGAATTGGTCCGGATTATGAGGAGGTGTGATATGGTCTTGGTTGATAATTTTAGTGTAACCGTTTCCTAATTGAATAGGTGCTTTAATTGTGTCGGTTTCCTCACTTGAATGAGCATTGAATGTGTTGTCCTCTTTGTCCAGATTTTGCTCCACCATGACCTCCTCCATGGCTTGTGATCCTCCACCGGCTACACCACCACCAGCGGCTCTGTTCTTAGTGACATGAGTCTTTGTTGCTGACCGTTTCTGACTATAAAAGCCTGGAACATCTACCACACTTCGTTTTGACGGAAAGAATGGTGGTGCACGAAGTGTAGGTCCAAACTGCTTTTGCGAATCTACTAGAGTTCCTTCACTTTCTATCCATATCTCACAATCACAGTCCGAATGATCCATTTTACCGCACCAATAGAAAATATTTGGTAATCGTTCATATTTGAACGTTACCCAATTTTTTTTTCCTGTATCCATGGACACTACTCAGCCACGACACAGCGGTAAAGATACATCCATCTCTACACGAATCCTCATAAAATTTTCACCCTCCGTTTCAGCTGGATCAGTAGAAGGTATAATTTTTCCAACAACTTCACAAACCTTCTCAGCTGCCTTAACATTCATGAATTTGTAGGGGAGTCCGTGAACTTGCACCCAAAATTGAGTCTTCACAAATTTCAATTCTTCCATTGCCATACTCTTGTCATATTTCTGCATAAGCACTAAGTGCTTATCAAAACACCATGGTTCAGCTTTAAGGACCTTCTCTACTTCAAGCTCGTTTTCAAAAATGAACAGGATCACATGATCACCCAAGTTCTTGATCTTAAATCCACTTCTTGAGCGCCATAATGGGGTAAATGTTTTTGCAATGGCTTCCATATTAAGTGCCTGTTTCGTAAGGAATTTTGCTGCTATGATGTGTTCTTTGGAGCTGAATTCATCCTCCAAACAGCAACTTGGTCCCTCTCTTTCCGAAAGCTATAACCTTGTCCAGCTTTGTGATAGTTCTTCCATGTCAAAATTTGTCTAGGCAGTGAAAAGAAAACAAAAAAACAAAGTGTTTCCCAAGTCCCTTGAAGAAAAACCCAACTAGCCAACGAACTAACACTGTTAGATCGTGGAAAACAAAACAGCCTTCGAAGAAGGTACGGCTAATTCTACTGCCTAAGAGAAGTATAGAGAACTTTCTTAGCTACAGAGAAACTCTTAATACAACTAAGACTAGACTCCCATGAATTTCTTTCTAATGGTTTGTCACAATTACAAAATATTTACACGTTGTTTCTATCATTATACTTAAAAGAACACTTTTTTTAAAATTAAAAAAAAAAAAATCATACAAGCCTTCTAAAACATTAATGTATTGGCTATTAATACTAGTTGTTGGAAACCCAAATGGCTCATTTACTCCATTTTTCTGCAAAATCATGGGGAAAAAAGTTTTTCTGCAACTATCTTGCTCAAGCAAGCCTCAAGCTTGAGCAAAATGTCAAGCCACCCTTGAGCAAGTGTCTGCCTCACCTGGCTCATACTTGCTTGCCCTTGCTTGCATTCCGCTCAACCTCTGCTCAATGCCCGTTTCAACAAGCTTGGTTAAATGTCGATCTATCCTCCCAATTTGTCGATCAACACTTATAACTAGGGGTGTTCATCAAACCACATAAATCGCACCAAAACCACCTGCAAAATGGCATAATTGCACCGCACTGCAAGTAATAGTGCACCACATTGCATGGTGCAATGCGGTTTGCGGTTTGCGGTTTTACAATAAGAAAACCGCACAAACGGCACCGCATCGCACCATTTCTATATATTAATATATTTAATTATTTTTAATATTAAATATATTATTAATAGTTTAATAACCCTAGTTTAAAATTTTAAAAAAAAAAAAAAGTTTGATAACCCTAGCAAGTGTTGATTAGAAAACTCAGCCCAAAATAAAGAAAAACTAGCTCAATAGTTTAAAACTTGGACAAAAAAAATGGGAAAAATTAGTTTTGGCTAGGTAGAAAAAGCCCAAAATTTGAAAAATATACAAACTTCAAATCATTCAAACCATATCTTATACACTGCACCGTATATGTGACTACAAAAATTAGGTGTGGTGGGGTTATGGTTTTGGCTAAACTTTAAATTGCACCGCACTGCACATGTGATCGCAAAAATAAGGTGCGGTGTAGTTATGGTTTTAGCTAAACCGCACCGCAAAGTACGGTGCTAAAAATGGCCCAAAACTGCACTGCATTGCAAACACCCCCACGAGTTATAACTTATAAGTGCTGATACATACTCTCTCACTATCTCACTATGCGATTTCTATTGCTTGCATTTTGGTCTTACTCAAGTAGGTTAAGGCTTGTATTGTGTGGTTGTGTGCTGAGTCCTACATCGTACAAATATTAAGTTGATCTAGTCAACTACAAAGAGTCTTTTTGTTACTAAACTAGTCTAATTAAGGTGTATGGTGAATTTGGCTAGACCTTTTCCAAGCCACTTGCTCAAGTCCATCGGAAAAGGTCTTTTGTGACAAAGCCTGTTTTGCTAGTTTTGTCGAGGCATGTTCGAATGAAATTTTGTTTTTGTTTTTGTTTTTTTTGTTTTTATAAAAATGTTCACAAACCAAATTCTAAAAAAAAAAAATTTTGGTATATTTTCAAGAAAGCAATTAAAACATGGAAACAAAAGTAATATTCCTCAAAAATATTTTCAATAGAAACTATATATTACAACAAAATACTGAGCTGAGCCTTGGTATTTATAGACACAAAATATTGGCCCCCTAGGAGAGCTAGGGTGCTGACTCTTATAACTACCAAATAATTGATGATCGTATGATATGAAGATTTTCAAACTCGAAAGTATTGGAAATTTGGAAATAGAAGATGGTGACAATAATAGCAATGAACCATAAAACAGATATAAACTTGATTGGCTAGAGACCCACATGGGGCTGCTTTTTAAGGTGTAGAGGTTGACTCGTCGCTATCAGATATCAAAAGCTTTCATTACCACTTAAAACATCCCTTCATAAATAATTTATCTAATGCACCTGCCTTGCCTTGCCTTGTCTCGCAGGTATGAGATACCATACCACTTCCCTATCCCTCCCGGCACCTCCTTTTTTTTTTTTTTTAACATATAATCCAAGGTTGAAAAGCAAAAGAAAAAGAAAAAAGAAACCTCCAAGTTTGGTGAGGCACCAAATATTTTGCTAAGTTTCTACAAAGAAGATGATGATCTCGTTTAATAATTTCTACATTAATCAAACTAGTTTCAACAAACTTAGTTTTCTATTTATGCTCATTGTATCTCATTCTTATATGACATATGCCATCGGACATTCTGTTAAAACAAAAATACAAAGGTCTATTTGCTTTCCTATTTCATTCAAAACACTTCATCCATCTTCTGTGAATCAAGACATTTTCATTTTTCAATATAGATGATTAATTTTGAATTTTCAATATATAATTAGCACTTTCTCATGCATAAAATGTTTAAGAGTCTAGGGAGAAAAAAGTTCAAATTACAAAGTTAACAACATATTGTAAATATTTAAAAAAAAATACATGAGATATAATTAATCTTCAATTAATTCATTCACAATTATATACATGAAATGGTAAGATTTGCCAAAACATAAATCCTATAAAAAAAAAAAAGATAGTAAAGTTGTAAGATTTTGTTTACCATGAATAATTATGAATTATTATAAGAATGGATATCAATCTTTACATTTTATTAAATAATCTCAAATTTTAACTTATAATAACATTTTTTTATTTACATTATGGGCATTTATAAATGAGTTGGTATCTCATGTGCCAAATGCATAAGACCAGCCTCTCACAAGCAAGTGAATTCCACACGTGTGGGATCCACCTGTCTGTGAGAAGCAAGTTTAATGCTCTTGACGCATGAGAGTGTGAGGCTCACCTGCTCATGAGAGGTTGGTCTTACTCACTTGCATGTGAGAGGCAAGTTTCATGCGCCTAACGCATGAGAGTATAAGACCTACCTGTTTATGAGAAGCTGATCTCATGAGACTAGCGCATGAAAGATTTTTTATTAGTAAATTTTAAAGAATTTATTTATTTATTTGCCTAGAAATGATTAGATTCCAATTTTATAATTAAAGACACAAAATTGACCGCTTGACATTTGATAAGACATCCAAACAGTAATGGGTTGAGTCAATTTGCCGTAACCAATTTTTTTACATTTTCTTGGTAAGCAATTTTTTTTTTAAGAAAAATAAAAAATAAAATTGTAGAGTCAATAAATTGTAAGTTAACGGCGCAGATGGATGAGCCGGAAAGTAATTGAGAATTGATAGGGACGGATGGGGTGTGGGGTGGTGGGAGTGGGACCCTTGCCACAACGTGCGGCATGATGATCTGTGACTGTAAGACAGAGATGGGCCCCGCCAGGTTCTACTTTATTTAATGGGGTCAGCCTCAGCCATGTTCGAAGTAGGACTAGGAGGAGGACGAGGAAGCTATAACACACGGTCTTTCTCTTATCATCACTTCCTGTACTACTGTCTTCCCATGCGATTTGTGTGGGACTCTTTATACTTCCCATTTTACCTTGAACACATGTTTTGGGCACTGACTTTTGTGGTCCGAGTTTGCTTTTTAATTTTTTATTTTTGTTAAAGTGTAAAACGCAGCATGACCCAAAAAAAAAACAAAAAAAAACAAAAACAAAAGTTGAATAAAGATAATTTTTAGAATTTGATATTTATTCGTATTAACAGCTCAATTCGTTTTGTAATATTATTCTAATAATGTTATTTAAATATTGTGACAATATGTATGAGTAAAAAAAATTATAAAAATATGTGTTGTGTTATTTAAATAACAAGAATTATTGTTTAAACAATATTACCAAACAAGCCCCTATATTTTTTGGTTTAATAACACGTAATAAAAATGTAGTATTATTTTATTGTACAAATTTATTACGCGTGTCAAGCATATGTAGCACTAAAAAGAAGAGAACTCTTGACATAAACAAAATATTAGTAAGTAAAATTTAAATTCAAGAATTGCAAGACGTAAAATTTAAAAATACTCAAACTCTAAGATGTAATTTGTACTTTTTTTTTTTAAAGGGAAGGATTTCAAAAGTTGTAAATTTGTAATCGCCGAGATTTTATATATATAAAGTAATTACCTTTTGTTAAGAGTAAAGCATTGGATGTTAATATATTATTATTGATCAGTGAAAAATCTGATGACACTACAGTCTGAATCATACAACCTATCCTATCCAGATTTGAGCTCCTATGTAATCTTTAGCAAGGCTAGCCGAAGTATTGAGTACCGCATTCCCGTTCTTTTTCACATGTATAAAACTGTGGCATCTTATAAGTCGTTGAGCTCCCTATCCAACATCTTAAACAATGTGACCAAAATGAGATAACAATGTCTCTGCGTTCTTAATAGAATAATAGCCTTGATAGTCTTCTAAATTACCCTAAAAAATTGCTTCAATTATTCCATGTTCTAACGCAAATTTGACTGCTAATCTCTCTAGCAGCGGTTCCACAATCTCAATCACAGCTGTTATAATGGGATATTCTGACTCGCTATGCCAAAACATTGCACAATTTGTCCCGTATTGCAATTCCTAATCTTGCAGTAAAACACGTTTGCTTTGAAAAATAACCTTTAATATACAAGAGTTGAGTCCATAAGATAATTATTAGAATCCATTTGGAGGTCAATTTAAAGATTGGTAAGACTTGATTAGCAAGAAAATATATTCTAAAACAGAGACTCATTAATATCCTACAATAATAGAACCCTAATTTGACTTAAAAAAACATTCAATACAAAAATCAAGAAAATAATAACCCTAAACCTAAAAAATTAAATTACAGATTCTGTTTTACATCAAGTGCCCCTTAAAAGTTCAGTTTATATGGGTGATCATATGGTGGAGCCAATTTAATTAGTTGAATAAAGACACACGCATATACATATTTTGAAAAATATATTTAAGAATAAATTGAAATTGAAAAATAAAATAAATAGTAAAAAAATATTTTAATATGTGGTAAAAGCACATTGTGTGTGACAGAGTTTTTATTAATAAAATAAAATTTCATTATAGGGCAAAACTTGAATCTAGTTGCTCCAGTATATTGAACCCAAGCCAAATCTTTTATTGTAAATAATGAAACTTAATTTAATTTTCTTGAAATTTTTTAGTTATTGAATTGTAGTGAAAGTAATGCTTTTAATAAAGCAAATTGTGTTAATAATATTAATAAAATTATAGTGACATCATCACGACATGTAATACTTATGTTATATCATATAGTGTAAGTAAAACATGTATAAGTGGTGTGAGTTTTGTAGATTAGAGAAGTTTTAAAACTAACAAAAAGAGTGATTCTCTCATAAAAAAAAAGTGATCATATTTTATAGGGAGTTAGTGAGCAAAAGTGGGAGTTTATTATTTTTGTCAATTTACTATTTTAACTCCATTTTTAAGTTTTAAGTTGGGGTATTTTTGGCAGCAAAAAAAACAATAACTAACTTTCTTTTGCCAATTTACTATTTTAACCCCATTTTTAAGTTGTTAGTTAATTAATTTAGGGGTATTTTTGATAGGAAAAAAAAACCAATAACTAACTTTCTAAATCCTCTTAATATATACAGATTAACATAAGTAATTAAACATTTTCTAAAATTCTATAAATGTTTAGCAATAATATCTGGTATTTTTGGGCTTCTTCAAACTTTGACAATAGAGTCTTTTTTAGAACTACACAATGTTAATAAATATAATGAAAAAGAGAAAAAGAAGATTAAAAAAAAAAAAGACAAGGCATCCACTTAGGTTAAGACACAACTTTTATTATACAATTATCATTTTTTTGTTAGTTTACAGGTTGGATTACTCCATCATGACAATAATCCTCTCTTATAAGCCTTAATCTAAGAGAAGAAAGTATATGATATAAGAAATTGTATCGATTGAATTCGTTTGAAATGTTTCTAATCAGCTAAGAAAATGCCATTTAAATACTTGAAATTTTGTGTTGAAAAGATGGAGATGAAGGAGAGATGCACACCCTTTTGGAAGTTTGAATAACCTTTTTCTATCTTCTGTCTTTTGCTTCTTTTTTTCTTGTATAAATTTTTTCTCTAAGCTATTTTTTTTATATAAAATATTTACCTTACTGTACCATTTTGTTTCTACTGTCTATTTTTTAATATATTCATTTTAATTTATGCTTTTTTAATTTAATATATTCCTTCTTCCTTTTTTAACTTCTAAAAAAAAAAAAATTAAGGCTGGATATCTAACACATCCTAAATACATATAGGATTATGCAAAATATCCACTCGACCTAACTGACTCATGCAATTTTATTATGCGAGGAGTTGCGGGTTGGGTACTTATGACCATTACATTAGTGGGTCAATTTGACTTGCAAGTTGAGATATTTTTAATCTGCCAAGAGCCAATCTGCTTGACCATAACTTTATTTATTTAGGGATAAAAAAAATTTGTTCTTTAAAAAAAATTGAGAGAATAAATTTGTTTTTGAAATAATACCTATTAAAAGGAAAAAAAAGTTCTATTATATGGCCTAATTAGAAAATACCTAATATATATATATTTGCCAACTTACACAACTGCTGAATTAGAATCACCTAAATGTTCAATCGACTTGTTGGTTTTTAAAGGTTGGTGGATCTGTGATGAATCGAAAATTTCTAAACTCGCCAATGATGGTTTGGTTAAGAATATTGGCCTCAACCCACCCAACTTGACTCATGCACAATCTTACTTAATGTGTGATATTATATGATTATTATATGCCAAGACCTTTGTAACTTAATTGACACATTTCTATACAATAAATACATGGGGATTTAATAAATGGTTTAAATTGCGGAGTTAGTAGCATATTGTAATTACTTATAAAAATTATCGTATAACGCGTGGATTTAATTTTAATATTGGCTCTTGAGTGTGTGTTTACATGGAAAATTTCTCATACTTTTTTTTCTTTTATGTGTTGGGCGGCAATCTATTAATGGAGTTTTAGGAAAATATATGGTCAAAGAAATCTTTAGTCAGTCAGATAAGTGATTTTATAAAACCTACGTTTATTTTGTTAAATTTTTTTAGTAAAATCAATTTTTGTGAAAGCATACAGAAAATAAGGGAATTATTTTTCAGCATGCAGTAAATTTGTGACACAAATCTTGTTTAGTCA
This sequence comes from Castanea sativa, assembly GCF_040712315.1. Lineage (NCBI taxonomy): Eukaryota > Viridiplantae > Streptophyta > Magnoliopsida > Fagales > Fagaceae > Castanea > Castanea sativa. Next base: position 24,861,416 of record NC_134024.1, on the reverse strand, counting down.
TGATAAGGACGCAATTAAAGAGGCAGAATAAACGCTTTCGTATGGTACAAGTAGCTGACGATATATGGTCGGAAAAAAAAAGGATTAAGCAAATCCAATAATTTAAAGCAATAAGAAATAATTGTATTGGGAATAAATTAAATAACATATAATGGGTTCTTATATTTTCGGTGAGACTTTGTCAAATTATATCAATGGGAATTATAATTATAATAATACAGGAAGCACATGGACCAATGGAATATACAATCTAATCACATTCTGTCTCCAAATATTTTATGTAGACAATTACGAATAATCCAAACACCTTTTGTTGGCTAATTGCTTTGTCTAAGATTATGTAATCATGTACAAGAAGCATATATCAAAGAATCGTATCACATGAGCTAGCCCACAACAGAGGAAAAAAACAGGGACAAAGAAAGTCTTAGTTATACTTTGTGTTTTGGTTTTTTGTTTTATGTTTTTGAGTGAAGGCTTAGTTATACTTTTGGTACTTTTCGTCCTAGTTGTAGTCATAGATCTCCAACACCTCGGTAATTTTTTTTTGTTCTTCCCTTGTTTATTACCAAAAAAAAAAAAAAAAAAAAAAAGAAAATGTTTAATACCTTAAAATATCATAAAAAGGAACAAAAGCCAGAAGAATGCGAATCCTATAGCTTATTATACCACCTTAACACCATTAGTGTCACTCTAATTTTTAAAACCCTTTAAAGAAAATGTTGTTTAGAATCCTAACTTTTTCTGTGGTCCCAAGGTAAGAAGCTAAAGAAAGGCTATTCTCAACCATATCAAAGTAGATAAGAAGCAAAAGAAAAGTTATTCTTAACTAATTATGAAAAGAAAAAAAGAAGAAGAAAATTCTCAACTTATATCCAGTCAAGTTTACACAGCATTTGTATCACTAGGAAACCTTTAGTGATTGAAAATGACTCTTCAAGAATGAAAGCAATAAGTCACTCTATTTTGTTCCGGTTCACGCACAAGTTAGGTTATGTAGATAATAGTAATACAACCCATAAGACAAGTACTAAGACTTCTAGTGCAAAATAACCATGGTAGCACTAACATAGTGTGGTACTGTGGTAGTCTTTATATGAGATAGAAAACACCAGTGCTAAGGCTTCTAGTGCAGAATGACCATGGTAGCACTAACATAGTGTGGCACTTTGGTCCCCTAGAAGAATTCCCAAAGGGCTTGATTCTAAATGGTTTATTAAAACTACTTAAAATAGCAATGAGAGAAGGGGTGCAAAAGAAAAGATAGCATCGGAGATAGAAAAAACTGTAACCATGAAATCTTTTTGCTTGTTTGTGGCCAGGAGTGAATCCAGAAAATATTTCCAAGGAGTATGGGTCTAAACGATTATTATTGAGAATGACAACAATTTTCTCTTTATCAAAAAGAAAAATAAGTTGTTTTATTTATTTGTTTGTCACTCAGTTTCTTTATGAGAAAAGTCAAGTTGGCGTGGATAAAATAATTGCATGATTTTACCATGTGCATCAGTACTTTGCTGTAGAAATAATTGTTAAGACAAAATAATTGCACATCATTCGTTTTCTTCCTAGCAATGAGGAATCTATCATTTGTTCTTTTGCACAAAGAAAACAGTGGAAAAAAGTTTACAATCACGTACCATGTGGTCCTGTTATTCCTTCCTGAAACCATACAATTTTGCTCTGATTGCGTGCCAAAGAGTGAATGTGTTTTGACTAAGAGACAGCAATTTCGACGTAGCTCTACTTTTACCCACATATACTCATAAAGAATGTTTCATAGTCCAACATTGTCGTCTGCTCCAGAAAAAAAATTGCTGGAAAATCTTAACACTAATCTTATTTGATTACGGAAAAGAAATGACCCGACCAATGTGTATTGCAAAGTAAAAAAGATGTTTTTACAGTATCTTATTTCTAATCCATATATTTCAGGAACCAATAGTTCAAACTAAATCAGTTGCAATTCAAGCAATGTACATGGCTAACTGCATATTCAGTATGTGTGTGCATGGAAACAAGTTAGAAGCAATGATATACCATGAACTTAAATGGGGGTGCATAATGAAAAATCTCTGCATATTGTAAGATTGATTGGGGCATCATAAGTTAATCAGTACACTTGAATGCATGTAACAGTGACAAGAATAAGATCCCCTTAATACATATACACACTTTTTTAGTTTTTTTTCTTTCATTTTTTTGAGAAAGAAAAAAAAAAATACAGGAAGGTATATCATTCCCCATTAGCGAATATAATACATGGGATTTGGAACCTTGAAAGAGCGTATGGATTGTGAGGAACCCAATAAATCACTCCACTGGTCCCCCGAGTTACCGAGAATCCTATATCCCTCATTTACCATTTCGTTCCTTTTCTCTGACTTGTATATAGTGGCAAATTTCCCATGGTCATCAGAGGTCCTGGACAATATGAGAAGCATGGGATTCAGTAAAACATTACGAAGCCAAAGAAAAACAGTCATGAAATAGAAGTTTAAATGTATTTAACCATATGGCTTGGTCACAGGATAAAGGTAAAGTGAAATTAATAATAAGAAAATGTTATATAGTTTTTACCATTTGCTATTTATCACTCAACCATGAATGCTATATGCAGACACCATCATTAGTTTGGGTTCCTAGCAGAAGCTAATTAGGATCTTACATGGAAAACCTAACTTATAAAGAGACAAATAAGAAGTCTACAAGAGAGAAGACCAAAATTATTTAGAGAATACAATGACATTCTTATGAAAGGGTTCTGGGTCCTTTTATCCCAGCACTCAGAAGCTACATGATATTTATCTGCAATATGCTCTATAACACATTCCATCTTCAAAATGAAAAAAAAGCTAGGATCTCTTATAGACCAAACTATGAACAATTGAACGCAATTTGATCAAATAGGAGATATGATAGATTTGGCAAACATCTGGCCTTCAAATCTAAGACCAATAACAACAACTGACTTACATTTTTGGATTCAGCTACGCATATATTGGGGGCCTGTTTGAAGACCAAGGGGGAGGTGGGCCCCTATACTAGGTATGCATATCTGTGTATCAGCAGGGATACACATGCATCACATACATAAATGACTACGTATCAGATTAGTGGTTTAAATATTACTTTGTTCCTGCAACAATGGGGGCAGTATCAGTATCATCCCTGATATTTAATTGTATCAATTTAGTCACTCTTGATTCTAATCGGTTTCAATGCTACCGTACTACTAAAAAAGGGAAAAAATTGCTGAAATGACAAATGGAAAGTTCCCAACTCATATATTTTGCTGAAAAGGGCTTTCATCATTTAAATTTTGCTGACTTTTTTTCTCCATTCTTTTCTCATCTTCTCTCTCATTCTCTAAGGTCTCTTAGGGAGAAATCTGAACAGAAATGGAAGGGGAAGAAAGCCCTTTAATCAAATTTTGGAAAAGAATTATTCAATTATTATTCAGATGCATGTTAAACTGAATTCCATTTTAAGGTCAGCAAATCTTTACAATCTTAGATTCCAACCACAACACCTCTTCACAAAATTACCACCCACAGCCACTCATTAGAGAAAGGGGAATTTCTATTTGAGTGCCACATGTACTAATTGGTGCCTAGTGTACTAAGTCTTAATCCAAGTAGGCAACAAAATTGAATTGGGAATTTCCGTTAGTGATGTCAGCAATTTCTGTACCATTTTTAACAATAAGAATAACATTTGAAACAATCAGAAACAAGAGACTAATTAACACAATTAAATGTACAGGAACTCCTCCAAAAGTAATATTTAAACCTAGATTCATTTAAGATTCCATGCAATTTTGATCATTAGTAAAAACTAGATATTTCAGAATATATACACACACACACACACACACAAATACAATGTAGATAAAACCAAATCCAAAAAAAATGGAGGTAAAGGTAGTAACCATTGTCAAAAAATTGATAATATTGGCAGAATGGGTCTAGATGATGATGATGTATCAAGACTTCTAAATTAACCATGTTTTACAGTAAAAATATTTAGCATAAACCCAAAATTGAGGTTCATATTATTAGTTTACATGCAAGATGAATGAGAGGAAAAACAGTTTTTTTTTTTTTTTTTGGGGGGGGTGGGGGATATAGTATTTGTATTTTGTCACAATAGGCCTTGGAAAACATATTTGTATTGGTTCACATGCTCTGAGTTCAACTATTACCCCATCCAAGGACTAGTAGGCTTAAAACATGCAAATGAAAGCAATGAATCACATAATGATGTTATGAACTGTGACGCCATTTGACACATATAGTCACTTATGCCCTTAAATTTCACAAACATAATATTGATAAAAGAAAAGAAAAAGAAAAGGCAATAAGACAACAATTACCTCGCTATAAAACATTTTTAAAGGATGGTAACTTAATTTCCATAAGAGCATCATCTTGCAGAAGGCATAAGAAGAAGAAAGCATATACTTTAAGTTGAAAGTGTGTTGCACTAAACTTTTGAATTCTAGGTTTGGCAACTAGGATTCTTGAACATAAGATTTACTTCAAGATCTTGCATAAAATACATTTAGGAACTAATAAGTATACTTGCACAGAGGCACAGAGGGGACAGAAGAGGTAATAGGTCCCACCCCTGCTGTTCAAAATACGGTCTAATGGCTGAAGCACTGTCCAGTAGAATTCTGCACAAGTGAATGGAGACTCACACACAAACTAAGGATATGTTTGATAGACTGTAATAGGCACTGTAATCTAATAGTTATTCCTATAGTTTAGCTATTTAGTAGTTTGGTAATATTTTTATTACAGGAAATAGACATTCCTTTTGAATAACTATTCTTTAAAATGAGGAATAACTATTCATCTCTAAAAGGAATGTAATTGCTATTCCTTATTAGATACCCGTTTGGGTATTGATGAAAAGGGACGCGTCTGTGTTTCCTTATTTTTTTTATTTTTTTTTAACGTTTTGTGGCTGTGGTGGCTTTTCTAGTGAGTTCTGTGCATTGCTCATGAGACTCACAAACCTCTTTTTTCATCAAAATTTTCATTAAAAATGAGTCCCACAGCACTATTCACATATTTAAAAATTATTTTGCTACAGTGTTTTCAATTTTCAGCAAAATAAGCGGTATCTAAACATAGCCTAGGTGTATTAATTTCCACAATTAATATATTTCTAAGTAAACAAACTTTCTACATGCACATAACAATAATGAAAATAAAACATTATAAAAATAACTAATCTCTCTTTCAAATTTAAATAATTTATTTTTTAGGAAATATAGTTATGAGTAAGATATTTCCTAAAATATATCTTAAGTTTGATTTAAAATACTTTCATTTCATTATCTTCAGGGTTCTATTATTGTGTTGTCACTAAACAAATGAATAGTAATAAGCATTACATTACAGCATTTTGTATTTCTTGTAGTATCTATTCTTATTCCTATGTAAGTACCATTATAGTCTACCAAACGTGCCCTCAATTTGAACTCTACAGTTTAACAGAGAAGTGGAAATCTTGTGTGCAGGCTAGATTCCACTTCTGGTTGGGAGGATGGGAAGTGGGGAGGGAAGAAATTTGAGAATGTATATCTCTTTTATAAACATCCAGCTTGAAAGAGGCCACTACACTACAAGAAAGATGGAGACAAGAGGATGGCTCACTAGTTTGTATCAATTATATCAAATAGGTAGAAAATAATAAATTTGTAACAACTCCAGAAACAGACTACCATTCTCAGCTATCATTTCATATCTCTTTTATAAACATCCAGCTTGAAACCTAAGAGAGAGCAACAAAGCAACTATAATCTACAGATAACTGAGAGCAGAAAGAGGCCACTACACCATAAGAAAGATGGAGACAAGAGGAGGGCTTACTAGTTTGTATCAATTATATCAAAAGAGGTAGAAAATAATAACCTCATCAGGGAGAAGATTCTGATATTTTCAATGAATAATGGACCTCATCAGGGAGAAGGTTCTGACTTATTCTATGTATAATAAACCCAGAAAATGCTACAGAAGATGTCAAGCATTTGCTTTCGATCAATTGCTAGCCTAGATTCCAGTTTAACAACAGGTACATCCTTTTGAGCTTGGATCTCTGATCAAATCTTATAGCTAGAAAATATGGTAAGGTTTTAAGCAAATTAAAATATTAAATGGCACAGTTTCATAATCTTAACAGGCAAGAATAATACATGGATATTAGATAGCAATAGCTGTTGCAGTCAGAGCAGTTCTCAATACTCACCTCAATATGAGCTTGTCCCAATTCTTAAATCCCGCATCATTCAAATTCTTGACAGTAGCCCCTTCTTGCTTCTCATTACGCCCGGTCAGCAAGAAAACCTTGAATCCTAAACCCAAAACCTCTTTATAGAGTTTCAAACTGGCCTCTAGGGCAGGTGCTGTTGCCTTCTCGACCCACTTATTGAACTCCACAGAATCAAATCTCTCCAAGCTGTAAATTTCCCCATCAACCCAAATCAGATATAAAGTACTTCTCACAAAACCGCCATCAACAACAATTAAGAATGAAATTCATTTTTACACAAATCTATACCCCCGCCCCAAAAAAAGATAAGAATCCATATTCATTTCTTTTTTTGAGGAAATCCAGCTTGATTTCTAATCATACAATAAAAGCTCCACCTTTATAGGGTATAGTCTTCAAAAAGTCCTCAAACAATCTCATATCTAAGTGGAGTAATAAAATATTCACTTTACTTATTCTTTTCGAATAGACGAATACATTCTCACCAATCACACAAGTACAACATCTAACAAATTTCATTACATAATAACCAAAAGGGCAGGGAAAAACTAAAAACCCATTTCATTCAGGTCCCAAATAAAGTAAAAAAAAGACATCCAGATCCCTAAATTTTCGAATTTTCTTTTCTTTCCTATATTTTCAAAACAACCAAACAGCACATTGAAAAAGTAAACAAAAAAACCAAGCTTTAAGAATGAGAATCATACCCATAACCATGCTCCACATAATATGGAAGATTCGAAAGCAAGGTATCGTCTACGTCGAAAACCCAAACGTCTTTTCCATCCCCACCCAATTCCACACTTTTCGCATAAATCCCAGCCTCCTTAGATACTCTCTCCACGTCGATCTTATAAGCTCGACCCATCATGTAATCCTTTACATAGTTCGCACATTCCACTGGAATAGTTTTCCAGGGGCTCAGATTGTTGCTCTCAACCGCGAATCTCCAACTCGTACAGTGTAATCTGACCTCCTCATCGAATTCCTTGAACTGGGTCTCAATGTTTTCCGGGTATTCAATGATCAAAGGCCTCGGGAGTATGTGGGAATTGGAATTCTCGAGGGAAAAAGCAAAGGAAAGTAAAGTGAATAGAATGAGAATTCTCAGGAAAGCCATGCTGTGGGGACGAAAAACTAACGTTTGAGGGAATTAAAGTTCTGGGTATGAGAGAAATCGATGGAATTCAATGTGAAATGAGAAAACAAATTCAGGGAAAGTGAGAAATCCGATGGGATTTAGGAAGGAATTTAAAATGATTGTAGAAGGAAATACGTTTCCTTGTTTGGCAACCTTGATTGTTTGGATTGGAACAATGAATGAATAAACCTCTTCTCTTCTCTTTCCTGGGTTGGGAAAGAGAAGAGGATTACTGTACTCGGTTGCGTCTGAGCGAAGAAAATAGGGAACTTTGAAAGGTTTTGGCCATGGAGTTGAGGGGTATATCGGTAATTATGGCTTTGAGATTAGTTTTTTCTTTAAAATAAAAAAGTTTAGCTAACGTTTCTTTTAGAGCAATTATTTATAAATTATTTTTAAAAAGTTTTAGTAATAAAAAATTTAACAAAAAAGTTTATTATTATTATTTTTTTATAAAAAGCTTTTAAAAATATTTTATAAATTAATGACATTCATTAACTTTTTAAAAAAAGAAAATCCCATTTTTTTAACATAAGGGTTGTAATTAATATATTTTTCTTAAAATTTTGTTATGAATTGATGAATCTTATTATTTTCCTTATTATTGTATCATGTGCAATTGATAGTTACTACATCACACGCAAATCTTGTTAGATGCTACATCATTAATCACAGCTTATATAAAACATAAGAAATATGCTAAATTTTGCTCTAATAAATTCTAGAAAATGTTAAAATCATAAACTATTTTACAAATAGTTGATGTAATGAATGATTATTGATAAGTAAAAATATAATATTAGAAGTGGATCTAGTTAAGAACCAGTAAGGATTTACCACATTAACAGTTTGTAAAAATATTGTAAAATAATTTGTGGTTGTAAATTCTCGATCAATTAGACTATGCTAGCTCCTTGCCATCCGGAGGTGGGTTGGTTTTGGAAAACATCCAAAGTATTGTTGCTCATTCCAGCTGCCTTTCATTCAATTTTATTCTTTAAAATACATACTTGTGTTGCTCTGGCTCTTGTTAGAGCTGCAAAAAGATAGAAAAGGCATTCATTTCAATTGAGGGATGCCCATTTTTTCTCTTTTTCATTGTACAAATAGAGTTTGGAGGAATAAACTTCTATCCCTTTTACTTAAAAAAAACAAAACTTGGTTAAGCAAGCTTATTATAGAATGGAAAAATAACTTGTTTTCTCTTTCCCATTGTAGAAATGGATTTTGAAGGAATAAACTTCTATCCTTTTTACATTAAAAAAAAAAAATCTTGTTTATGCAAGATATTATAGGATGGAAAAGACATCTTTACTCTTTCCCATTGTAAAAATGGAGTTTGAAAGAACAAAACTTCTATTCTTTTTACTTTAAAAAAAAAAAATCTTGATTAAGCAAGCTATTATAGGATGGACAATAAATTATCTTTTTTCTTTCCCATTTTAAAAATGGAATTTGAAGGAATAAACTTTTATCCCTTTTTTTAAAATTTTAAATATTGGTTAAGCAAGCTATTATAGGATGGAAAATAAAATGCCAACCGCATCACAAAATAAGTACTTTTTTTTGTGGCATACTCCATATGCAATTAAAACTTAAAAGGATTTGAAAATGCCTATAAAAAAAAGGACTTGAAAATGCCAACCACATCTTTCTTTCTCTTTTTTTCCTCCATAATAATAATGAAAAATGTCTTAGCATTGGCGCATATGGATTAGCAGACATTTCAGAACACGAAATCCCTAATGTATTTTAAACGTGGTTTACTTTTAACTTGGTAACACCCATCTTCATATTTTGAGTTTGATTAGGTTAGATGGCAAGAAGGAGTTGTATGACAAAGTCACAAAAGTATGCGAATCGTTCAAACATAGCAGTTTTTGTTGGCAATAGTCCTTTTATACACACGCAACAAAAAGAACATATACACCTCCATTAATTATCTTAAACAGCCGTATTTGAACAAGAAAGCTTGTAAATTCACCATCACATAAACTAAAGACTATGCATTAACGTCAGAACATAGTTTCTAATATTCATTGAACATAAAAATTCAAACAGGGAAGCAAGAAAGAACATACCCTACAACATACCTTTTTTTTTTTTTTTGACAACAAATTGAAACTTCATTAATTAGTAAAAGATATAGATACACCATGGAGAAGAGCTTGTTCAATAAAACAAGGACTCTCTTCAATTCAAGCACAATAATCAACAATGCCTAAAGCATGTTTAGCTAACAAATGAGCAAGAATATTTCCATTGTGACAAACATGAGAGAATTTCACACTCCTAAAATCATGAGCAGCCACTGCAATACCATAAACCAGAGGAGCCACCGAAGATGGTGCTGGGGCAGAATCACACAAAGCTTGTATCATAATAAGAGAGTCACCTTCCAAAACAAAATCCTGAATCCCAATCTCCCCAGCAAAAGCAATTCCAATTTCAAATGCCTTAGCCTCAGTTTCAATCTCTCATGAAGGAAGATTAAGCTTCTTACTAAGTCCAGCAATAAAATGACCTTCATTGTCACTGATTACAACAACTACTCCAACTTATTTTTGGGTAGAAAACACAGCACCATCTACATTTACCTTATAGTTTAAACCCGTAGGAGGCACCCAGTTCTTCTTTGCTGCACTAGTCTTCTTCACAGTTAGAGTACAAGTTGACCAATATTCATCTAAGTATTGGATACACTGCTGAAAAATCTAGTTTGCAGATTTCCTCATCCCACCATGATGTGTTTCATTTCTGTTTGTCCATAAAGCCCATACAATAGTAACAGCCAAGGCCACATCCTCATTTGACCATTTAGCCACCATTAAAATATACCACAAAGAGTCCATAAAACTTCAAAAATTCATTGATGAAAGTAAAATGAGAAAATTGAGTAAAGCCCCAAGTTTCTTGAGCTTTAGGACATTCCATTGACACATGAAACAGAGACTTAGCATATAGCCCACACTCCTCACATAAATCATCAACAATTACATGCCACTTGACTAAATTAGTTTTTGTTGGCAAAATATCTTTGGCTACTCTCCAAACAAAATGTCTAACCTTATTAGGGACTTGAAACTTCCACAATTTTTTTCCAAAAGGCATGCAAGCTGCCTCCATCTGAAACAGAGCCACCCATATTAGCTTCCTGCATCTCCAAAGCAATCTTATAAGCACTCCTAATTGAAAAAATTTCATTAGCAATCTCAGACCAGATTTGTTTATCAACAGGCAGACGATTACTTAAAGGACTTCCCTCAATAATTTCAACCTCAAAAGGAAGAAAAACCTGATTGAGAATATCCACAACCCATGACTTCTTTTCCACATCAATAAGATCACTCACCATAGAGACCCGTGAACATGAATTTCTAGGAGAAATAATTTGATGTGAAGAAGAATTAGGAATCCACTTATCATCCCATATCCTAATACACTAACCATTACCCATATGCCATCGAACTCCTCTTTCCACAATCCCCTTGGATGAATGGATGCTTCTCCAAATAAAAGAAGGCTTACTCCCTAAAGATGCATGCAGAAAATCACAATCTAGAAAATATTTTGCTTTGAAGACTTTGTGCACCAATGAATTCTGACCCACTTGAAGACGCCAACCTTGCTTTGCTAATAGAGCCAAGTTAAATGGTTTTAAAAGTTTGAACCCCATTCCTCCACATGACTTAGGCACACACAATTTCTCCCAACTTAACCATGCCATTTTATTTTCATCCTTCTTTTGACCCCACCAAAAGTTCTGTATCATACTAGTCAATTCATCACAAAGGGAATCAGGAATACAAAAGTAGCTCATAACATAAGTCGGAATTGCTTGTGCAACAGCCTTAATTAACACTTCTTTCCTAGCCTTTGACAACAACTTTTCTTTCCATCCTGCTAACTTTTTTGCCAATTTTTCTTTAATATCATTGAAGGTATGTTTCTTCTTCCTACCCACCAAAGAAGGTAAACCAAGATATTTCTTATGTTGTTTAATAATTTGAACCCCAAATCTTATCTTTATCTCCTCTTTGACATCATTCTCGGTATTACTGTTGAAAAACACTGAAGTCTTAGCCCTATTCAATTGTTGTCCCGAAACCTCCTCATAAACTTTTAGTACATGCTACATTAAATCACAATCAGCCAAAGTAGCCTTACAAAATATAAGACTATCATCCGCAAAGAATAAATGAGAAAGGTTAGGGACTCCATTACAAATTGCCACTCCTTGCATAAAGCCATCCTGCATGCTTTTCTTGATTAAAGCTGAAAGACCTTCTGCACAAATTAGAAACAAATAAGGAGATAAAGGATCCCCTTGGCGTAAACCACGTGAAGGAGTGATTTGGCCTCGAGGAACTCCATTAATTCGAACAGCATATGAAACTGTAGAAATACACTGCATCATAAGTCTCCTCCACCTTTCATTAAAACCCAGTTATTCCATTATTTTTTCCAAACAAATCCACTCCATCCTATCATATGCTTTACTCATATCCAATTTTAAAGCCATCTCCCTAATTTTTCCATTTTTCTTTTGATTGATATAATATATTTTTTCAAAAGCCACCAAAACATTATCAGTGATTAACCTGCCATGCACAAGGCACTTTGAGAATCACTAAGAACGTTTGGTAAAACTTTCTTAAGTCTGTTTGCAAGAACTTTTGAAACCAATTTATAAATGACATTGCACAAGCTAATGGGATGAAAATCAGTGACTTTCTTTGGATCCTTAACTTTTGGAATTAAAACGATATGAGTCTCATTAAATTTAGGAGCGATAACACCTAAATTAAGGAAATCCAAAACAGTTTTACTGACCACACCGCCAATAGTAGGCCAAAAATGTTGAAAAAATAAAGGTGGCATACCATCAGGACCTGAACACATAACACGCTAGTACATAGATTGGTTCGCTTGTTTCGTCACAAGATATTAGTTTTCACTGTAATGGACAAATAATCGTTAACATATTCAGAGTTCTGCCACACTGAACACAAACATAAACAAGATAAACCCTTTTTTTTAATAGATTTTCTAGCCCAGCTTAATTAGACCAGCGCCAGCTTTCTTCCACTTCAACTTGGCAGCCATTCTCAAGCAATCCTTGATTAAGCTCGACCTTTTCCCATATCTTTCAGATGTTATACGCTTATGCTTGTCTTTTATACGCTCCAATTTTTTAGTCATTTTGTAACGACCCAAGGAAAAGTGATAGCCATATCTGCGTTATACCTCAAAAGGACTAATCACAATTGAAGTTCCTTGTAGTTGTTAATAAAGCCTAGTTCAACCCAATAAATGCCCGATGTGGAACTCATCACACACCCACATATATCACACAATCAATCAAATTGAGGCATCATAATCTCCCCCACTTAAATCCCTAACGTCCTCGTTAGGGCCCACTTTGTTAGGTAGTGTCTCCGAGCCCACACGGGGTTACCGGGCCAGCTCTGATACCATATGTAACGATCCAAGGAAAAACACTAGCCACATCTGCGCTATACCTTAAAAAGACTAGTCACATTTGAGACTCCATGCAGTTGTTAATAAAACTCAGTTCAACCTAGTAAATACCCGATGCGGGACTCATCACACCCACACACATCACACAATCAGTTAAATTGGGGCATCAAAATTTCCTTGACTTCTGCATCATACTTTGTGATATTTGTTTCAAGTTCCTGAAGGGTGTCATTTTCTAGTTTTCTAAGCCGGAGTCCAAAGTAAGCTTTTGTAACTCCACTCCACCGATCATGAATGTTAGAAATACAAAATGATTGTATTATATTTCTTCAGTAATAGAATATACATGATTGCCTTTATATAGGAGGCAGAGTGTATAGTACAAGTAAGTGTGCTATACAAGTAAACAAGGTGGGCGTAAAGCCCACATACCCTAATACACATTAACAACCCCCCTCAAACTCAAGGTGGATGTGAGACCAACTTAAGGTTGTCAACCAAAGTATGAAGGCGTCTTTTAGGATTTGACTTGGTGAAGATATCTGCAAGTTGATCTTTAGAGGAGACTGAGATTAGCTTGAGAGCACCATGGACAAGACGATAACAGATAAAAGGACAATCGATCTCGATGTGTTTAGTTCGTTCATGGAAGACATCATTGTGAGTAGTATGAATGGCACTCTGGTTGTCACAATAAAGAGGAGTAGTAGAGGATGTGGACACACTTAAGTCTTTGAGAAGTCATCATAGCCAAATGAGCTTAAATGTGGTATCAGCAAGGGCACGATATTCTGCTTCAGTACTGGAGTGGGCCATATGAGTTTGTTTCTTGCTTGGCCAAGAGATCAAAGAAGAATCAAGAAGAAAACAATAACCAATGGTGGACCTGCTATCAATGGGATCTCCTGCCCAATCAGTATTAGAAAATGCACGAAGAACAAGAGAAGTCTGAGTAGAGTAAAAAAGACCATGGAAGAGAGTGCCCTTTAGGTATTGAAGAATGTGTAGAACAACAACATGGTGAGTTGATCGTGGAGTAGACGAATACTGGCTCATTTGGTGAATAACATAGGAAATGTCTGGACTAGTGACAATGAGATACACTAGGTTGCCAACCAAGCGTTTGTAAAGAGAGGGATTAGATAATGGTTTCCCCTCTGAGAGAATCAGATGTGCATTAAGCTCAACTGGAGTGTCAACAATCTTATTATCAGTGAGTCTAACTTGAGACAAGAGTTTAGAGGCATACTTGGCTTGAGTCATATAAAGTCCATTTATAGAATGAGTGATTTGAAGACCCAAGAAGTAGCTAAGATGTTCAAGATATTTCATCTCAAATTGCTAACTGAGAAAATCTTTGAGTTCTTGAATGCCACTGAGGTCTTCACTAGTTATGATCTTATCATCCACATACAGGAGAAGTAAAATAGTACCTTTGTCAGTGTGACAATTTGTATTCTGCTGCAGATTTGTATACTACTGTAAATCATTTTTCCTTGCATTTCTTTCTTAGTCCAGGTGTAAGTTTAGGCTTTTATTTCTTTTTAGTTTTCTTTGGGTTTTTCTTGCTCTTCAGTCTTCTTGGCGAGCATTTGGGCCGTACCTTTCATTGAGCTTTCTACCTCATAAGCTTTTAGGCCTTGCTTTTTGTTAGGCATTCCTCCTCATGGACTTTTGGGTACGGATTTGCAAAAATGAGCATCAACAAAATGATTATTTTAAGAATTTTTGTCATTAGAAATGATGATTTTAAGGATTGTTGACATATTTTTTGCTGATTATTCTTTCTTTTTAGGAATTGAGAGGATGATTCTCATTTTGTTTTATTGTCCTCATTCATATTAAGTGATAATTAAGTGGTAATGGCATCTTTTGTTGTGTCTCATGTTTGTAGTTTAAATCCCACCTCCCCCTCCCCTACTATCTATCTTATTTTTATAAAAATAAAATAAAAAAAGAACTAGGGCTTCATGTTGTATTTGTTTAAAAGAAGATAATAACTTGGCAATTTAATAATGTAAATTTTTAACATGTATTTTTTTTTTAAACCTTTTTTTTTAGAAACATTTTTTTATTTGATCTATATACAAAAATTTTACTTTAGTGTTTATGAAGGGTTTAATGGACATTTTGATATGAAAAGTGCACAAATTTAAACCAAAAAGAAATCTTTCCGTCAATTAACTATGGGGTGCATTCAACCCCTTGTTCTCTAAACTTTAAATATGGGCGATGTCTCCTCTTATGTATTAGGAATATTTAAATTACCCCTTGCTACTCAGAAAAAAAAGAAAAAAGAAAAAAGAAAAAGAAAGAAGAATTGTATGATTTAATGACAGCAATAGGTAATTTACTAATTTCTAATACTTTAGGAGAACAATTACCCGATTTTAGAGTTTAGGGGGGCAATTTTTTTTTTCCTCTTATCTTCTCACTTATGATTTTATCTTGCTCAACTTTTTCTATTTCTTATCGTAATAAACATTCACAGAATGAAATTCTCTCCTTTCTATTTCTTATCATTATAAACATTCACGGAATGAAACTCTCTCTCTCTAACTAAAAATGTTTTCCTAGAACTATTTTTAGTGTTTTCTATTGTTTGGCGGGGCATAATATCCTTGTCAAATCAAAACTATTTTCAGTTGACTAGGAAAATGTATTTATTACGGGTATAAAATGTTTTATGCCCAAAAAAGTAAAGAGAAAATTTTGCCTTTCTTCCCTGTTAAGGATGACAATGGGCAGGGAGGAGCCAGAACTTGGAGTTAGGAGAGGCAGCTTTGTTGCTCGTTGTGTGTGGCGGTTTCGGCCTTTGACTCTACTGTTTTACTACTAATAATTTTTGTTTACAATTTTTTAATGGGTCAAGCTATTTGTTTTGGGTAAAGTAGGTTGATTGGGCTTAATTTTTTTAGCTTTATTACTGGTAATTTTTGTTGTTGGACAAATTTTTTTGGGCTTGTATATTTTGTTTTAGGTTTAATCTATTAATTTTTTATGGTCTTTAAAAAGTGGAAAATACTAAAACTACAAAATTTTTACAAATTGCTAATGTGGTGAGTGATAAGTAAAAAAGTGATGAAGATATGCAAACTAATAAGAATTTGCTACCTCAATAATTTGTAAAAATATTATAAAAAAGTTTGTGGCTATAATATTACTCTTAAAAGAATCAATGACATTGTTAAGGGGGGTAAAGTGTAATTTTATTAAAAAAAATTGCTAAAATTTGTACATATTAATATACTAATATTTTTCTTAAAAAAAATTACAGGAGGGGGGGGGGGGGGAGGGAATTGCCCCCCCTAGTCCATATGTAGCTCTATCCTTGACAATGGGGTGGGGTTGAATGATGGGGTAATTACTTCTCCCCGCATAGTTTTGTCTTACCTCGTTCCCTCCTTGCGTCACATGGCGGAGCAAACTGCCTTATCCCATCCCTGCCTTGTGCCACAAAACTTTACTTTGTGTTACTCTATCACACTCTGCCCCACTCCTATTACAATTATATATATAACATGTTTTATTGATATAAATATATTTGAAATTACAATTAAATTTATTACATCAAATTGAACTAATTTTTAGTAAAGACTAATAATACTATCTAAAGTGTTTAACAAGACAATATTACAATAAACAAAATGTGATAATATTCATGCATTTAAATGCTTAATAATACAAACTATTTTTTTAACACTAATAGAGTAGAGTAGGGTGGGGATGGGGTGGGACTAAAACTCTTAAACCCATCCCAGCCCACCCTGCCCTAGGCTATGGGGAAAAAAATCTTGCCCCATCCTCACCCCACCAGCTATGTGGGACAAGGAAAACCAGCGTGAGGTGAAGTAGGGTAGGAAAAAATTGTCATCCCTAGCCCCGATTTCTACACTAAACACCTTTAAAAGGAGCAAAATATTCTTGAAACATCTTAAAATTATCAAAGTAACCCCAAAATTACCTAAATACTATCAAAAACTCCAAAATGATCAAAATACCCCATAATACTTCTAAAATTACAAAAGTGCCATAGGAATCTCCAAAATATCCCTGAAATGCCAAAAATGACCTAAATACCCCTACAAACCCCAAAATACTCTCAATATAACTCCAAAATGATCAAATACACCTTGAAACTAGGGGTGAAAATTTGTGTTAACGTGTTATGTCTACTCATGAGTATTTAACTAGAAAAATTGGGACAAACATGTTATTAATCATGTTTGGATCCCTTGACCTTGAAATGTACTACTTATTAATAGTGGTAGAGCTAGCTAATATATATATAAATTAAAGGATTCTTAACTCCTAACCATAAAATCCATAATTATGGTTTTTGTTAAAAAGAAAAAAAATAATGTCCATATCTCTAATTTTCTATTAAAAAAATAAAGATGGTTTTTATTAAAAATATTTACTCATATATTTCTATGATGTCTCCTAAAGTGCATTAATAATTTATAAACTTTTCTATTTTTATGACATACATTAAATATACTTTGAATTAATGAGTTATGTATGATATAGGAATAATTTTAGGAAATAAAAATGATGTATTGGTCAAATCTAGGAGGGCCATTATTTAAACAATCAACTTTCCTATTTAGTATCTGTTTGGATTGGGAGTCTGCATCCACGTTTAGGAAATTTTACATTTCAGCTTTTTTTCCCCCTACGGCAGCTTTTCAACTTTTAAGGCAAACAGAAGTTACTGTTCACCCATTGATGGCACTGTTCATGACACTATTCACACATTGTTCATGTACTTTTTTATTAAAAATGGATCTCGCAATACTATTCACATATTTAAAAATTATTTTGCTACAGTATTTTCAGTTTTTAGCAATAAATTCTATCCAAACGGACCCTTAATGGTTTCTCTTCTGAGAACAAACAAAAGTAAATTATAAATTTTATTGTAGAAAAGGACGAGAATAAAACGAATCACTACAAAAAACTGGATTATAGCTAGGTTTTCTATAATGTTAGTTACAAACGTCACTATTGTACCGTGACTATAAACCTATAGCGGTGTTTTACAAAAAATGCCACTATAGGTCCATACCCTAAAGTTTGTAAAACACTGCTATAGGACTTTTAAAAAAAAAAAGAAAAGAAATTAAGCTAGAGTAGCGTTTTAAAACGCCACTATTTCTAGGATGTCTCCTAAAGCGCATTAATAATTTATAAACTTTTCTATTTTTGTGAAATACATTAAATACACTTTGAATTAATGAGTTATGTATGATATAAGAATAATTTTAGGAAATAAAAATGATGTATTGGTCAAATCTAGGAGGGCCATTATTTAAAAAATCAACTTTCCTATTTATTTGTTTCTATTCCGAGAACAAACAAAAGTAAATTATAAAGTTTATTGTAGAAAAGACGGAAAAAAGGAATATTTAAAAATACGGAAAATACCTTGACTTGAAGAAGAAAGTAAATCACGCTATTCAAACCTTTGAAATTGATTGGGTATATGTTGTTGGCAAAGGAACAGTACAGAATGAAGAAAAGTTGGAAACTGAAGGTGGCAATTGTGTGCATATGAGAAAGAGTTTTAAGGTTTTTGTTTTGTTTTGTTTTGATCATATGGGTACAACGAATGGTTTTAGGTTAAGTTTTTAAACATGCGTTTGATTTTAAAGGATCCTCAAATGATGTAAAGATTGAGTTTTTGTTTAAAATGTAAACATGTTAGTTTTTTAAAGTGGGCATTTTTTCTTATGTGTAAAAACATGCTTAATTATATGACTTAACTTTTTCTCAACTTCTGCTTTTAAATATAGTATTAGATTTATACTTAAATTTGTATTAATTTTACCAATTATAGAAGAAGGAAGAGCAATTTTTGGAAAGTCAAGGGGGGTCTTTGGCCCCCTATCTCCCTACCCCCCCCCCCCCCCCCGGGCCTCGCTTATTAAACAAGTAACGTTACAACTATAAAGTTTGAAGGATAAACTAGTAAAATTGACATCAATCCCCTGAATTTGACACTAATCCATAGCCTAAACGCTAACTTGCTAACTTTGTTTCGTGTTTATATTATGTTCCTGAGTTGTGTCAAATATTGTCATCCCTACAAATCTCTTGAATTACCAATATACTCCTATAACCAGCATAATGAGCAATATGCTGGTAATCTCTTGAATTACCAATATGTTGTTTGTTTAGTTCTTTCCATGTAATACTGGAAAGTGTTTTTTGAAGAAATTTTAAGTGCACAATTAAATATTGAAGAGTAAAATTTTTTTTTGAGAAAATTGAAAACAAAAAAAACTGTTAAATTTATATTTATTTATTTATTTATGGGTTTCTTATCATTAAGCTAACTTTAAAGTTAAAAATTTGTGGAGTCCTTTCCTTGTAGCATATGATTGAGTTCTTATGTAGTGATTTGATGTTCTGCCTTAATCTCTGAAAGGAGATTATTTCTACACAACATAAATTAGAATGGACAAAATCTAGTTATAAAATTGGTTATAGTTTTAGGTTACAACCTAAACCCTAAAATTTATAGAAAATTAAAGATTAATAGTCATGCCATCAATAAATTGTTTAAATTGCAAGTTTTTATAATTTAAAATTATGCATAAAATATATAGTAAATAATATCCGATTAACACAAAATTTGACATATGTTTTAAGAGCGTAAAGAAAATGCAATTTAACGGTTAGATTTTCAAAATATGTGATAATATTTATTTTATTGAGTAAGGTTGTAACCTTAGGCTACAACTAATTTTGTAACTAAACTTTGTTCAATTAGAATATAGTGAATATTGAATACTACCTAGACAATTAGAGCATTAGTATCGGAGATGCAAAAAAGTTCCTATTTTACACCCTTAAAACTTACTTTATTTATTTTATCATCTCATTTTACAACTGACCCAACATCCTAGTTTCTATTTTTACATGCAACTCATTATAATAATATAAACTATACCAACAAATAATATAAACAAATGAATTCTCTCTTCTCCTTTATCTCTTTTTATTCTTTTCCTCTCTTCCTCTCTCTCTATTTTTTTCCCCATTTAGCTACTACCTACTACATAGACATGGCAAAATGGGCGGGTCAGGTCAGGTCAATTAGGTTGCGGGTCAAACGGGTCATGAGTTAAAAAATGGTCATCTTAAGCAGGTCAAAAATGGGTTCGGGTCAATCGGGTTGCGGGTCGGGTTGGGTTAACCCGTATTTTTCACATGAATTTTTTTTTAATAAATAAAACAATATGTATTTGTCATTTGGAAAGTTATGCAACAAATTATTTGATGTAAAATGTATTATTTTGACTTCACGACTTATATCAAGAATGAATTCAGTTAAACTTATTAATACTTATTCAATAATTTTAAAATTATACAAATCCTAACATTGCTATCTAAAACAAAATAACACAAACATAAAAAAAAAAAAAACAAATACACATGTTTTACACATGTTTTATTTCTACACAATATCAACATTCCAAAATATAAAACAAAATTACAAATGACTTATTGGATAACTCATTTGATAAAGAATAAAAGCACATAAGAAATTTACAATCTTGAAAATTAATTTTATAATCTATTATCAATTGTGGTTGGCACTCTATTTCAATTTGAGATATACATTAAAATTTGATTGCTTACTTATTTATACACGGTCTCTTTTATGAATATCATATCATTGTTAAGCAATACACACTCTAAGAAATATCATAATTTATTTTGAAAAGCCGTTTATTTTGGACATAAATTGTTAAAAAAAAGTCTCAGCATTCATAATTTATGGTAATTTGATACTTTGACTTCACTATTTTTACACTTGTGAATATTTCTTACACATGTCTACAATTTTAAATCTATATTTTTAATTCTACTGTAACTGATGCAAATCAAGGAGCTAGTCATGCTGATCATACACGTGGAAGTGGAGTTGAATTTGCACATGACCCTTTGTCACTTTCTAGTGGCCCAATTACAAGACTTAGAGCTAAACGTTTCAAGGAAGCATTAAATGGGCTAGTCCAAGAGAATTGGGCTGATTCTGAAAAGACCAAGGTGGGCTCAGATAATAATCAAGGCTTAGTCCATGTCATCAAAGCACTTGAAGAGACAAATTAATCTAGTCAGTTAGCTTGTTTGACTGCCTTTAAAAGTTCAAGAATCCAAAAAAAACGTGGGAACTTGTGTTACTTAATTTTTGTGCTATTTTCAAAGCTGTAATTTTGACTTGCCTATTCTTGGAGGGTTGTTCCAGGTATATAGATGGGTAGTACGAATTTTAAAGATCAATTTCGGGTTTTCAGAAAAACTATTCTCCTTGTGAGGTCTTGTGTTCCTCTTGGTTCTTAAAAGAACTCTTGAACTTATCAAGTTAATCTTGTGGCGTTCAAGCAACCAAACTTATCACCTAGATTCTTGAGAGTTTTTAGGAATTCTTGGTGTGGCATTTTCAATCCAACGTAGTCTTGGTGTTTCATCTGATTAGATGATGGGTCAAGGCTCAATAAATCTTGTCTAACGATCTTGGGGTTCCAAACCATCATTGTTATCGGGTTTCATCACAATTGTTGGTGAAGTTCATATCATTTGGTATCAGAGCTTTGGTTCTAAGATAAGTTTGCCTATCTTTTATTTTCGTTCTATTTCCTGTTCCTCACTCAAAGAAAAAAAAAACAAAAAAACAAAAAAAAAGAATAGAAAATTTCTCAATCATGTTCCCCACCTTATTCAAGATCTTGACCTTTTTTATGAGTTTTGGTTGTTTATCATTCCAAATTACTGCTGGATTATTTTGAATTAGTTTTTTTGAAGTTCGATTAAGAACTAAAGAAGACACAAAAGAGTGGAAAAAGGCAAGAGTGTGTGAGACCATAAGAGGGTAAAAGCCATTTAGAGTGAAAATACGAGTGCGAGTGTATCAATTCTTGAGTGAAACACGTGAGGGAGGGCCTGTGAGGATTCTAATCTTGTTTTGCAGATTTTAAACATGGCCAACAATCAAGAAGAAGACATAACTGATGGACTTCGACAACTAATAGATCAGAACCTCCAAATGCAAGCACTGCTAGGGGAGATGAGGCGTATGTTGATGGCTGAAATTGAACCTATTCATGAGAGATTGAATAGGGTAGAAGCCGAAACTCCTAGAGGCCAGCAACATGACCTCCACAACAAGCAGCAAGGTGGGCGTGTTCCATGGCGGAATGTTGAGGAAGAGGCAGAGTCGGAGGAGGTTGATAAGCCATATGTGAACCGAGGCAGGTTTGAGCGTGGGTATGGGAATAGAGAAGCTAGGATGGGTAGGCCTAGGAGGGATAATGATTTAGGAAATATAAAGATTAAAATCCCATCTTTTCAAGGCAAAAATGATCCCGAAGTTTATTTGGAGTGGGAAACTAAAATGGAGATGGTGTTTGATTGTCACAACTATTCAGAGATAAAGAAGGTTAAGTTGGCTGCAATTGAATTTACCGATTATGTCATTGTGTGGTGGGATCAATTATTGATTAATAGGAGGAGGAATAGAGAGCCACCCGTGGACACTTGGGAGGAGATGAAAATGCTTATGAGGAATCGTTTTGTACCCAATCACTATTATAGGGGATTGTATCAAAAGTTGCAAAGGTTAACTCAAGGTTCCAAGAGTGTGGATGAGTATTACAAGGAGATGGAGGTAGCTATGATCCGGGCTAATGTAGAAGAGGACCGGGAAGCCACAATGGCTAGGTTCTTGCATGGTTTAAATAGTGAGATTGCAGATATAGTTGAGATGTAGCACTATGTTGAATTAACGGATATGGTGCATCAAGCCATAAAGGTGGAGGAGCAATTCAAATGGAAGGGATTGGCTAGGAGGGGACAACCTAAGACAAGTCAGTGGAAGACAGCTCCAAAAAGGGACGAGCAGCTGCAAAATAAGCCAAAATTTGAACCATATAAGAGTGCCAACTCAAAGACTGCCACTACTTCAGGTAACATCGAGGCTTCGAGTTCTAAAGCCCGTGATATTAAGTGTTTTAAATGTCAAGGGCGGGGACACATAGCCAGCTAGTGTGTAAACAAAAGGGTGATGGTGATAAATGCTCAAGGCGAGCTTGAGTCGAAAAATGAGGAAGAAGTACAAAATGTTGACATGCCATCTTTGGAGGATGCCGATGATGAGCAAAATGCTGTGGCTGGAGATTTATTAGTAACAAGGCGAGTCCTCAATGTGCAGGTTAAGGAGGAAGAAAGTAACCAAAGGGAGAACTTGTTTCATACTCGGTGCTTTGTAAATAACAAAGTTTGCAGTGTCATTATCGATGGAGGGAGTTGCACAAATGTAGCCAGCACTTATTTGGTGGAAAAGTTGGCATTAACTACCTTGAAACATCCTCAACCTTACCGGCTTCAGTGGCTGAATGAATGTGGCGAAATCAAGGTGACAAGACAAGTGTTGGTGGCATTATCCATTGGCAAATATGAGGATGAGGTGCTATGTGATGTGGTTCCCATGCATGCATGCCATTTATTGTTGGCAGTATGATCGGAGGGTTAAGCATGATGGATTCACAAATAAGTATTCTTTCACTCTTAAAGGGCAACCCATTACTCTTGTGCCATTAACTCCAAAACAGGTCAGGGAGGACCAATTAAAGTTACAAAGATCAAATGAAAAAAAAAAGGGAAAAAGAAAGGAAGGCCGAAATTGAAAAAAAAGAGTTTAAAAAAAAAGAAGGAGAGAAAAACATTGATCAGAGTGAAAAAGAAAGAGAGATGATTTCGGCCATAATGAGAGCAGGAGAGGAAAAATTCAATTACATTGCAAAAAAAAGTGAGATCAAGAGAGCATTATTTTCAAACCAGCCCCTTGTTGTACTCCTGTACAAGGAGGCGCTTTTATGTACTAATGATCTTGTCGAAACTTTGCCGAGCAATGTTGTTTCTCTTTTACAGGAGTTTGAAGATGTCCTTCTCGAAGAGGTACCTCATGGTTTACCTCCAATTTGAGGGATTGAACATCAAACTGATTTCATACTTGGTGCATCAATTCCAAACTGACCTACTTATAGGAGTAATCCCGAGGAGACCAAGGAACTTCAGAGACAAGTAGGTGAATTATTGGAGAAGGGATACATGCGTGAAAGCATGAGTCCTTGTGCATCCCAGTGTTATTAGTTCCTAAGAAGGATGGAACATGGAGGATGTGTGTTGACTGCCGAGCCATCAACAACATAACGGTAAAATATCGTCATCCCATTCCTAGATTAGATGATATGCTAGATGAATTACATGGTTCTTGTGTCTTTACAAAAATTGATCTTAAGAGTGGTTACAATCAGATTAGGATGAAGGAAGGTGATGAATGGAAAACTGTTTTTAAGACTAAATATGGTTTGTATGAGTGGTTAGTAATGCCTTTCGGCTTAACTAATGCTCCAAGCACTTTTATGCGTTTGATGAACCATGTTTTGCGTACATTTATTGGTAGATTTGTAGTTGTGTATTTTGATGATATCCTAATTTATAGCAAAAATTTGGAAGAACATGTAATGCATTTGAAATCTGTTTTGGAAATTCTAAGGAAAGAAAGATTGTTTGCTAACCTCAAAAAGTGCACCTTTTGTACAGATAAGCTTGTGTTTCTTGGTTTTGTTATTAGTAAAAGAGGAATTGAGGTGGACGAGGAAAAGGTGAAGGCAATCCAAGAGTGGCCAACGCCTACAACCATTAGCCAAGTGAGGAGTTTCCACGGCTTAGTTAGCTTCTATAGACGGTTTGTGCGTGATTTTAGTAGCTTAGCCGCCCCTCTTACTGAAGTCATCAAGAAAAATGTGCCGTTTAAGTGGGAGAAAGAACAAGAAAAGGCATTTAATCAGATCAAAGAAAAGTTAACTAATGCACCTTTGCTTGTTTTACCTAACTTTGCTAAAACTTTTGAAATTGAGTGTGATGCTTCAGGAATAGGTATTAGAGCTGTTTTGATGCAAGAACGCCGTCCAGTTGCTTATTTCAGTGAAAAGTTGGGTGGGGTAACCCTAAATTACCCCACTTATGATAAGGAGATGTATGCCTTAGTAAGGGCTTGGAAAATTGGCAACACTACCTATGGCAAAAGGAATTTGTGATTCACACAGACCATGAATCTTTGAAGCATTTGAAAGGACAGCAAAGGTTGAACAAACGCCATGCCAAGTGGGTGGAATTCATTGAAACATTGCCTTATGTGATCAGATACAAGCAAGGTAAGGAAAATGTGGTGGCTGATGCATTGTCCCGAAGGTATGCTTTGCTTTCCATTTTAGATACAAAAATGCTTGGCTTTGAATGCATTAAGGATGTGTATGCACAAGATTCTGATTTTTGTGATGTGTTCAATGCATGTGAAAAAGTGGGATTTGGTAAGTTTTATAGGCATGATGGATTTTTGTTTCGGGAGAATAAACTATGTGTGCCTAGGTGTTCTTTGCATGAATTGCTTGTGAGAGAAGCTCATGATGGTGGTTTAATGGGTCATTTTGGTGTAGCTAAGACTTTAGGAATTTTGCATGATCATTTTTTTTTGGCCTCATATGAAACGTGATGTGGAAAGAATCTGTGAGAAGTGTATCACGTGTAAACAGGCTAAGTCTAAGTTGAAACCCCATGGTTTGTACACCCCTTTGCCAATACCTAGTGAACCTTGAACTGATATTTCTATGGATTTTGTTTTAGGTTTACCTAGGACTAATAGGGGGAGAGATTTAGTTTTTGTGGTGGTAGATAGATTTTCCAAGATGGCACACTTCATTGCATGTCACAAAACTGATGATGCATCACATATAGCTGATTTATTCTTCAAAGAAATTGTTAGGATACATGGTATGCCTAGGACCATTATTTCTGATAGGGATGCAAAGTTTTTGAGTTACTTTTGGAAGACTTTGTGGGGAAAGTTGGGAACCAAGTTGTTGTTTTCTACTACTTGTCATCCACAAACGGATGGTCAAACTAAAGTAGTAAATAGAACTTTGTCTTCTTTGTTGCATGCTATCATTAAAAAGAACTTGAAAACATGAGAAGATTGTTTGCCACATGTTGAATTTTCTTACAATAGAAGTATACATTCTGCATCTAAGTTTTCACCATTTGAAATTGTTTATGGTTTTAACCCATTGTCACCTTTGGATTTAACTTCTTTACCTTTGAGTGAACGTGTGAACTTAGATGGCAAAAAGAAAGCAGAATTTGTAAAGATGATTCATGAAAAGGCACGGCTGAACATCGAAAGAAGGACTCAACAATATGTCCATCAAGCCAACAAGGGACGCAAGAAGGTAGTGTTTGAACTAGGAGATTGGGTTTGGTTGCACTTCAGGAAGGATCGTTTTCCAGAAAAGCGGCGTTCAAAACTCTTACCACGGGGTGATGGACCATTTCAAGTAGTGGAGCGCATCAATGATAATGCCTACAAGCTTGACTTACCAGGTGAGTATGGTGTTAGTGCAAGCTTTAATGTTGGTGATTTGTCTCCTTTTGATGTAGGTGATGATTTAAGGACAAATCCTTCTCAAGAGGGGGAGTATGATGCAAATCATGGAGCTGGTCATGCTGATCATACACGTGGAAGTGGAGTTGAATTTGCACATGACCCTTTGTCACTTTCTAGTGGCCCAATTACAAGACTTAGAGCTAAACGTTTCAAGGAAGCATTAAATGGGCTAGTCTAAGAGAATTGAGCTGATTCTGAAAAGACCAAGGTGGGCTCAGATAATAATTAAGGCTTAGTCCATGTCATCAAAGCACTTGAAGAGGCAAATTAATCTAGTCATTTAGCTTGTTTGACTGCCTTTAAAAGTTCAAGAATCCAAAAAAAACGTGGGAACTTGTTTTACTTAATTTTTGTGCTATTTTCAAAGCTGTAATTTTGACTTGCCTATTCTTGGAGGGTTGTTCCAGGTATATAGATGGGTAGTACGAATTTTAAAGATCAATTTCGGGTTTTCAGAAAAACTATTCTCCTTGTGAGGTCTTGTGTTCCTCTTGGTTCTTAAAAGAACTCTTGAACTTATCAAGTTAATCTTGTGGCGTTCAAGCAACCAAACTTATCACCTAGATTCTTGAGAGTTTCTTAGGAATTCTTGGTGTGGCGTTTTCAATCCAACGTAGTCTTGATGTTTCATCTGATTAGATGATGGGTCAAGGCTCAACAAATCTTGTCTAACGATCTTGGGGTTCCAAACCATCATTGTTATCGGGTTTTATCACAATTGTTGGTGAAGTTCATATCATTTGGTATCAGAGCTTTGGTTCTAAGATAAGTTTGCCTATCTTTTACTTTCATTCTATTTCTTGTTCCTTACTCAAAGAAAAAAAAAAAACAAAAAAAAAAACAAAAAAAAAACAAAAAAAAAAAGAAAAAAGAATAGAAAATTTCTCAATCTTATTCCCCACCTTATTCAAGATCTTGACCTTTTTGATGAGTTTTGGTTATTTATCATTCTAAATTACTGTTGGATTATTTTTTAATTAGTTTTTTTGAAGTTCGATTAAGAACTAAAGAAGACACAAAAGAGTGGAAAAAGGCAAGAGTGTGTGAGACTATAAGAGGGTAAAAGTCGTTTAGAGTGAAAATACGAGTGCGAGTGTATCAATTCTTGAGTGAAACACGTGAGGGAGGGCCTGTGAGGATTCTAATCTTGTTTTGCAGATTTTAAACATGGCCAACAATCAAGAAGAAGACACAACCAATGGACTTCGACAACCAATAGATCAGAACCTCCAAATGCAAGCACTGCTAGGGGAGATGAGGCGTATGTTGATGGCTGAAATTGAACCTATTCATGAGAGATTGGATAGGGTAGAAGCGGGAACTCCTAGAGGCCAGCAACATGACCTCCACAACAGGCATCAAGGTGGGCGTGTTCCATGGCGGAATGTTAAGGAAGAGGCAGAGTCGGAGGAGGTTGATGAGCCATATGTGAACCGGGGCAAGTTTGAGCGTGGGTATGGGAATAGAGAAGCTAGGATGGGTAGGCCTAAGAGGGATAATGATTTAGGAAATATAAATATTAAAATCCCATCTTTTCAAGGAAAAAATGATCCTGAAGTTTATTTGGAGTGGGAAACTAAAATGGAGATGGTGTTTGATTGTCACAACTATTTAGAGATAAAGAAGGTTAAGTTGGTTGCAATTGAATTTACCGATTATGTCATTGTGTGGTGGGATCAATTATTGATTAATAGGAGGAGGAATAGAGAGCCACCCGTGGACACTTGGGAGGAGATGAAAATGCTTATAAGGAAGTGTTTTGTGCCCAATCACAATTGGGTTCAAGTTATACCTAGTGTAACTTTAAGTAATGTTACACCACCCAATATTTTTTAATTGGTTACGAATTTTGATAAATCCACCATTAGATTACATTATCTTTGTATATTCTCCATGCTCACAAAATTTCAAGGTGATCAAAGATTAATAGTCATGTCATCAATTAATTGTTTATATTCAAGTTTTGTAGTTTAAAAAAATGCATAAAAGATGAGTTTATGGATCGAATGGTAAATAACATCCAATTGACATGAAAATTGTCATGAATATTAAGAACATATAGAACATATAATTCAACGGTAGGATTTTCAAAATATGAAATTTATAACATGTTATTGGATGATGTAACATTGCTTAGAGTTATACTAAGTGTAACTTGAACCCAACCATATATATATGGAGAGAGAAAGATTCATGTTTTATTTGGTATAACTTTACTAGAGTTGCACCCTTTTTTTAACCATTTATTTTTATTAAATTTGATGGTTAAAAAAACACTCTGCCATGTCAATGTCATTGAGTAAAGCATAAACTGATTGTAACTCTCTCTCTCTCTCTCAAATGGCTCCATAAATATCTA
Source organism: Castanea sativa (assembly GCF_040712315.1). Taxonomy (NCBI): domain Eukaryota; kingdom Viridiplantae; phylum Streptophyta; class Magnoliopsida; order Fagales; family Fagaceae; genus Castanea; species Castanea sativa. Next base: position 24,832,640 of record NC_134024.1, on the reverse strand, counting down.
AAACTTAGGTGTAAAATATTCAGGGAAGGTTTCCCCATACATGTAAAGACAAAAATGTACAAGCTACAGGAAAAAAAGATTAATTTTCTGTGAAGCTCGACCGATTGAAAATCGCAGAAAAAGAATTTCTGCAGATTTTTTAAACAGGCCTAAGTCCACAGAAATGTTTAGGTTTTCAGTCCAACACTCCTATGTATAAAAGGTAAATCGTAGCTACATTTTGAAGACTTGTGAGTTAATCCTGTGAGATTTGAGAGGTATTGTATCTTTTAACTCTACAAGTATCTACCAGAACAAGATCTACAATCAAGTGCTGGTGGAATTTAGATTAACAAGCTGTGATCTGAAACATTTGAGTGTGATCTCAATGTCACAAGCGTGGGTGCTTGTGTGGTGCAAATCCAAAAAGAAGGAGTCTATGGATTCAGAGTTTGCACATGATTGTGTCAAGAAGTTACTATTGGAGGTAGCAATAAATTTAAGATTAAATCTAATTATAAAAACTTCAATTCTCTATAGTGGATTTGCTTTACCTTGAAGATAGCTAGGTCAAATCCTCCCCAAGTTTTTACCTTGAAATTGATGGTTTCATTGGTTTTTTCTAGGTCATCATATCGTTGTGTTCTTTATTTTCTACTATTATGCATGATATGATTTGTCATTGTTTAACCTAGATCTCATAATTAACCTAAGTAATCACTTGGCTAATATATTAGGCTAAACAATCTATTTTAAGAGGTCTAAACAAACAAACAAGTGATATCAGAGTAGGTTAGCTCTTGTTTGGGTAGTTTACCTTGAGTTGATCCTTGACACCTGCTGTCATGGATTCTATTGTCTTTCCTTTGCATTCAATTAGACTGAAAATTGAATGTGCTTTATCTTAGACTAAATGAATTTTTAAATGTGCGCTAACCCTATTCTTAATTTTCTTGGTATAACTACATGCGACAATAACTATGTTTGTTATATTGTTTTGATTGCCTTAAAAGTAAGTGATACTTGTTTGTGGTATTTGGATAGTGGTTGTTTCAAGGACATGACAAGTAACAAAAACTTGTTTAAGACTCTTTTTGAATGAAAGATTGGAACTGTCACATTTGGAGATGGAAGCAAATTAGTCATCAGAGATATTGGAACATTAGACATTCTAGGATTACCAGTGTTTGAAGATGTCTGGTACGTAGACGGATAAAAGACTAATTTGCTGAGTATCAGTAAGATTTGTGATAATTGACTGAATGTATTGTTCACCAAGTATGAATGAGAAATACTTGATGGTGGAGGTTGATAGGCCAAGAATGTATTGACCCTTTTGGTAACTTAATCAATTCATTTAGCTAAGTGAAATTAATTAGATTCAATTACATGCAATAAGCATGGTAGCACAAACAAATCACCAAATAACTAAATGCAGTGGAAAATAAATTTGACACGGGTGATTTGTTTACGAATGGGGAAAACCTTCGAGGCAAAACCTTACTAGGTGAATTTAAGGTCACCACTCTTAAGAATCTATTATTATCAAAACAAGCGGTTACAAGTAAAGGAATTCCAATACCTTATACCAACCTACAGTTGAAGATCAAGAAACTTATTGGTTACAAAACCCTCGGCGCAAAGACGTAGCAGCTTCTTCAAGAGAAAGATGAACTAGAGCAAATTGTCTCCGGTCACAATTTGAGTGAATAATCACTTTGCATCAAGTTGCATCACCTTAGACGACCCTTAAAATAATCCTTATATATGTCTAGGGTTATGAGAAAAGAAGCCCTACACAAATAGCATGGATATGCATGAAAAACAGATTTGGAAATCTGAATTTCGTAATTTTCGATAGATACAGCTTCTGTCAAGAGCTGTTGAGAATCATATATTAAATCTTGATAAATGAGTTATCTGTCGAGCTTTAATGAACAACACTTCTTCACTTGATTCTTGGAAAAATTTGCATGGCTTCAATACTAGACTTGAACTCTTGTTCCTTGAAGTATTAAACACATCCTATATCTACACAATTACAAGTAAAGTGTGTTTTGTCAAAGGATTAGCCAATTCTATATGACATATGTTCTAACAAGTTTTACATATGTCCTAATAATCTCCCCTTTTGGCAATCCGTGACAAAACCACAACAAACAAATAAAGTATGAGAGAAGTTATAAATCACTCAACTCATAATTACTTCTTGAATACAATAAAATCTAATCCTAACACAAACTCTTGAAAAACTTTGCAAAAAGAGAGTTCATGGCATGATAGACTTTGACAACCTGTCTTTCTAAAACACTTTAAACAAAAATCATCAAGGCATTTTAGTGTGAAACAGAAATAAAAGATTGCATACATAAAAAGAAACATGTGTATAAAGAGAGAAAAGAAACAATACATGGAGAGATAGGTGAAATGATAAAAACATCATATATATATATATATATATATAAGATATCAGTACAATGTTTGCTATCACTAAATGGTCACAAGACCGATGTATAAAAGGATAATGTATCTAACAAGAAAGAAAAGAAAAGAAAGCATAAATCCCCACTACACCCCTCATAAAGTAAAACACCACCTATCAAAAAGTCCTATACTAACTCTCCCCTAGGTACATGACTACTCTCATCCCAAAACTACTCTTGCTTTTTGTCACGGATGACAAAGGGCAAGTCACTGAGAAACAGTCACCTCCTCATCACCGGAAGATCTAGCATCCTTATCCTCATCATCATCGTCCTCGTCCTTTGAAGCCTGTGGAGATGGAGAGGGAGACATGGTGAAGCCACCCATACGAGCCTGTCATCATGCAATAAGACTAACACGGGTGTTCACCTAATACAACTCAGTAGAGAGTGTATCAAGGCGAGCATCCATGTGCTTAAGCTACGCCATGACGGCCTCTAGCGTCACACCACCCGCAAAAGAAGAAGAAGAAGGAGCGGAGGTGGATGGAATGGAATGGGCTGAAGGAGTCGCTGTCTTGATCTGTGGTCGCTTTGGTCAAAGCTAGGCCTCATTCTGTTGAATAGATGCCGCGCTGATGGCACCCATAATGATGAAATGAGTAGACTTGGGATAAGAAATAGAGGCATGGCGAATAATCCTCGTGATAGCAAGAGGAAAGATAAGCTTATTATAAGTCACAGTATCCTTATAAACATCTATAAGGGAGAGAATGAAATGAGAGGGAAAGTCTATAGTAAGGTCCTTAATGAGGGAAAGAAAAAATCGAGCACGAGGCTCGGTAATATAGTTATAGTGAGACAAGGGATGTAGAACAAATGTCATCACCAAATTCAAGAACCTTAGACCTTTTGCAAAGCCCGAGCATGGAATGTTTTGATGATCACCCCATGAAGAAGATGTCTCACAAAAGAGAGATGAGAGTTCGTCTTTGGACACAATCCGCAGACGAGGACAACCAGGGTAGTTAGGAAACTCCACCCTCGGAATGTGTAGTACCTCGAATATATGATCTAGAGTAACTGCGATATGTATACTTCGAACATGTTTAATGAACCAAGGTATAGAGGTATTGAAACCATGCATATTGGAGTAGAACTCCTGTATGATCACGGTGGGACAGCTCACAGGTATTTCACATAGAAATTCCCATCCCTGACTTTGAATGACAGTGGGTAGAGTAGTATTGGAAAAATCCAATAATATCACGCAACATTTCAAATGAATACCACGTTTGGAGAAATTCTCCAAGAAGTCCTGATGGGCCTTCTCATCACGGAACTTGACATGAAGAGGAGTAGGATCAGAAGATGATGCCCCAGAACGAAGAGAGTTTCGGGACGGAGTAGTTTTGCGCTTAGGTGCCATGTGCAGACTATGAGAGAGAGAGAGCGAAAAATAGAAAAGCACCATCAACATAGAGTACCAAAATAAGGAATTGAAAAGGTACGTATGCATGAAATATGCATGAGCATGTGACGTGCAAACAAAAATTGCATCATGGGTGCAACCGAATTCAATCCTAACAGCACACAAGTTTCAACATGTAAACACACATTTACAATGCATGAAACATTGTAAAAATACAAATGTAATGCAATGCATGAGAATATAACATCATATAAGCAAAACCCAACATAAAAATTTCACAAAATACTCATCAATTTTCAAAAACCCCAAAAATTTCACAAAAACCCAAAACCTAGGTCTAAATGCATGAAGAATGAAGGAAAGATAGATCATACCAAAGAAGAAATGACCACACTAGGCCAAAATCCAAGTGGGTTTGAGCTTTAGAGAGAGTAGAGAGTGTTTGGGAGGTGAAGAGATAAGTTTCTGTCAAAAGAGATAGAAAAATGAGATCTAATTTCGCGCTGAAGCTATTTAAAGAAAACGCGTCTTGATGGATCGAGGTGCTATCGATAATCCGTCGACAACAAAAATACCTCGATGGATCGAGAAGCTATCAGCCAGACAAAAACTTTCTCGATGGATCGAGAATTTGTCGAGAAGCTATCAAGACTAATTCTAGAAAGCATTGATGGATCGAAGATGCGATCAGATCTATCGAGAAAATAAGTCCGAGGGTCTCGATAGATAGCTAGCTATTAAGATCTGTTGAGAAGCTATCGAGCTTGATAAAATCAAGTTTTTCAAAAAGAGGAAAAACACAGAAATTAATGCAATCAAGCAAGCTACTCAACCAAAGATCCAAACAACATATTAAGCTCTAAAAAACATCTCTTAACAAGAAAAATGCAAAGCATTTAAGATCCAAATACACACACACACACACACACACACACAAAACTGGTCTAACCAATTTTATAAAAAACAAGTTAAGACAGTTTAATGAGCACACATTAACACATGTATCGCTTGTGATGGCCAAATCACATTGTACTTGCACATGTATCAGAAGTAGCAAAGAATTTTGCATGTTGTGTGTGAAAACATCATAAGATTGCATAAGTGTCTCATGTTATGACGATTTGAGATATGAGAAAATTAATTTAACTCACACACAATCATAACTAGTTGAAGGGGACTATCACCTTTAAGTTACGTCCTATAACTCTCACATCTCTTAGAAACACGCTTGCAATCATATTTAAAAGCATTTTGATTCTTTTTGCTTTTATTTTTCTTTGCATATGTTTCTTTTTGATCATATCATGCATGGGCATATAAGAGAGAGAAAATAAATACCCAATTATGCTAAGCTTTAAACATCATAATTTTGCTATGCTAAAACACATAAATGTTATTCATGATTGACGGGCTTTAGTGGTGAGATAGTTATTTATGCCTTTTTCTTATGATTTTTAGTCATTTCTGTCAAAAAGAGTGATATGAGTGTTAAGTATAAGAGATTACTTAATTGTACTCATCACAAACACGAGTCACAAAGCTCACTTGTTTAGTTGTGCATTGAGATGCTCATTTAAGCTACAAAAGATACAAAGTTTAGAAAATTTTGTTTCAATGGCCATCCAAGGTACACAAGTACCAATGTACACAAAACACACACTATTTTTGTTTTTGTTTTTTTCAAATTTTTTTTTATGAAAAACAAAGTAAAGCAAAACTAATATATATATATATATATATATATATATATATATATATATATATATTAAAAAAAGCATAACATAAAACTAGATTGACTCAAAACAAGAAAGCAAAACACACAAGTAATGCATAAACAAAGAGAGAAGGGGAAAGAAAAAGTGACTAAGGGTGAGTTTGGTTCGGCTTTTTGAAGTTGGGCTTTTTGAAAAAGTTTAGTTTTCAAAAAGTGCATAATGAAAAAGTGTTTTTTCAAAAAACTGAGTGTTTGGTAAAAGCTATTAAAAAGTACTTTTTGAAAAAATTAAGTGTTTTGCTAGTACTTATAAAAGTTGCAGTTTGAGAGATAAATTACCAAAAAGGACAATGTATATATAAGAGAGTTTATTTCATACTTAAATCAACTTCTTCATATACTTACTAAATAATAATAATAATAATAATATATTATTGGTATTATTTTAATAATGTTTGGGCAATTTTTCTTTTTTAGTGTCATAATTATTTGTATTACCATTAATGACTTCTTATCAATATTAATTAAATCTAAATAATTTTCATCATCATGAAGCACAAAATGAAAATGTAAAAAGATGATAAAATATACACCAATAATCCAAGTTTAAATTGTACTACATAAAAATGTAAAAAAGATGATAAAATACAAACCAATAACCCAAGTTTAAATTGTACTACATGATATTAAAAAAAATAAAGACAACTACTAATTATTATCCCCCCCAAATGGAATTAGCAATGGAATCACGAAGAACCATCATTGCAAGGTCTTTTAAAGAACCTGAGTTCTGCTTATAACTGCTACCTGCTTCACTATTATGTTCTCTTCTAGAAATTGAATCTCGATTGGCATTTATGAAGCCCCTATCATTCCTATCATTTAGTCTAACAAATTTAGGAAAAGCCATAGTGGCAGATACAATAAGTATTTGTACATGGAATGGAAAATATGGCATGTTTCTGATAATTCTCCATTTATTCTTCCACACACCAAAAGTGTGCTCAATTGTACATCGAAGAGATGAGTGAGCATGATTAAATTTTTCATGTCTAGTTCTAGGGCTTCCACCTCTCCTTCAAAATTCCTGAAGATGGTATGATACACCATTGTATGGTGCCAAATAGCCTTTCATCATTGGGTATCCAGAATCAACTACACAATATTTCCCTAGAAAGAAAAATTCAATTGTATTAACATACACACAATATGTCATTATAATGAACAATTGATTAACCATGGCACAAACCTGGTGGTGGGTGCAGAAAGTTGTTACTTTGTTTATGAATAGTATCAAGAAAAATGGAGGTGTTGTGTGCTGCACCTTCCCATCCAGGCAAAACAAATGTGAATAACATATCAAAGTCACATGCAGCCATCACATTTTGGGTTGGATATCCCTTTCTTCCAAAGTATGGAATGGACTTCTTAGTAGGTACAACCACTATCACATGTGTGCCATCAATCGCACCGATGCAATCCTAATAAAAACATTAATAGTTTGCAGTTCCATATGCATTGTATTATCTTATAGACAATAGCACTTATTTAAATATATCATAGTACACATACTTTGAAATGTGGCCAATAAATTGAATGGTTTTGTATTTTAGTTGGAACTTCATTGAAATTTGGATCCGAAGGCTTTACATATGTAGCTGCAAAGCAAGCGCTCAACAGAGTGATCATCTTCTCAAAATGTCTACTTGTGGTTTCACCCGAATGTTGAAATATTTCTTGAACCATTCGGTTACATGTTCCATGACCCAGTATTAGTAAATAGATTGCCACTGACTCTTCTAAACTTATATTCCTTGAATGTTGAAGTCCATAGTCATGTTGTAAAACTTGACACAAATTATGAAACACCTCTTTTTTCAGTCTAAACATATTGTAACACAATTTCTCATTACCTTCCATACAACGTCTCACCCAAGCCCACCCTGTTTGTTCAGAATCATAACAAGGAGTATTATTAATGTACTTATTGAAATATGTCGCAACTGCTTCACAGGTAACTGCCACAAGCTGGTAAAACTCCTCATCAGACATGATCTAATATTCCAAGCTGTAACTAGTTCACAGGTAACTGCCACAAGCTGGTAAAACTCCTCATCAGAAATAGAATTCATAATATTCCAATTTAGTGAACTAGTTACAAACATGATCTAATAAATCCACAATAAATAAATAAATAAAATTGCTGCCTAGTCTGAGCATTAAAATAGAAAGGGCTAGAGAGGAATCTCATCATGTCACAACTCACAAGAGCACCGTTTGTACACTCACTAGTTAGTAAACACAGACAGAAAATTGCTGCCATAAAAGGTGGGAAGAACATACTAAAACCTTTGTTTGAAACCCAATCTTATCTCCTCCATAATTCTAGGCTAAAGTTATGCCAAACCATAACAATCCATTTCATTTAAATTGGGTTTCTTTTCCAAACCTACAAGAGTAACTCTTCTGCTTCTGTGGACCTTAATTTTTATTTTTTTTTTTTTTTTAAGTAAAGGATAATTTATTAGAGATGAATAGGAGTGCTTCAAGTATATGTATACAAGAGGTCCTCTTAAAAGTCTTACACTGAAATTTTAACAAGTCATGAGAATCCAGAAAAGAGGAAGATGAGACTGCCCAAAACATAACAATTCCATATAGTGATCTTAAAAATAATCTTAATCCAACAAATCAACTACAGTATCCAAGGTTATTAACTTTGAGAAAAAATCATACAAATACCAAAATAACAATTTACAACTCAACTAGATTCAACATTAAATTCCAATTCTAAATGAAGCAAAACACTTCCACTCTTCATTACTAAAGACAAAAAAAATCACATAAACAATAAAATTTGCAAAAAAATCTACCATTCAGTACCAAAAAAAAAAAAAAACATTGTATAGCTTACAATTCTTAAACAAAGCAATAAATTTTTACACCAAAGCATTCAAAACCCAGAAAATCACATAACTAATAATCAACAAAAACCACAAAAACCAACCCAAAAAACTCAAGCTACCACTCAGTACTAGAAAACATAAAAATAAATATAACCCCATAACATAACTAAAACTTGAAAATTCATATCAAATAAAAGACTTTCAACCACAACCTTAAAAACCCAGATAATTAAATAACTAATAATCAACATTAAAACACAAAAACTTGTGTGCGGTGCTGATGGGGTGTGTGTGGGTTGTTGATGTGGGGTGCGTCTGTTGCTAATGGGGCATGTGGTGCAGCTGCACACGCATGCCCCATCAGCAGCAGACGCACCCCACATTAGCAGAGCACGCACACCCTACAGGTCACATACTCAATGAACCACGACAATGTAAATACCCAAATACACAATGTAAATACCCAATACCCAACGAACCACATCAGCAACCAAACGAGCCCAATATTCCAGAATGTCACATACTCAACGAACCACGACAACCAGCATGAAAAATATTTATATTTCTTCTGAAAATTCTTCTTTCTTTCTCATTCTTTATATTTCTAATATACCCAAATCATGCTAAAATACCCAAATCAGATATCGCATAACTTAAGACAGAGCATCCACAAAATAAAAAAAAAAATTACGAAGCATGTACCCATAAATTTTTTTTAGTACCCGGCAAGAAAACAAATAGATCTTTAGCAAGAACAAAGCATGCAAGATTTGAATTTTTTTTTTGATAGGTAAAAAAAAAATATTCAGATCAGTGTTGGTACCTGGTGGTTTTTGGTAGCAGATCAGTGTTGCTTGGTGTTTTGTTGATCAAAACTCTACCTTCAAAAAGTATTTCTCATATTAGATTAGACAAGTAAAATTAAAAAAAAAAAATTACAGAGGAAGGCCCGTTGAAGAAGACAAAGAAAGAAGAAGAAGAGGAAGAAGATTTTCAACGGGTGACAAAAGAAAAGAGAGACTTACGCGTAAGGAGAGGCTTGTAGCAGCACGGAGAGGGTGGAGCTGAGAGAAGAGATGAGAGGCCTGAGGGAGCTGGCTTGCGCAGAGCAGAGAGATGAGATGAGAGGAATGAGAGGCACTATGCGTGAGACTTTGAAGACACCTTGCCCTTTATTGAAGGGAAATTTGGTAATTTCCAACTCACCCCCAACGGATATATTAAACGCCCATGAACTTTTAACAAAATGGATCATCAGAGCTCCAAATATCAAACGCGCGTTCTCTTCACAAATATAAAACGCAACTTTTTCCAAAAAGTTTCCTTTTATACTAACTAAACACTATCTTTGGGCTGACTTTTTTGAAAATGCAACTTTTGGGCTTCAAACGCTGAAAAAAATGGGTACTAAATCACTTTGAGTCTTTTTACTTCCACAACTTGGAAGAACCTTTTGTTTGAGTGAACCTATGATCCGGTTGTGTGAGGGAAGAATTGAAACTGTTTAAGTTCGAAAGGAACATGAGGGCCTTAAGAAGATCTCCAAGAGGAGCAAAATAGGATGGAAATTGATTCTGGTTTCCTGATGAGATGTAGCTCTACAGATGAGATGTAGCTCTACAGATGAGATGTAGCTCTACATTTGATTTTGGTTTCCTGATGAGATGGAGCAAAAATTCAGTGACTAACCACTTGTAGCAATAAGGTCGAGTATGTCCTGTAGCTCTACAGTGATGCTGCTTCTTCTGTTTAGACTTCTGATTATTTGCCTTCTTAGTCCTAGGATTTCTAGTCTCTTTCTTATTAAGCTTAGGGGGTGCTCCTAAGATAGATTTTCCATTGTCTATGTTTTCACTAGCTAAGACAGTTTTAACATCATTGTTCTTAGAATTAACATTATTAGCAGGTTCGACAAACACAGTAGTACTAGAAGAAGCAATATTAGGAGAAGATAAATCATACCCTAAACCGGTTCTATTAGAAGCAGATTTCTAAAAGCTAAGCATCTCATCAAGCTTTGCATTGGAAGTCCTCTCCAATTGAGCTCTAACTTGAAACAGCTCCGCTTCAATCTTCTTGGTCTTTTCAGTCAAAATTTTTTTTCACAAACCGCAATGCTCCAATAGTCTAATTAGCTTTGTCAAACTTTGTGGAAAACTCTTCTCGATCAAGTTCCACATCACTCAGATTCTTTGTGGCTAGCCTATATAGTTTCTCATGCTTCTCAGAAACCTTGTACAATTTTTCATAAGCTGTATGGATATCATCTTGATCGTCCATTTTCTTAAACTTAGAGTCCACCAAGTCCTTTGCATCATCTACTATTTCTGAACCCTCATCAGTAGGATCAACTGTAGTAGTGAAGGCATTCAAGATTCCCTCGTCATCATTGTCATCTAAATCATCCTCAGGCTTGGTATCACTCAAGGTAGCAGCAAGGGCCTTGCTTTTCCCAATAGTCTTGAGATAAGTTGGACATTCTTGTTTCATGTGTCCAAAACCTTGACATCCGAAGCATTTTGATTTGGAGGGAACAATGTACTGACTGCCATCCCTAGTATCCTTCTTCTGTTTATCTTGGCTCTTGAACTGTGAAGAACTGGATTGCTTACAGTCTTTGTCGAATCTTTTCGCATTTGTATTTTTCATGAACTTTTTTAATTGCCTTGTGATATAGGATTTCATCTTAGAATCTTCATCATTAGAAGACTCATCAGTATCACTGCTTTTGGCCTTCAAAGCCATGCTCTTGCTCTTGCTTGATTTCCCTATCCTAGTTAAACCTAATTCATAGGTTTGCAAATTGCCAACCAACTTTGTTTAAGGAATTTCGTCAATATCATTCGATTCCTCAATAGCGGTGATCTTGGTATGAAATCTCTCAGGAAGAGATCTGAGCACCTTCTTTACAACCTTGGGTTCGGGAATGGTTTCTCCAAGATTAAAGGCAGAGTTCACTATGTCCTTTAGCTTGGCATAGAACTCATGAAACGACTCATCCTCGTCCATCTTAATCTCATCAAAGCTTGTAGTAAGCCTTTGAAACTTTGAATCCTTGGCCGCCTTAGTTCCTTCATAGGTAGTCTGGAGGATGGTCCATGCTTCCTTAGCAGTTTTGATGGAAGATATCTTCTTGAACTCCTCATTTATGACCGAATTGAATATAGAATTCAATGCTCTACTGTTGAAGTTTGCCACTTTGATCTTAGCATCATCCCAATCAACCAGCGCTTCATTTGGCTTGGTCTAGCCTATTTCCACAGCCTGCTACACTTTCTCATCTAAGGACTACAAGAAAACTTTCATGCGTATTTTCTAGTATGCATAGTTAGTGCCATCAAATAAAGGAGGGATAAGTAAAGATTTTCCTCTATATATCCATAACAAACAGAGGTCAATGGATCACATAGCAAAGATTAACCCTAATTAGAATGTGTCCGCTCTGATACCACTTGATAGGCCAAGAATGTATTGACCCCTTTAATAACTTAATCAATTAATTTAGCCAAGTGAAATTAATTAGATTCAATTACATGCAATAAGCGTAGTAGCACAAACTAATCACCAAATAACTAAATGTAGGGAAAAATAAATTTGACATGAGCGAATGGGGAAAACCATTGAGGCAAAACTCCACCGGGTGAATTTAAGGTCACCACTCTCGAAAATCTACTATTATCAAAACAAACGGTTACAAGTAAAGGAATCCTAGTACCTTATACCAACCTACAGTTGAACCCTTACCCCAATACATAATTGGACTTGTAATGTAGTGGCAATCTCCCATTTCAATGCACGGCTCCAAGTATGTAACTAACCAATCAATGCACGGATTCCAGTATGTGACTAACACAACAACTTGAGAAAGATGTTGGCCGAAAAGTTCTTCAGTTCATCTACATGATCACGTTCACGAAGATCCTTAGTTACAAAACCCTTAGTGCAAAGACGCAACAGCTTCTTCAAGAGAAAGATGAACTAGGGCAAATTGTCTCTGGTCATAATTTGAGTGAATAATCACTTTACATCATGTTGCATCACCTTAGATAGTCCTTAAAATAATCCTTATATATGTCTAGGGTTGTGAGAAAAGAAACCCTACACAAATAGCTTGGATATGTGTGGAAAACAGATTTGGAAATTTGAATTTCGTAATTCTTGATAGATACAATTTATGTCAAGAGCTGTCGAGAATCACATATTAAATCTCGATAGATACATCTGTCGAGCTATCTATCTAGCTTTAATGAACAACACTTCTTCACTAAATTCTTGGACAAATTTGCATGGCTTCACTACTAGACTTGAACTTTTGTTCTTTGAAGTATAAACACATCCTAGATCTATCCAATTACAAGTAAAGTGCGTTTTGTCAAAGGATTAGTCAATTCTATATGACATATGTTCTAACAAGTTCTACATCAGTCCTAACAGAGGTGATTGCATTTGTATTGGAATAAGGACTTCTGAAAATTGTTGGGGCATAACTCCAAGCATCAGTCACAAGTGCTATAATGTAAAAATAAATCAGGTGAACTCATGGCATCAACGATTGGGACATGCAGGTCACAAGTAAATTGAAAAAATCTCTAAGTGTGAAGCTGTTCTAGGTTTACCAAAATTTGAGAAGATTGAGAAAAGTATGTGTGGACCATGTCAGATTGGTAAACAAGTGAAATTCAAACATCTGTTCATAAGGGAAGTTCAGACATCCAGACTGTTAGAGTTGTTGCACATCGATCTAATGGGTATTGCCAATGTTCAAAGTCTAGGAAGGATGAAGTACATTCTAGTTGTTGTAGATGACTTCACTCAATATACTTGAGTGATTCTTTTGAGAGACAAATCCGAAGCTATAGAGAAGATGATCCATTTATGCAAGAAGCTACAATTTGAGAAGAATGCTGTGATTGCTCGCATTAGAAGTGATCATGGAAGAAAATTTTAAAACTCCAAGCTTGCATCCTTTTGTAATGATCAAGGAACTAAGCAAGCTTGGAGTACTTCAGAATATTTGGTAGTGATTGCTACATTCTTCAAGATCGTGAGAATCTTGAAAAATTTGATACAAAGAGTGATAAGGGAATCTTTCTTGGATACTCCACATCAAGAAGAGCATACAAGGTGTACAATCTCAGAACCAAAACAGTAATGGAATTTGCAAATGTGGTTATCAATGATGAACAATGTACTGAAGTCATTCCGAAGTGATTCAAAGTATCCAAGATAAACCCACAAAAGTTGAAGATGTTCTACCTAAGGAGTATGTTGGTAGACATAATGACCAAGAGTTACAAGTTCTGAATGATGCTGTGTCTGAACCAACCACACTAGTTCATGAAAGGATACAAGAACAAGTTGAGACCAGTACCACTCCAGAACCACAAAGCACATCAATGTCACTAGTGAAAGGCCCATCTGCATGGGTCAAGCTCAATCACCCTATTACCAACATCTTTGGATGCCTAAATGACAAGATGTGTCTGAGGTCAAAGGCTTTGAATGTTATTACACATTGATGTTATCTGTCTCAAGTGGAGCCCAAGAAGGTAGATGAAGCTCTAGAAGATGCTGATTGGATAAATTCCATGCATTAAGAACTCCATTAATTCATTCAGAATGATGTGTCGGAATTAATTCCTAGACCAAAAGATGTCAATGTGATAGGTACTAAATGGATCTTCAAGAACAAGTTTGATGAACATGGAATAGTGATAAGAAACAAATCTAGACTTGTTGCTCAAGGGTACACTCAAGTAGAAGGACTGGATTTTGATGAGACATTTGCACCTGTTGCCAGACTTGAGTCTATCAGAATACTTTTAGCCATTGCATGTCACTTGAACTTTAAGCTCTATCAGATGGATGTGAAAAGTGCCTTTTTGAATGGAATGTTGCAAGAAGAAGTATATGTAGAGCAGCCTAAGGGTTTTGTGGATCCACATAGAGCAAATGATGTCTACAAACTGAAGAGAGAATTGTATGGTCTTAAACAAGCTCTAAGAGCTTGGTATGACAGGCTAACTTCTTATCTTATAGAGAATGGCTTTAAAAGAGGAAATGCTAATAGTACTTTTTTCATTCGACGGGATAAGAAAGATTTTGTTGTGGCACAAGTCTATGCGAATGATATAGTTTTTGGCTCTACTAATGATACTCTTGCTAAATATTTTGCAGATGAAATGAAGAAAATCTTTGAGATGAGCATGGTAAGTGAACTTACCTACTTCTTAGGATTGCAAGTGAAGCAAACTGATAAAGGGATTTACATCAACCAAGCCAAGTATGCAAGAAATCTTGTCAAGAGATTTGGACTTGAGAGTGCTGCCTATGCTAGAACACCAATGGCCACCAACACAAAACTGGGAATTGATCCACCAGGTTAGCTTGTTGACATTACCTTAAATAAAAGTATGATTGGTTGTTTATTATATTTAATTGCCAGTCGTTCTTATATATCTTTTAATGTTGATGTATGTGCTAGATTTCAAGCTAATCCCAAAATGGCACATTTAACTGCTGTTAAAAAAATTATTAAATATGTGAGTGGGACTTGTGATTTTGGTTTGTTTTGTAGCAAAGAATCAAATGTTTCTCTTGTTAGATACTCTGATGTTGATTGTACTATCAATGCTAATGATAGAAAAAACACTACTAGTGGATGTTTTTATGTTGGAACTAACTTGGTTGCTTGGATGAATAAAAAGCAAAATTTTGTCTCTCTGTCAACTGTAGAAGCAATATATATTGTTGCTGGAAGTTGTTGTTCACAGCTTCTTTGGATGAAAAAACTATTGGGTGATTATGGTTTGACATAGGATACTACGGCTGTGTATTGTGATAACTTTGGTGCGATTGATATCTCTAAGAATCCGGTTCAACATTCTAGGGCCAAGCAAGCATATAGAGCTTAGATATCACTTTATTAGGGGTCTTGTTGAAAGAAAAATTGTTGCTCTTGAGTATATCCTTATTGATCATCAAAATGCTAACATTTCTACCAAACCTCTTGACAGAATCAAGTTTGAGTCTCTTCGTCAAGTGATTGGCGTTATCACATGTCCATAGTCTCTCTTTGGATACCTATGGTCCTTGTGCTTAATCTTTCAATCTTTTTGTGACCAAAATGTTTCTCATTAGGATTTTCTTTGGCATTACATTCATGCATTTCATTCTAGGTTTATTTATGATGTTTTTAAGTTTTTTTTTAAAAAAAAAAGAAAAAGAAAAAGAAAACAATATATATATATATATATATTTTTTTTTTTTGTATTACACATCTTCAAGTGTGTAATTGAGGTTGGCCTATGAAATTTGCATTTATGATTATGTACCTTATTTAGCTTAGATAAGCTATTTTTCTACACTTCGCTAGTTTGTGCTATGTAGTGCTTAAATTGTGTGAGTTGTTTATGGTTTTTAAACACATACTCTTGATTTTAAAGTCACATTGTTTTGAATTTAAAGAATAAAAAATCGTAGGAGAAAGGCATAAATAACCATCTCACCACTGTTACTCGCCAATCATGAACACTTGTGTGCAAATTATAAAAGCTGTGCTCGGTAAGGTGTAGCACTTGTACAACAAGATTAAACGAGGTTCTGATTGTGAAAAGAATGTGAAAATCAAAAGAAAAATCAATTATTAAAAGAAAAAGGAAAGCAAAAAAAAGAAGAAGCTTTTACATGATTGTAACCATGTTTTCTAGGAGACATGAGAGTTATATAATGGAACTCTTTAGATGATAATCACTTTTAAACTTATGTGATTGATAATGTAGAAATTGTGTTTAATTTTATCTACATATCATCTTTTATGTATCTCATACAGTTACTAGTTGCACACACCACACGCAAATTTTTGTTAAACACTATATATGTGATTGTGTATTAATTATTGTGGCTGTCCAAAATTGTGCTTCTTGAAATGTTTAATACTTTTTGGGGTTTGGGTAAATTTTTTTTGAATCTTGATAAAAATTTATTTGATTGAAGAGAAAGTGTTTTTGGAAACATTTGAAATCATTGATATGCATTCCATATCATAAAAACTGGTTTAAAAGCGTTTCTGCAGAAATTTTCCAGGTTTTCAAAATTTTCTGATTTTTCAAGTTTCAATCGATCGAACCTATTTTTGAACAATTGAAAAATCCAGTTTTTAAGGCTAAAACTCTTGGCCTGACTCAATTCCTTCTTCGATTCCTTTCGATCAGTCGAACATGTTTTTAAAACATTTTCAATTCCTGGCTCGATTCCTCCCGACTAATCGAAAATCTTTTTTTTTTTTTTAAAGAAAATAAAAGGAATCTGAACATTGTTCTTCACTATTTTGTCTTCCTCTTCGATCCGTCTCGATTCCTCATAGTCAAAATTTTTTTGTCTTTTTTTGAGTCAAAGCTTCAAGGGTTTTCTTCTTCCATACTTGGTAAGACTCTTTTACCCTCGTTTTTGTTTAAATTACATGCATTCATGCATTTCCATCAATTTTTCTATAAATTTTGAACTAAAAGAATTTTAGGATTTTTTTTTTTTTTTGTATCATTTTGAGTTTTTTGATCCAAATTGTTGGATGAGTTTTTGTCCATGCATCATTTAAACATGATTCACATGCTTTAATTTCAAAATTTTCAAGATTTCTACTAAATTTCGAAATTAGGGTTTATGTGTCTTGAGAATTTGGGGATTTTGTTCAATTTGGTGAAATTGAGTAAAATTGGCTTGTGATATTTTTTAATTGAGTGATTATAACATGTTTTATACCTGTTGTGTTGTTCAATTGATCAATATAAATATTTTTTTGGAAAATTAGGGTTTCAAAATTGGGGATTTTGCTAAATTTCTAATTTTCTTGGTCAATTTTCAAAATTGAGATAAAAATGGAACTGTCTTTGTGCAATAGATCATGCATCACATAGTTTTTAAAATTTCATGTTATTTGTGCTTTAACTCTATCTGATGCAATTTGCCCTTGGTATTTGTTTCTGTTTTGGTTTTTCCTTTTTCTTTAACTCTTAGACATGGCTCCTAAGGTTGGTAAGAAGTATAAAACCAAACCAATAGGAACTCAGCATCCTCATCTAAGTCTGCCCTAGTTGATAGGGTTCGGTTTCTTATAACCAAAATTGAGCAAATCTTTGAGACCTTGACTAAGTATAGGTCTATTCGAGGGGAAAGACAGTTAGTTCTAGAAGAGTTAGATCCTTCCATCCATAGGAATCTAGTGTCTAGGAACTAGGCTTCTTTGTGTGATGTTTCTCCTTCCCCTCATGTTGCCTTGATCAAAGAATTCTACTCGAATCTCTTTGTACATTTTGAGGATACAGGTGGTCATTATTTGACTACTTAGATTAGGGGTAAAGAGTTTAAGATAACTAAACGTATAGTTTCTAAAGCTCTAGGTGTACCTCTAGTTCATAGACCTACTTTCTCATACACTAAGTCTCATCCTACAGATGATGTGATGTCTTTACTTTGTGGAAGATCAATCACTTGGGGATCTGAACCAAGAATAAACTCAAGTGAGTCGATTGAGGTTAACTATCTTTTCTTTAGGATAGCTTGTCATAACATCTTTCCTTCCTTTCACATTCACACCATCCCTTTGGACAGATGTGCTTTTATGTATGCCTTTATCACAGATGGGTCCATGTGTTTTCTTTCCCTTTTTATTGAGACCGTTGTTGAGGTGTATAGGAGTAAATCCAAGGCACATAATTTGTTCTTTCTTATTTTTATCTATAGGGTTTTACTCTGGCAAGGGTTAGATAGTTTTCCTTCTCTTGAGTTAGTACATATTACTTCCTCTATAGGAGCCACCTTTCAAGCTCAGATGAAGTGTGCTAAACCAAGCACTAAGACTTCAAAGAGACCAAGATGGGAAGCTTCTACTACTGCTTCTACCTTTGGTGATCAACTTGCTACCGAGGAGATTGTTGTGGATCCTGCTGCTAATGATACTACTGATCCTATAGTTACTCCTCCTCTCTCACTCCGTGTCATAATGGAGACTTTTATGACCATTTAGGCAGCATAGACAGCTTATTGATGAGCTACTTACTGAGGTTGTTGCCCCGAGAGCAGATTTTGCTAAGTATTGGAGTGCTTTTCCACCTCATTTACCCTCTGATCCTTGATGGTTGCCTTTGGAAATATGTAACAAAAGGGAGAGCAGGTTTAGGATTTTGCTCTTATACTCAAGGGGAGAGTAGAGAGAGTTTTTGTATTTAGGGGGAGAGTAGAGAGAGTTTTTGTATTTAGGGGGAGTAGGAGTAGTTTAGTTGTTGATGAGAGTTTTTGTTGTATATTCTCATTTTCATTTTTGATTTATATTCTCTTTTATTGTTCTTGTTTCACAAACATTGTTGGTTTTTATTGACTATGATAGTTTATTTGATGTTTATTCATTTGATATTCTTTCTATCTCTTATGTTTTGTGAATTCAAGTTTAGTTTTAAAATATTGGATTTATGACCATTTAGGCAGCTCATAGACAGCTTATTGATGAGCTACTTACTGAGGTTGTTACCCCGAGAGCAGATTTTGCTGAGTATTGGAGTGCATTTCCACCTCCTTCACCCTCTGATCCTTGATGGTGGCCTTTGGCAATATGTAACAAAAGGGAGAGTAGGTTTAGGATTTTGCTCTTATACTTAAGGGGAGAGTAGAGAGAGTTTTTGTATTCAGGGGGAGAGTAGAGAGAGTTTTTGTATTTAGGGGGAGTAGGAGTAGTTTAGTTGTTGATGAGAGTTTTTGTTGTATATTCTCATTTTCATTTTTGATGTATATTCTCTTTTATTGTTCTTGTTTCACAAGCATTGTTGGTTTTTATTGACTATGATAGTTTATTTGATGTTTATTCATTTGATATTCTATCTATCTCTTATGTTTTGTGAATTCAAGTTTAGTTTTTAAATATTGGATTTATACTGTAATTTTCACACATGCGTTTATGGTTTGTTTTTAGTATTTTAGGAATTTATAGATTAATTCTTTTTCATCTGCTATCTATTCTAGCAACTAATAGTTAGTGGATTGTGGTGGAATTGTATTTGGGCAACAATATGTAAGTTGGGCTAATTCTTGAGTTGAGCAATTCATTTATATGTGTGTTTTGTCACGGATTGTCAAAGGGGAAGATTGTTAGGTTCTAAAAATTTAGGATTAAATGTTTAGAATTTCGACTTGTATGTGTTGGCAAATTGAGAACAAAAACATGTCTAGGATAGGTGTTAGACATTGCTCAAAGAGGTTCAAGTTAAGACCAAAGAATGTACAAGCTGTAGGCAAAATGATTAATTTTCTTTGAAGCTTGACCGATCGAATGGTGAAGCATGATTGATCAAAAGTCGTAGAAAAAGAATTTCTGCAGATTTTTTAAACAGGCCTAAGCCTATGAAAACGTTTAGGGTTTTAGTCTAACACTCCTATGTATAAAAGGAAAAACCTAGCTACGTTTTGAAAACTCGTGGAAGACTTGTGAGTTACTCTTGTGAGATTTGAGAGGTTCTGTATCTTCTAATTTTATAAGCATCTACCGGAACAAGATCTACAATCAAGTGCTAGTAGAATCTAGTTGCTGCAAAGATCAACAAGCCGTGATCTGGAACCTTTGAGTGGGATTTCAAAGTCACAAATGTGGGTGCTTGTGTGGTGCAAATCCAAGAAAGAAGGAGTCTGTGGATTCGGAGCTTGCACATGGTTGTTGCAGTAAGTTACCACTGGAGGTAGCAATAGATTTAGGGTTAAATCTGATTGCAAAAACATCAATTCTTTATAGTGTATTTGTTTTACCTTGAGGATAACTCAAATCCTCCCCAAGTTATTTACCTTGAAACTATTGGTTTCATTGGTTTTTCTGAGTCATCATATTGTTGTGTTCTTTATTTTCCGTTGTTGTGCATCATATGATCTGTCATTGTTTAACCTAGATCTCATAATTAACCTAAGTAATCACTTGGTTAATATATTAGGTTAAACAATCTGTTTTAAGGGTTCTAAACAAACAAACATTTACAACATTTCCAATGAAATCTGGCAGAGATCTACTATATTTAACAAAATTTCCATAAGATCTGACAAGATCTCACTGAATTTGGTGAGGTTTCGGTCATTGCTCCACCTCTCTCCACGATTACTAGTTTTTCCTGGACTAACC
The DNA here is from genome assembly GCF_040712315.1 of Castanea sativa. NCBI lineage: Eukaryota > Viridiplantae > Streptophyta > Magnoliopsida > Fagales > Fagaceae > Castanea > Castanea sativa. The sequence continues at coordinate 24,812,032 of NC_134024.1, read as the reverse complement.
ACTTTCAGAGTAATTCGATTTGTTCAACAACAGGTTTGGTTCTCCACCACTTGGCGGGATTGAGTTGAGTGCGGGTTGAGCACAAGTCCGACTCATATCGACCCATGGACATCCCTACTTAGGAACCAAAAAAAAAAAAAAATCTTGTAATGATTTTTTGATTCAGAAGTTGTGTGATTAAAGATTTATAAAATTCAAGGGGTAGATTCTATTTCAAATCCAAGGATTTTATGTCTCAAAATTCTTAGTGGATTTAGCCCAAATCCCATCCTTTATCCTTTTAAACTATCCAAACAAGACATTTAAATTTAAAGACCAAAATTAAAATCCATAAAACCCAAATTCTAAATCTTGTTATTCATGACCAATAGGAGATGGTGATATATTGTCAAATTCTCCATAAAAATTGAGAATTTTAATTAAATGATTACATTTTCTATTTCAATTACACTTGATGTTACTCACTATTTCAATTAAACTTAAAATATGTAGATAAATAATAGTTTATCATGTTATAAGAGCAAATGACCTAAGTTCAAACTCATTGCTAAAGTTATTCTTTTAATGTACAAAATAATACCATGATGGTAATTGATATTCTCAGCTGTGAGAGTCAAAGTTTGATAATCAGACATGGATTTTTAAGTGACAGCTTAGGGTAAATTCGGCCTATTCAATTTTCATATGGTTCAGGTGAAAATTTGCATTGTTATTTTTGAGGCCAAAATGCAAAACTCACCCTCTAAATTTCACAACTTTTCATTTCAGTCCTCTAATTTTGCATTTTGTCAATTCAGTCTTCTAAGGGTGCGTTTGTGTAAGGCTTATTGCATTTGTGTTTTCCTAAGCTGCATTTTTTGGTTGGTCCATGGCACTGTTCATGGACCAGCCAAGTGCAAATTGCGGGTGAACAATAAATTTGAGAAATAAAAAATAGGGTAAACTACATATTTAGTCCCTAGCCTTTACACCATATTTCAATTTGGTCCTTAACTTTTCAATTGTGTCAATTTGGTCCTTAACCTTTTAATGTCGTGTCAATTTAGTCTTTGCCATTATATATTAGATGAAAATTGTTTATATAGCAAATAGCCAAAATAAAAACTTAGTTTATTATCACATCAACAGAAGCTAATTTTTTATTTTGGCCATTAGACATGTCATTAATTTTCATCAAAAAGATAACTGTAAGGATTAAATTGACACGGTAAAGAAAGGTTAGGGACCAAATTGATACAATTAAAAGGTTAGTGATCAAATTGAAATATGGTGTATATAATAGGGACTAAATACGTAGTTTACCCTAAAAAATATTTTGCTACAATGTTTTCAGTAATAAGTTTTCAGCAAAATAAGCGGTATTCAAACGCACACTAAGTTTCAAATCTCCTCAATTCAGTATTCTGTTAACTCACCATCCATATATACCGTTAGTTTTGACCATAATTTAATATTTATTAAATCATTTATTTCTTAATTTAAAACAACATATTCTTATTAAAAAAACCAAGAAATTAAAATAACGGGTTATTTTAATTTCTGGGTTACCCCAATTACCCCCTAACCCACATCATCTGAAGAACACAAAATCCCCAGCCTAATCCAATATGTGAGAGATTGAGAGGGAGAAAGGGAGAAATATTTATAGCTTAGCAGCCTAAGATAATGGGGTTTTAAAAATACAAATTTTAAAAGAGCAAGAAAGAAGGAAAAAAAAAAGTCAGAGAAATGAGAATAAAAAAGGACCTAGAAACCTGTAGCAGTTGTGAGGAATAACAAAGCTTGAAGACACCAACCAATCCACAGGAACACAAACTTCTTTAAACTAAACACTTTCCGATCCTAAGACTTCCCAGATACAACAACACAAAGCCTTACATTTCATCCAAATTTTTGGTATGTACATGTAATACAATTATACAACAACAACAATAGCAATACTAATAGTTAAGGTAAAATAAAGAAGACCCAGAAAAGAATAAAATTGTTCTTTGAGGAAAATATAAAACAAAAATGATAATTCAAAGAGCTATGATTTTTTTTTTCTAATCATATATTCTCCCATCTATTGCTTCTTCTTCTTCTTCTTCTTCTTCTTGGCCTGAGCTGCTGAGTAGACCTTCTAGAGTGGAGCTAAGCCACCAAGAAACCCTGGAGCAAAACCACTTAAAACACCTCCTTCTCTCGATCTCTCTTTCACCCTCTTAGTCTCTCATATTTGGGTTAGGCTAGGGATTTTTTTTTGTTCTTCAATAGAGGTTGGGTAGGGACCGTGGGGTAAATGGGTTTCTTTAATTTCAGTTTTTTTTTAATTAACATTTTTTAAAATTAAAAAAAAATAATAAAATAAAAATTAAATAGTAGCCAAAATGGCTTTGGGTAAGTTAACAACAGATATGGATGAGTTAACAGAGGACTTAGTTGAGGAGATTTGAAACTTAGAGGACTGTAATGAAAAGTTGTGAAACTTAGAGGATGAGTTTTGCATTTTGGCTTTATTTTAATTTTAAGCTAGCATTTCAGCCCTTGGAAGTTTGAGCAAGAGAAGAATTTTATTATACATTTATTATTTTCTTTGTTAAATTTATTGTTGCATAACTCCCACAAAAATTTAAATCCAAATATGGCCTTCAATGGGAGATCTCAACCTCTAAAAGTAGAGTATTAAGTACAATGAATTAGTTGATATTGAAAATCACATAGGCATCAAGAGTTTTATAGTTAACTAGTATTTTTTTTTTCTAATAAAAATATCAAAGATTCAAAATTTTCCTTTCCAGTTTCCAGTGACCAAATTATCAAAAAAAGCCAAAAAAAAAAGAAAAAAGAAAAAGAAAAGAAAAGAGAATACCACCAAGACATTTTCAGTGGCAGTGCATGTTCCTTCATCCATGTGCCAAATTTTATGTGTATAATGTCATACACAAAACAAACCAATCTACATATTCAAATATAATGTCAAAGATACGTTCAGTCGCACCCCCAATTCTATCATTTAATCTGAAATGATTATAGCTAAATAATAGATATATCAATAATTTAGTCTCAATTGATGCAAGTATACTACGGTGGACTAACTAATTATCTCCCGCCATCTAATGGTTTCAATACTTGGTTTATCATGCTATCGTACCCTGTAGTTGTACTGGTGGCCACAATTTGTGTCAACATCAATGTTGAATGATTGAGTAGGTGCACTGAGCAAGTACTCAGTCTCTTCTGTATAAACATTAGCATTTCCCCAAGGATGTTTTTTCATGATAACCAAGCCCTCTAGTTCCATTGCCACTTCCTTCATAGAAGGCCTATCCTCACCTCTCACATTTAAGCACCTTTTTGCAATATTAGCTACTTCCTTTAGTAGCTTAATATTACCCTCATTGACAATGTTATCCTCAAGAATTTGAAGTAGGCGGTCATCTTTTATTGCAGAAATAAAGTACTTTGCTAGGTTTCTGTCACTTTCAAGCATATTGAAAGAAAGTGCCATCCTACTAGTTAGAAGCTCTGCCAAAATAACACCAAAGTTGTAGACATTACTTTTTTTTTTTCTGTTAGTTGACTAGTATGGAAGTATTCTGGATCCATGTATCCGAAAGTTCCTTGAACCAGTGTGTTTAATTTTGTTTTATCAAGAGGAATCAACCTAGAGGCTCCAAAGTCAGACACTTTTGCTATGAAGTTATCATCTAATAATATATTTGCAGTTTTAACATCTCTGTGTATGATTGGCACAAAAGTTGCAGAATGCAAGTATGCAAGTGCTCCTGCAGTTTCTGCTACAATCTTCAAACGTTTTTCCCATGAAAGTAATAATGACCAACTATTATCATGAATGTGCTTAGAAAGAGTCCCGTTTGTGATGAATATATAAACTAGTAAGGGTACTTCTATTTCCAAACAACAATCTAATATTTTAACCACATTCCGATGGATAATTTGAGTAAGCACAATTATCTCATTTACGAATTGTTGAACCTGGCTCTGACTACCAATTTTAGACTTCTTAATAGCAATCACTTTGTTATTTGGTAATATTCCTCTGTAAACTATTCCATAGCCTCCTTGGCCAAGAACTCTTTTCTCATCACAGTTGTTGGTGGCCTTTTCAGGCTCTTCTGCACTATAAATTCTGGCTGTCTCCATAGACCCGCTATGACTAGATAGTTTCTGTTGTAGTAGTAAGCCACCATTTTGTTGGAAGAATTTTTCTTTGAGCTTGACGAGCTTTCTTTTTTTCAGTCCCCAATATAATTAACCTCCCACAAGTAACACTAAAAGGCCAACACTGATACCTGCACACATTCAGACGTGCATTTTAACGTTGTAGAAGTTTTTAACATTTTTAAATATCTCAATACCTTTAAGAACTAAATATTTAACATATGTATCATATAAAAATGACTCAGTTAATATTTGAATTACAATGTAGTTAATGACTACCGCATCAGAATATATTTTTCCATCGACTCTCGATTGTGGTTCACCAGTTCATGCCAACTTACATGAATCTTAAAATTATAACAATTAAGAAATAGAGAATAGAAGCAATGTTTAAGTTGGTTCGGCCTATTTAACAACATTCCTCTACAACGGATCAACTATCTTTTCTATATTGAACTATTTATACAAAAAACCTAATAAAGAGTATCCATGTGAAAACGTTAGGCCTAAAGTTGGTACCTTATCCTAAAATCACCATGGTAGTCCGTGAAATTCTACGAAACCACAATTTAATATATTTACAGTATATCTTATTGTATTTTAGTATTTTCCCCTCAAACTCCAGATGATATCTTAAAGAAAACTTAAGTTTAGAATTTAGACTTGTATAGAATATCTGACTAGATTGGACCAAGTAAGATGTGTAGATGACCAATATCAATGTGGAATGGAATACACGAAACAAATGTCAACAGCATTAGACAACATGATCAACAACGGATAGATATCAAGAAATGGCTGCTATGGTTTAAATGATGATGGTTACACCAGTGTCTGTTTAGTAACTATATTGATTATAATGGATTTTTGGTTATGTTGGAGTGTTCTTAAGAAGTTGCAATGGTTTTTGAGTAGACATTGATTGATATGTAACAATTCTTGGCTGGTTATATTTTTCTTAAAATACAATATTTTATTTATTAAATATTCATTTGTATTTTATTATTAATTTATATTTAATTACTTTAGCATTGTTGATTTAAAGAAAAGAACCACAATTTCTTCTTATTGTGTATATATAGTTAGCTAGTTAGTTGGTTATTTATAAAGTTTCTATTTACTTCAAACATGGTTCAAGTATTGCATAAATTTTGTGAAATGAACCAAAGATTTAAATGAACGAAATGTTTATTTGAATTGTAATTTTATGATATGTTGATATATGATTTTTGGATATTGGATAAATTTTGGAAGTTAATAATACAATTTGACCATACTTTGGATCCCATCCATGGGGTATACATTGGTAAATTTTTTGAAGGGCTTACCACCGACTTACGTGTGGTTATGCGTCTTGTCATGTAGATATAGTGTAACCATAGTTATAAAGATTATTAAGTACATAAAATCTTATTAGATTTCACATCATTTCAAGTCCAATTAAATTTTTTATGTTTTGGAATTCATTGCAAATTATATGTTAATTTTCAAACTAAAGAGATACAATATCTAAGCCTATGAGTTTATCCTAAATTTTTTTTTATTTATTTACTTGTATATATGCTTAATGTAACTAGATGGGATTGTGGCTACTTGTTGAGCTGTGAAACTCACCACTTTCTTTCTCTATTTTCAAAATTTAAATAGTAATAGGTTTGCGTTATCGGAGAGGTGGTGCCCATGAGAAGAGTAGTAGGATTTGATACTAATGTTAGTGACTATTGGAAGATTTGAATTTTTCACTTTTCTGCCGGTTGTAATAGTCTAGGAAATTTCATTTAACTATTGAAATATTAGCCAATTGGAATTGTTAATATTTTTTTATGAGAGAATAGTCAACAGAAGTTTTGCTTGTTTTTTAATTTCTTAAAATAAAAAAAGGTTTGGCTATAGATTAAACCACAACCAACAATATGAAGATGACATATGTTCCTGTCATGTGCAATATATGTACATTACTTATTGAAAGGGCCACTTGTGCTAATCACTTTAATTGTAACATAAAAAAATAAAAAATAAAAACCTTATTAGTTTTAATAGATTTTTTTTTTACTTGTGTCATAATCAAAGCAATTCTGTAATTTATCAAAAACCCCTTTTAGAGACGGTGTGAATTACAACTTAACTCCAAAAGTCTTTTACGAAAAATTGTTAAAAGAAACAAATGTAATATGGGGAGTATATCTTATTCAACTTTGAACTAGTTTTGCTCAAAAAAAAAAAAAATTGAACTAGTTTTTCACTTTTATGCACTAAAAGTTTTCCTAAATTGAAAAAAAAAAAAAAACGGTTATATTTCTTTTCTAGTTTGTCAGGTTCTACAAGGATTAAGGTGATGGTCACTCCACAAATATAAGTATTTGTGGGATATGGAGGGCAAGAGCCGGGGTTCAAGTCTCTAGGAGGGAACTTCATAAACATATATATTTAGATTATGTCATAATAGAATTTCTATCTTGTATTAAAAAAAAAAAAAAAGGTGTCGAAGTTCAAATACCCTCTAAAATTATTTGGGCATTAAAATACTTTTTATATGAACTAAAAGACAGTTTAGTACATTTTCTATAAAAAGAAAAGAAAGAAAAGACAATTTAGTACCAAAAAAAAAAACTCTAGAAAAATTACAGAGATTTTTGTTAAATTGAGTCTATCTCTTAAATGTTATTTTTGCATAAATAATCTATTTTATCAAATTTCCTAAATAAATTTGGAAGTTCAAATAGATTTGAAAGTATAATTTAGGTGAACACATTATAATATATGTAATGGTCATCAATGGGCCGGGTCGAGCTGGAGCGGCCCATTTTTACTTGGCCCAGGAGCACAATGGATTGGGCATAATAAACTATTAACTAGTTAACGGGCCGCGTCGGGTTGGACCGAAAGAGAAAACCCCAGTCCACGACCCTGCCCATGGGCAATGCACATTTTGTCTTTAACGGGCTAGGCTACTGGGTTAGGCCTAATAGGCTACTCATGAGATTGTGTTAGCATATTATTTTATTATTTTTATAAAGAAAGAATCAATTTTTTATAAGGGAATAATCAATCAATTTTTTTTAAAGGAAAGAATCAAAGAATTTAATACTTAATTACAATTTTTTTTTATAGTCAAATTTATTTAATTTTTTGTTTTGTTGATGGAAACTTATTTAATTTTTTTTATTAAGGCTTCAAATAGTTTTTTATTTTTATCTTTAATAAAAAAAAATCAAATGGTTAATTCAAATTTGATAGACTACTAGAAAAATATATATTTAGCAAACTAAGTTTAGCACAATTACTTTAAATATCTTAGTGGTTGGAAGAGTTCTCTTAAGAAATTCATCTACAATATCTTAAGATCAATCCTCCATACACATCCTATATATTTTTGTTATAAATTCTAAGTTATTGGATTGGGCTACTGGACTAGTCCACCGGGTGTCCATGGACATAAAAACTAGCCCATGGCCTAACCCACTGGGCTAGTGGGCTACCCATGGGCCTCAATAACAACGGGCCGGGCCGCACATTAGCTCGATGAGCTACCAAGTTTCTGAGTCGGGCCGTGGGCCGTGGGCCATGGGCTATTTGATGACCCTTAAATATATGAGCTGATATGCTATTGAAACTTCCAAATTTATTTTGGGGCTTTAGGGTTTGCTTATCTTACTTATTTAATTAGATACAATTTTATTTTAAATAAATTAATGAAAATAAGTTCATTCAGGCATAACCAACCAAAATTTTCAAGATATATAGGCCAGGCATGATGTGAGTGATGGATTGTTCAAGAAGGAATGGAATCATGTTATGGTTGGGCTTGGGTTTGTGTTTAAGTCTTGACACAACAGGGGAGTTTCCTATGGTGCATCTCTATTTATATTGGACTTAATAGCAGGTTGAGTTTGTGACCTTTGTTTACAAATTTGGGATTTCGTTGTATTTGACAGTTTCGGCTTCTTTAAAATATGGGCCCAAGATTGTTAAATGGTCACCGTCCCGGTTTGTGCAATGATGAGGTCATGATCACTTTAATTTCTCCGCTATCATTGCACAAGCCGCTATCATTGCAAAAGGTTTGAAATTTCTCCGCATTGATTGATTCCACAGTTATATAAGACTATTGACTATACGAGTTTTGTGTCCGTCGTTTGGTTGAAATTAAGGGCCAAAATGGCCAAATATAACAATTTTCAAAAATTTGTAGCAAAAAAATACAATTTTGGAACGGAATAAGGAAATATCACTTTTCTGGATACCATTTATTTTGCTAAAAATTGAAAATACTACTTCAAAATAATTTTTAAATTTGTAAATAGTACTATAGGACCCATTTTTAACAAAAATTTTGCTAAAAAAGAGGTTTGTGGAACCGTGACTGTTCACGATACCCCTTGGTTACTAAGAAAATGCGCCTCTCCCTGAAAAAAAAAAACAAAAAAAAACATAGGACGTGGACACGCATACTAAGTGACTGTTTGGATCCACGTTTCTGAGTCCACGTTTGCGAGTTTTTTTTTTTTTTTTTTTTCTCTTTAATGCTTATGAACAGTAACTAGTACTGTTCATGCACCTAATTACACTGTGCGAGAGACAAAGTTACTGTTACGCACTGTTCATGGGACCCACAAGCATTTTATTCAGGAAAAAAAATATTAAAAATGGATCCCACGATACTATTCACACATTAAAAAAAAATTTTGCCACAGCGTTTTTAGTTTTCAACAACAAGTTCTATCCAGACGAACCCTAAATTTGACATTTTCCATCCAGTAATTGTCAAAGTCAAGGATGTAAAGTGTAAACACAATTCCACCACGAACATGCGCTTCAAGACCCTTGCATTTGACTTGCCCAGGGGCGGAGGCATGTATAAGGGTGGAGGGCCGTGGCCCCCCCAAATTTTAAAATATATATACAATTATTTTTATGTTTTCAAAATTTAGTCTACAAAAATAAGAGTTGGGCCCCCAAATATTTGAATTAGTCCAATAATGCTCTTAAAAAAATAATTGGTCTAATAGTTATAGAGATATAACTTTATTTTTTGCTATTCTATTTTTTATTGTAAAATGTGTTTTTATATTTGTTAAACATTTGATAAAATTGGTATCAAACATGTTTGAATCTATCTTTTCAAACCGTTATGTGACGATTAACAAGTCATTGACTCATTAAAAAAATTGGTCACAAAAACTACACATGAAATGTGTCTTTAGTTGCCATATAATGGGTTCAAGTTAGATTTACAGAAAAATTTGCTAAAATCTGTATTTGCGGGTCTCGTGAATAGTACACGGGATCCACACAAAAAAAGCAGATGCCAGACGCAACCTGTTTTCATTAAACGCACACTGTTCATTTGGATACCACATATTTTGCTGAAAATTGAAAATACTGTACCAAAATAATTTTTAAACGTGTGAATAGTACTATAGGACCAATTTTTAATAAAAATTTTGTTAAAAAAGAGGTTTGTGGGTCCGTGATTGTTCACGAGACCCCTTGATTACTCAGAAACGCGCCTCTCCCCGAAATTCAACATTTTCCATCTAGTAATTGTCAAAGTCAATGATGTAAAGTGTAAACACAATTCCACCATAGACACGCACTTCAAGACTCTTGCATTTGACTTGCCCAGGGGCGGAGGCATGTATAAGGGTGGAGGGCCATGGTCCCCCAAATTTTAAAATTTTTTTAAATATATATACAATTATTTTTATGTTTTCAAAATTTAGTCTACAAAAATAAGAGTTGACCCCTCCAAATATTTGAATTAGTCCAATAATGCTCTTAAAAAAAATAATTGGTCTAATAGTTATAGAGATATAACTTTATTTTTTGCAATTCTATTTTTTATTGTAAAATGTGTTTTTATATCAGTTAAATATTTGATAAAATTTGGTATCAAATTTGTTTGAATCTATCTTTTTCAATCCGATATGTGACGATTAACAAGTCATTGACACATTAAAAAAAATTTGTCACTAAAATTACACATGAAATGTGTCTTTAGTTGCCATATAATGGGTTGAAGATAGATTTAAAGAAAAATTTCTAAAATCTGTATTTGCGGGTCCCGTGAACAGTGCATGGGATCCACACAAAAAACGCAGACGCCAAACGCAATCTATTTTCATCGAATGCACACTGTGCGTTTGGATACTGCTTATATTGCTGAAAATTGAAAATACTGTAGTAAAATAGTTTTTAAATGTGTGAATAGTACTATAGGATCCATTATTAATAAAAATTCTGTTATAAAAGAGGTTTGTGGGTCCGTGACTGTTCATGAGACCCCTTGGTTACTCAAAAATGCGCTTCTCCATGAAAAAAAAAAAAAAAAAAAAAAAAAACAGGACATGGACGCACATACTATGTGACTGTTTGGATCCACGTTTCTGCGTCCACATTTTCACGTTTGCGAGCTTTTTTTTTTTTTCTCTCTTTAATGCTTATGAACAGTAACTAGTACTGTTCATGCACCTAATTACACTGTGCGAGAGACAAAGTTACTGTTACGCACTGTTCATGGGACCCACAAGCACTTTGTTCAGAAAAAAAATTAAAAATTGTTCTCACGATACTATTTACACATTTAAACTTTATTTTGCTACTGTATTTTCAGTTTTCTGCAATAAGTTCTATCCAAACGGACCCTTAGTACGCGCTTCCACGTCCTGTGTTTTTTTCTTTTTCTTTTTCTTTTTTTCTCTGGGAGAATCGCGTTTCTGAGTAATAAAGGGGTCAACTTTATTTTTCACAATTATATATTTTATTGTAAAATGTGTTTTTATATTTTTTATATATTTGATAAAATTTGGTATCAAACATGTTTGAATCTATCTTTTTCAACCTGTTATGTGACAATTAACAAGTCATTGACTCATTAAAAAAAATTTGTCTCTAAAACGACACATGAAATGTGTCTTTAGTTGCCATATAATGGGTTAAAGATAGATTTAAAGACAAATTTGCTAAAATCTGTATTTGTGGGTCCCGTGAACAGTGCAGAGGACCCACACAAAAAAATTTCACCCCAAACGCAATCTGTTTTCATCAAACGCACACTGTTCGTTTCGATACCGCTTATTTTGCTGAAAATTGAAAATACTGTACCAAAATAATTTTTAAATTTGTGAATAGTACTATAGAACCAATTTTTAATAAAAATTTTGTTAAAAAAGAGGTTTGTGGGTTCGTGACTGTTCACGAGACCCCTTGATTACTCAGAAACGCGCCTCTCCCCGAAATTCAACATTTTCCATCCAGTAATTGTGAAAGTCAAGGATGTAAAGTGTAAACACAATTCCATCATAGACACGCACTTCAAGACTCTTGCATTTGACTTGCCCAGGGGTGGAGGCATATATAAGGGTGGAGGGCCATGGCCCCCCCAAATTTTAAATTTTTTTAAAATATATATACAATTATTTTTATGTTTTCAAAATTTAGTCTACAAAAATAAGAGTTGACCCCTCCAAATATTTGAATTAGTCCAATAATGCTCTTAAAAAAATAATTGGTCTAATAGTTATAGAGATATAACTTTATTTTTTGCAATTCTATTTTTTATTGTAAAATGTGTTTTTATATCAGTTAAATATTTGATAAAATTTGGTATCAAATATGATTGAATCTATCTTTTTCAATCCGTTATGTGACGATTAACAAGTCATTGACACATTAAAAAAATTTGTCACTAAAATTACACATGAAATGTGTCTTTAGTTGCTATATAATGAGTTAAAGATAGATTTAAAGAAAAATTTCTAAAATCTGTATTTGCGGGTCCCGTGAACAGTGCACGGGATCCACACAAAAAACGCAGACGCCAGACGCAATCTATTTTCATCGAATGCACACAGTCCGTTTGGATACTGCTTATATTGCTAAAAATTGAAAATACTGTAGTAAAATAGTTTTTAAATGTGTGAATAGTACTATAGGATCCATTATGAATAAAAATTTTTTTATAAAAGAGGTTTGTGGGTCCGTGACTGTTCATGAGACCCCTTGGTTACTCAAAAGTGCGCTTCTCCCTGAAAAAAAAAAAACACAGGACATGGACGCACATACTAAGTGACTGTTTGGATCCACGTTTCTGCGTCCACCTTTTCCCGTTTGCGAGTTTTTTTTTTTTTTTTTTTTTCTCTTTAATGCTTATGAACAGTAACTAGTACTGTTCATGCACCTAATTACACCGTGCGAGAGACAAAGTTATCGTTACGCACCGTTCATGGGACCCACAAGCATTTTATTCAGGAAAAAAATATTAAAAATGGATCCCACGATACTATTCACACATTAAAAATTTTGTTTGCAACAGCGTTTTTAGTTTTCAACAACAAGTTCTATCCAGGATGGACCCTAAATTTGACAATTTCCATCCAGTAATTGTCAAAGTCAAGGATGTAAAGTGTAAACACAATTCCACAACGAACATGCGCTTCAAGACCCTTGCATTTGACTTGCCCAGGGGCGGAGGCATGTATAAGGGTGGAGGGCCGTGGCCCCCCCAAATTTTAAAATATATATACAATTATTTTTATGTTTTCAAAATTTAGTCTACAAAAATAAGAATTGGGCCCCCAAATATGTGAATTAGTCCAATAATGCTCTTAAAAAAATAATTGGTCTAATAGTTATAGAGATATAACTTTATTTTTTGCTATTCTATTTTTTATTGTAAAATGTGTTTTTATATTTGTTAAACATTTGATAAAATTTGGTATCAAACATGTTTGAATCTATCTTTTCAAACCGTTATGTGACGATTAACAAGTCATTGACTCATTAAAAAAAATTGGTCACAAAAATGACACATGAAATGTGTCTTTAGTTGCCATATAATGGGTTAAAGATAGATTTAAAGACAAATTTGCTAAAATCTGTATTTGTGGGTCCCGTGAACAGTGCAGAGGACCCACACAAAAAAAGTTCACCCCAAACGCAACCTGTTTTCATCAAACGCACACTGTCCGTTTGGATACCGCTTATTTTGCTGAAAATTGAAAATACTGTACCAAAATAATTTTTAAATTTGTGAATAGTACTATAGGACCAATTTTTAATAAAAATTTTGTTAAAAAAGAGGTTTGTGAGTCCGTGACTGTTCACAAGACTCCTTGATTACTCAGAAACGCGCCTCTCCCCGAAATTCAACATTTTCCATCCAGTAATTGGGAAAGTCAAGGATGTAAAGTGTAAACACAATTCCACCATAGACACGCACTTCAAGACTCTTGCATTTGACTTGCCCAGGGGCGGAGGCATGTATAAGGGTGGAGGGCCATGGCCCCCCCAAATTTTAAATTTTTTTAAAATATATATACAATTATTTTTATGTTTTCAAAATTTAGTCTACAAAAATAAGAGTTGACCCCTCCAAATATTTGAATTAGTCCAATAATGCTCTTAAAAAAATAATTGGTCTAATAGTTATAGAGATATAACTTTATTTTTTGCAATTCTATTTTTTATTGTAAAATGTGTTTTTATATCAGTTAAATATTTGATAAAATTTGGTATCAAATATGATTGAATCTATCTTTTTCAATCCGTTATGTGACGATTAACAAGTCATTGACACATTAAAAAAATTTGTCACTAAAATTACACATGAAATGTGTCTTTAGTTGCTATATAATGAGTTAAAGATAGATTTAAAGAAAAATTTCTAAAATCTGTATTTGCGGGTCCCGTGAACAGTGCACGGGATCCACACAAAAAACGCAGACGCCAGAAGCAATCTATTTTCATCGAATGCACACAGTCCGTTTGGATACTGCTTATATTGCTAAAAATTGAAAATACTGTAGTAAAATAGTTTTTAAATGTGTGAATAGTACTATAGGATCCATTATGAATAAAATTTTTTTTATAAAAGAGGTTTGTGGGTCCGTGACTGTTCATGAGACCCCTTGGTTACTCAAAAGTGCGCTTCTCCCTGAAAAAAAAAAAACACAGGACATGGACGCACATACTAAGTGACTGTTTGGATCCACGTTTTTGCGTCCACCTTTTCCCGTTTGCGAGTTTTTTTTTTTTTTTTTTTTTTCTCTTTAATGCTTATGAACAGTAACTAGTACTGTTCATGCACCTAATTACACTGTGCGAGAGACAAAGTTACTGTTACGCACTGTTCATGGGACCCACAAGCATTTTATTCAGGAAAAAAAATATTAAAAATGGATCCCACGATACTATTCACACATTAAAAATTTTGTTTGCAACAGCGTTTTTAGTTTTCAACAACAAGTTCTATCCAGATGGACCCTAAATTTGACAATTTCCATCCAGTAATTGTCAAAGTCAAGGATGTAAAGTGTAAACACAATTCCACAACGAACATGCGCTTCAAGACCCTTGCATTTGACTTGCCCAGGGGCGGAGGCATGTATAAGGGTGGAGGGCCGTGGCCCCCCCAAATTTTAAAATATATATACAATTATTTTTATGTTTTCAAAATTTAGTCTACAAAAATAAGAATTGGGCCCCCAAATATGTGAATTAGTCCAATAATGCTCTTAAAAAAATAATTGGTCTAATAGTTATAGAGATATAACTTTATTTTTTGCTATTCTATTTTTTATTGTAAAATGTGTTTTTATATTTGTTAAACATTTGATAAAATTTGGTATCAAACATGTTTGAATCTATCTTTTCAAACCGTTATGTGACGATTAACAAGTCATTGACTCATTAAAAAAAATTGGTCACAAAAATGACACATGAAATGTGTCTTTAGTTGCCATATAATGGGTTAAAGATAGATTTAAAGACAAATTTGCTAAAATCTGTATTTGTGGGTCCCGTGAACAGTGCAGAGGACCCACACAAAAAAAGTTCACCCCAAACGCAACCTGTTTTCATCAAACGCACACCGTCCGTTTGGATACCGCTTATTTTGCTGAAAATTGAAAATACTGTACCAAAATAATTTTTAAATTTGTGAATAGTACTATAGGACCAATTTTTAATAAAAATTTTGTTAAAAAAGAGGTTTGTGAGTCCGTGACCGTTCACAAGACTCCTTGATTACTCGTAAACGCGCCTCTCCCCGAAATTCAACATTTTCCATCCAAGAATTGGGAAAGTCAAGGATGTAAAGTGTAAACACAATTCCACCATAGACACGCACTTCAAGACTCTTGCATTTGACTTGCCCAGGGGCGGAGGCATGTATAAGGGTGGAGGGCCATGGCCCCCCCAAATTTTAAATTTTTTTTAAATATATATACAATTATTTTTATGTTTTCAAAATTTAGTCTACAAAAATAAGAGTTGACCCCTCCAAATATTTGAATTAGTCCAATAATGCTCTTAAAAAAATAATTGGTCTAATAGTTATAGAGATATAACTTTATTTTTTGCAATTCTATTTTTTATTGTAAAATGTGTTTTTATATCAGTTAAATATTTGATAAAATTTGGTATCAAATATGATTGAATCTATCTTTTTCAATCCGTTATGTGACGATTAACAAGTCATTGACACATTAAAAAAATTTGTCACTAAAATTACACATGAAATGTGTCTTTAGTTGCTATATAATGAGTTAAAGATAGATTTAAAGAAAAATTTCTAAAATCTGTATTTGCGGGTCCCGTGAACAGTGCACGGGATCCACACAAAAAACGCAGACGCCAGAAGCAATCTATTTTCATCGAATGCACACTTCGTTTGGATACTGCTTATATTGCTAAAAATTGAAAATACTGTAGTAAAATAGTTTTTAAATGTGTGAATAGTACTATAGGATCCATTATGAATAAAATTTTTTTTATAAAAGAGGTTTGTGGGTCCGTGACTGTTCATGAGACCCCTTGGTTACTCAAAAGTGCGCTTCTCCCTGAAAAAAAAAAAACACAGGACATGGACGCACATACTAAGTGACTGTTTGGATCCACGTTTTTGCGTCCACCTTTTCCCGTTTGCGAGTTTTTTTTTTTTTTTTTTTTTCTCTTTAATGCTTATGAACAGTAACTAGTACTGTTCATGCACCTAATTACACTGTGCGAGAGACAAAGTTACTGTTACGCACTGTTCATGGGACCCACAAGCATTTTATTCAGGAAAAAAAATATTAAAAATGGATCCCACGATACTATTCACACATTAAAAATTTTGTTTGCAACAGCGTTTTTAGTTTTCAACAACAAGTTCTATCCAGATGGACCCTAAATTTGACAATTTCCATCCAGTAATTGTCAAAGTCAAGGATGTAAAGTGTAAACACAATTCCACAACGAACATGCGCTTCAAGACCCTTGCATTTGACTTGCCCAGGGGCGGAGGCATGTATAAGGGTGGAGGGCCGTGGCCCCCCCAAATTTTAAAATATATATACAATTATTTTTATGTTTTCAAAATTTAGTCTACAAAAATAAGAATTGGGCCCCCAAATATGTGAATTAGTCCAATAATGCTCTTAAAAAAATAATTGGTCTAATAGTTATAGAGATATAACTTTATTTTTTGCTATTCTATTTTTTATTGTAAAATGTGTTTTTATATTTGTTAAACATTTGATAAAATTTGGTATCAAACATGTTTGAATCTATCTTTTCAAACCGTTATGTGACGATTAACAAGTCATTGACTCATTAAAAAAATTGGTCACAAAAATGACACATGAAATGTGTCTTTAGTTGCCATATAATGGGTTAAAGATAGATTTAAAGACAAATTTGCTAAAATCTGTATTTGTGGGTCCCGTGAACAGTGCAGAGGACCCACACAAAAAAAGTTCACCCCAAACGCAACCTGTTTTCATCAAACGCACACTGTCCGTTTGGATACCGCTTATTTTGCTGAAAATTGAAAATACCGTACCAAAATAATTTTTAAATTTGTGAATAGTACTATAGGACCAATTTTTAATAAAAATTTTGTTAAAAAAGAGGTTTGTGAGTCCGTGACTGTTCACAAGACTCCTTGATTACTCGAAACGCGCCTCTCCCCGAAATTCAACATTTTCCATCCAGTAATTGGGAAAGTCAAGGATGTAAAGTGTAAACACAATTCCACCATAGACACGCACTTCAAGACTCTTGCATTTGACTTGCCCAGGGGCGGAGGCATGTATAAGGGTGGAGGGCCATGGCCCCCCCAAATTTTAAATTTTTTTTAAATATATATACAATTATTTTTATGTTTTCAAAATTTAGTCTACAAAAATAAGAGTTGACCCCTCCAAATATTTGAATTAGTCCAATAATGCTCTTAAAAAAATAATTGGTCTAATAGTTATAGAGATATAACTTTATTTTTTGCAATTCTATTTTTTATTGTAAAATGTGTTTTTATATCAGTTAAATATTTGATAAAATTTGGTATCAAATATGATTGAATCTATCTTTTTCAATCCGTTATGTGACGATTAACAAGTCATTGACACATTAAAAAAATTTGTCACTAAAATTACACATGAAATGTGTCTTTAGTTGCTATATAATGAGTTAAAGATAGATTTAAAGAAAAATTTCTAAAATCTGTATTTGCGGGTCCCGTGAACCGTGCACGGGATCCACACACAAAACGCGAACGCCGAAGCAATCTATTTTCATCGAATGCACACAGTCCGTTTGGATACTGCTTATATTGCTAAAAATTGAAAATACTGTAGTAAAATAGTTTTTAAATGTGTGAATAGTACTATAGGATCCATTATGAATAAAATTTTTTTTATAAAAGAGGTTTGTGGGTCCGTGACTGTTCATGAGACCCCTTGGTTACTCAAAAGTGCGCTTCTCCCTGAAAAAAAAAAAACACAGGACATGGACGCACATACTAAGTGACTGTTTGGATCCACGTTTTTGCGTCCACCTTTTCCCGTTTGCGAGTTTTTTTTTTTTTTTTTTCTCTTTAATGCTTATGAACAGTAACTAGTAATGTTCATGCACCAAATTACACTGTGCGAGAGACAAAGTTACTGTTACGCACTGTTCATGGGACCCACAAGCATTTTATTCAGGAAAAAAAATATTAAAAATGGATCCCACGATACTATTCACACATTAAAAATTTTGTTTGCAACAGCGTTTTTAGTTTTCAACAACAAGTTCTATCCAGATGGACCCTAAATTTGACAATTTCCATCCAGTAATTGTCAAAGTCAAGGATGTAAAGTGTAAACACAATTCCACAACGAACATGCGCTTCAAGACCCTTGCATTTGACTTGCCCAGGGGCGGAGGCATGTATAAGGGTGGAGGGCCGTGGCCCCCCCAAATTTTAAAATATATATACAATTATTTTTATGTTTTCAAAATTTAGTCTACAAAAATAAGAATTGGGCCCCCAAATATGTGAATTAGTCCAATAATGCTCTTAAAAAAATAATTGGTCTAATAGTTATAGAGATATAACTTTATTTTTTGCTATTCTATTTTTTATTGTAAAATGTGTTTTTATATTTGTTAAACATTTGATAAAATTTGGTATCAAACATGTTTGAATCTATCTTTTCAAACCGTTATGTGACGATTAACAAGTCATTGACTCATTAAAAAAAATTGGTCACAAAAATGACACATGAAATGTGTCTTTAGTTGCCATATAATGGGTTAAAGATAGATTTAAAGACAAATTTGCTAAAATCTGTATTTGTGGGTCCCGTGAACAGTGCAGAGGACCCACACAAAAAAAGTTCACCCCAAACGCAACCTGTTTTCATCAAACGCACACCGTCCGTTTGGATACCGCTTATTTTGCTGAAAATTGAAAATACTGTACCAAAATAATTTTTAAATTTGTGAATAGTACTATAGGACCAATTTTTAATAAAAATTTTGTTAAAAAAGAGGTTTGTGAGTCCGTGACTGTTCACAAGACTCCTTGATTACTCAGAAACGCGCCTCTCCCCGAAATTCAACATTTTCCATCCAGTAATTGGGAAAGTCAAGGATGTAAAGTGTAAACACAATTCCACCATAGACACGCACTTCAAGACTCTTGCATTTGACTTGCCCAGGGGCGGAGGCATGTATAAGGGTGGGGGCCATGGCCCCTCATTTTAAAATTTTTTAAAATATATATACAATTATTTTTATGTTTTCAAAATTTAGTCTACAAAAATAAAATTTGGCTCTTCCAAATATTTGAATTAGTCCAATAATGCTCTTAAAAAAATAATTGGTCTAATAGTAATAGAGATATAACTTTGTTTTTTGCAATTCTATTTTTTATTATAAAATGTGTTTTTATATCAGTTAAATATTTGATAAAATTTGGTATCAAATATATTTGAATCTATCTTTTTCAATCCGTTATGTGACGATTAACAAGTCATCGACACATTAAAAAATTTTTGTCACTAAAATTACACATGAAATGTGTCTTTAGTTGCCATATAATGGGTTAAAATAGATTTAAAGAAAAATTTGCTAAAATTTGTATTTGCGGGTCCCGTGAACAGTGCACGGGGCCCACACAAAAAACGCAGACTCCAGACGCAATCTGTTTTCATCGAACGCACACTGTTCGTTTGGGTACCGCTTATATTGCTGAAAATTGAAAATATTGTAGTAAAATAATTTTAAATGTGTGAATAGTACTATAGGATCCATTTTTAAAAAAAATTTTGTTATAAAAGAGGTTTGTGGGTCCGTGACTGTTCATGAGACCCCTTGGTTACTCAGAAACGCATTTCTCCCCAAAATTTGACATTTTCCATCCAGTAATTGTCAAAGTCAAGGATGTAAAGTGTAAACACAATTCCACCACAAACATGCACTTCCAGACTCGTGCATTTGACTTGCCCAGGGGCGGAGGCATGTATAGGGGTGGAGGGCCGTGGCCTCCCCAAATTTTAAAATATATATACAATTATTTTTATGTTTTCGAAATTTAATCTACAAAAATAAGAGTTGGGCCCCCAAATATTTGAATTAGTCCAATAAAGCTCTTAAAAAAATAATTGGCCTAATAATTATAGAGATATAACTTTATATTTTGCTATTCTATTTTTTATTGTAAAATGTGTTTTTATATCTGTTAAATATTTGATAAAATTTGGTACCGAACATGTTTTAATCTTTCTTTTTCAACCCATTATGTGACAATTAACAAGTCATTGACTCATTAAAAAAAATTTGTCACTAAAATTACACATGAAATGTGTCTTTAGTTGCCATATAATGGGTTAAAGATAGATCTAAAGAAAATTTTGCTAAAATCTATATTTGTGGGTCTCGTGAATAGTACACGGGACCCACACAAAAAACGCAGACGCCAGATGCAACCTGTTTTCATTAAACACACACCGTCCGTTTGGATACCACTTATTTTGCTGAAAATTTAAAATACTGTAGCAAAATAAGTTTTAAACGTGTGAATAGTACTATAGGATCCATTATTAGTAAAGTTTTGTTATAAAAGAGGTTTGTGGGTCCGTGACTATTCACGAGACTCCCTGGTTACTAAAAAATGCGTTTCTCCCCGAAATTTGACATTTTCCATCCAGTAATTGTCAAAGTCAAGGATGTAAAGTATAAACACGATTCCACCGCAAACATGCACTTCGAGACTCTGGCATTTGACTTGCCCAGGGGTAGAGGCGTGTATAAGGGTAGAGGGCCATGGCCCCCCCAAATTTTAAAATTTTTTAAAATATATATACAATTATTTTTATGTTTTCAAAATTTAGTCTACAAAAATAAGAGTTGATCCCTCGAAATGTTTGAATTAGTCCAATAATGCTTTAAAAAAAATAATTGGTCTAATAGTTATGGAGATATAACTTTATTCTTTGCATTTCTATTTTTTGTTGTAAAATGTGTTTTTATATCAGTTAAATATTTGATAAAATTTGGTATCAAATATGTTTGAGTCTATTTTTTTCAAACCGTTATGTGACGATTAACAAGTTATTGACACATTAAAAAACTTTTGTCACTAAAATTACACATGAAATGTGTCTTTAGTTGCCATATAATGGGTTAAAATAGATTTCAAGAAAAATTTGCTAAAATTTGTATTTGTGGGTCCCGTGAACAGTGCACGGGACCCACACAAAAAATGCAGACTCTAGACGCAACCTGTTTTCATCGAACGCACATTGTCCGTTTGGATACCGCTTATTTTGCTAAAAATTGAAAATACTGTAGTAAAATAATTTTTAAATGTGTGAATAGTACTATAGGATCCATTTTTAATAAGAATTTTGTTATAAAAAAGGTTTGTGGGTCCGTGACTGTTCATGAGACCCCTTGGTTACTCAGAAACGCGTTTCTCCCCGAAATTTGACATTTTCCATCTAGTAATTGTCAAAGTCAAGGATGTAAAGTGTAAACACAATTCCACCACAAACTTGCCCTTCAAGACTCTTTCATTTGAGTTGCCCATGGGTGGAGGCATGTATAAGGTTGGAGGGCCATGGCCCCCCTAAATTTTAAAATATATATACAATTATTTTTATGTTTTCAAAATTTAGTCTACAAAAATAAGAGTTGGGCCCCCCAAATATTTGAATTAGTCCAATAATGCTCTTAAAAGAATAATTGGTCTAATAGTTATAGAGATATAACTTTATTGTTTGCTATTCTATTTTTTATTGTAAAATGTGTTTTTAGATTTGTTAAATATTTGATAAAATTTGGTATCAAACATGTTCGAATCTATCTTTTTCAACCCGTTATGCAACGATTAACAAGTCATTGACTCATTAAAAAAAATTTGTCACTAAAAGTATACATGAAATGTGTCTTTAGTTGCCATATAATGGGTTAAAGATAGATTTAAAGAAAAATTTGCTAAAATTTGTATTTACGGGTCCTATGAACAGTGCACAGGAGTCACACAAAAATCTCAAAAGCCAAATGCAACTTGTTTTCATCAAACGCACACTGTCTGTTTGGATACCGCTTATTTTACTGAAAATTGAAAATACTGTAGCAAAATAATTTTAAAATGTGTGAATAGTACTATAGGATCCATTTTTAATAAAAAAATTGTTCAAAAAGAGGTTTGTGGGTCCGTGACTGTTAGGGGTGTGCGTGGTTCGGTAGGGGCGATTTTTTTCCAAATTTATTACTGAACCGATAGAGATCGGTTTTTTCATAATTGGTACCGATGCACACTGCCTAAGGTCGGTTTTTCGACCTATAGCAGTGCGGTTCAGTCGGTTTTGGTCGGTTTGAAATATTTAAAAAAAAAAATTTTAATTATAAAAATATTGGGCTTTCAAGACCAATATCAATATATTAACCTGTTCAAGAAACTTGTGTCAACCTAGTTAAACATAAAACAGAACCAAAAGAAAAGTTATTAAAAAAAAGTAAAAATGCCAAAAAATATTTTTCTACATCCAACTAGCACACAAAACCATATTCCAAAACCTGTGGAAAACCTGTGCAAAAAATCTGTTCACATAATGATCCAAATTCTTTCATTTCATTCACCATGCAAACATGTTTTGAAATGGCCTCAATAAGAGTTCAACTCCCAAAATACTATCATGTAGCATATAATATCATTAGTGTCACTGTGTGTGTCTGTGTCAATAACAATAAGTGTTAATGTATCCACTTAACAACGTATTACAGAACCATTTGTCACTGTCCACAAATGCCAAAAGAAAGATATATAAATTATATTAGCATTTAGGCAAAAGAATGCTAATTGCTTGTATCCCTAATAATAATCTCACCCATGCATACCTAAATAACTACCATTAGTGAAAAGTCCACTACCAATAACATATACAAATATAATTAGCATATAGGTAAAAGAATGCTAATTCTTGTGAGTCCTTTGTCCAGTAAATCTGTGTACAACGTATCATTCTAAAAATCCTACAAAATACTAAACAAAACAAAATAAACATGTGTTAATAATAATAAAACATTTATAAACAATAGAATATTTATAATTAACACAAACGAATGTATACTTACATAATACTAACTACTAATTAACTCCAAGCAAAGAGCAGCACATCACTCATCATCATCCAACACAACGGTACACAGATCCTCCTCCATAGGCATTGGGCAAACCGATGCACTTTCTACAATCCCATTTAAAATAAAATGATTCTCAAGTATTGAGCAAATAAATAAACAATTAATATATACAACAAACAAAATGAACATATATTTACCAATGTCAATTTCAAAACCATCCATATCCTCCACATTATCCATGCACTCCCGAAGCTTTATTGGTCTTTTTTTTTTTGCATCCTTCAACCAATTTTGGGTACAAATAAGGGCTTCAACTGTATTAGGAGATAGTGAACTACGGAATGAATCCAAAACACATCCTCCCGTACTAAAAACCGACTCGGATGCAACTGTAGAGACAGGAATAGCCAACACATCACGGGCAATTTGAGAAAGGACTCGATATCTAGAAGAATTCATTTTCCACCACATCAAGATGTCAAAATCTTCCACATCAGGGTCCTCAAAAGATTCCAACAAATACCTGTCCAACTCAAATTTGCTTTCCACGTTGTCCTCGTCCGCCAAGTGTTGCTTAAACCTATTATTATAACTTTTAATGCGATCAGACAATGAAGCATTGCCAACACTTGGCCTGGAGTCCCTAGACAATGAAGCACCACTACCACCAGAACTCGAAGCTCCATTTTGACGCACTCTCTCCATATACAACCTCTTCAATGCATCCCTAACCTTAGAGCTCATCGCATCCCCCTTCTCCTTCCCATACCACTCCCTAAAACAAAACTTTACATACTTCAATCTATACCTTGGGTCAAGAACAACAACAACAAAAAGTATCAAATTGATATTATCCATACTTCCCCAATACTTATCATATTTTCTTTTCATCTCTGCCGCTATACTCTTCAAAAGTGGATCCCCATCAATACTACACAGCTGTTGCAATTAATCTTCAATGCCAATTAGCTCATGGAAGTATTTATTAGAAGTGACAAATAAGGACCCAAAAAATCTAAGTGTCACCTCATAAAATATGCAAAGAAATTTCACAAAGGTCTTGACATTTTTCCAATCAAGATAGTTAGGAGGATCAATGGGCTTTTTCCCATTCCCATCCGATTCACAAAAAAAAAGTTTGTAATGCCCATCCTTCTCTTCCAACCTATCAAATGCTCTCACAAATTTCAAAGCACATTCTTATATGAGATAAGTGGAATTCCACCTTGTTGGCACATCAAGGGACAACAAACATTTGGCTTTAATTTTTTCATTTTCAACACATTCTTCAAACTTCTCAAACCTTGTGGGAGAAGCTCTCACATATCGCACCACATTCCTAACTTTGGCAATTGATTCATGAATGAATTTCAACCCACTTTGCACTATCAAATTCAAGATATGCGCATAACAACGCATATGCATGAACTCACCACCCAGTATGCTACTATCTCTTTCTTTTGTTTTCTTCTTCACATATTCAATTACCATATCATTAGAACTAGCATTGTTCGCGGTGATTGTAAACAACCGGTCTATACCCCACTTCAACAAACATGACTCAACCGCTTTACCTATGGTGTCCCCTTTGTGATTAGCTATAGGGCAAAAGTTCAAGATTTATTTTGGTAAGTCCAATCCCCATCAATGAAGTGTGCGGTGACTACCATGTAGTTCAAGTTTTGTATGGATGTCCAAGTATCCGTTGTCACACAAACCTCTTGCCCAACTAAAGCCCCTTTCAAAATATCCACTCATTAGAATAAATTTTCATACAAGCCCTTGCAATGGTATTGCGATGGGGAATAGGAAACCTAGGCTCAACTATTTCCATAAATTCTTGAAAGCCTTGATGCTCCACAAATTTAAAAGGCAATTCATCAATGATCATCATCCTTGCCAATGCCAACCTTATCTTCTCTTCACTATAATTCGCAACCACTAACACATTTGAACAACTTTCCCCTCCTCTCTTTGCTTGGAAAGACAAAGTTTTTTGCTTATCATCACGAGGAAAAGGCAACTTCTTACACGCCTTCATGTGTTGCAACATGCCTGAAGTACCATTTTTCTTACCATGACATTTATATTGATTTTTACAATACTTGCATTGAGACCTAGGATTATCGGGATCAAAACCAACCAACTAAATGAAGTGCTGCCATACTATAGACGAGTCTTTACCACCTTGTTTAGGTGATATTGGGGGAAGTGATGCACCAAGTCCAATTGGTGCTGCAGGTTCAAGTGGGTTAGGATTACCACCAGGACTAGGAGGAGGTTGGTTAGGGTCCCCAAGTGCACCAAATCCAAGTGGAGTATCAACATCCATCTAATAAAAAAAATTTCAACAAACAAAAAAACAAAGTTTCCATAACAATATCAAATTATAATTAATTAGTTTTAGTTACAACAATAACAAACTAACAAATTAACAATCTTTAGTCATTACTCAACAATTCATGTCACTAATATTAACAAGGAATTTATTATGTTGTTCCCAATATAAATATAAAATAAAAGTTAATTTTATACATATAAAATTAAAGAAATAGTTATTCAGTACTAAAAATTTTAAATTAAAATGCTGAATATAGTGAGTGATTAGTGATTACCTCTTTGTGAAGGATTGAAAGCGTGAACTCTCTCAATCTTTGTCTCCCTAAAAAATTAAAATGCTGAACAAAAAAAAAAAAAAAAGAGTTAGTATTAATATTAATATTATTATACTTACATGTAAGCAGCTACAAATCTACAATGAAACAGCCAAGCCAACCTTAATAGTTAATATTAATATATTATAATATTATATATGTAAGCATTACTGCATTAACTATTAAGCATCCGTGTATCATACAAGACTTGGTCAGCTATTACTATTATATTTATTATATTATATTAGAAACATCTGTGTATATATAATATTATATTTATTAAGTAGCTACTTTACTTGGTCAGCTATTTATTAAGCATCCGTGTAAAATAGAAAGACACTTAGACAAAGTCACTGAGTCACACCGTGTGACTCACATGACTCACACAAGCTTTGCAAACATTCAATGATTCAAGTATAATACTGGATACTGCTAAAACTATTGGCTTAGTTGCCAAAGACAAACATTCAAACTACATAGTTGCATACGACGAAGAAGCTTAAAACAGTAAAAGTTTCAAGCAGTAAACTTTGAGAGATTTCAAGCATTCAAAGTTTCAAATAGTAAAAAACAAAGACAAACAAAACTGAAAGTCAAAACATGAAGAAGCCTACCTTTGTTTTGCAGAGCTCAGGCGAGGTGCTGCGTCAGGCGAGACTCGAGAGAGAGCAAGAGAGAGAGTTAAAAGATTCTGAGAGAAAAATATGAATTTATATACCCTGAGAATCTGTAAACCTAACACAAAACGCACAGCTTTGCTTCTTCTTCTTTTTTTAATAATACCTATATTATACAACGTTGTTACTTTTATCAGCTTCAAAAAAAAAAAAAAAAATAGAACGACAGCATAGAACAGAGTATCGGTTTGGTTCGGTGCTGTCTCGGTTTCGGATTTCTCAATCCAATGGCAGCACCACACCGGCATCGGAGCAGAGGGTAAAGTCCGAATGCCGGCCTCAGCTCATCAGTCGGCGTTGGAGTCGGGACGATTTTGTCGGCGTCGGTTGATGACGTTAGCGCTGGTGACGTTTTGCTCACCCTTAGTGATTGTTCATGAGACCCCTTGGTTACTCAGAAATGCGCTTCTCCATGAAAAAAAAAAAAAGAAAAAAAGAAAAGAAAAAGAAAGACGTGGACGCGTATACTAGTTACTGTTCACGCGCTAGAAAAAGGAAAAGAAAAGTTGAAAACGCAAACTTAAAACGTAGACTTTTATCCAAACGGATACTAAATTTGACATTTTCCATCCAGTAATTGTAAAAGTCAAGGATGTAAAGTGTAAACACAATTCCACCACAAACATGCACTTCAAGACTCGTGCATTTGACTTGCCCAGGGGTGAAGGCATGTATACGGGTGGGGGGCCATGCCCCCCCCCCCCCAAATTTTTAAAATATATATACAATTTTTTTTTTCAAAATTTAGTCTACAAAAATAAGAGTTGGCCCCTCCAAATATTTGAATTAGTCCAATAATGCTATTAAAAAAAAAAATTTGGTCTAATAGTTATAGAGATATAATTTTATTTTTCGCAATTCTGTTTTTTATTGTAAAATGTGTTTTTATATTTGTTAAATATTTGATAAAATTTGGTATCAAACATGTTTGAATCTATCTTTTTCAACCTGTTATGTGACGATTAACAAGTCATTGACTTATTAAAAAAAAATTGTCACTAAAACTACACATGAAATATGTCTTTAGTTGCCATATAATGGGTTAAAGCAAAGGTAACTTTAAATATGTTTGGAGCCTAACTTATTCCTTCAAGTTTTGGATCATTCATGTTTTTGAAAATTTCATTGATTCAATTGAAAGATTTTTTTACTTAATTTAGCATAAAATTTGATAATTTGTATTTAAAATGAAACTTTTTAAGAATTTGACTATGAAAATAGAAAAAATGAATTTTATTTTATGAAAGATCGTTGTCAAAAATAATTTTGATTAAAAATACTAAGCTTTTTTTTGTTTTTTTTTTTTTATTTTTTTTTTTTTGTTGGGTGTGTGTTTATATATAATTTATCAAATAAAAAAGTGTGTATATATAATAAAAAAGCGTGCATGTGTATATATATGTGTGTGTAAAAGTTGTCTTAATAAATATATTAGTGTTGCAACTTGGCCCCAAGCAAAAATTTTTGGGTCCGCCCCTGTACTTGCCTTATATTTGCGTATGCTTTTAAATAGTCCATCTTTACGAAGTTTCAACACACCAAAACATTAATCTTAGACATTCTTCTGGGAAAAATAGTGGGGCTATGGTGTTCCATAGGATACTCATGCAAGTCATCTGGGTTGGTGTGATATTATCAGCGACAATGGCCGCCACAGCAACAACATTTCCATTAGCCCTACCTAACTGCCCCGACAGTTGTGGAAATGTAACAATTCCATATCCCTTTGGCACAACTGAAGGTTGTTACCTCAATGATACTGCTAATATTGATGATGGGTATTATTTTATCAATTGCACTAGCAACGCCCAAGGCCAACCTCAACCAATGATTTGGAACCTCAACGTTACAAGCATTTCCACGGAATCAAGTGAGATTGACATCCAGATGTATAACTCCATTGACTGTTACGACCAGTCTGGTAGGCCTCTTTCACCGGACAACGCGGTGTCTCTCTATGCCCCCAGTTTCACAGTTTCTGTCACCAAAAACAAGTTTGTAGCAGTTGGGTGTGACACTTACGCATTCCTCAATGGTGCTCTGAACGGTCAACTCTCACGCGTAGGCTGCGAGTCCAAATGTAATAAGACACTGAGTGTAGTCAATGGGACATGCTCTGGGATTGGGTGTTGCCAAATGGCTATTCCTCAAGATTTGACAAATATTAATTTTGAAGCCTATAGCTATTCAAACCACACACAAGTCTGGAATTTAAATCCATGCAGCTTTGCCTTTGTCATCCAAGAAGACAAGTTCAATTTCTCCTCAGATTATCTTATCAGTCTACGAAACAATGAAACCCTTCCCATGGTTCTTGAATGGGCGATTCGTGCCGAGACCTGTGAAGTTGCTCAGAACACAGGAAAGTGCATATGTGGAGGGAATAGCACCTGTATTGATCTCAAAAACAGGTCTGGGTACCGTTGCCAATGCAGGGTCGGTTACCGCGGGAACCCATACCTCAAAGACGGTTGCCAAGGTATTCAATATATCTATATATCTACTACAATTTTTTTAATCAAAGAAAGAAAAATAATGAAACACATTTCAACGAATTTCTAATGTATATATTATGTGGCAATACGTTTCAAGTTTCATTTTCGTTTCAATAGTTTGTGATTGCTTTTGATAATGGTTCTTCTAAGTTACATAAAAATGGTAAATTTTTTTTTTCCAATTGCAGACATTAACGAATGTGATGTTAAAGAGGCCAATAACTGCACAAGCAATCAATTTTGTGTTAATGATGTTGGATCATATCATTGTTCGTGCTTGAAGGGGTACCACTTGGACGGGGGGGCATGTGTCCCCAATCAAGCTGCTCCTAAATTATCACTAGCAATTAGCCTCACTATTGGTAAGTTATTTTATTTTATTTTATTTTTGAGAATCATTGGTAAGTTATTCAGTTTCTCTTTGGCAAACTTTTTGCTTTAGTTTTTTTTTTCTTCTTAATTTAACAAAATTAGCTTTTTTGAAAATTAATTAGCTTTTAATATTATTTTGGCACACATTTAGGCTATTTAGCAAATAAGCAAATATATATAACCACTATATAAATAAGTTACTAAAAATACAGATAGATTGAGTTTTAACTTTTAAATGTAAGATCATATATAGAATGACTTGCCGTCATTGTTCCAAAAAACAAAAACAGCCATGATTGGTTTGGGAAAAATAAAGGAAATTTTAGGACACATTTGGTATACTGTAATGATGATTACATGTATTGTAATCATCATAAGTTTCATTTTTTTTAAAAGGCCCACAAACCCTTTAAATACTTTTGATATGTCATTAGCCTCATTGATCAATGTTGTCTAGTGGAAAACATGAATAGATATAAACTTAGAATAAAATATTCTTTATTATAATGCATATTTATTGGGATAAAATAGAAGCTTTTGTTTTATAATAGAGAGATATAGGGGGTGTTTATTACTGTTGTTTAAATAACAGTTTTCAGTGTTTAAACAATATTAAACGTATTTTCACACACTTTTTAATCCACACATATTTTCACAAAATAACAACAACGTTACTATAAGCCTCTTACCAAACGGGCCTTTAATATTTCATATACAACTTGTGAACAAAGTTTGTGAAATTTTGTACTTTAATTGACACCTTTTTATGTACAAAGTGTTTGGAGATTTGAGGGAGAAAAGATTATAGCTGCAAAATTAATAACATATTGTAAATATCACAAAAAAAAAATTGTGAAATTTTGTGTTGTAAAAAAAAAAAAACCAATAAATCAATATAAATTACTCGTTTTCAAAAATTTTAGTGTAAATCTCTTGGGTCCCATAAGTCATTACAAAATTTGGGAGACTTGTTGTGTTAGCCATAGTACCAGGTGCGATCCGGGACCACAATGAGCAGGTAATCATTCTGAATTTCTGATGTTTTCTTGGGCCCATATGTACCCCCCAAATTTGTAACCTAAGCTC
The DNA here is from genome assembly GCF_040712315.1 of Castanea sativa. Classification (NCBI taxonomy): domain Eukaryota; kingdom Viridiplantae; phylum Streptophyta; class Magnoliopsida; order Fagales; family Fagaceae; genus Castanea; species Castanea sativa. Next base: position 24,781,690 of record NC_134024.1, on the reverse strand, counting down.
ACAAACAACCTGCTATAAGTCCAATATAAATAGAGATGCACAATTGGAAAGGCGCATGTTGCGTTAGGACCAGAACCAAAGCCCACCCATAGCATTCCTTTTTTTTTTTTTTTTTTTTTTTTTTTTTTATCTAGAAAGAAAGGGGTGCAATACCATGGAGAATCTGTCAGGTTTTTTTAACTTATTTTTTTAAAATTATTTTATTTAGAAAATAAATTATTTAAATGTATTCTATGTCAAAAAAAAAGTGAAAATTTAAAACTACGTCTAGTAAAAAAAATAAAAAATAAGAGAAAACAAATTAAACCTAAAGCCAAACTAAATTAGGAATTCTAAATTGCATATCAACCCCATAGTTTATAATTTTTCACCTAAATTATACTTTAATATCCATTTTGAACTTCAAAATTTCTTTAGATAATTTTATTAAACAGATTATTTATGCGAAAATAACTTTTAATAGATAAACTCAATTTAACAAAAAAAAAACAGTATCATTTTCTAGTTTCTGCTTTGTACTGAACTATCATTCAGTTCATATAATAAGTACTTTAATGCCCAGATAAATTTTAGAGGGTATTTTGCACGTTATAGTACCTGATAAACAAGAAACAATATAACCAAATTTTAATTATTTTAGTTTAGGAAAACTTTAAGAGCAAAAAACCTAGTTCAAAGCTGAATAAAATATATTCTTTTAAAAAAATTTAATCAATTAAAATTAACATGGTTTTAATTTATATTTAATTTGTATAAACGTATGTTAGAACAATTTTTTAGTGGGATTAGGTATATGAAAATGCTAAAATCACTATCTATTATGAGACAAAACTTAAGTATAGTTTCTTTAGGTATAGTTCATTGTCAAGAGCTTTCTAGCTTAGTTGATTGGCACTTTTTAGTGTTTCTAAGGGAGGCATATAAAGCTCAAATCCCCTCCATTTCAAGTTGTAACTATCATATTATCAAAAAAGAAAAAGAAAAAGGAATTGTACTAATATTTTGCCTTTTTTAAAATGAAAAGATACATATAAACACACAAAAATTTAAAAAATCATTTTTATAGAGGTAAGCATTTAAACAGAACTTAATGAAAAACTAGTTTTTATCGGAACTAGATATATTGTTTGTAATTGGCCCAAGATGATGATAATGCTTTATTCAAGGAAGTCAACATTGTATTAGTACTTGTAGTATATATTGTACCGGCCATAAAACCAGTATTGTACTCTTTTAAAATGTACTGACTAAAGTATAAGGTTGTACTGGCATATACCAATTATACCAAGAATTTTTTGGGTATTTTAGCTAGAATTGATGTTTATGTTGGTGAAATATTTATAATAAAAAAAAATGTTATAAACCATGTTATTTAAGTTAATACATTTGGTTAATGTAGTTAGGATAATATTTAAACTTATAAAATGTGTGGATTTTAAATAGTATGTTTTTTTTTAAAAAAAAAAGCAAATATATATATATATATATAGTAACTCCTAAAATGGTACATCGGTATTAATTAGTGTCAATATATTTTGTTTTCCATACTAAACCAAAATGACTTGTGGTATAAAATTGACTTCCTTGACATTACTGCATTTTTCTAACACCCTTGACCCAACTGATTATATTTTATCCTAGTGTGTTGTTTGGACTTTGAACTCAATTGTTTCCTTTATAAAAAAATACATTTTAAATAAAATAAAAAATTTTGAAACTTTTTTTGAGAAACTTGATCTTTAGATTCTTTAAAAGGTCTAGAGTATAGAATTACCTAAAGTTATATGCAAAGCCGATTATGTGAAAGCAAAATTTATATTTATCAATTATATAGGCTTAAATATTACTTTATAGTTATTCCTCATACAAAGTTACAAACCACCAATTACCATTTCATATTGCCAATGTCATCATTTCGGACACTGGTGTAGCCATCGATAGTCAAAACAGCATTTTTCTAATAATTATCCATCGTAGATAGCCGTTGTCTAGTGTTGTTGACATCTGCTTTGCATGTTCCGTTTCACATTGATCACGATCCTCTACAAATCTTATATGCTTATTCAGTAGTCACCAATTACGTTGTAAATTTGTAGTTCACATATTGATTTAGTCATCTTTGTATAATAGATATGTTAAATATTTAGTTCATACCATGTCAAACTATTTGCCATTACAAACTTAAAGATAATGGGATTGACAAATATAAAAGGTTAGAAAGTTGTTCAAGGTGAAAATGCATGTTTCCATGTGTGCAGGTATCAGCGTTGGCCTTTTACTATTGTTTGTGGGAGGCTCTTGGATATATTGGGGACTGCAAAAAAGAAAGCTCATCAAGCTCAGAGAAAAATTCTTCCAACAAAATGGTGGCTTATTGTTACAACAGAAACTATCTAATCATAAAGGGTCTGTAGAAACAGGCAAGATTTATAGTGCAGAAGAGCTCAAAAAGGCCACCAACAACTACGATGAAAGTAGAGTCCTTGGTCGAGGAGGTTATGGAACAGTTTATAAAGGAATATTACCAGAAAACAAAGTGATTGCTATTAAGAAGTCCAAAATTGGTAATCAAATCCAAATCGAGCAATTCGTAAATGAGATTATTGTGCTTACCCATATTAACCATAGGAATATAGTTAAGCTATTAGGTTGTTGTTTAGAAACAGAAGTGCCCTTACTAGTTTATGAATTCATTACAAAAGGGACCCTTTCTGAACACATTCATGATAAAGGCTTATCATCCTTACTTTCTTGGGAAAAGCGTTTGAAGATTGCTGCAGAAACTGCAGGAGCACTTGCGTACTTGCATTCTGCAACTTCTGTGCCAATTATACATAGAGATGTCAAACCTGCAAATATATTGTTAGATGATAATTTCACAGTAAAAGTGTCTGACTTTGGAGCTTCCAAATTGGTTCCTCTAGATCAAACCCAATTAAACACTTTGGTGCAAGGAACTTTTGGATACTTGGACCCAGAATACTTCCATACTAGCCAACTAACAGAGAAAAGTGATGTGTACAGTTTTGGTGTTGTTTTGGCAGAGCTTCTGACTGGTAAGAGGGCACTTTCATTTGATAGGCCTGAAATTGATAGAAATCTAGCAATGTTCTTTATTTCTGCTGTGAAAGATGATTGCCTAGTTCAAATTCTTGAAGATCATATTATTAAAGAGGGTAATATTGAGCAACTAAAGGAGGTTGCTAATCTTGCAAAAAGGTGCTTAAAAGTGACAGGCGAGGATAGGCCTTCTATGAAGGAAGTGGCAATGGAATTGGAGGGGTTTGTTATAATGGAAAAACATCGTTGGAGAAATGCTAGTGTCTATATAGAAGAGACTGAGTACTTGCTTGGTGCACCTACTCAATCATTTAGTATTGATGTTGGTCCAAGTTCTTCTTCCAGTACAGTTGCTGGGTATGATAGCATGAGAAACGAAACATTGAAACCGTTGGATGATGGGAGATAATTAGTTAATCCACCGTAATATTCTTGCATCAATTGAGGCTAAATTATTGATGTATCTTTTATGCAATTGAATTTATGTATGACAATATATTTGAACATGTTGTAGACTGGTTCATGCTGTGTATGACATTATACACATGTAGACTGAATAAAATCTGGCACATGAACAAAGGAACATGCATTTCCCCAGAAATGTCTAGGTGGTATTCAATATCATCTAATTCATACTAATTGATATTCTACTTTGACAAGTTGAGACAGATCCCATCGAAGGCCTTGTATTGGTGAGCAATCATGCTGCTTGCAGTTGTCATATTTTAAAGAGGTTTAAATATCTGGCTATAAACTTCCGTGGGAGCCACGAAATTATAAATTTAACAAAGAAAATAGAAAAATGTATAACAAGGGCTGAAATGTGAGCTTAAAATTCAACAATAAAAATTTTCTTCCGAGTCATATGAAAATTGAATAGGCCAAATTTACCCTCAGGCCCTATGGTGGTCACTTAAAATTCCACGCCTTATTGGCAAACTTTGACTTTAACAGCTGAAGAAGATCAGTTATGTCAACAAAGTTGGTTTTTTCGAGGGTCAAAACCTTTTAAAAAATGTATTAGAAGCCATTTGAGGGTCTAAATGACCTTTGAAACAAATGCATTCGAAATAGAAATTACAATGACCTATGTGATCCTCAAAACAAAAATTTCAATAGCCTACATGACCTTTGAAACAAATGTTTTATCTTTATAGAGAATCGACGACCCTCAAAAAATTCAAAATTAAATAAAAGTACAATAACCTTTTTTTGAGAGTCCCAACCCTCAAAATAAGGTTTTTCTCTTTTTCTAAAAAAATAAATAAATAACTCACAGCCGTGCACATACACTTTAAAGAACCACATATTACAAAATCTATATTATACCAATGCACAAATATCAAACAATATTCCATTAGCTTTCCAAATTACTAAATCCTTCATTCTTGAAGTTTATGGAGACACTTTTACATCAACCTAAAGGAACTTAATATTTTTAACTAGAGAATTTTGAAACCAATACAGTATTACACCTAACATCTTTAATAGCATGCTAAGAGTGTTGGGCCAAAAACCATTTCTCAAGGCCATTCCAAGAGATTAGAAGATGCTTCAATCAGAAGTTCCCATTAGTCTGATAAGTCCTTGGTCCAATATTCCAACATTGTTGCCAATTACTTCTAAGGATGCACATGCTTTCATCTTGTCAGTAATCTGCAACCAAAGATATACCCCTACAACATGGAGTAATCATCCACTTGATACTATGTATAACACATAAATCATGTAGTTGGTTACATATGTAAAGATGTAAAGCCCTTTAAAAATCATACATTCATGAATGGGGGCATTAGAGAAATAGAAGTGGTGGCTTGTGAATAATGAATTAAAAAAGTTACTAGTGAACACATACAACATCTGGGCTTCAAATAACTGACGTAGACTTTTCAGATTCACATAAACTGATGGAATTTTCAACTCTTAAGAGTAGTGTTTTCCAAAACTCAAAATGGAATACAGATTATGAAACTGAACAAATCATCATGGTATAAAAATAAACTTGGATTAATGATGGCAAAAGCAGCCAAACTAACCACAGCCTATTCATGTGGTAATGCACTTGTCATATGGTTGAGGAGTTTGATTGACAAATTGTCATATAATGAAGTCGATGTTGACATGTAACATATTTCAGTTCATGAATTATTACCTTGACCACAAGTGTCTGAACCCTAGCATATTTGACATCCCAACTAAACTCACTCATGCTCCATCTAGTTCCACCAAGAGTCACCATTTTCCCAAGGTAGTTCAAGTAGTACTGAATGTCAACTGCCTAGGATGCATTCATTTATCCATAGGATGCATAAACATTAGTTAGCATAATTAATCATTATTAGCATCAGAGTCATAACTTTCATTATAGAGCTAGGTTATCGAGCACCAAGAGAATCGCACAGCTTCATTATTTTCTATTTAACCCAACTTTTGCTAGATAAACATAAATTTACTAATTCCCAAAAAAAAAAAAAAGTACTCCCATCTCACTCCAGCAAATTCCGAAAAACAATACTTGTCTTGCATCTAGATATACCCAAAGAAAAAAAGTAAGAAAGTGTAAGAAAACAAAAATAGAAAGGAAGCTAAGACCAATCAAAGCAGAGCTCAATAACTTAGTCAAAATCCATCAAAGATCAGCAAAGGAGAACTTGCAAATTTAAAAACAACCAGAATTTTTCTCACAAAGAAAGACTATTAGAAGCAATTAAAGACCCAAAAATTTCTCAGGAATTCTGTTGAGAAAAATCTAGTGGAAGATTTGAAAGTAAACAAACAAAAACAAAAAGGTAGATTTGAAGGTGGGTGGAAGAAACAGAGAGATCTATACCTCAATGACAAGTACCTCATCAAAGACACAAATCTTAAACTATAAAAATATTCAATCAATGCAAATTAATTACATAACCACTTGCTGAAAAATTAGGAAACATCCTTACATGTAAAAAAAAATCACATTGGTGTATATCAAACAAAAGCAGAAGTATAATTTAATCAGACTGAATACTGAGTCAAACATTTACAAGGCTGGATTAGATATATGAAGATTATATTATATAAATTTTATATTCATATATAATGGAATGTAGAGGCTTCTTTCTTTTGAAGATGACAGAAACAACCAAAAGATATTTGATCAGCAGCATCACCATGATTTCATTGCAGTAGCATCTGCAATTCTTTCAACTAAGTTTCTATCTCTACAACAACTAGAAGACAAGTATAAACAACAAGGAATATAAAACCATGATATATGAACAACTGAAGTGAGAAGAAGGTGCCGAAAAGAGAGAAAGTGGGTAACTTCAAGAATGCAGCCCACATCAATTGTGCTGGATTAAATGATTAAACAAAAGTTTAAAAAACTTGCATTGAGATTTCAAAATCATCTTTTCCAGTGTAACTGAAAATCTTCGAAACAAGACAAGGGTATTTTTTGTAGCCGCATCAAGAGGGATACCATCACAAATTTTAGCACAAAATAAAAAGGACCATCTTGCTTTAAATTTTTGTGTCATGTAACTAAGTAGTGGTTGCCAAAGAAGATTAATATCCTGGATGAGAGGAAAATCATGAAAAAAACATATTATAGAAGTACTGTCTAGCAGCACATAAATGGATAGTAGAACATAAAGTTAAGAAGAAACTTACAATGTCAAATATATTAAATAAGAAGACAAAAAACGCATATATTGTATAGTAAACCCAAGGCTCTGCACCAGGAGAAATTTCAAGGTTAAATATCTCCTTCTCATGCTCCCAGAAAGGTGATCCAAGGAGGCTGCCATGAATAGCCGGGTTAGTAGTAAATTTTCTATCCAAAACATAATTAACCAAAAAAAAAAGTGTCAATGAACCAATTATGCTGCCGGATACCATTATTTAGTGCTTTGAGTAACAAAGATTAAGTATATGGTGAGGGCAACTTCCACTAGATTGTTACCTATTGCATATTATTAGTCAATATTCAAGAAATCAAACATACAACATATGATGGTAGTAACAAAAGGCAGAACTATAGAGTAACTCTTGCCAAAATAATCCCATCAGACAATGTTGTGGAAAAAAAATTAAAAAACTAGGATAAAGTAAATTTGTATAATGTATATTTGTGCTTGGTAATGACATACCAAATCAATCAAAGCATCCATCATGCCTCCAACAACAGCACCAGCAATTATGCAGCAACTTAAGCAGCACCAGCGTCAGTTATGCAGCAACTTCAGTTGAGCATTATTGCCACCAACCATGAGTATTGATCCAGCCAGCATAAATCCTAAAAATCAACCACACATATAAACTAGTTGCTATCACTAGTGAAATTTGATAGAGTGAAAAACCTGACTTGGGCATTATATAATACAATAGATAGGAAATGGATCTTGTATTTTTTAAATTTCTAGTGAAATTTGAAACCTTAGTACCATAACACACTACCAACAAAGCACTGAGCTATGGTTTTGCCGTTTCATCAGTCAAACCATCTTAAATTGATACCAACATAGGCCTTAACAAATCCGTGACACCAATTGAAAACAAAGCATGCCCAACAATAATATATTTCAAACTGAAACCCCAGCAATTCTTGATTTAGATCACACCCTTTCCAAAGTGGCGCAATTCTTTCCATGCAAATTTAACCATATTGAACTAACAAGGTCCTCTATAACATTTGTATAACATTCCTATAGTTCTCTCCGTTCAAGAAATTGTGCAGTAAAGCAAACTCTAAAAACGGCCAAACCTTTAAGATAATTGAGCTTAACAGATTCTATTTAAGTCCTCCCCACATTCTATGCCCCAAGCAAAAATTAATATAATTAATATATTTTTAATTGCCACCATTGCCAAATGAAAACTATTTCATTCTCATTCAATTCCAGTGCATCAATTTTATTAAAAAAATTCGAACTTACAATAAAAAATAAAATAAAATAAAAAGATTTTATATACAAAATTGAATCAGACTAAAGCTTCAGATCAAACCTAAATACACAAATAAACCAGGAAATGCAGAGCAAAGTGAAGAAAATGAGAAATAACGAAATCCACACCTTCTGCTTTTTTAAGCCACGGATCTATTTTGAATCAAACCCGGTTTGGCGTGATTCCAATTCCAAAGTATCCAAACCCTAGCCCCCAATTTATACTACTACTACTCTCTCTCTCTCTCTCTCTCTCTCTCTCTAAGCCCCTAAAACACCAGGACTAACCCAAAATTGGACGAATACTTTGTAGTCGAACGAAGAAGTGGAAGAGAGATTGGGACAACTTCAACTTTTTTTTTCTCGGGAAACAAACAGAGTTAAATAGAGAGAGACCTGTAATCAAACGAAGAAGTGGAGGAAATGATATTGCCGACCACCGTGCCCCTCAGCTCGTCGTCGGAGATGATATCGCCAACCACCGCGCCTCAGATCGTCGTTGGAGCTAAGTCATCGACGGCCGCACCTTTTATTTTTCAAATTATGGGGCTTTATTTTGTGGGTTGAAAAATTTGGGATATCTTTATCTTGAAGGTTACGTTAAAATGGTGCTGAAAAATGTAGTATTTGGAGCCAAAACTCTCGCGGGAATGGGCAAAAATAGCAAATTAGCCCTTAGTTCTAAGTATATAGTTAGCAGGCCGGTTTCCAAACTATATAATTTATTAACATCTCGAGTCTAAAAGGCTCGATTTTGAGCCTATAAATCGAGTCTTTTAGACTCGGTTTTTAGTTTGATGTGGCATTTTTTTCACGTAACGTCCACCTGAAAATCGAGTCTCTAAGACTCGATTTATGTGACGTGGCCATTTGGGTATGACGTGGTTGATCCACGTGGAAAAATAGGAAACCGAGTTTGTAAGACTCGATTTCAATTTGGGTTATTTTCAAAATTAATGCCTCTTGCACAAATACTTTCCTCTCTCTCTAACACAGCAGACTCTCACTCACTCTCCCTCTCACCCACCCTCTCACTCTCACACACCGAACCTCAGCCCCTCTCACTCGCTCACCCTCTCCACTCTCACTCACTCACCCTCTTCGTACTCACCACTGTTCACTCACTCACCCTCTACGCGATCTCTCAAAACTAAAAAAAAAAGGTGAGTGTACACAGAGAAAACTGATAACCCTTTATCTTGCTCTACGCCTCTACTGCCTCCCTCTTGCTCACAGAGAAAACCGTAAGTGAATGATCTTTTCCTTTTTTCTTTGTTCATGTATTTTGCGTTGAATCTTTCTTTATTCAGAATGTGTATTTTCTGTGTGTGTTTGGTTTGGGATTTTGGGGTTTTGGGTTTGCTTTGGCCGTGTTGGTATGCTTGTGAATTGAATTGATGTAGGCTAGTGTGTAATTAGTGCAAGGACACAATAAAACCATTATTTTTCATGAAAATTGGGTTCCTAACTTTTTTTTTGAACGAGTAAGAGAGTTTGATTCCCCCCTCCCCCACTTTGGTAGTTTTTACCTGAAATTGGTGTGTATTCTCATATAGTATGCTTCTTTTTTTCTTTTTTTGAAGGGTTTCTTTTCGTTAAATTGTTATGCCAATCCTATGTATGTTGTTTCAATTATTGTTATTTTTGTACACCAATTATTGTTTCAATTATTGTTTTTCTTAGATTGTTATGGGTCTTGTTTTTAATTGATTTCTCTTGACACTAGCAGCAGAGTAGCTACCCAAACTTGTAATTATATTTCAATAAGCCCTAGATAAAATTCTGTTATCATAAAATTCTTCAATTCAACCAGGTTTCCCTTCCCCCCCACCTTCTTATTTTATTTACTTACTTACTTTACCATGGCAATGCTCCTGTAATCCTGTTATGAAATTAGAGAACATTTCTTTCTGGATGGGATTCTATGTACTTTTTTAATTAATTTTAAGATTCTGGGTCTGATGATTTTTTGTAAAATCAAATACAAAAATCTTTCTAAATTAGATCCAAACATAGACAACAACTCATTGTCTGTCAGGTAGACTGTCAATGACCTTGGTTTAAGTCAAATCGCATTTTCTAGGCACTTCTAATTTTATACTATTAGAAAATTCAACTCAGGTAAACTATACACCACATTGATAAAAACACTGATGAACTCGTATTTGCCTCTGAGGATGAGCACGGGCTTTCATTGGAATCTGGTCAATGTAACAGGGTTTGTTGTCATGAACATTGGCTGGATAGATTGGTTATTAGTTGCAGGCTTCGATTTGTCATTTTTCAGGCTAGATGATTGACAACCAGCAGAGTTTGTGGTTCAAATCATGCATTATTTGTGGGAATGACAGTTGGACCTGATTGTGTTGATTGGAAGGAATCAAGTAATGTTGCTGAATCAAAGCTTCTTAATGATGTCAAATAGAATGTGATATAGAAAAGAGATTAAGCTGTAGATTAGTGTAAGTGTATTCATGGAGCATATACAAAAAAATTCTGGTTAGTGTAAGTGTATTCATGGAGCATATACAAAAAAAATTCTGGTTGGTGTAAGTGTATTCATGGATCATATACAAAAAAATTCGGGTTAGTGTTAAGTGTATCTTAAAAAAAAGGTTAATTAAAATTCTAGGGCTACCTGACAACTCTGTGGTCTACGCATTTTTTCGCAATAAGAACTGAACCCAGAATTTGCCTCTCCTGCACAATTGCATTATATAATTGGGAAATTACTTTCCCTAACACCTCCTTTTAGCCACAATAAGAATAATGATTTTTTTTTCTCCAAGAGATCTCCTCCAATACATTGTTTTTTCCAAGGTTGCCTTCACCTCCACCATTGTTTATCTATCTTCCTCAGGCAAATATCCACTATTCCTTTTCTCCTCCATCAACCTAAGATCATTTAGTAGGTTTTTCTTCCTAATCCCCACATTTCCAATTACTTTATTGTTCCATGACTTGTGATAGATTTCTCTATGAAGTTATATAAAATAATGGTTCTTTTTAATTTCCATGGGATGTTCAAATGCATGCTCAATTTTTTTTTGATGTTTCTCTGGCTACCTTGATGTACATGGATGGGACCATTTGAATTTTTCTTCTATGAACAGAGGTTTTGCTGGATTTGTGTGGGAATTATTGTGTTTTTTTTTTTCCTAAGGGGTTGAGTTTTAACAATCTGGGTTGTTTTCTGCTTGCATCTTAGTTTATTAATTCTAATATGGTTCGGCTGCAGTTGATTGCTACTACTACTCTTTTTCTTGCTTTTGGTTCAGTCTTTCATCTTTGACTGAATTCTCATTGTACAAATTGGCTTTAGTTGCTCTAACTCATACCTAGTTCCATAAGCATATTGTGTGTTCATGTCTCAAATTAAGTGCTTATCATTCTTGTGCAGTATGGCTGCTGCAAATGCTGGGCGGATTGACTATACAGAGCCTGGACCCATTGACAGGTCAGTGTTGTCTAAGCAACTCAAGCATCGATCCGAAGCTATTTGGAATGGGCAGGTAAAACATAACACTACATTAATCACTAATGTACATGCATTTAATTTATACAATGTACATGCATTTGTTGTCATATATTAATCCATGGTTCTATTCTGTGTAGGATCCAGGATCCGTTACCTGCCGTAGCCGTAGTTCAGAGTTCTCCAATCAGGAGCCAATGGTGGACGACCGAGTCGAGAACATCATCAAGGCAGTTGGTTTGGAGGGACTCCTTTGGGTCCTGGGTAGAGAGATTGACCATGGTCTAATAACGGCCTTAGTGGAGCGATGGCGACCCGAGACTCACACCTTCCACATGCCACATGGTGAGATCACCATCACATTGCAGGGTGTGGAGGTTTTTCTCGGGCTTCCTGTTGATGGTGACGCTATAACAGGGAGCACGCAGAAAACTTGGGTGGATGTGTGCTGAGACTTCCTTGGCTTTCAACCTATAAATCAAGACAACCATAAGCAACTTACTGGTCAAAGGATTCTCATCAACTGGCTTTTGGAGCAAGTTGCTAATCCATTGCCGCCTAATGCTGAAGAGGACCAGCTGCATAAGTAAGCACGATGCTACATCCTAGCGCTACTGGGGGACACAATATTCATGGACAAATCCGGTGATAGGGTGCATCTAATGTGGGTGCAGCAGTTAGAAGACCTTCGTAACCCACGAAGGTACAGTTGGGGAAGTGCTTGCCTTGCATGGTTGTACCGAGAGCTATGCAGGGCAAGCGAGGACACCAGTCAGATTAGTGGGTGCTTACTGTTACTCCAGTATTGGGCATGGGCCAGGTTCCCCTATTTGTGCCCTGCAGTTGAGCATGACCCGCCAGTGGGTGCTTATGGTCCTCCAGTGCGTGGTCCACTGTCCTTGAAGTAAGTTTTTACCTCATGCACGTTATATACATTATGTGATCATTACCTAAGCCCACAATCATGTAACTTGATTTTATTTATTTATTTTAAAGGCTTCTAGCAAATTTTTATGTCAACATTGCATAAATTTCAAATAGAGGTTCAATATATATTATTACGTTAATATACTCTAATTTTGTGATTGTCATGTGGCTTGTATATGCTTTGTTTTTTATAAGGACTGTTTCTTATTCTAGTGATATTATTAATTAAGTAAATATCTATAACATTATCTCACTAGTTATATGTGATTACATTATAGTTTTAACATTGGAATTATCTCTGTACAAAAGTTGTAGATATTGATCTATTCTTCTTGATTGTAGGTGGTTGTGGGTCCCAAACAAGAAAAATAGGCCCGCCCACATCTTCAGGGACAGGTATCGTGAGTAAATAACTTCAATGTTGCCAGGCCAGGTATGAAAATGCATTATTTTATATGTTTAGGAATAAGATATAGGTTTGGTGAGCTTTGAAATATAAACATTGTTGCATAATGTGTTGTGTCCTTGTTTTTTGGCTGTTGTAGGTGGTGTGGCAGCCATATGAAGCTGAGTTAGAGGACCTTCCGCTGTGGTGCGTTGCAGGGAGGGCTGTGTGGACGACAACGGTGCCACTTGTATGTTTCCATCTAGTAGAAAAACATACACTGGATCGTGTCGTTCATCAATTTGGGATGATCCAAGAAATTCCCCTTAATGTTGACATTGACACAGTGCTTCATGGCATTGATTTGAGGGGGAAGGTCGGTGTTGATTGGACACGAAAACATGCTGTGCATATCGATGAGTGGGGTAATCGCCTTCAACGGCATTGTGAAGCAGTGCTTGGTGATATGCCTCCACAGCACGAGTACCACGACTGGTTCAAAAGGATAACTCGGAGGTTCATAGATAGGCCCGGTGCTATAGTGACTCTGCTGGTAAGTTCTCAATGTCTTCTACATCTTACCGTACTGAAATAACATGAAACCACTGTTTAGATAACATGATATATGTTACTACATTTTCTACTTAGCACTTGGTCTTCCTATAATTTGCAATTATTACTAGCAGAACCAATTCTGAACCAACATTTATTTTATTATCGATTGGCATTGTTGATTTGGTATTGCATTACTAATATGTGTGGTTTTTCCATGTGCAGATTGAAGGATACGTCCGTTTGTTGAGGCGTCACCCAGTGGGCACGGAGGACCACAAGGACATTACTGAGGTCCTGATGGTAGTGCATGCAATTGAACGTGTACAACCTCCTATCCCTGAGGCCCCAAATGAGGAGACACCTACTCCTGCAGGCCCAAGCACTACTGAAGGCCTAAGCACAAGCACAACCCCGGCCGGATGTCGCCCTCGTCCGCCTGTTGCTAGCCCTTGGGTTGTCCCTACCCCCGATCCTTCTCCATCCACCCCACATCCATCCCCTAGCCCTACCATCCCTTCATCCACCCCACATCCATCCCCTACCCCCACTATCCCTTCACCCACCCCACATCCATCTCCTCGCCCCACCATCCTGACACCCACCCCACATCCTTGTCCTGGGTCTGACATTCGTCCACACACTCTACGGTCATTTCCTCAACTGTTACCCATTTCATCCTTTGACTTGGGTATTGATCCAACTCCACTTGACATGCAGCAGGAGCCACCCTCCCACAGTACACACACTGCCCCTTCTTCAGCCATCGACCTACCCCATGTTCAGGCTGAGCAGACTGTTGGGTTACCTGCAGTGGCAGAAGGTCGGCCGAAACGCATATCAAAGGCACCTCCTTGTGGGATAGGGGGCACAAACATGGACACAATGCTGGGCCCGAGGCATCTGACGAAGGACATGCAAGACCTCCTCCTCATTATACGAGACGGCATAAGATTCAAAAAAAGTAACTCAAAGCTTAATGTGAAACAACACACTTTATAACCAGTGGTATATATTCCTCTTTTCACATTTCAATCTACTGTTGATTACTTCATGATATTATTTTTGTTTTCAATATGGTTTGAACGTACATTATTGGAACTAGGTGATGGGAACGAGTACGGAGGGGCCAAAATAACATTGATGCGGGTGTGGAAGATGGTAAGCAATATTAGTTTAATGGTTAAATCAATGGCCATTGTCTGCTACTCTAAAAGTTAAGTCTTGGGCTGCCAAGCCTAAGTATGTGAGTTTGAGTCTTGAAAGTTGAGAGTAGCTGCTTCATGCGAAAAGTGTTGAAGGGTTGGACCCTATCAAAACCACCCCTCATAGATTCCTACGCAGCTCTGAAGAGCAGTGGGTGATGACTCTTTATCTCAATTCGCAATTGTTTATGCCTGTCCAGCAGAGGCTTTCTGCTAGTAAATAAGGTTACAATCTGGTTATTGATTGTATTACATGCAATCTTGTACAAATTATGAAGTGGTGGTGATTGTTTGAGATAGAAATCATTGCCGCAACCTCATGCAAAAAGTCCAACTTTTTGACAAGCTGTTTGTACTTAATATTAGAGTTTTCCACACAATTTCATAGATGGTGACGTTTGTATTAATCCACCAATCTGACTACATGAAGCAACCCCTTTTGCAGTGCACTCTTTATGACTCCTTTTACTTTTTAAAATTTTTGGTTCATCTATTATGCATTTCTATTGATTAATAATCCTTCATTGCCACATTTTTTATAAGGGCTATTGGTTAGTTGGGTTATTTAAAATCTGTGAATGGGATGCTACTTTTGTCAAATCAAATCATTTTGGTTTTCTTTCAATGCTTATTATTTTATTTTAAAATCTGATGGTATGGTGATATATTTATGAATTTGTAATTCTTTTTCTATTATTCTTGATAGCTCAAAGTGGTACAGTGCTGATGATTTATATATTTTTGATTATTATATATACATTTTATCAAAACCTTCGTACTAGTAATGGAAATGGTTCTCTTCAAATTATTGCTTAAACTTGCATAAGCCACTGGTTGAGTTTGGTTGGAGTTATCATTCTTATAAGTTATAGCTCAGCTGTCGTATTTGTCTTTGACAATGCCGTCATTTAGATATAAAAAAAACTGAATATATATATATATATATATATATATATATATATATATATATATATATATATATATATATTCTCCATTATGATATGATCTTGATAATGATAAATATTGCCCTTTTTTTTCACCTCACTAGGTTGGGCACCAATTGAAATTCTAGGTGAATGTTCACCTTGTTTGCTCAGTCTATGCTTCAAGCAAGAAAGACGGACATGTTCTTTTATTTCTCTCTCTCACTTTTAATGTGTCAAGTTCCCTTTGTGGTTTGTAGGTGAGGCACTTCTAAGGTTCAGGACAGCAGTTGTTAGTTCAGATGGAGTCCTTGAACAATGGAGACCAGAAGATCCTGACCCATGTAATTGGAAAGGGGTGAAATGTGATTTGAGTTCAAAAAGAGTAACATACTTGTAATTTTCTAGAATAACCTCTAAATATGCTTGTATCGTCATTTTCCTCTGTTGCTTTTTTTTAATGCATAATTATTGATGGTTTATTTTTGTAGTTGCTGATAATTAACCCAAAACATATTGCATTTTATCTAATTTCCATGTAGTCCTGGAGGGACCTTTGTTCTTCTTAACATATATCCAACTCCCTCATTGGGTTGCAGTTGCACAAACTGTTCCAAAAATTGGGTACCAAAATTTCCCATCCCACCAAATTGGAATAAGAAACTCCAAGAACTTCAAGTATTCTGGCCAAATTCTGACCAATGGTTTTTATAACATTCTTAACAATTTAAAACAGTCATACTAGATTACATTAGGAAATTCTCCTATAAAAGTCTTGTTCCATCACAGGAAATTTTGTGGAATTATAAATTCCTAACTTGGCGAATGGGACCTAAAGTGATATGCACTTGTTTTACATTCTTAAGTGCTAATTTTATTGAGTTTGAGGATAAAGGTTTCATATTTAGGATCAGGCATTGGGTACTTTATTCTTCCTTTCAAGCCAATGACCTTTAGGTTAACTAGCACTCCCTGGTGTTTTCAACTAGGTGTCTAGGATTTGAATCCCTCACTTTGACTTCGGATCTATTAAAAAAAAACTTTATTCTTCCTTTTGATGGTGAAAAATTTTGCACTTCTGTATTTTTTTTTTTGAAAGTAGCATGTATCCTATTCTTTTTTAGTTAACTTTCCCTTTTTACTTTTTTATTTTGTGAAAAATGTGTATCATATAATGCATGATGCATGGGATGGAGAAGTGGGAATGGAAACATGATAGGACACAATTTACCAACTGCAAAATGTATTGCCTTTGAAACTATGATACTAACTCTGTTTGTTCTTGATATCTTCCAGGCGTCTTCTGTATCACAAATTGAGTGGTTCTCTATCACCTGATCTTGGGAAGCTAGACCAGTTGAAGTTTTTGTACGTTTTTTTGTTGACCTTTTTTTGTTTAATTTGCTATGTTAAAATGTGATGTTGCAGCTGATGGTATTATGATGTATCATGTTCTAGAGCTCTTCATGACAACAACTTTTATGGGACAATTCCTTCAGAATTGGGAAATTGCACAGAGTTGCAGGCAATGTAAGCACTTCCAATGGTTCTCTTATGACTAATATGTGTTCTCATGTTTGATAACTAAGTGATATGTTCTCATGTTTGTTAACTAATGATATGTACTATTGTCTGACTGAATGTTGAAGAAATGGCGTTAATTAGTTGTTAAAAATCATGAACTGGAGATAGAACGTTTCCTCAATATATGCAAACTTTGTGCATGTACATATTAAAATTGCTTGAGGGGGCATTAGAATGGTACATAATATGCCACATCCATAGTGTGATTAGAGGAAAGTAACCTTCTGTATGCCATTTAAGTCTATTAGCTCCATACCAATCAAGAAGAGGTAATGGTAAAAATGCCCTTCTTGAAGGGACACTTTATATGAAGAGGATGCTTTGTTGAGAAGGGTAGTAGACACAAAGTGTGGCAGTTTGTGGTTGGGTTGGTGTTCTAAGAAGAGTATCAAGAAAGGGCGGGATACTTTTCATTGTTTTATTAGCTTCAAGGTGGGTGATGATTCTTCTATTAAATTCTGGCATGATTCTTGGTGCGGGGGACCACCTTTGAAAGATACTTTTCCAGAATTGTATGGCATTGCATGTAATAAGGATGCTTCAGTTGTTAAGTTAATATCTTTCTCAGGGGATTATCATTGGAATGTCAGTTTTATTCAATTGGTTCAAGACTGGGAGTATAGAGTCAGTTGCCTCCTTTATGGATTCGATTTATTTTGGAGTGTGGGGAGGGGATGGAATAGATAAACTTTGCTGGAAACCTTCTTCCCAGGAAAGGACAAGAAGTCCGATCCTACTATGAGGTCTTACATTCCAATTCTTGAATGTCTTTTCCATGGAATACTGTCTGGAAACCAAAAGTGCGTTTCTTCCTATGGACAGTGATGTAGCGAAGAATTTTAACTATTGATAATTTTTAAAGGCGTGGGATTATTGTTATTGAGGTGGTGTTGCATGTGTAAAAGGGCTGGGAAGACAAGTAATCATTTGCTCTTACATTACTCTGTGTAGCTAGAGAGCTGTGGAATTTAGTGGTTTCATATTTGGGCTGTGGAGCTTCTAGCTAGCTGGCCAAGCAAGTTTAGTAGACACAGAAATGATCCCTCAATGTCTTATGTGGGGTATTTGGTGGGAGAGATGCTCGGACTTTTGAATGGAGTGAAAGATCGATTCATGACCTCAAGCTTTCCTTTTTCCAGACTTTATTTGAATGGACAAATGCATTGGGTGTTTTTCACTTTATTTCTTTTTCTGATCTGATTGATAGATGTACTTTCCATGCATCTTAGTTTTGTTGTTTTCCTGTTTCCTTAGCACACTGCCTGTGTGCTTTGGATTTCCCCAAGCGGAGAGTCCACCCAAACAATGCTACTTTTCTAGATCAGACTGGTACAGAAATAAAATCTGGAACTTGGTGTTGTTATATCTGATCCGGATATTATGGCGAAAAAGAGAAATTCTCTGGCTTTTGATGGGATTCAGCTTCCTTTAGGCAGTGAAGTATCAATTTTGATTTCACATTTTCATTGGATGCCTCTAGATAGTGTAGTTCTCTTTGGGAGATCATGGATTCTTTACATTTATAATTTATATTTTTTGGGAGCATCTATTATAAAACCTGTGCACTTTCAGTACCCCCTTTTATTTTATTAATGAGGATTTACTTTCCAAAAACAAAGGAGCTTAAATTATGCCTATCAAATATTAATTTAGAATGAATGAACCTGAGTTATAGTGACACTATATTGCCACAAGTTTCATCATTTTTATCAAATAATATGTTCTGTTATGTGTTTTTTGATCATCAAGCCGCTTAGTGGCTAATAATTAAGGATAGCTTCTTGGGAGTCTTCTCTATCTATTCGAAGTATATTTTCTTTTAATAAAGTTTTCATTGCTGTTAATAAACAAGTCTATCAATGAAATATTACAAATTATTATTGATGAAAGGGAATGCAACGGATTCCTTTTGCTACTCTACTCTTGACAAAAATTTCTTTATGATCTGTAACTTGCCTTTGTCACTGAATGTTACATTAAGCTGAACAAATACATTAATTTAACTAGAAGCTAGACTTTGTGAGTAGCTACAGTTAATTTTTGAAAACATTATCTCGCAGTTTTGTTGGCAACCGTGGTTTATGTGGGAAGCAAATCAATGTGACATGCAAGGATGATGCTGGAGGACCTGGAACAAATTCCCAATCTCCAACCTCAGGTAAAGTAGCTACTCTAAGGAACTTGATTGGCTTGTGTTATGGATGCAATTTTGGGATTATAGAGCATTCAGATTCCATTTATTGGACTGAAAACTTTACTACTATTATGGTTGTCTTGCTAATTGGCGGAATTCATTAAAAAAAAAAAAAAATTGGCAGAGTTGGTACTCTTGATGTCCCTCAATGATTTTTATGTTAAAAGATTTATATTTGACATTATTGTATTCAATACTGGATTAATGTGATGACTTATACTCTCTTGAATTTGACTTTTTGAAGCCCAAGCTGTGGGTGTAAAAAAGAAATACTCCGGGCAGCTGCTTATAAGTGCCTGTGCAACAGTTGGTGCCCTACTTCTGGTTGCACTTATGTGTTTTTGGGGTTGCTTTCTGTACAAAAAGTTCGGTAAAAATGATGGTCAAAGTCTTGCAATGGATGTCAGTGGAGGTACTCTTTTCTTAGCTAATATCTGTTCCATTAAAAATCTGTTTGAGTTATTCTTCATCTGCATCCATGTGTAGGAGTTCCTAGAATTCAAGATCTTTATTTACAGAATCTTATAATGTCAGGTGCATCAATTGTAATGTTTCATGGGGACTTGCCATACTCTTCAAAAGACATCATAAAGAAATCGACACGAAATACGTGCCGATTAAGCCCATAGGTAGAGGGGCAGCATGTTGCACGCTCTTCCATCAATAGGGAAACCAATGAGAAAGTTGCAATCAAGAAGATCAACAACGTGTTTGAGAATCGCATTGATGCGTTGAGGACGCTGAGGGAGTTGAAGCTTCTTAGACATATTCGCCATGAGAATGTGATTGCTTTGAAGGATGTTATGATGCCAATTCATAGGACGAGCTTCAAGGACGTGTATTTGGTTTACGAACTTATGGATACGGATCTTCATCATATCATTAAGTCCTCGCAGCCGCTTTCCGGTGCCCATTGCAAATATTTTTTATTTCAGGTATTAATAAGTTCTCTCAAGTAGTGGTATGGTGTTTTTTCAATTTTTACTATTTTCACCTATGTTGGTTACTTGGTACTAATTTGGTAACCAAAGAATACATGATGATGAGGGACTATGTTTGTATTTGGTTCCTTGGTGTGCAGATTAATACTAGTTTTCTAAAGTATGAATTTCGATTATTCTGTTCATAACAAATATTTGGCCAATTTTTAGAGACTGGATATTGCCTTTAGTAAAGAAGTTCTCTGAAACTATAGTATATAGATATTTGCTTATTAAATAGCTACTCTAAGTTTAAGTACATGTTAAATTAGAGTTCTAATTGAATTTATCACTAAGGGGCAGCATGTTGCACCCAAACTAGCTATTTTATAAAGTAAGTGAGATTTATTGATTAATTAAGTTTGTTTTACTGTCCATAATATGGCGATAATATAATATAATAATTTTTTAATAAATAAATAATTATAAAATACCATTTTTGTCCCTAATCTTTCATATTATTTTTTTTTGTCTTCAATATTTTCGAAAGTTCACTTTTTGTGCTGAAGTCAAATTGTTTGTCTTATATGGCTTAACACAGTGTTGATGTGGTATATGACTTTGACAAAATTAATATGTTTTTAAAATTAAAAACACGTGGCACAAAATAACTTGCTTATGTGGATTCAAATTATCATAGTCTCTAAAGCTGAAAGGAAACTGCTACACTATAGTCGATTGCCTCAATCGACGACCCCAACTCAGTGATTATATAGAAATACACAAGGACGGAGGTTGTTGTTTATCACTGTATTGCTAGGTTGGGGTTGTCGATTGAGGCCATCTTCCCAACTATGGCAATGAGGTTTTCTTTCAGTGTTGGGGGTTTGGGGATGTTTGAGATTGAATCACCAGGTATGTGAGGGACAAATTTGTTTCACTGAAATTTTTAATTCACATGCCAATCATTGTGCTCCATATTTTTTTAAGGGTCATGCTAACAAGTACCATTAGGGCAATTGTTAATAATCCAAAATGGTTAGGAAAGGTTTGACACTATTTTTATGGGAAACAGAAAAAGTTGTCAAAATATTAATTGTTGTTGTTGTTGTTTTTTTTTTTTTTTTTTCATAAATTAATATTGTCCAAGTCTTATCACTCTGTTAAGCCACGTAGGATATATAAACTACGGGACATAGATAGAAGCTTGAAAAATATAACATTTTGCAAAGTTTTAGGGAGGAAAATTGAACACTCTTTTGGTACAACTATATTAGAACCAACTTATGTAGAACAAGCAAATAGAAAATTTTGCAAAAAGCTATATTCAAACGCTCTAACTATTTGTTTGAAAACAACTTATCTAGCTTTTTTTTGCTAAAAGTATGCACAGGAAAGTAATAAAATACAAAAAAAAAAAAAAAAGATTATAGAGGCAATTAAAGTTGATCTTACAGTATCTTTTGCACTATAAAACCACTGATTAGTAAAATATTGTTCTTTGTTAATTGCATCAAACTATAATTCTGTCTTCTGTGAAATCTTTGTTTAAACACAAATGAAAGACTCCATTATTCATTTATTGCTAGCACTTTTTATTCAAAGCTGCCCATTTTTTTTATGTTTATAGACTGAATTTTTCCTCACATGAATTATAGGGATTTTGACGGTAACTTATGATTAAATACAACATGCCAATTATTCATTATGAAGTTCTTTTGTATATATTAAGAAAAATCTTTAAGAGCTCTGGCCTGGTTTGCAATGGCAAGTGCCAAAACTTTGGGGTTGGCACAAATCCTCAATAGGCTAGTCAATGGAGGTTAGCTTCATGATTGAATTAGCAAAGTTAAAATTCTTATTGGGATGTACATGCCTCTTCACATGTTTGAATTAAGATGTATGGCGGGTTTGTTTGTGGGTAAATGCATGCGGGGTAGAAAGTGCCTGAAAAATGTAAACTGTGATTTTGGAGGGAGTTACAGTACCAAGAAACATTATTAAAAAAAAAAAAAAATTATTCCCACATTACCATTGGAAATGATATATGCATTGAACTGTTAATTAAAAAGGAGTTTACGTCACTAGAAAAAAAAAAAAAAAAAAAGTCTTAAAGTGATTGCCTTTCTGCCCAATTTTACCTAACTAATATAGCCAATGGAACATGATTAATTGCCTTGTTTAGTGCTTCATGTTAGATTTAAAAATGTACGCACTCTTCATTTTTGTAGGACAATAGCAAATACAGATTTGAAGCTGGATTTGTCCCTCCATCCCTAATAAACTTTGAAAATAGGCAGCCAAGAGACCATAACTCTTTCAAGATGCCTCAAGACAGTTAACCACAAAATCAGCTCCATATATTGAAAGTGGTTCAAGTCTCCAACGACTATATGTCCATATACTCACATCATAACCCACACCGCCAAATAAAATCAATGATTGGGTAGAAATGTTGCTGGTTTTGTCATTTTTTGGAGGTTCATATGGTGGCTGGTTTGCAAGTTTTGCTTCAGCAGCAGCGAGATTCTCTTTAGCTTTAATGATTCTTTCTTGACGAGATTCTTCTTGCTTCCTCAGGTCTTCCATTTCTTTATATTTTTCCCTCGTACTTGCACCCCCTATAGAAAATGTAAATGAATGTAAACCTGAGGATTTAGGATTTCAAGAGTGATACTGTCATTGAAAGAAGCTAGAGACTATCTTTCTCTTGAATTTCACAGCCAAGTGCCTGACATAGTGGCCTACGTGAAAACCTTGCTGGAAATTGAAATCATATCGTGTCACTTTAGGTGCTACAAAGACACATTCAATCAAAGTTGCCTAGGTTTGGTTTCATATTTCTAAGAAAAAATTATTCATTTCCAAATGAAGCTAAATTTTTATGAAATAGAATTGATTGATTCTCTGTACCCTGGTCTCTTTTTTTTTTTGCCTCTCCCAGTGGATGCTCCAAATGTAATGGTGCAACTGGTTACATTGGCTCCATTGGAAAGGACAAGTTTGGAGAGGAGATATCCAAAAAATTAAAAATCAGCGGGTGTTAATGTGAGTTTCTCTTCGTCTTAGACTTACAACTAAACGTTGGTTATGTCATCACCTTCTTCCTCATGTTAAGACGATTATGAAATTTGTAATTAGGTACATTATTGTGAGATTGAATCTACATCAACTGGAACCTGTGCTGTTTGTGTGGTTGGTGGTGAGAGGCCAGTTCTATGTCATGTCTGCACGTAATCTCGAAATGCAAGGTCAGTTCTATAGGGATTGCTTTGATTGCTCAGTTTCATGATCATTTTCATGTTCAATTGGATGAGTTTGGTAGGTTGTGTTTCTTGGAGAGATTATTTTGGTGGTTTCACTTGCATAAAATTGAAAATATTTTGTAATTATAAGTAGATAATGCATATGTCAGGCAATATCCTACATGATTGGCCCATGTCCTACTCTAAAAGTTTCCAACTCATGGCTCCCATTATTACGAATCTGAACACTTGAAAAATTGTATCTCCTTTATTATAATGGGACTTGTGTTGTCTATAGTAGCTTATGATTATCATGTACACATCTTATATCTATGGAATTATGAGAAATATATTTGCCTATTGTGACTCTGGTGTTAGATGTTGGAACATTTTCACTGTTCAATTCTAATCTGTAGGAAATTGGAGTTTTAGTCACAATATTTTTTGCCTGTTCCATGCTTGCGTTGGCCTGATTTTACCTTCACTGGCGAAATTGAGGAGAATGTATGTTAAAGTAAGTTTTCTATCTTATAACTTTTGAAGAGTCAGCTATAAATTCTGTCAAGAAAGAATCTTCTGTGGAACCGGAGTTAGCTGTACATTTCTTGTCACACGATTGTATTTATGCTCAGGTTTGGAGGTTCATTTACATGTTCTTGTATAGGGGGTGCAAGTACGAGGGAAAAATTTAACGAAATGGAAGACTTGAGGAGCAAGAAGAATCTCGTCAAGAAAGAATCATTAAGCTAAAGAGAATCTCGCTGCTGCTGAAGCAGAACTTGAAAACCGGCCACCATATAAACCTCCAAAAAATGACGAAATCAACAACATTTCTACCCAATGATTGATTTTATCTGGCAGTGTGGGTTATGATGTGAGTTTATGGACATATAGTCGTTGGAGACTTGAACCACTTTCAATATATGGAGTTGATTTTGTGGTTAACTGTCTTGAGGCATCTTGAAAGAGTTATGAAATAGTTTTTTTGCTATCATAAAATGTATTGGTGTACGTATAAAATAAACTGTGATCTTGTTGTTGTATTGGTGCAAGAGTCCCCAATGAATCACATTGTATGTATAGGTATTCTATTTGCAACTGTAAAGTCTGGAATTATATTAATGGTCATTATGTTAATGGTCAGATATTTAGATTTTATGTTGTAACTTCTTCAGTTACATCAATCTTCAATCCAATTCAAGTACTTATTAACTTAGGCCACCTAATCCAATGCATGATTTTATTTATACAAAAATCTAATTTCTTCTGTTGATAAGCCATGTATAAGAGGAAAAAATTTATGTCTTTGAAACTAAACTATTTAATTCCATTCAGTCTGAAATTAAACACCCTCTATTTTAGGACACAATTTCATAGTTTTGTTATTTATCTGAAATTAGTTATCAAATTTAGAAACTAAACTATTTAATTTATGTCTTTGAAACTAAACTATTTAATTCCAGAAGTTTGAAATTAAACACCCTCTATTTTAGATTAATTTCATAGTTTTTTTATTTATCTGAAATTAGTTATCAAATTTAGAAATCGAGCATTTGAAACTTGATTTTTAATGTGGAAATCGAGTTTCAAAGGCTCGCTTTCCTGTGAATATTTCCAAAAGAATTCGAGTTGTAAAGGCGACATTTTCAGTGGTTTTTTTTTTTTTTAAATATGAGCTGTTGAAAACTTTATTTCCAAATTCAAATCGAGTTTCAAAGGCTCGATTTTTAGTGGCTTTTTTTAAAAAATAATATCCCGTGGAAATTGAGTTTCAAAGGCTCGATTTTTAGTGGTTTTTATCCCGTGGAAATCGAGCCTTTGAAACTTTATTTCCATTAACAATCGAGTTTCAAAGACTCGATTTTTAGAGGTTTTTTTTTTTTAAATAATATCCCGTGGAAATCGAGTTTCAAAGGCTCAATTTTTAGTGGTTTTTTTAAAAATAATATGCCGTGGAAATTGAGCCTTTGAAACATTTTTTAACCAAAGGAAATCGAGTTTCAAAGGCTCGATTTATTTTCAGTAGCTTTTTTAAATTCGTTTTGAGTCAATTTACGCATATGCCACCCAATGTAAATCGAGTTTCAAAGACTCAATTTACACTGGGATTTTTTTTTTTTTTTTTTTTTGTTGCAGCTACTCCTGCAGCAGTAAACCAGAATTAGTTTTCCCTTCCCCTATAGCAGTAAACAACTAGATACAAGCATATGATACCAATCAAAGGGAGAGTACATCAAAAGCAAACAACCAGATTAAAACAGTTACTATTCATTGCTGGCTAGGCAAAAGCTGCACAACGCAACTAATGTAACAAGTACAATGGATAGCAAATAGTTCAATTACAACAACATTCAGCAATAAACAAAATACAGAAAATAACAACTAACTAAAATTAACATAGTCTACATTCGGCAACAACATTGAACAATAAAAAAAATAACACTTGTAGATAACCACAACATTCAGCAACAACATTCAGCACTTGTCCATACAGAAGATAACCACAAGTTCCACGTACATTGCCAAAACTTCAATCGAGTCTTCGCTCGCCTAACAAACATGAAAATACAATTGTTAGTTTCTAAATGCGAAGAACAAAAACCAAATGAAATTCATAGCATATTATATAAAAACAGTAAGGGCACTTGCCTAGTTTGTAGTACTACCACTTGTCGAAGCCCCACGGGAATTGGGATAGCTTCTACGGTTATGCCCCTCTTGATGACACACTCCACATCGCTGCCTCGGTTGAATCTCCCTCAAGTCCGGATCTTCTCTCCGGCTTCCCCGTTCTCACCGTACCCTATCCATTTCATTCCTTATTCTTGAGGCCACAGGACGACCTTTGGCCCGCAACAGCTGTGGGTCAGGCACCCACCATGGTCCGCGAACGTCCCTCCACAATGACTCTAACTTTGGCACCACAAAATTATGTGAATATGTGTGAATGGCGTTGTTCAAACTGTAACATGGGTCAATATAGCTAGTCGCATTGAGGTGCAGACCTTGAAGAACTTTAATTGCATGTGAACAAGGAATCTTCAAGTTTTGCCACTTTCCGTAACCACATATTCTATCAAATACGTGCACTTCATGACTATGGTTTCCCCCTCCACCTCTATGGTCGTTGTACGGGGTAAGCACTTGATATACACCAGTTTCATGATTAAAATTCCTCACAGTGTGACCTGCGGTTTTCTGCGCATTTTTGTTATAGATCTCCATTGCATAATCACTGCACACCTTACCTCGAGAGAGATCTTCCGTAATTTTTTTATGTCGATCGTGGAAATATGCAACAAGTTTGGACCAAGTGAACTCAACCATTGCCGCAATGGGCAAACCGCGGGCACCTTTAAGTACCCATTAAAGCACTCAGAGATATTGGTTGTCATTGCCCCGTAACATCTTCCACCATCATGTGACTGGGTCCATTTGTCCAGATCCTCACTGATTAAATATGTGTATGGCATACAGCGTGCAACATGGCGATCAGTAGGGTCTACACCCCTCAGTAAATTAATCTCGGCCTCCTTAATGATTTGCATTATGGATTCAAATTTAGCTTCATGGGTCGCATATCCAGCTTTCAAGGCCAGTGCCTTTAGAATCGGGTCATCAAAGCATCTGTTGAAGTTGCTAGCAACATGTCGAAGGCAATATCGATGATATACCTGTTCTGTTCCATCCCTCCCTCTAGGCCACTGTCGAATGGCGTTTTTGATACCTTTATGTCGGTCAGAAATAATGCAAATGCCGTTGGCTGGTATAACATGCTCAATCGAAGCCCTGAGACACTCTAAAAACCACCCCCAACTAGCCTCTGACTCCTTGTCCACAACAGCAAAGGCAAGAGGCAAAACCTTTTGGTTGGCATCGGTTGCCATTGCAATCATCAAAACCCCTTTGTATTTACCATACAAATGAGTCCCATCAATACTGATCACTGGCCTGCAATATTGGAATGCAGCAATGCAAGGAGCAAATGCCCAATATACATAGCGCAGTAACGCAGAATTCTCGTATGGCCTAGGTATGGTGTGATAGTTGTACTGGGTACCCAAATCCTGATCCAAGTATGCCAACAACAACTTTCGTAACCTTTGGTAAGACTCCTCCCAATCCCCAAATATCTCAGCAATTGCCTTTGTTTTGCATCCCATACTTTATAGTAAGAAAGCTCATGTTTATACTTAGTATGTATGATGTCCCAGAGATCTTGTATACAAGCAGTGTGATTTTGTCGCAATTTTCCCACAATTTCTGATGCAACAAAATTAGAATCCATCATTTTACCGTCTCTTCGCAGGTCAAAGGGTATACAAGTGTGTGGACCCACATAAGACGTGACCATCCATAGACCATTAAGTTTAACCTTCATGAATGCCCCAACGTACCACTTGCAGTTGTCATCAATGCATGCAGCGCACAATTTACTTTTGGTTGACCTCCGGATTATAAAATTTCTATTATCATTTGCTGCGTATATTATCAATGCACGCTTCACTGCCTCTTTATTTGCAAAAGTCAACCCTTTATGAAAATGCATCCTATCTTCCCAAGTAGAAACAAATGGTATCTGAAGACGTGAAGAATCAACCATATTTTCCCAAGTATTTGCATAAAATGAGTCGGTAGGAGGTCTGTAGGCAGTGATCATATTTGTATCATGCTGGATGCTAATATCATCATCTGCATCACCTTCATCATGGTACTCCATATTTTCCTCTTCAAAATTGGGAATGACTTCATGGTCATCCATATCGTTCTCAAAGTCGCCTCGCTCAATCCTCTTTTCTTATTCATCCACGTCATCAATATTTTCACCATTATTCGCGGCATGATCTTCGTCTTCGTCTTCCTTCTCTAAATGTGTCTCTTGAGGATGGAGGGGTTCACCAATATTGGCAACATGATCTAGAGATGGGAGTGTATAACCTCCCATTGTATACCCTCCTATTGTAGTACATCCATCATCTAGGGCTGTAAATTGTAAAGCCGTAGTTGTTTGTTGCACCACCTTAGTATCAACTTCTACAAGTGGCTCTGAATTTACATACAACTCAGCAGCATTTACTTGGGGCATTTTTTGGATCCTATTAAACATCATCTTTACATGTTTGTCTTCTTTGATCGCCATATACCTGTAATTTATCCGTTCATGAAGGACTTCTTGTGGGTAACGATAAATAATCTTGATGTCATACCAAGCAAGGGTCAAATTCAATGAGTGCATTATTTTCTCTTCAAATCATCCAATGTCTTCAACTTACGACGTATCATCATGTAGTAGCATTCAATACCCGACCCTCTAAATGGGAATCCGTCAATCTCTCCAGGATTGTCAAGGGGTCCACCATAGTATACATTTATATCAATATTCTTCAGAGATTGTGAACCTATTAGAGAGTAAAGTATAATATGTTAGTGACATATTTTATCTCTTTTATTAAACATCAATTACAAAACCTTGAATATCTACTCAAACTACAAAAATTACAACTTCTCACCCCACAATTGCATATACTTACCCCACATCACATACAAACACACTCAATCATTATCATTTCGTACTCAAACAAATAAAAAAACTAAAGACAAAACTCACCCCCATTACAAAATTTCGACTCAGTTCTAACAAAAATATAAATAAAAATATCAAACCAAACAACAAAAGTCATGAGGATGTGCAAATGAATGAGTGCAATTTGATCATGAGCAATCAAAATTAGACATATCATCTAATTTCAAAATCAATGCATTAATATACAGTTAAATATACCAGATGTGATATACAAACTCAAATTTAATACAAATTATGGAGAAAATGAAGCAGATAAATTCACCGAAAGCTAGCAAAAAGACTTCCTAGATCATGAATAAAATATATATATATATATATATCTTTCTCCTCACTTTCTAAAATATATATATTTATATAAATATATATAAATTTATATATATATATATATATGTATATAAATATATATATATGTATATAAATATATATATATATATATATATGTATATAAATATATATATATATATATGTATTTATACATATATATATATATAGATATATATAAATATATATATATATATATATATCTCTATGTAAATATATATATGTATGTAAATATATATATATATATATATATGTATGTAAATATATATAAAAATATTTATATATATAGTGGTTAATACAAAGAAATAACAAATAATTAGGAAATGTCATGACAAATTCAATGCAAGCAACACTTTCTAAAGCACTTATATACACTAAACAACCAACTAGAGAGTGAGGAGACTCTTACCTGACATGAGGATGTGCAAATATGCTATTAGGATTGTATGAGAGTGAAGAGAGGAGCAATGTCTGTGTGAGAGTTGAGAGAGGAGCAATGTTTGCTGAAAGTGTATGAGATGGTTTTGCTGAATGTGTGAGAGAGGTGCAACGTTTGCTTTCCTGTACAGTTCTTTTTTTTAAGATTCCTGAGAGACCTACAGGAGACCTATTTTCTAAAGACACAGACCATGCTTTCTTTTTCTGAAGATTCACGAGACACTTATCCAGATCAGATTGAAGATTCCCGAGTGAGTGACTTATCCAAATCAGACCAGACATGGAAGTGATAGATGGGACCTAAGCTTGGGGAGAGACCCCACTTAAAAATCGAGTTTCTGAGACTCGGTTTCCCTTTTAGGAAACTGAGTCTTTAAAACTCGAGATCTAAGTGGCGTCTATGTGGACTCTCCGGTAGGAATCGAGTCTCTAATGCTCGGTATAAAACTCGAGTCTTAGAGACTCGATTTCCAGATGGACGCCACGTGAAAAAAATGCCACATCAAACTGCAAAAATCGAGCCTCAAAGACTCGATTTTTAGGCCCAAAATCGAGCCTCTAAGACTCGAGATGTTAGTAAATTATATAGTTTGGGAACCGGGCCTGCTAACTATATACTTAGAAACTAAGGGCTAATTTGCTATTTTTGCCGCGAGAATGCTGCTAAAACTGGTCCGCTTTTTTTAAACGATTGTATTGGCTTATTTCAAGGGTTTTAATGTCTCTTGAAATAAAGATGTCCATAATTATTCGCTAGCTCAGACCTATTTTCAGTGTTTGTTTGTGAGAAATGCTAGTGACGGACACTTTTATATATGTGCCACAACTCGCCATGTGTGGCGAGTTGTGATTGGTTAGAGTGTGTTCTTACATGGCCCACTAACACACTTTAACCAATCATAACTTGTCATGTGATGAGTTGTGACACAAAATTATACAAAAGTGTGCCCCTAGCATTTCTCTTTGTTTAGGCTCTCGAAATTAGTGGCTCGAAACAAGTGAAGTATTTTGTAGTCTATTTACTCATCTCATTCAATAGTTCGGTACTTTGGTAGTTGGGTTCCCACTTTGCTATAAAAGATCTCAAGTTCCTACACTATTTCCTTGGTTATTGATGAAACCTCTTAACTTGGTGACAATCTCCATCTCACACAAACTATGTATGCCACTAATTTTGCTAATGTA
The DNA here is from genome assembly GCF_040712315.1 of Castanea sativa. Classification (NCBI taxonomy): domain Eukaryota; kingdom Viridiplantae; phylum Streptophyta; class Magnoliopsida; order Fagales; family Fagaceae; genus Castanea; species Castanea sativa. Next base: position 24,750,767 of record NC_134024.1, on the reverse strand, counting down.
TGCTTAAATGCATGGACTCTGCCAAACCATACTCTTCCCTATGGTCCTAATCCCATCTCCTACCATAGCATTTTGGTGCTTTCCAAACCTTACTCTCACCCATCTTGACCTTCCATTTGCCTTCAACTAGGTGTGCCAATTCATGCATCAACCTAGGACATCTCATTAGTATGCGTCTCAAAGGCACTCTAGAATCTCCATGACAAGCTTCTTTTTAAACCAAGTCCTCTTAGCCTTGAGACCTATTTATCGCTGTTCTACTCGTGGTTATTGCATTTATGTTGAGTTCTCATCTATCTTGTCGAGCGCCAAGAGATAGGCCATCATTTCTTGCATTAGCACCTAAACGAACTACCGTTAATTGGCTCAAACTGCCACTGACCTCTCTTGGTTCTGTCGACTTTTCTGAAATCTCCATCTTTTTCAACCTCCATTAATATGGTGTGATAATATAATAGCTCCATTTTCCTCTGCTCCAAATCCTCCAATCCACCTTTTTATGCTTGTATGAAACATCTGAAAGTTTATTATGATATTATCAGTATGTTCGTGAGAAGGTTGTGCATAACGAGCTTTGGGTGTTTTACATTCACACTGTGGACCAAATTGCTTATGTGTTCGTCAAGGACCTTACTAGTGCTCAATTCAGGCTGACAAGCTCATGATTTGTTCTTTATCGATCCAACAGCTTGCGAGGGTGAATTAGTGGAAATTAATGGCCTGTTTGGAAGTTTAGAGAGGGAGGAGAATAGAGGGGAGTAGAGGGGAGGAGAGTAGTGGGGAGGAGAGTAGTGGGGAGGAGAGTAGAGTAGAATGATTATCTTCCACCTTGTTTGGATGTTTTTAAAATTAGTAAGTAAGAAGGGAGTAATTAGCCCTTCTTCTTGTTTGGATGTTTTAAAAATTATAATGAAAATGAGAAAAAATTATTTAAATAGAAAAATTTACCTCTATTTGAAAATGGACTTACAACATTGGTCTATAATTCATTTGTTAGATTAAATCATTATTTAATCAACATTTTCATTTCATCAAATAGCACTAATAAAAGTATATAAAACTAATATTAACTACTATAAAATAATTTTTATTACCTCAAAAAAATTATAATAAAAATAAAAATAAATTCAAAAATTCAAAACCCAAACTCCTGTCAAAACAAAAAAATCAAAACGCTGACTCTAATAAAACACTATGAAGATTTTTCTAATTCTCTCGTTACAAAATGCTTCAATCTGATTTTTCTGACTCTAATCAAAACGCTTCAATCTTCTACTTTTCTCTAACCAATTCCATTGAAGACGATGTGGTGTGCTTGCAAGGTGTGACGAACTCGCTCTCTGACCCGGCCAACAAGCTGAGTTCATGGACCTTCACGAACTCGTCCGTCGCTTCAATCTGCGAGCTCCAAGGGGTTGCGTGCTGGAATGAGAAGGAGAACCGGCTCATCAGCCTTCAGCTTCCAACGATGCAGCTTTCTGGTGAGGTTCCGGAGATGACTGTAAGTTCTGAAGTATTACCAAAGCCTCCAAACCCATCTCCAGTCCAATCCCTTCTCAAATCTGTACTAGATCTCTCCAGCAACGCTTTCGCCGGACTAATCCCTCCGGAGATCGCAGACTGTACAGCTTGATTTTCAGTAACAACCGCCTCTCCGGTCTGATCCCATACCAGCTTGATTTTGTTGTTTTTAGTTATGGATTTAGTAGAAATTGTGTTTGGTTTGTAAGAAAGCACTGGGAAAATTTGTCAATTTGTATTATTAAACCATTTGTAGCGAAATAATGAGATTCAATTTTTTTTTTCATTCACCTTAAATTTTCCCAAGAAACAAACAAAATTATTTATATAATCAGTTTGTAAATCTGTTAATTTAGAAAGGGTAAATTGGAGAATTCATTTGGTCAATAATTTATCTCCGGTCTGATCCCATACCAGCTTGATTTTGTTGTTTTTAGTTTGGGTTTTTAGTTATGGATTTAGTAGAAATTGTGTTTGGTTTGTAAGAAAGCACTGGGAAAATTTGTCAATTTGTATTGTTAAACCATTTGTAGCGAAATAATGAGATCAATTTTTTTTTCATTCACCTTAAATTTTCCCAGGAAACAAACAAAATTATTTATATAATCAGTTTGTAAATTTGTTAATTTAGAAAGGGTAAATTGGAGAATTCATTTGGTCAATAATTTATCTCCGGTCTGATCCCATATCAGCTTGATTTTGTTGTTTTTAGTTTGGGTTTTTAGTTATGGATTTAGTAGAAATTGTGTTTGGTTTGTAAGAAAGCACTGGGAAAATTTGTCAATTTGTATTGTTAAACCATTTGTAGCGAAATAATGAGATTCAATTTTTTTTTTTCATTCACCTTAAATTTTCCCAGGAAACAAACAAAATTATTTATATAATCAGTTTGTAAATCTGTTAATTTAGAAAGGGTAAATTGGAGAATTCATTTGGTTAATAATTTATCTACTTTACTCTCCCTCCAAATCTCTCCAATTTGGGGGAATTAAAAATGAGGGTTTAGAGGTAGTTGAAACCCCTCTAAACTCCTTCCTTTCCTTTCTTAAAAAACTTTCAAACAAGGTAATTAAATTACTCTCCCTCCCTTTACTCTACTCCCCCTCTTTTTTTAACTTCCAAGCAGACCATAAGACAAGATACCGAATCAAGTCAATCACAATATTACAATATCTAACTCTAGTCAACCAACTTTAACATTGGATCATTCTAAGGAAGCAATCACACAATATCTTTCATGCATGCAACCACTCCCAATATACCAAATGTAGTCTTTGTCAACCGTCATTACTATTGGAACCTACAAAAGGAACCAATTACTTGATCTCTTCGGATAATTATTCTTTTGTATAATTGATTTTATATTTTTATTATTTTTACTAGACTTGAGACTTTATTATTGTAAAAGGAGATTATACATTGAAGGAGATATATAATCATTTTCTTTTATCATTTGTTTTCTTTCATTTTTCTTCTCTCATCTTAAGAAATTAAAATAATATTTTTAATTTTAATTTATCACAAAACAAAATATGAATCTCTTTGTTGTTGTTGTTGTTTTTTTTTTTTTTTTTTTTTGGGTAAAAAAGGGATATTCATTAAACTAAGTGATACTGGAAAAGTATGGAGGAACCCAAACTAATATGATGAATGATGGATCACAAATTATTTGGATAGATGGAATAAGTCAAAAACTCAATAATAAAATGAATAAATAGCCCACTACCAAAGCAAAAAGACTAATGAGATACATGCATTTGTTTAACCTTGTTATTTAGCCAAGTGATTACTTAGATAAATTATTCAGTTCTAGGTTAACACAATAAATTATATCATGTAAATAATGCAAAAATATAAAGAACACAATGATATGATAACCCTGAAAAACCTAACTGGTAAAAAACATGGAGAGGATTTAACCTAGCTATCCTCAAGGTAAAACAGATCCACTATGAAAGAATTGAAGTTTTTACAATAGAACTTAGGCCAATAACATCCTATTACTACTTCGAGTAGAAAACTTACTACTACGACCACGTGACAGCTCCGAGTTCATGGACTACCTCTTTCTTTGATCTACTACAACCACAAGTTTTCCTACTTATGACTTTAAGACTCCACTCAAAGGTTTCTGATCTTCTTTAAAGTTCTTTATACAGCAGCTGAAGAGATCATCAAGCTCTTGACGTAAATCTTGATCTTGACAACTCTGTGCGTGTATGAAGGTAAACACCTCTAGATCTCACAGAAGATTCAATACAACACTCAAAAAGACTTCTAAAATGTAGCTAGGGTTTTTCCTTTTATACTTGGAGTAAAACACAAAACCCTTCACGTCAAACGGGCTTGGGTTGAATTGGAAATTCTGCAGAAAAAAAAAATCTGCACAAGATTCGATCAATCAGTCTAATTTTCGATCGATTGAGCCTTGCAGATTTTGTCCAATAATTTCTGCAATCACTCGATTCTAATTTTACACATAAACACACTTTGAGCAAGCCTAAACCTAGACTCTATGTTTTGATCATGGTTTGCCAACATAATACAAATTGAAGTTCTAATACATTAGTTCTTAAAGTCTTAGAACCTAACACATTCTCAACCAACGGAATTTTGCTAAGGATACAAGATTGAAATGACTCACCACTCAATGAGATACAAATTATCATCACCCAAAGATATACAGATACTGAAACTTGCCACCCAATGGATAGGAAAACGAAAATAGCAATTAAAATATTACATTTTCAAGACCATAGTCAAATAAGACTCATAGAAACTAGAAACAAATTATAAGACATGTCTGCCTAGGATTGCTAAACATAAAAGCTAAAAGTATGTTTTGTAACTGTTTTTTCCCCTTATTTTCTGTTTTCAAAAACAATTATCTATTTTTTAGACTAAAAAACTTGTTTGACAACCCAAAATGGACAAAAAAACAAAAACTATTCTCAAAACACAATTTGTGAAGGAAACTGAAAACATGCAAAAGGTTGTTTTCAGTTTCTAATTTTCAAAAGTCAATGAAAATACATATTTAATTTAATGAATATGTCTCATTTAATGAGTTAGTATTAGAGTTTAAATCTTAGTAATTTTCAAAAGTTTATTTTTTCTTCAAAAAACTTTTATTTTTGTTTTTATTTCAACTAAACAAACATGTTTTTTATTTCAAAAATACAAGAAAATTAATTTTTCTTTATATTCCAAAAAACAAGTTTTTGAAAATAGAAAACAAAAACTATTGCCAAACATAACCTAATATGTCCTAGAAAATCCTTATTAAATGCTATTTGACTTATTGGAGAAACAACACATTAATCTTCTTAATTTTGAGGGAAAATTCATTCAAAATAATGGGTTTAATTTATTTGTTGGACTTCAAAAAAATCTTGGTTAGGTTTTAGCATCAAATTGAACTAGTTAGAACTTGGGACATTCCAGTGTCACTAAGAAGCAATAACGCTCTGTTTGTTTTAGCTTTAATATTTTCTAGAAAATTGTTCATCTTCTGGAAAATTGTTCATTTCTCAAAGAGCATTTTCTAGAAAACTATCTTATTTTTCGGTGTTTGGTAACGACTTTAAAAATGAGCTTAAGAATGTTTCTAGTGTTTGGTATGCAATTTTTTTATATATTTATTGTATAATTTAAAATGCGTGTATTATGTAAACCAACTAATGTAATCAATATAAAAAAAAAAAAAAAAATCAAGAATGAATTTGGTTTTCGTACTAAAATTTTGACCATAGATACAATCAAAATTAGTTGTCAAATTTTCATGATCTCCACCACTCATCTTGCTCATATATATGGAAAATAATGTACACACACACACACAATATATAAACTATTTGTCCATATATATTAAAATTGACAGGAAAATACATCTTTAATAAGTACAAATAACAATAACTTTTAATTGTCTACTCTTTTTGTTGGGACACTAATTGTTTGCTATGATCAACCACAAATCTTTAACATTACTCTAAATTATGTATTTACATAATATATCTGCATAATATATCATCCCTGCATAGTATCTGCACAATGTATCTGCCAACAAAAATTCCCCTAAGCAATTATCATTCATTATACCATCTTCATCACACACACTCCACACATGCGATGGGGCTCTTTTTTTATTTTGAGTTTAATATAATTTTCTAATTTGAATTTATCTATTGTTAGTGAGGTTACACAGGAATGAATTTTTAAGAAACTAAAATTTAGGATTTGAAATGGAGTAAACAGCTGGGTTTAGTGTGTGCTAGCTTTTAGGAAAAAAATATATCAAACATGAGTGAGATATATTTAAATAGAGAGTGCTAATTTTTAAGAAAAAAGTTTTTTTGGTAGTTTTTTATTTTCTATTTTTAAATTTTGTTGAATTACAATTTTACCCCCATTTTTTATTTTTTAAAAATAAAGATTATCTAATTAGATTATGGGTATTTTTGACATTTTTTGAAACCATAACTAACTTTTCTGGATGCTCTTAATATATAGAGATAAAAATATTATTATTATCGAACCTTAAATCCACTCTCAATCGCAACTTACATCAAACTTATAACTTTGCAATAGTTTCTCTAGCACTAAGGGAGGGGTCCTTGGCTCTTGGTCTCTTAGGTAGTAGAACTGAGTGTTCCTTCTTGTAAGGTTGTTGGGTTCCCTAGGGTAACTAGTTTTACCGATAGGGCTAGTGGGTTGTCTTTTTCTTTTGGGGGTTTGGGAAACACTAGAGGAGGGATGGAGGATTTGACGAAACATTGGTGTAACTTGTCTCTCAATGAAAGCGAGGGAGGCAAACTGGCAGTGAAGAAGGAAAGAGCCAACCAAGAGTTTTTTCTCGTGGCAAAATTTCTAACAAAATGCGTGTTGAATACTGAGGCAATTGTGAGGACCTTCAGCCCTTTGTGGCGAGCCAAAAATGATTTTAAAGTCCGTGAGGCAGGCAAACATACGACGCTATTTGTGTTTGATAATGCAGAAGAAGTGAACAAAATTTTGAGGAGTGAACCCTGGAGTTTTGATAAGCATCTAGTGATCTTCCAATGATTAGAGAGCTCCACCTCGGTGCATGCATTGAAGCTTGATTCAGTATCGATATGGGCCCAGGTGCACCATATTCCAATGAGCTATCTGAATAGGGGTGTGGCTGAGGATTTGTGTGAAGCAATTGGTGTGGTGGATAGAAGTGCAAATGATACTGAAGTAAATTGAGGCAGTTTCTTTCGAATTTGGGTGTGTGTTGATATTTCGATGCCTTTGTGTCGGGGTTAAGTGTTATCAATGGAGGATGGCGAAGAATGTTGGGTGTCATTCAAATATGAACGTCTTCTCAATATTTGCTACTGGTGTGGACGTCTGGATGACTCTGATAGGGACTGTGCAAAGTGGATTGAAAGTGAAGGAACCTTAAGATAGCAGGGAGAGGGAGTATGGTCCTTGGATTTGGGCAGCACCAACCCAAGTGAGGAGGAAATTTGTGGTGGTGGTTCCTGGTTTCTATGAGGCTAGGAAGAAGGGTGGTCTCAAGTCCAATACTTTGGTGACTGAGATTCAAAAACCAGTGAGGAAAGAGTGCAGGGGTCAGGCGAACCATGCCAACTAAATGGCGGAGAAGGTAGCAGTAAATTCAGAAGCGGAATCCATGGAAGACATTAATGCACCTGAGAATTTCATACCAGAAACTGAAGAAGTGCTAACTAAGAGTATTAGCAGAAATAATGGAGAGAATAATAGCGGGAATTATGGAGTTATTGATGGACATAATGGTGACCCGTTGGAGGACTAGATTCTAGAGATTGATAGAAATTTAAATAGCGTTGAAATCTCTGAACGAATTGAAAGGGGTGAGGTGGCAATAAACAAGGAGGTACATGTGGACACCACTAACGTTGATACACCAAATAAGGCACCAGAAATTTTAAAACAGGTTTGGAGGCAGGTGCTGGTCACGTGGCTTCCTTAAGTTCTTTGACTGATGAACCTAGTAGAACAAGCAAATCCGATACTCAGGGAAGGGCTTCAAGCCGTGAGGGAAAGGAAGGTCACGCAAAAAATAGAACTTGGACACGGGTTGCTCGCTTTGCTCAGAAAGGTGATGCTCAGGCGAAGGTAGAAGCAAGTGGTACTTCTAAACGTTCTTTCATGGAGATTGATGATTGTGAATTACCAAACAAGAGGAGATTGGTTAATCATGACAGTAAAAAAAAAAAAAATTCAATGGTGGAGGCTACTTGCTAGCCCCGCCAAGCGCAATGAATCTCTTATGTTGGAACTGCTGAGGGCTTGGGTACCAATTGACAGAACAGGAGCTTGGGGATATTATCCAGGCACAAGATCCCTTAGTTGTGTTCTTAGCTGAAACATGGCTAGATAAGCCTAGGCTAGAAGATATTCGGGTCAGACTGAATTTTGGTGGTATGGTTGAAATGTGGAGAGATACGAGAGGAGGGGGGATAGAAATGTTTTGGAGAAAGGAAGTGGATTTTTCTTTAGACACCTTCTCCCCAAATCACATTGATGGTGTTTTGAATAAGGGTATGGAGGATGAGTGGAGATTCACGAGGTTCTATGGAGAATTGGAGACTAGTAATCACCATTTATCGTGGGCTTGTCTAAGGAAACTAAGGGGCAGAAATTCAATCCCATGGCTTTGTGTAGGTGATTTTAATGAGATTACATGGAGTCATGAGAAGCTTGGAGGGAGGCAAAGACCAGCTAAACAAATGAAAGATTTTAGAGATGTTTGGATGAATGTGGTTTTCGGGACCTTGGCTATATGGGAGGAAAATTTACATGGTGTAATGGACATCCGGATGGTTTTACAATTTGGGAGAGGCTGGATAGAGCGGTTGCTACAATGGAATGGCTAGATAAATTTCCTACAACTAAGTTAATTCACTTGGAGTGTGGTTCATCCTATCATAAACCTATTCTTATATGCCTTAATGGTATCCCTAAACATTGACAAAAGCCGTGGCGTTTTGAGCATATGTGGTTGGAGGAAGAGGGTTGTAGAGATACGGTAGAAAGGGCTTGGCTTTTCAATGCACCCGGTCAAGCTATGACTAGGGTGGAAGGGAAGATAAGCCATTGTCAAGCACAACTCAAGTGGTGGAGCCGGGTTGCATTTGGGAATATTACTAGAGTATTGAAGGAAAAAAAAAAAAAAAAAAAGAGTTGTTGAGAAAGGCAGAAGATGAGGCGATAAGAGGGAGGTCTATAAACCGGGTGACAAGGTTGAAAAAAGAGATAAATGATTTATTATCAAAAGAAGAGAAAATGTGGAAACAAAAATCTAGAGCATTGTGGTTGCATGAAGGAGATAAAAATACCCAATATTTCCATAGTAGGGCTACTTACAGGTATCGCCGAAATAGAATTGAGGAATTGGAGAACCATTTGGGTGAGAGCTGAGTGGAGGAGGATGGCATGCAAATATTTTGGTGGATTTTTACCAAAATTTATTCGCTTCATCCTCACCAAATTGGATTGAGGAAGCTTTAGAAGCTACTCCACGGGTGGCAACGGAGGGGATGAACCATGAGCTTGTTGCTCCTTTTGGGAGAGCCGAGGTTGATATTGCATTAAATCAGATGGAACCCCTGAAATCTCTAGGACCTGATGGGATGCCTCCATTGTTTTTCCAACAATTTTGGCCGGTTATTGGTGATGAAGTGGCTGAAGCAGTTCTTACATGCCTCAACACAGGTTCAATTCCACCTTCAATTAATCGAACTTTTATCACTCTCATCCCAAAGGTTAAAAGCCCGGTAAGAGTTTCTAAATATCACCCAATTGCACTTTGTAATATTCTGTATAAGCTTATTTCTAAAGTTTTAGCAAATAGGCTTAAGAATATCTTACCTAGCATTATTTCAGAATCTCAAAGTGCTTTTTAGTCTAGTAAAGCAATCTCTGACAATATTTTGGTTGCTTTTGAGACCTTGCACCATATGAAAAACCAAAAATCCAAAAAAATGGGTTTTATGGCTATGAAGTTAGATATGAATAAGGCGTATGACGGTGAAATGGAGCTATTTAGGGAAGATTATGGAGAAATTGGGTTTTTGCAAAAGGTGGGTGTCTCTTGTTCTAGAGCGTGTTAGCACGGTGTCCTTCATAATGATGAGCCCACAAAAAAAAAAAAAAAGAGAAGAAGAAATCTTACCTCGAAGAACACTACCAAAATCATTACATTGGATAGCAAAGGTTGGCAACAGTGGAAGCTACAGCCAGTCGGGGTTTCTTGGTCATTGAGATAGAGACTGGAGTAGAGAAAATCACGCATTGAAAACCAAAGATTTATAGGTGTCGGTATTCAGGGTTTTGAGTTTTTATTTATTAATTTTGAGAATCAAGACCGTGATATTATTGAATCAAAACTTTGTCACAGATTACAAAAAGAGATACGTCCTCAGGATTAATACCATTGCGTCTAACATTGGAAAAAGAGATAAAATTAATATCTTTTATTTACTTCTACCTAAGAGTCTTTAATCACAGAACACAACCCGCAAGGCAGCAACCTTTAGAGTTAAGGAAATCGATAACATGCAGAATCTCCTTCAACCTTAGTCACATTGATGTCAATCTTCAGAGCAAAGAGAATGGCTCCCTTCAGGGTTTTGAGTTTAGGGTTATAAAATAGAGTCGGGGGTTTCACCATTTTAGTATGGATTATTTTTGTTATTTAAATAAAACTTTAAATAATGCCGGTGTGTCAAATTTGGATTATTTTTGTTATTTAAATAAAATTTTAAATAATGCTGATGTGTAAAATTGTGGAGTTGCAAAAAAATCAGAGGCACATATATCTAATAGAGTTTTACTTAAGCTAAACTATTGTAATAGGCCATGTAACCCAAACGAGAGATGGTAGAACTGAATTTGGCAAACCAAGCTCGTGGAGCTTGTTTAAAGCCATAAAGTGCACGTCAAAGATGACAAACCTTATTGATTCAACAGAGAGACTAGGCGGAGGTTGCATATAAACTTCTTCACTTAAATCTCCATTAAGGGATGCATTTTTTACATCCATTTGAAAAAGGTCCCATATACTAGCAGTAGTAACAGCTAAGAGGGCACGAATAAATGAGACACGAACAACCGAAGCAAATGTCTTTTCATAATTAATCCCATACTCCTGTGTAAAACCTTTTGCAACAAGATGAGCTTTGTAGCGCTCAATAGACCCATCAGAGCGAGTCTTAATCTTGTAGATCCACTTACAACCAACCACAGATTTTTCAAGTGGGGAGAGTCACCAAATCCCAAGTATAGTTTCTAGATAATGCATTAAGTTCTTCTTTCATTGCAATCTTCCATAAAGGGTTAGTGGAAGCCTCATGATAGGTGTAAAGCTCATGCAGTGTAGAAAGGGCAGTAGAACAATGATAGTCAAGTGAATGTGCAGGAATGGATCTTACCCGAGTTGAGTGACGAGGTGGAATGTCTTGTGCAAGATCTTCAGGCGGAGCAGGAGTAGGGGACCCATGCTCAGGGTTAGGTAGCTCGTCTTCAACTTGTTTATCTTCCACCTATTCATTAAAGGGTGAACTAGGAAAGGAATCAAAGATATTTGATGGTTGGACAGAGAAGTCTATAGGAGAATCAGGAGCAATTACAGGAGGATCATGAGCAACTACATAAGGAATATGTGCTTCATTTGGAAAAAGATCTAATACAGAGGAGGAAGATAGGGAGGCACGGAATTGAGATAACCTCGACAAAGGATCGATGTTCCTAAAAGACAATATTGCGGGAGATACGAAGATGATGAGAGACAGGATCATAACACTAATACCCTTTTAAGTTTCGCCATAGCCAAGAAAACAACAAAGCCTTGACTGAGGCTCTAGTTTGTTATGCTCATGTGGCTGAAGAAGAACGAAACAGGCAGAACCGAAGGAGCGAATGTGATGATAATCTGGAGGTGACCTAAAAAGGCGCTCATATGGAGTTTGATTTTGGACAATAGGACTAGGAATGCAATTAATAAAATGAACAGCATGAAGTGCAGCTTCGCCCCAAAAAGGAGCAGGAACTTTGGCAGAGAGAAGGAGAGCACGAACAATGTCTAGAATATGATGAAGTTTTCGTTCGGCTCTACCATTCTGCTGAGAGGTACTTGGACAAGTTAGTTGATGAATAGTGCCATAGGAATGCAAAATAGTTTGGAAAGCATATTGAGTGTTATTAAGAGCATTATCAAATCAAAAATTTTTGATGCATTTGGAAAACTGAGTTTCAACCATTTTTGCAAAATTAGAATATACTTGCAATAATTCAGAACGATATTTCATATGAAAAATCCAGCTATAGCGAGAGTAATCATCAACAAAGACAACAAAATATCGAGATCCACCAATACTAGAGACAAAGGAAGGCCCCCAAACATCATAATGAATAAGGTCAAAGATATTAGTGGATATTGATTCACTAATATTGAAAGGCAAAGCTGGTTGTTTTCTTAACTGACATGGAACACAATCAAAATTTTCTGTAGACACTGAACCTAACAAACCTCTAGAAGCCAATTGTTATACCCGAGAGGAAGATGTGTGACCAAGTCAAGCATGCCAAAGTGCAAGGGAAGGAATAGAAGAAACTGCAGCAGCTACAGCAACAGAAACAAGAACAACAAGTGGAAGACGAAGGTTGTCCACGGGAAACATACACCTAACTCTGGGACTAGTCCTAAGCTCCTGTCCTACCCTCGAATCATGCACAATACACCCAAAATAATCAAAGATAATGCGATAACCCAACTCCGCTAATTGTCTCACAGAAAATAAATTGTAAGAAAGGTCAAGAACATTAAAGACCCCAGGATCCGAGAGGTTGGAGGTCGAAATGAAACCTATATTATGACCAGACATTGTGGAACCATTTGCTATGCGAATATTAAGAGGGTGTGGTGCAAGTTTAAGTTCAAAAAATAAGGACGAGTGAGGTGTCATGCGATTGCAACAAGCATAATCCATAAGCCAAGAGGAAGGAGACATACTAGATAAAATTGAGAGAGAAGAGGAATAAGATGCATTACCAACCATACGAATGACATTAGTGATGATGTTTTGAAGGTCAACTGTGGAAATGGTGATAGTGGATCAGAAGATGTTGACTTAGTAGAGACGAGAGCCATTGGTTGGACACTCTCAGTATTAGAAATAGTAGCAACAGAAATGGAAACAAATGATTTGTTGCGATGATAGCAAGTCTCAATATTGTGGCCAAGAAGTTTGTAAAAATTGCAAAAACGTTTGCTGGATTGTCAGTGACAATTATTGCAACAAGAAGAAGACCTGTCCTTATTCTTCATTTAAAAGCAAAATATGCAAAAATAGACTGCAAAAATGAAATCTACGTGAAAAACTTGGCATAGAGCACCTAGACTGCAAAAAGTCAACAATCAACTCTACAGAAAAGTCAATGGTCAACGCAGCCAAAAGTCAACGGTCAACCACGCTCCAAGTCAACTGAAGATGACGCCAGCAATCGGCGGATGACATGGTAGGTGACGTCAGCAGGTGAGTTAGCTAGGGCTGACGTGGCCAATAACCTCAGTAGCAAACCCAACGGCAAGTGACGTAAACGAATAGAAACTTTAGGCCACGCGTGGAGGCGCGTGAGATGTCCAATGAGGCTGATTCTTTTTCGATGATGTAGATCAGGAAAAGAAGATTCTGTTGGTGGTGGCGGCGACAAGATCAGAACAACATTGGTGGCGCGTGAAGAGAGTGGAAGGATTTGGTCGAAACTTTGACCGGCGTGTGGCAACACGTGCAATCTCCAATGGCTATAAGAGTTCCATGGATGAGTAGATAGGGGCAAGACAATCACAGTGGTACTTGCAAAAATGTAATCGGAGAAAGATGCACGGCAGTAATGGGAAGGCAATGGTCTTTGTGGTGAGTGATGGCAGCAATTGCAGGTCCAGAACTAGAGACGATGACTAAGAGACGTCAGAGATTCAACGGCAAATGGCTGCAGTGGCGGCTGCGACGACAAAAGCAAGGAACACCAAAGAGAGACAAGACTACAAAGAAAATTTTAGAGCAATGACTCTGATACCATGTAAGAAATACAAAATGATTGTATTATATTTCTTTAGTAATAGAATATACATGAGTGCCTTTATACAAAAGACAGAGTGTGCAGTACAAATAAGTGTGTTATACAAGTAAACAAAGTGGGCCTAAAGCCCACATACCCTAATACACGTTAACAATGAACAAACTGAATTTTGAACCCAGCATATTCCAGGGCTCCCAAGTACTGCCTCCAATTCAATAGTTTATCTTCTGTGATATCAAAAATTCTGGTGCAGCACACGCAATCTATAGTCCCACATAATATGACAATTAGATACATCTTTACCCTAGAAGATAAATTGGTCTCAGCACCCACATCCCCATATTTCTCTAAAAAGCTTTCTAGGATGGGGGCCAAGCTCTGAGGCACTAAGTAATCCCTCACATTAACAACCTGCTCCTCTCTGTTCCATAAGTCCATTAATTGCTTAGGCCCGGACCCAAGCTTTTGCTTTAAATCTGTAAATGCTTTGTCCAAAAACAAGGAATTATCTAGGCCACCCAGCTTATCCTCCGATGAGTTCTCTTCATCGATACTTTCTTCCTGTACATCTTCTGTCATTAGAACTTCCTTCAATTCCTAATGCTCATCTTACTGAAAGAAGATAATATATGCTTCCAGGTTAAAACACCCGTTCCCCTTATTTGTGGCGTAATTTGTCTTCTAATTCCTTGTGCTACTTCCATTTGAAGCAACACATTTTCATATTTTAATAATCGATCCAAAGTTAGTAGATCATGCAGAGCCTTCATTTCCTCTGCTGCTCCTGGATCATTAAGTAATTTGGTTGCTTCTGCTGCTTCCTTTTTGCACATCTCCATTGCCTCTGTTCTTTCGCTGATCACCTTCCCAGCAAATTTTCCTTCGGGTGACCTCAACTCCGCATCCCCATATTCTCCTCTGAGCCATAGCATAACCTGACATGGCCAACTGAATATCTTAGCAATGGAAAAAATTATATTTGTACTATGTCGAAATGGAATTATGGAAACACAGCCCTGACAATGCGGTTTTCGTTGAACTTATATATAAGCTTTTGAAACTCCAAAATTTTGCACATAATTATTCTAATTTATCTCTTTTAATTAATTTTAAATTTTATTCTATATTTAAACATTATATTAGAATCTTCTCCTATTTTATTTTCTTTAAATTGTATAAATATAGCTTTATAGATAAACACAATATGATATCTATTAATAATATATATATATATATATATATATATATATATATATATATATATTATACTATAAAACTGAAACTTTTGATTTTTATTGACTTCTTTAGAGCTTGTCACATACGATTTATTGCTCTCACAATTTTACACCTCATTTTAAATATTTAATGTTTAACTAAACACATGCAAAGTTTTGAGAACCCAAACCCATCTACGAAATTATATATATATGAATGCATAAACTAAAAACATACCAGACACATAGCCATCCAAAACTAAAGATTCTCTTTCACCGGATTAGTCTCCTTGCTTGCCTAAGATTCTTCTAATCAGAGCAACCGTTAATGTTGCAGAGTCCTTCTTGCTGGTACGCACAAATTTTGAAAATCTGACTACATCTATGAAAAACGTGTAGAAAAGAGAAAACCAGTTTGCTTTGAACACATTCATGAGAACTTTTAGCAAAACAGATGAGAGGTGTGGCAACATATGCCTACTGTATTGAATCAGAAAAGACGTGGGAAATACTTTGTAAGACATTTTATTATCAATAAACCATTTTCTACCGTTTTCCTTAAGCCGTTGCTTCTGCTAAGCACTGTTGTTACATTGAACTTTTTTGTTTTATATATATTACATCAGTTACAATTGCACTATTATTCTTATTTTTAGCTCATATTAAAAGAAAAGACCTGTGAAAGGTTTTGTAAAAGGGGCAAAGGTTTTTAGTGGTCACAGGTAAGGGAAGATTTAAGTAATTGGGCGGGCAAGGAGTATTTGGCAGAAATTTTGTATAGGAATAGCTGTTTGATGAAAATTGATTTTGCTAGAGGCATAATATTCTTCTCTGTAGGGGATTCACTTTGATCTTGTGATATAGTTGGTATGGTTTAGATTTTAGCTTATCCTTGGATCACCTTTAAAGTGTTTAAGAAAATGTCTAAGCCAAATTGAAAAGGGGCTAGGACTGAATTTTATTTTCCAATCTGCTTCTTTTCCTCTGGAACTAAATCAGAACTAGGTAGTATCTATGCCCTATACATACATATACTCCAGTTTAAGCTGTCAAAGAAAATTACGACATGTAAGATTAACCATAGAATTTATGATATGATTTACTAAGATGGATTCTTTTGTTTTATATTTGCTAGATAGCCTTTAATCTATGGACTATGTGAATATAAGTTTGATTTGTATTAATACTGGTAGAATTTTTTGTATTGTGTTTGGTAGAATTTTACTGATGGAATTTGTAGAATTATTGATTTTTTTTCTTTGAATGTTCATAATTTGTGTCATGCTCACAATTATAAAATTATTATGATCTTCATTCACATAGCTAGAGCCATTTTAGGAATAACATTAGTTAGAAATTGAAGGAAAATGAATATCTAAGTTGGAGGTTTTTAATTACATTTTTGTTTTTTGGCTTTGCTTTTAGAATTACAAGAGCTTATTCTCAAAAAAAAAAAAAAAAAAAGAATTACAAGAGCTTTATTTAAAACACAATAGGTGCGAGTGTTTCATGGTTTAGGAAACTCTCTAATTGTTGCATATTTAATGCATGTTCTTGAAAAGAGTTTGTAAGTTTTTCAATTGGTGAGTCTTGAAAAAACTGTCTCAATTATACTAGACTTGCGTATGGAGAAGCCATGACATTAGTTATAGGCTTTGGATATTGCCTTTTTTTCTATGTCAAATTTGGAGAATAATTATAGTAGGTGAGTACAAATGACGAGTTTGAGTGAGTGATAATTCGATACAATTCTCATCAGATTCAGTTGTGGTGACTGAAACTTCCTTAGCTATATATTGTGTTTCAATTGATCACAATTGTTAATTTTTTTAAATATTCATATTGAAAGGTATCTTGCATAATTACTACGTATACTACATCATTAATGCATGTCATCTCCTATTTATAAGCATTTCATGCATTTATGAAAAATATCTTAGCTAAAATATCTTAGCTAACTATAATGAAATGAATATTTGAAATAATTTTTCAAACTACCACAATTATAAAAAAAAAAAAATTGTCAATGGCAAAAAAAAAAAAATTAGCAAAAATATTTTAAAACTTATATTTAATAGCTTTCTTGTGTATCACACGAGTTAGCGACTAGTTAATAAATATAATTATTGAAGTTTATATATATTTAGAAAAAAATAGAATAGGGACAAAATCATATTATTATTATTATTATATTTAATAGTTTTTTCGTGTATCGCACGGGTTAGCGACTAATTAATAAATATAATTATTAAAATTTATATTTAGACAAAAATAGAATAGGAAAAAAATCATATATTATTATTATTATTATTATTATTATTATTATTATTATTATTTTGTATATTGCAAGAGTTAGTAACTAATTATAAAATAAGAGGCAAAACTTAAGTATAATTATGTAAATACTATACTTTAGATTACCCAATTTAATTCAAACAGGTGAATGCAAAATGTTGCATGCTTGCATTCACTTGTTTGAAGTTAATTATATATGAAATCTAAAGAGCATTTCAAATAGTTTCTATAAAATTTTACACTCTTTGAAATTTAATTATACTAGTCGCAGACCCACGTGTTGCGTGGGAATATATAATTATTGTTATTATGATATAATCCATAATCTATTCTCTCTAAAATTTATTGAAGATAATTTGTTCTCCTAAAAAATTGAACTATTTTTAAAAGTTTTTTTTTTTCCCAAATCTCTATTTCTACAAATTTATCATTTTTTTTTTTTTAGATTCGATATTTATAACCCAATAATAATGGAGGCATGCCAATACAATGTTAGATTTCCGCCTTTTCTTCATGTGATAAGATTGTATCATATTTTAATTCTTTTGAATTTTTAGGCGCACCCTTTGTACCAGCTACATGCATCCTTAACTCCTAAAAGTGATGTCTAGTTAGAAGCCAATAGAAAAGGATAAAAAAAAAAAAAAAAAAAACAAAAACAAAAATAAAGTAAGGTTTAATAGGTTAGAATCATTATTTACAAAAACTTATTTACAATAAGGTAAAAAATAAAAATATGTTTTAAACAAACCTTACTTCAAAAAAATGATCAAATTTAATAGACTCTCACTCATATCAATTTCCATCAAAGACCAAATTGTCAAACAGTAATGTGCCATTAATTCCACCCATGTCCACTACACATTCATCAATGTGTCCATATACAAATCACCCACTTGTCACTACATTCATTTCATCAATGTTCTGAATTTCCATAGAAAATCAAAATAGTGAGTATACAAATTATAACTAAGTGAGTCACTTGTATTGCCATGACATTGTGGTCAAAGTTGGTGGCAAACTTGTTGAACTTAGCCCAATTGTTTTTGCTTTGGAGAAGATGGCTATTAGCATTCTAGGTCATGAAATTTAAATGGGTATGAGAAATTATCAGATTGTATTAGCTACTATGCCCTATCAACGCTTAGATGGCAAAAAATGCCACATCAGCTTTTAAAAATATTTTTTTATGTACCAATTTTTTCCTTTCTATTTTCTTACATTTTCTTTAATAAAATAGAATTTCATTTTTCTTTCTCCCAATTTTCTTCCCAAACCCCGAATATGTAGTTACTTGAGGAGTTTTAGAAAGATACATATAAACTTAACAATTAAGACATATGTAGAATGAGATCACCAACACTCATTATTTTATCTCTAAAAGCATCCTTCAACTCGTTAGCAAGTAAATTTCTAAGTACAAGCACTATATGTGCACAAATTGAATCATTTGAAAATCTCTATGAGTCCTTGACAGAAACCACAATACCAATCGACCAACTAAATTATTCTAAACAGGAAAATTGCACTATTAATATTTCTAAGCACAATACCCATAACAAAATAGGACCTAGGTTCAAACACCAAAATCACTACACCTACAAAAAAAATATACAGCAAGAGAACCCCAAAATTGAAACCCATTTCTAGTCCATGTACCCATTTTGCAAATCTTGCCCAAAACAAAATCCATTTCGCAAATTGGTGGAGGTAGTAGATAGTCATTTATTTACCACAGACACAGCAAAGTTCATTTGAATCAAAGTTGAGATCCTTAAATCATTGATACTTTTTTTTTACTTGTTTCTCTAACTCAATTCTTAGAGAAAAACAAAAAACAAAACGAAAACATCACAATGAAGTTAATTATCAATTAGAAAAACATAATAGCAAACATATTGAGAGTAACATTCCTGCAGTCTCGAGAAAGGCAACTACAAAGCTATTTATAACAAACAAGATCAAATGCCCAACTGAAATCAATTTTGAAAAATCTAAAAATATTTTTGAATATTTTTGAGACCATGAAAACTCAAACTCATTCATCATAAAATCCCAAAATTGAATTACATTATAAGATGGAAATAAACAAATAAAAATAAGAATAGTAAAAATAACAAAACTCAGTTTGAGTTCATACCCTTTGGACATGAGCTACTAATGTTCGTCTCTCATGTGCTTCAGTTTCGTTCACAAGCTCTAGAGTCACTCTCTTCTCTTGGACTCATTTGATTAGGTTTTGGCAATGGACTTGAGTCATGACCAAAAGAACGGGAAAAACACTCTAGAAACTATCCCATTGTAGGCCATATCAATTAATTTGTGGAGAGAAAACAATTGAAAATTTATAAAGAAAAAAAAGAGAGGTGAGGAGTTGAGGAGGTTGCAATCTACCAATGACCATCAGAATTCCATATAATAATGGAAAACAATTGAAAATTAATAAAGAAAAAAAAAAAGGTGAGGAGGTTGCAATCTACTAGTGACTATCAGAATTCCATATAAAAACAGCATCTAGAAAGTCTGGGCTAATGGAGAGACACATAGTAAACTTGGAAATAGAGTAACACCTACATTTAAAGAGACGCTCAATAAATTTCAATTGGTAAATAAAAAAAATTAAAAATTAATAAAAGAAAATAAATGATGTTGTGACACTGATGTGGCTTAACTGGAGTATAGCAACAATAAATGCTACGTTTCAACTTTTAGATATATATATATATATATATATATATATATATATATATATATATATATATATATAGATATAGATTTGTATTCACTTGTTTGAGACGAAGAAGACACTTGACTTTTGAAAAAAAAATAAAAAAGTTTAGTGAGGACTATTTTGATTCAACACCAAAAGGTTAGAGACTAAACTAATACATTTAAAACATTAGAACTAAATTGACACTAGTTTACCTCCAAATCAGTTTAAGGCAATTTCCTCAAATCCATTATGTGACGATTTATTAGACTATTTTATATGTATTTCTTTTTGGGTTTTGATTCTAGAAGGAATTTTTTTCTCTTTGTTAAATTATTGTGGTCCTACTCAAGTTCAGATTATTTTGACTATCAAATCTTGATTGGCATTAAGATGAGGGTAATGAGAGACATGTTTTGAATGAAAAGATTTGGAGGAATCTATGAAAGCTAAAACTTATAAATTGTTGTATTCATATGGACACTTCATAATAATGTGGTTCCTTTAAGAACAGAGTTGGCTGAAATCAACATAATGTGTTGCACTAACTCAATGTCCTTAATCTGAAGAAGCTGAGGAGATTCAGTGCCATATTTTGCACTCAGTACCATCTTTTCTATTTCCATAATTTACTACAGGGCCACTTGGTTTGAATCTGAACTGTGACTCAGAATAGAAGATTTAGTTCCAAAGTCTGGTCAAGAGGATGGACATCTATATGGCTTCTTCATGATCAGTTTAAGCAACAAGAGTTGAGGGATTTCTCTGTGACTTTAGGTCCTAATGGGCTATTTGGCTATGCAGAAATAAAACAGGCATTGAGAGGGATAAATCCCATAGCAGACGGATCCAATTTGTTAAGTTAATAATAAAGCAATGGTGACACCAAGAGAGACGGTCTGGATAGCTTAATAGTCAAAGACTTGGTAGACGGAGTCTCATCTTGAACAGAAGGCAGAGAGACGAACAGACCCTTTTAAAGTGGATGGACTCTTTAAGGTGGACGGACCCGACTGAGACAGGTGATAAAGCCACGTGGCATCCACGTGACCTGAGTAGTCTCCAAGGAACCTAATATAGGAATGCCTTGCATTCTACGTTCAACCGTAATCAGAGGGATCCCTACAAGGAAAGAATCCCACAATATATGGACGTTGGAAAAGATCTTATCTATAAGGAAATACCTTCTCCATTAAGAAACTGAGGTCAGCTCTACACTACTATAAAAACCCCAAAGCCCTCACAAATCAAGGCACGCATAATAATACCCTAGGGATGGCACTATAGAGTGAGAGAAAATTCCCTTTTCTAACTTAACCTTCAGAAGGTCTTTAGCCGGTACCACACTGGTACTCTCTGCAAGGCTTTCTTTTTATTTGCGTTACACAGGTTACGAAAGGCACGTAAGGACTATTCAGCTTACTGATGATTTTCTTCATCATCAGTTGGCGTCGTTTGTGGAAACGACACGATAGCCGTATTGTCACTTCCTAGACAAAGAGTTGTATGGTACTTACACACTCGATGGCAACAACCAACAACTAAGATAATGAACCACGCAGCGTTGCCTTCAAGAGACAGGTGCAGACTTTGGCCACGGCTGTGGAACGCCTTACTAAGTAGAACCACAATTTAGAAGAACAGTTACGCCAAAGGGACGCTAAGCCTTGAACCCAGGAAAAAGAACAAAAGGGTGACAGTAGGCAGAATAGAGAGGGACCAGAAGGCAGCAACGCTTTGAGCATACCATTTATCACGAATACTGCACCACCACACATGGTCGCAGAGATGCAGATGATGAAGGAGAGGATGGACTTCATGATGAACTCCCTTAAGGGATGGGTGTCAAATGACCTCGATGAATTGGTCCACAGGATGGATTCACCTTTCACATCACCCGTCACTTCCTTCCCCCTCCCTGCAAAGTTCCAAATGTCATAGATAGAACCCTACAACGAGTCTAAGGATCCCTTGGATCACTTGGAATCATTCAAGACCCTTATGCACTTGCAAAGGGACCCAGACGAGATCATATGCCGAGCACTCCCAACTACACTGTAAGGACCTACAAGGGTATGGTGTAGCAGATTGACCCCCAACTCCATCAACACCTTCAAGGAATTAAGCGCACAGTTCGCTTCGCACTTCATCGGGGGGCACAAGTACAAAAGCTCTACTGCATGCTTGATGAGCATCAAGCATCGTGAGGATGAGACACTAAGATCATACATAACACAGTTCAACAAAGAAGCCCTTTCAATAGATGAAGTGGATGACAAGATACTGATTGCTGCGTTTACCAATGGCTTGCAGAAGGGGAAGTTTTTGTTCTCCTTATACAAAAACGGCCTGAAGACCATGTCAAACATGCTTTACCGGGCCACCAAGTACATGAACGCGAAAGATGTGCTACTGGCTCAAGAGGAAAAGCCTAAGAAGAGGGACAAACAGGAAGACGCATGGCAAGAGAGAGAACGGAAGACCTCTAGAACAGGAGACTAATGGGAGCATGGGCGCTCCAAACCACCCGTTGGAAGGTTTCAAATTTCACCTTGCTGACTGCCCCAATCAATCAAGTCCAGATGCAGATCAAGGATGATACAACCTTACATGGCCGGGCAAGTTAAAGGGGGATCTGAGTAAGAGGTCCAAAGGCAAGTATTGCCGCTTCCATCGTGATCATGGTCATGACACATCTGAATGCTATGACTTGAAGCAACAGATCGAGACCCTCGTCAGACAGGGAAAACTACGATAGTTTGTCAGCAAAGATAGGATGGACCCACTGTAGGAACAGGCTGGTCAAAAGGAAGGCGAGCGCCCTAAACCCCCTTTAAGGGACATAAAGATGATTGTAGGGGGCACCACAACATTTGGCTCATCTAGGAAAGCCTGCAAAACTTACCTTAGGATGGTTCAGAACGTCCAGCTGATGGGTTTCGCTCCAAAGATGGCATGGGTCGACAACCCTATAGCTGGGTTCTTAGAGGAAGATGCCCGACGTCTCCACCACCCCCATGACAATGCACTTGTTGTTAGCACACTAGTAGGAGATTAACAACACTCACCGAGTCCTAGTTGACAATGGGAGCTCTGTTGATATTCTTTATTACCCGACATTCTAGCAGATGAGAATTGAGAGAAAACGGCTCGTACCGACCAATGCATCGCTTGTCAGTTTTGGAGGAAAGTATACCCCCTTTATGCAATTACAATTCCCATGACGATTGGTGATTACCCTCAACAGATTAACAAGGATGTCACCTTCCTCGTCGTAGATTATTCCTTCGCTTACAACGCCATACTGGGTCGACCTACCCTCAATTTGTGGGAGGTCGTTACTTCAACTTATCATCTGATGATCAAATTTCCAATATAGTACAAAGTAGGACCAGGTGGCAGCACGCAAGTGCTACATAGCGATGTTGGAGATGGACGACCACTTGTAGACTATGAGCATAGAAGAGCAACGAATGGTTGCAAAGCTCATTGAAGGGTTGGAAGAGATACTTCTCGACAACTCCAGACCCGAGTCGATGACTAGGATCGGCACCCTCACCAGTCCACCTGTTCGCCAAGCAATCGCGACATTCCTAAGAAAGAACCAAAATGTCTTTACCTTGAGCCATGAAGACATGCCCGAGATCAACCTTTCAATTGTGGTTCACAGGTTGAATGTATCACCCTCATTTCCTTCTATCTGTCAAAAGAAGCGAGTGTTTGCCTAGGAGCGAGACAAGGTCATTGCGGAAGAAGTCTGCAAATTGCAGGATGCAAAGTTCATTAGAGAGGTATGTGAAGACCAAGTGGCAGCACGCGAGTGCTACATAGCGATGTTGGAGATGGACGACCACTTGTAAACTATAAGCATAGAAGAGCAACGAACGGTTGCAGAGCCAGTTGAAGGGTTAGAGGAGATACTTCTAGACAACTCCAAACCCGAGCCGACGACCAAGATTAGCACCTTCACCAGTCCACCTGTTTGCAAAGTAATCGCGACATTCCTCAAAAAGAACTAAAATGTCTTTGCCTAGAGCCACGAAGACATGCCCGAGATCGACCTTTCAATTGTGGTTCACAGGTTGAATGTATCACCCTCATTTCCCCCTATCTTTCAGAAGAAGCGAGTGTTTGCCAAGGAGCGAGACAAGGCCATTGCAGAAGAAGTCCGCAAATTGCAGGATGCAAAGTTCATCAGAGAGGTATGTGAAGACCAGGTGGCAGCAAGCGAGTGCTACATAGCAATGTTGGAGATGGACGACCACTTATAGACTATGAGCATAGACGAACAACGGACGGTTGCAGAGCTCGTTGAAGGGTTGGAAGAGATACTTCTTGACAACTCCAAACCCGAGCTGACAACTAGGATCAACACCCTCACTAGTCCATCTGTTCGCCAAGCAATTACAACATTCCTCAGAAAGAACCAAGTTGTCTCTGCCTAGAGCCATGAAGACATGCTAGGGATCGACCTTTCAATTGTGGTTCACAGGTTGAATGTACCACCCTTATTTCCCCCCATCTATCAAAAGAAGCGAGTGTTCGCCCAGGAGTGAGACAGGGCCATTGCAAAAGAAGTCCGCAAATTGCAGGATGCAAAGTTCATCAGAGATGTGTACTATCCCGACTATGTGGTGATGGTCAAGAAAGCCAATGGAAAGTGGAGTATGTGTGTAGACTTCATGGACCTAAACAAGGCATGCCCAAAAGATAGCTACCCACTCCTGTCGGTCGACGTCCTAGTAGACTCAACAGCAAGACATTAGTTGCTGAGCTTCATGGGCTCTTTTTTCTGGTTACAACCAAATCAAGCTAGACGAAGCTGATCAAGAGAAAAATTCATTCATTACCAGACAAGGCCATTTCTGTTATGAAGTGATGTCGTTCAGTCTCAAGAATGTAGGTGTAACGTATCAGAGGCTCATGAACAAGATGTTTGCACATCAGATTGAGAGGAATGTCCAAGTCTACGTGAACGACATACTAGTGAAAAGTTGACGGGAGGACGACCTTAAGGAGGCCTTCGATACCCTCCGCTCTTATAACATCAAGCTCAATCCAAGTAAATGCGCATTTGGGGTAGTGGCTGGAAAATTCTGGGGTTCATGGTGTCGCAGAGGGGCATTAAGGTCAACCTAGACAAGATCTGGGCCATAATGGAAATGGAACCACCCAGGAACATAAAAGAAGTACAAAGCCTCAACAGCAAGGTAGTAGTACTGAATAGGCTCGTGTCAAGGGCAACGGACAAATGCCTACCTTTCTTTCACACGTTGAAGAAGTCCTTTGAGTGGAAGGCTGAGTGTCAACAAGCATTCGAGGACTTAAAATCGTGCCTCTCTTCCCCATCATTGCTAAGTCCTTCTAAACCTGGGGAAGAACTATTCCTCTACTTGGTAGTCTCCCCAATTGCCGTCAGTGCGGCCTTAGTCAAAGAAGAAGACAGGGTGTAAAAGCTCATATACTACACTAGCCGAGCATTCTAAGGTGCAGAGGAGAAATACCCCCCGATGGAGAAGCTAGCCTTCACCTTAGTAACTATAGCTCACAAACTCAAACCATATTTCCAGGCCCACACTATAATTATTTTGACAAACAAGCCCCTATGGAGAGCAATGAGCAATCTTGAAGCTGTCGGACGAATGACTCTATGGGCAACTGAGTTAAGCAAATTTGACATACAATACAGCCCGCACACTGCAATGAAGGGACAAGTAGTTGCTGACTTCATCACGGAGCTCACCAATATGGAAGGCCAGGAGGGCAGAAAAGCATCCTCAATGGAATATCCACACGGACGGATCATCCAACAGGCAAGCTGGTGAAGTAGGTATAGTACTCCGCTCTCTAGAAGGGGATGAAATCGAGTGCATGGTTCGTCTCGACTTCCCTACAACCAACAATGTACGAAACTTTAGTGGCAGGTCTAGATCTCGCCAAAGCAGCAGAGGCCACAAGTATGGTTGTTTATTGCGATTCTCAGGTGGTCACAAGTCAGGCGAACGGTGACTACGAATGCAAAAGTAAACGGATGAAGAAATACCTAGAGCAAGTAAGGAGACAAGTGGTTGACCTCCAGGCCAAATTTATTCAAATCCCAAGGGAAGAGAACGAGCAAGATGACCGTCTTACCAAGGCTGCATTAGCAAAACACATGCTCATCCCCAATAAGGTACTTTCTTTTGTTCAACTTTCGCCTTTGATTGAGGGCATCGATGTGCAGGAAATAGGCTCAGATAGTAACTAGACCACACCGATAGTTTCATACTTGAAAGACGGCACACTACCTTACGGTAAGGAGGCCGCAAGAAAGATGAAGGTTTAGGCGGCATGATTCTTCCTAATAAAGGATGTCTTGTACAAAAAAGGCTTCTCTTGACCGTACCTAAGATGCTTGAGCCCTGAGGAAGTAGACTATGTCATGAGGGAAGTTCACGAAGGAATATGTGGAAACCATTCGGGGTCACGGTCACTAGTGCACAAGCTGATTTGGGTAGGATACTATTGGCTCACCATGCAGAGGGATGCCCAAGCCTACGTCAAAGCCTGCGACAAGTGTCAGAGGTTCGACAATGTCATCAGAAAGCCAATAGAAGAGCTCACTCTAATGACAGCTCTGTGGCCTTTTGCTCAAGGGGGGTTAGATATCATGGGCTCATTCCCAACGGCAATAAGACAATTGAAATTCCTAGTGGTTAGTATAGATTACTTTACCAAATGGGTGGAAGCTAAAGTGCTGGCTACCATCATAGAGAAAAAAATACGAAACTTCATCTGGAGAAACATCATCTACAAGTACGGGATCCTTAGAGTATTGGTCTTAGACAATGGAAAGCAGTATAACAAGGAGCCATTCAGGGATTTTTGCTCACAGTTGAGGATCAAGAATCACTGCTCCTCACTCGCTTACCCTCAGGACAACGGACAAGTTGAGGTCACGAACCGATCCTTACTCAAAATCATCAAGACTCGGCTCGAGGGGGCAAAGGGTATATGGCTAGACGAGCTGCCAAGTGTACTTTGGGCATACATGACGACAACTAGGACACCTACAAGAAAGACACCATTTAGGCTAGCATACGTGAGCAAGGTCGTCATCCTTGCTGAAGTCGGACTCACAAGCTACAGGGTGCAGAATCATGACGAGAATAATAATGATGAAGCCATGCACCTACAGCTAGACCTAGTAGGCGAGGTCAGAGCAGCAGCCGAACAAAGGTTAGCACGATACCAGGATCTCATGGCCACGCACTACAATTCTAGAGTCAGACACAGGGACTTCCAAGTTAGAGACCTCATCTTGAGGAAGGTGACGAGCGCCACAAGAGATCTATCCCAAGGGAAGCTTGGACCCAATTGGGAAGGACCCTACATAATCGCTTCATGGCAGAGGAAAGGCATCTATCACCTAGACACACTTGACGGACAGAAGTTGCATCATCCATGGAACATCGAGCACCTGAAGAAATACTACCAATAGACGATGGCATATAGACCACTCCTAATTTCCAGTTTATTCCTTTCCAGTTTTTTATTATTATCTACAAGTACTTTTTAAGCCCAAAGGGCAACCTTTCATTTTTTCAAGAACAAATTTTTTTTTTTTTTTTGCTTATACACGTATTTATCATAATAAGAAGAGTTATTCAGATATATCATGTGTATATACATCTCTACAAAGCCGTGTCTACGACTAAGTCCTTAACTGGAAGGATGCATTCCAAGGGATGCCTCAAAATTTATTTTTAAGTCCCTGAGTGGACGGATGCATCCCAAAGGGGTGCCATAGAATTTTTATACGTCCATAAGTGGACGGATGCATTCCAAGGGATGCCTTAGAATTTATTTTTAAGTCCCTAAGTGGACGGATGCATCCCAAAGGGGTGCCACAGAATTTATATATGTCCATAAGTGGATGGATGCATTCCATGGGATGCCTTAGAACTCATATATGTCCATAAGTGGACAGGTGCAACCCAAGGGATCTGCTGAGGATTATACAACCCCTTGGATGGACGGGGACGACTAATATTAAAAAATTTGCTAAGTCCATAAGGTGAATAGACTCCAACTTACATTATAAGTCCACTAAGTGGATGGACGTGAACCAACATCCCTAAATCCGGGGAATGGACGAAGATTGTATTAAGCACGACAAATCCCAAAAGGGGATAGATAGGAATGTTTGGTCCCACATAACCTCAACATGGACGAAGAAATCCATTGAAATCTAATAACAAAAGTATGTTCAAACAAAGCAAGTAAAAATGTAAGCGACGGGTATGAAAATGATAATGGATAAAAGCCCATGGAAGGCAAATGTTTACATAAAAAACCCAAAAAGGTGGGCGACATTAAAGAATTTACATAAATATTGATCTCCCAAGGCTTTTTATAAAAGCAAAAATGAAATCTAAGGTTGGTCAACGAGGGCCTCCTCATCCACGACCTTCTTGTGACTAGCCATCTTAGCTTCCTTAAGGGGACAGTTCTCATCCTTGGCAGACTTAACCTGTTCATCTTGAAGTGTAGCCTCTCTGTTACCTTAGGCGTCAAGAGTTGGATCAACCTCAAACAGCTCGTCGATACCTTTAGGATCGACAGATCTAGCTGGGTTTTGGGCCAATACATCAATTGAGATTGAAGAAACGTCTAGATTGGGGAAGGAAGCCTTGACCTAACGAAGGCACTCGTTGAAGCCGTTGGCATAGCAACCATCAAGCTTGTAGAGGAAGCCGTCGAAGTTACGAAACACCATCTTTCCGTCCTCCTTGGCCTGAAGGAATTGCTTCCTTAATGAGGAGATCTCCCTCTCCTTGTCTTTGAGCATGTTTGTCAGCACCTTGGTTTGTCTCTCCAACTCCTCCAAGGCTTTCTTTGTCAAGTCAAGCTTCTTGATCTGCACCTCTCTCTAGGCCTTGAGCTCATTCAACCCCTTCTTCACGGCCTTGGCCCTCTCTTTCAAACGGCTAACCAACTCTTCACGAGCCATGCAACGGTACATCAGGCCTTTCATAATTAGCACCCCCTGCAAAAAAAAACCCAAAACAAGGTTAGAAGTGAGGGTAACGAAGAGACGGGAAAGAAAGAAGACGGGCACACACCTAAGCCAAGTTGAAAAGGCCCGTCTCCCCCATGGCCTCAGTTGCATGGTTGCCCAAGTCTTCTTAATCATCGTCCTTGATAATGGATGAGATTTGCCCAACAACATAATGCAATTCTTCATGGAAGAAGGGGGGAGGGCGTTACTCAACAACGGGACCCTGGGCCATCATTAAACCCTTCCCTTTTCCATGATGGAGGGAAGGAGGCAGCTTGGCGGTCGAAGGTGTCTCCCCAACGGTTGGACCAGTCACCACCTTCGGCTTCTTGGTAGGACGGTCAACCTTGTTCGTTGGTTTCCTTTTTAGGAATGGCTTTAAGGGATTCGTCCCTAAGGTTGGGGGCACGTCCTCGTCTAGTTTTTTCTTCACCTGTGCGGCGGCTTGTTGGCGAATATAAGCCCTCCTCTTACCATCTTCCATTTCTATGCCAAAGAAGATGGAAAGAAAAAGTTAGACAGGAATTTCTAAAAATTTAACGAAGATAAAGGAGAAGAATAGGCGACGGACTCACGTTAGCGTGCTTGTGAATTGTAATGACGTGCAATGGCTGTAAGATCGGGACCCTCACAGTACTAGTATAGGGTGTCCAAGGTGACGAGCTTCTTCCACGTCCTCTCTTTCAAAGAAATTTTGAAGATCTTCTCCAAAAAGCTCCACTATTCAAGATCAACTTCTAGACGTTCCTGAGTTTCAATAAGAGATAGTTATATTAACAAGTAAAACAAATAAAAGGTAAACAAGAAAAAAACTAAGCAAATAGGCACCTACTAGATGGAGGTAATATGCCCTAAGTTCTATCAACCAAGGGCATGTTCTCCCATTCATCAGGGTGACACACCCAGTTGTCTCCCTAGATGAAGAAATACTGACTCTTCCAATTTTGGTCAGAATTAGGTGTTTCGTACACTAGCCTAAGTTTCCTTAATAGAAAGCTGTAAATCCCCCTAGACTTGATGATCTCAGAAGGACAATAATAATGGAAGAACTCCTCCACGGTTAGTTGACGTCTCCCTTTGCTTAGAATCCTATATAGGACCTCAGCACCAAGGAAGATTTTCCAAGCATTTGGAGCAATCTGGGTGATGGCTAGCCCTAAGTATTGGAGTAAGTGACGGTGGAGAGCACTCAAGGGCAATCTGAATCCTGCCTTGAACATTTGCTCATACACCCTAACGTAATCAGCATCGCAGTAATGACACTTTTCAAACTTAAGGGGCAGACAGATAGGGATGTCGACGGGAATCTGATACCTCTCATGCAAGGTATTGAAGTGACTAATTTTAATGGTGGAATTGAAATCATTGACTGTCCACAAAGGGGGAAGAACAAAATTCCTAAGGCCGTCGAGGCCAACAACAATTCTAAAAGGAGATTCAAAGCCTTCTTCACTGCTTGAGTCTGTGTCATTCTCAGATCCATCCACATTTGTATCCTCATCCTCCCCCTCAAAAGGTGAGTTGGCAGACGGAACTCTTTCAGGAGAAGAGGTGCCAAGGTCGCCTCCACCTGATGGGTACACATCATCATAGTCCGCTCCTTCGCAGACATACGATTGTTCACTCGATGTTTCACTAAACATTATTACACCTACAAGTGATAGATAAAATCCTAAGACTCTATAAATCTATATGCACGACGGTCATAAAACACTCTAATGAAAAAAGAAGATAAAAGGCATGCCCAAGATGGAGAGCACTTACAGGTGTACAGTGCAGAAAAGAGACGGAGACGTTGTGATGAATAGACGCGTCGAGAAAACAGACCGACAAATTCCAAAAGGATACGGATACGCTCTGACTGAAGAAATGATAGCATAAAGTGGAAATGAATTGGAAAGGCAATATATATATATATATATATATATATATATATAGGGAAAACAGCGCGGAAGAAGAAGCAACGCTTTGATCTGAGTAACCAGCCATTAAAATTTTGCCATGTGTCCCTCAACATTTATGGCTCTCAGTTGCCCTGTCAATCAAAACACGACTCCCTAGAACTAAGTGAAACCGTCACCCCACATGTCCGTCAGGGATATCAAGCGACAGACCCATGGAGTAAGGGGCAGTTTATAGGGATAAATCTCATAGCAAATGGATCCAATTTACTAAGTTAATAATAAAGCGATGGTGACACCGAGAGAGACGATTTGGATAGCTTAATAGTTAAAGACCTGGTAGACAGAGTCTTGTCTTGAACGGAAGGCAGAGAGACAAACGGACCCTTTAAAGTGGACGAATTCTTTAAAGGGGACAAACTCTTTAAGGTGGACAGACCCGACAGAAACAGGTGGCAAAGCCACGTGGCACCTGCGTGACCTGAGTAGTCTCCAAGGAACCTAATATGGGAATGCCTTGCATTCTACGTTCAATCGTAATCAGAGGCATCCCTATAAGGAAAGAATCCCACAATATATGGACGCTAGAAAAGATCTTCTCCATAAGGAAATACCTTCTCCATTAAGAAACTAAGGTCAGCTCTACTCTACTATAAAAACCCCCCAAAGCCCTCACAAATCAAGGTACGCATAATATTACCCTAACTCTGACACTCTAGAGTAATAGAAAATTCATTTTTCTAACTTAAACTTTAGAGGGTTTTTGGCCGGTACCACACTGGTACTCTCTGCAAGGCTTTCTCTTTATTTGTGTTACGCAAGTTACCAAGGGCACATGAGGACTATTTGGCTCACTAACATCAGGCATCAAGGGGATAACGATTGATGCTCAGTCTTGCATCTAAGTATGAATCTAAAAAAAAAAGTACAGTATAATGTAGCTCTTAAAGCGAAAAATCATTGTTCAGAGAAAGCTTTAGTGATGCAGGACAATCAAGAGGAAAAATTGGAGTAATAAATAAGAACAAAACTTAGATACAGTACCTTAGGTATTGTTATTTAGGTTTCCCTCTTAAGATTCACCCATGTGACTACTTAATTAAAAAATACACTTCCATCCCATGAGAAAAAATCCACATGGCACCTAAGTACTGTATCTAAGTCTAGCCCTAAATAAATAAAGATAACCCTAAGAATCGGCACCTAGGGCTTAACTGGAATTAGCACCAAGCAAGAAAACTTAAACTTAGGCATCAACACCTAAGGTGGTAGGAATCAACATCCAACAATTTGGAAAATTTCCAACTTGAAATTTCATTAACCAGTCGTCTCCCCAAAATACAAACATCTAGAATCCTTATATAGAGATTTTAGAAATAACATAAAATCCTATATAAAATTGAAGCTAATCTAAAAACTTATCTCAAAACTTAAATATAATTCCTATTTGAATTCAAAAATAAAAGTCTACAATAATCCAATCTCCAATGAGACAAATATAAAAATATAACTCTAAAATAAGCACTAAGTATAGCCAGCTACTTGGGTGTTTGATCAAGAACGGCACTGCTGGGGAAGGAAAGGTAGCAGAACTTTCTTTTGAGGAAAAAAAGGGGGATAGGAATCGAGAGGAGGGTTTTTTTTTTTTTTTTTTTTTTTTTTTGTAGTATGTGTAAGTTTTAATTGGCTGATCTTCATTAGTCTGTTAAGGATCCACACCAACTCCAAAATTTTCAAACTGTATCTTCTTTGTTATTGCTATTTCTAAATTTCAATTACAATAATTAATTATTAACTGTGTAACAATTAGGGAGGCTGCGTTAGCAGCTGCCGGCAAAGGTTTTACTAGGCAATTAGTCCTTATCTGCAGCAAAGAAGTTGTGCCACTTTGAAGGAGAAAAAAGTCATCTCCTAGGCAGGTGCAGACCATTTTAGAAGATACCAAGTACTGAAGTACTACAGATGGGCGAATGAACTTTACATGAAATTCACTTTGTTACTTAAAAAAAAAAAAAAAGAATGAAGTTCACTATTTAATTCTTCCGAAGTAGCTGTCCGTTATTTGCTTTTATTTTTGTATGTTTTCTTATATTTCAAACCCTACTGATTGTAACCCAAAAGAAAATCTGAGTAAAGGGGCAAAAGATGAGCATACCCTTATGTGTTTTATATTCAATAATTTTTAAATGAATTTCAATCCGCTAATATTAGATAATTTTTTTTTAAAAAAAGTATTAATTAATATTTTGAATTAAAATTTTGTTATGAATTGACGAATATTATTATTTCTGTTATTATTGTATCATGTGCAATTGATAGTTGCTACATCATTAATCACAACTTATATGAAACCTAATATGTCTTCTAAATTTTGCTCTAATAAATTTTAGAAAATGTTGATACCATAAACTATTTTACAAACAGTTGATGTGATGGATGATTATTGGTAAGTAAAAAAATGATATTAGTGGTGGATCTAGTTAAGAACCAGTAAGAATTTACCACATTAACAGTTTGTAAAAATATTATAAAATAATTTATGGTTATTAATTCTTGATCAATTAGACTATGATAGCTCCTGGCCATTCGGAGGTAGGGTTGGTTTTGGATAATATCCAAAAGATTGTTGCTCATTCCAGTTGCCTTTCATTCAATTTTATTCCTTCAAACACATACTTGTGTTGCTCTAGCTCTAGTTAGAGTTGCAAAAAAGATAGAGAAGGTATTTGTTTCAATTGAGGAATGCCCATTTTTCTCTTTTTCATTGTACAAATAGAGTTCGGAGGAGTAAACTTCTATCCTTTTTACTAAAAAAAACAAAACTTGGTTAAGTAAGCTATTATAGAATGGAAAAATAACTCTTGCTTTCTCTTTCCCATTGTAGAAATGGATTTTGAAGGAATAAACTTCTATCCTTTTTACATTAAAAAAAAAAATCTTGTTTAAGTAAGATATTATAGGATGGAAAAGACCTCATCATTTACTCTTTCCCATTCTAAAAATGGAGTTTGAAAGAATAAAACTTCTGTTCTTTTTACTTTTTTTTTTTTTTAAATCTTGATTAAGCAAGCTATTATAGGATGGACAATAAATTATCTTTTTTCTTTCCCATTTTAAAAATGGAATTTGAAGGAATAAACTTTTATCCCTTTTTTTTAAAAAAATAATAATAATTAATCTTGGTTAAGCAAGCTATTATAGGGTGGAAAATAAAATGCCAACCGCATCACAAAATAAGTACTTTTTTGTGGCATACTCCATATGCAATTAAAAGGACTTGAAAATGCCAACCACATCTTTCTTTCTCTATTTTTTTTTCCTCCATAATAATAATGAAAAATGTTTTAGCATTGGCGCATATGGATTAGCAGACATTTTATAACACGAAATACCTCAATGTCACAATGTATTTTAAACGTGGTCTACTTTTAACTTGGCAGCACCAATCTTCATATTTTGAGGATTCTTTTAGAGAATTTCAACTTATGGCTTTTGAGCAAGGCTTTTGATAGGGTTGAGTGGGGTTTTTTGGAAAAAATTATGCAGAAAATGGGCTTCCATAGTAGATGGGTTAACCTCATGATGCAATGTGTTACATCTGTTACCTACTCTCTAAAAATTAACGGCACACCCCGAGGCCACATCACCCCTACTAGGGGATTGCGGCAAGGGGACCCCATATCTCCCTTCTTGTTCTTGTTTTGTGCAGAGAGACTTTCATCTCTACTTCGCAAAGCCACTAGCAATGGTGTTCTTAAAGGCATCACTGCCTACCCACGAGGCCCACGTATCTCACACCTCTTCTTCGCCAATGATAGTATCATCTTCTGCCAAGCAACCCTAGAAGAGTGCAGCCACCTTGCGCATGTCCTTGAAACCTATGAACTTGGTTCAGGACAGCAACTAAATAAGGAGAAAACTTCTCTCTTTTTTAGTCCAAACACACCACATGCAATACAGAAGGACGTCAAGACTATGTTTGGGGCGGAGGTAATCAAGCAGCACGAGACTTACCTAAGCCTCCCATCCCTTGTTGGCTGCTCTAAGGTGAACACCTTCCATGCACTTAAGGAAAGGCTTGACAAGAAACTATCAGGTTGGAAGAAAAAAATGTTTTCTCAAGCAGGAAAGGAAATTCTTATTAAAGCACAAGCTATACCCACTTACACTATGAGCGTCTTCAAACTCCCTGACACACTCTGTGATGACTTGACTAGCATGGTTCGTCGGTTTTGGTGGGGACAATCAAATGGAAAAACAAGATGGCATGGCTTAGCTGGAATGAAATCTGTACTCCGAAACAAGATAGTGGCCTTCGCTTCCGTGATCTACCAGCTTTTAACTTGGCACTGTTAGCCAAATAAGGTTAGCGTTTGCAAACAAACACGCACTCCCTCTTGTTCCATGTCTTCAAAGCACGCTAGTTTCCAAATACCGACTTCCTCCATGCTGAACTAGGGCCAAAGTCGTCGTACGCATGGCGTAGCATTATGGCAGCATAGAATGTTGTTAAGGAGGGCTGTAGATGGCAGGTTGGCGACGGAGTGTCCATCAACATTTGGAATGATAGGTGGCTGCCTCATCCGACCACCTTTAAGATCTCTTCCCCACCATGCGTCATCCTACCCAAGAGCGCCACTGTCAGCGCTCTTATAGATGGCACAGTGGGTGAATGGAAGCACAACCTGATTAAAGAAGCCTTTCTCCCACATGATGCCAACAAAATCCTGAGCATTCCCATCAACAAAAATCGCAATAGAGATCGGCAGGTCTGGGCTTACACACCTAAGGGAATTTTCACCGTAAATAGTGCCTATAAGCTTGCCTTATCTCTGCACTCACAGAACACCACTGGGTCCCCCTCCACAAGCCGTGATCAGAGTGCATTCTGGAAAAAAATCTGGAGTTTGCATGCTTCAAATAAAATCAAGACCTTCGTTTGGCGGGTATGCCGTAATATCCTCCCCACCAAGGAGAATCTCTATCACCGACGAATGCTTGATGAGTCCACCTGTGAAGCTTGCGGGTTGGCCTTGGAGACAACTGCCCACTTGTTCTGGGAGTACACAAAGCAGTTGAACTTTAGGATATCTCGAGCATTCCTTTTGATAAGCATGGGGTCCACTTTCAGGATTTTGCGAATTGGCTATGGTACCTTATCTACAGGCAGCATGTTGGAAATGACCTCCTTGAACTCATTGTCACCATCACGTGGTGCATGTGGTTTAATAGAAACAAAGTGCGTGTGGGCCAGCGCAGACAAACGGGAAGTCAGATTCTCCACAGAGCTTGTGGCATACTCAGCGAGTTCCAGCTTGCTCACCATCACCCACTACAACACTGGGATGCCATGGACTCTCGCTGGGTCCCACTGTCCCCACCGTGGTACAAGATCGATGTGGACGCCGCTGTCTTCAACCAGCTCAACTCTGTGGGGGTGGGTGTTCTAGTTCAGGACCATGAAGGATCGGTGGTTGCTGCCATGAGCAAACACCTCCCATTACCGCTGGGCCCGTTGGAAGCAGAGGGAAAAGCAATGGATGAAGCTGTCTCTTTTGCATGGGATATGGGGATCAAGGACGTTATCTTTGAGACAGACTCACAGATAGTTTTTGACGGACTCAATGGAACCATCACTCCCCCAATAGTCATCGTGAACCTCATTGTCGGCATCCAGCACAAGTTGCACTCCTTCGGATCCACTCTTTTTCTCCATGTACTACAAAGCGGCAACAAACCAGCTCATACTCTGGCAAAATATGCCAAAGGAATTAACAATTTTGTAACCTGGGTAGAGGAAAATCCATCCATTATTGAGTCTCTTGTTTTTCAAGATGCTATGTATTTCTCTTCACCTTAATAAATTTATCATGATTTTCCATCCAAAAAAAAAAAAGACACCAACTGGTTTTTTTTGTAGGCAAGAATTGAACTTCAAATCTCTTATTCAGCCATTAAAGATTTTACCAGCTAAACTAACTGAAACCCACTCATATTTTAAGTTTGATTATGATAGATGGCAAGAAGAAGTTGTATGACAAAGTCACAAAAGTATCCGAATCGTTCAAACATAGCAGTTTTTGTTGGCAATAGTCTTTATACACACGCAACAAAAAGAACAAATACACTTCCATAAATTATCTTGAACAGCCGTATTTGAACAAGAAAGCTAGTAAATTCACCATCACATAAACGAAAGACTATGCATTTACGTCAGAACATAGTTTCTAATATTCATCTATTTTTTGTATATTTAAAAGCTGAAGCGTAGCATTTATTATTCCTACGCTCCTGTTAATCTACCTCATCCTCCACGTCATTGCCACATCGTTATTGTTTTTCATATTTATTTTTTACCTTTAATTTTTTTGTTAATATTAAATATATAAATACATTGGTTTTACAAATTCATCTTAGGTGGTTTTAACTTTACATATTCACCTACTTTAATTTTGATGTTATAACTAAGTATTGTCCATACATATTCCTCTTAGACAGTTTTAACTTTACATATAATTTTGTCCATTTATCTTCCTTTATTTTGGCTCTTTTTATTCTCATCCTCTTACTATAAATTTATCATTCTTTCCCATTTTATGTGTATTTTCCCACACAAAAAGGTTATTTCTCGCCCTCTCTCTTCTTCTTTTTTTCATTTTTTGTTGGATTTTTTATGAGGTTCGTACTCTCATTGTCTTATTATTGACTAATTTATATGTGTTACTTGATGCAAATATTTTGTTATCATTTTATTTACAACACAAAATAATTTTAATGTTGTTGACCAGATTTAGGGAAAAATCATATTATAATATGTTTACTCTGTATTGTTATCAAGTTTTAGTTTATTTGGAAAACAACAGGATAGTTTAGACAATACGATGAAGAATAGTTAATGCAATTAAAGAAGATGGTATTTGTGCAGTTTTCTTTCACTATTTGTAAATATTTTGTTTAACAAATTAGCAATAAATTGTTATATCTTTATTATACGATTTTTTTAGATGTTTGAGTAATTGTTTTAAGCATTTACGAATATTTTGTATTGCTCATATTCCTTATCTCATTTGTGTATTCTTTGAGATTTTTAAGTAAACAAACTCAATTCTGTGTTCAAAATTATTTATTTATCTATTCATTTTTTATATGTTAGATTAGATTATGATAGTATTAACATAATACTTCCTATTTTTACAAAAAAGTTTCTCTAAATTTCCCCTTTGTACTCTTGGTTACAATCATTATATATAAAGTTATAACTAGCACTTTTTTTTCTTGGGAATAATGACATATTTTTATTGCGTCACTTCAAAATCTTATTAAATTTTTTGAATTTGATTATGCATTGGATATTTGGCTTGATCACATCACGTTTGAAATATTTTACATATTCAAAAGAAAAAGTTTCTTTGATGTGATTTTTATTTTTCCCTTTCTTTTTTTGAATTGTAGTTTTTGTTGACTTTTTTGATATGTTTTTTTGGTGTTTTTGATTGTACAGTAGATACAAGTGGATTTTAAAAAGTTTTGTTTAAAACTAAAAAAAAAAAAAACAAATTTCAAATTTTTTGTACTTTTAAATGATACACACAATTTTTGCTACCTTTTGAATTCTTGAGAAAAATTGTATTGTTTTCATTTTGGATCATTTTTGGTTTGACAAAAATTATATATATTACATTTGTGATTGTTCCTATAATAAATGAAAATATGATTATGAAATACATTACTATTTATTAAATTAGTCTAATCTGCTAAAAAATAAATTTAATGAGATTATCTTTAAAATATTATCATGCGCAACGCGCGGATCTGACTAGTTGAACATAACAATTCAAACAGGGAAGTAAGAAAGAACATACCTACAATATACTGGAAATTGATCATGATCATTGCACATAACACGCTAGTACATAGATTGGTTCTCTTGTTTCCGCTACATATTCTTAAAATTTAACATCCTTTCAAAAAAAAAAACAAGGAAAACTTTTTTTTTTTTTTTATAGATTCTAGCCCAGCTTGATTAGACCCACGCCAGCTTTCTTCCACTTCAACTTGGCAGCCATTCTCAAGCAATCCTTGATTAAGCTCGACCTTTTCCCAGATTTTTCAGATGTTATACGCTTATGCTTGTCTTTTATACGCTCCAATTTTGTAGTCATTTCCTTGACTTCTGCATCATACTTTGTGATATCTGTTTCAAGTTCCTGAAGGGTGTCATCTTCTAGTTTTTTAAGCCGGAGTCCAAAGTAAGCTTTTGTAACTCCCCTCCACCGATCATGAACAAACTGAATTTTGAACCCAGCATATTCCAGGGCTCTCAAGTACTGCCTCCAATTCAATAGTTTATCTTCTGTGATATCCAAAATTCTGGTGCAGCACACGCTATCTATAGTCCCACATAATATGACAATTAGATACATCTTTACCCTAGAAGATAAATTGGTCTCAGCACCCACATCCCCATATTTCTCTAACAAGCTTTCTAGGATAGGGGCCAAGCTCTGAGGCACTAAGTAATCCCTCACATTAACAACCTTCTCCTCTCTGTTCCATAAGTCCATTAATTGCTTAGGCCCGGACCCAAGCTTTTGCTTTAAATCTGTAAATGCTTTGTCCAAAAACAAGGAATTATCTAGGCCACCCAGCTTATCCTCCGATGAGTTCTCTTCATCGATACTTTCTTCCTGTACATCCTCTGTCTTTAGAACTTCCTTCAATTCCTAATGCTCATCTTCACTGAAAGAAGATAATATATGCTTCCAGGTTAAAACACCTGTTCCCCCTATTTATGGCTTAATTTGTCTTATGATTCCTTGTGCTACTTCCATTTGACGCAACACATTTTCATATTTTAATATTCGATCCAAAGTTGGTAGATCATGCAGAGCCTGCAGTTCCTCTGCTCCTGGATCATTAAGTATTTTGGTTGCTTCTGCTGCTTCCTTTTTGCACATCTCCATTGCCTCTGTTCTTTCACTGATCACCTTTCCAGCAAATTTTCCTTTGGGTGACCTCAAACCCTAAATCTAAAGCTAGCTGCCTCAAGTAGAACTTACTAGCACGACCACGTGTAGCTCTGACTCCATGAACTCTTCTATCTTGGATTTGTTGAACACAAACTCTCCGTTTGTGACTCTGAGATCCCACTCAAAGGTTTAGTAACACAAATTCTCCAGTTTGTGGCTCCAATACCACTTTTAAAGGTTTAAATCATGAGCTATATATGATCTTGTTGTAGCAACTTTAGATCTATCGGTTCTAATAGTATGAGAGTGATTTCCGGTAGTAACTTTGAAAGGAGAAGACACGACACCTTTTAGATCTTTCAAGAGCATCTCCAAAGTCTTTACAAAATGTGTCTTAGGGTTCTTTTAAATACTATGCGAAATAGATTTGAAACCCTAATCACTTAATGCGCTTATGGACTACTAGGCTGAAATTAAAATTTGCAGAAGTCATGTCTCAATTGGTCGAACCATAGTCTCGATTGGTTGAACTTGGCATGTTTCTGGATTCTTCTTTTTGCAACTTCCTTCTTTTTTTTTTCTTTTTTTTTTTCTTTTGTATTTTGACTTGCAACATCTTGAGTATTGTCTAAGAAATCCTATAAACTCTAAGACCTATGCCTAGACAAGTTTGTGCTCATGGTTTGCCAATTTTTCTAAAGTTAAAGAACCTAATAATCTCTCCCTTTGACAATCCATGACATAACTTACATATATAATGAAATGTTTAAATACAAGAACAACCAAATTACAATAAAATGCCCAAATACATCACAAATCCCAATCTAATACTTCTAACCTAAAAGTTACAAGAAGAGACAGAAGGTTTTGATAGGAATGTACCTGTCTTTCCTGAAACACTCAAAAGAGCACATCACTGCATGTGTGGAAATAAAGATAGATAAACAACAAGTAGCAAATATGCAATAACAGCATATAACAAATATGCAAACTAACTCTCCACCTAAGTTAGATACATAAAAAAA
Source organism: Castanea sativa (assembly GCF_040712315.1). NCBI lineage: Eukaryota > Viridiplantae > Streptophyta > Magnoliopsida > Fagales > Fagaceae > Castanea > Castanea sativa. The sequence goes on along the minus strand of NC_134024.1, from coordinate 24,710,002 downwards.
AAAAAAAAACTTTCATTTTCTCCCCCTTTCAAAAACAATTTCATCTCCCCCTAAATAAAAACAACATGATTCCCAAATTTCATATATTTCTCACCCTTTTTGTCACATATTGACAAAGACAACTCAAATAAAGAGTAGATAATAAACATACACAACAGAAGATGAGAGAAAATAGAAAACCAATGAACCACAAAAGAATCTAGCTCTATAGAAAATAGAGGCAACTTCCTCTATGAAGAGCAACAATTCCCCTTATGAACAACACATGTTTTAAAATTAGCTTTTTCCCCCTTATAAAAATAGGAAAAACATAACAAGTTTTGGGAAATACAGTTTTACGGAAAATTTAGGAAATGGGGAAAAATTAAGATACACATAAGTTGAGGATACACATGAATACAAATATTCTCTCTTTCAATATATGCAAACAAGACACCCAAAATCCACTCCATCCAGGTTTTTAAACTTAAAAAATTTTGCAACCTTACTACAGTAAGAGCATTAGCATCCGAGGATGTAAAATAGACTATTTTACATCCTCAAAGCCTACTTTATCTATTTTACTATCTTATTTTACAACTCATCTTACAATACTGTTTCTATTTTTAGATACAACTCATTAAAATAATATGAACTACACAAATATAAAAAATTCTATTTCTCTCTTTTCTCTCCCATCTCTTTGTTCAATCCAACAAATCTTCTCCACTTCTACCCGCCAACATCACCCACAGCCCATACATCTGAACCACCAATACAAACCCAACAAAACACCAAGACCCACCACCATTCACACAACAAACCATCGAGAACCAGCCAAAAAGCACATACCAAACCCACTGAACCACTACCACAGCACTGCCAAACATCACAACAAACCACCAAACCCACAAAATCACCTAAAACTTGCCAAACCGAAACCAACCTGCAACATCATCGATTCAAATCCAACCACAACAACTAAAACTTAAAAGCATCGTCTACTAATTCAAACCCAGCCCCTAGCACCAGTACTACAATCAAACTGCCTACCTCCATAGCAACAATGAAAAATTTTCACTATAAAATTAGAGAGATACAATAGTGCACAAGAATACTCTCAAGAAATTCAAATCCCAATTATACCCTAGCACTCTCTCACAAAACAATAAGAAATAGAAGCTGACTACCTCTCTTTTTTCTCTTTTTTCTTATGCGGCTATACCTAGGGGTGGCAATTCGTGTTCACGTGTCGGGTTCATGTCGTGTCAACTCATACGTATCCGACTATATGGGTCAACACTAACCCGACATGTTTATTAAACAGGTTAAGATTCCTCAACCCTAACACGACCCATTTATTAAACGGGTCAGTCGTGTCAACCTGTTTATCTAATTTTATCAAAATGAAAAAAAAACATTTATGGAAAAACAAGCAAATAAATATTTTAAATATAAAATTCAGAACTAATGAGTAATTATATTACAAATAATCATTCAAAACTAAATCATATCTCAATATCATAAATAATCAATCACAATACATCAAAGAAAATAAGCTACAACAACTAATAAGCTTATATACTTATAGTTTGAATGGTATATTGGTAAAATTTCATTTAATTAAACGAGTCAGACGGGTCAAACGGGTTCTATAGATTGAACCCTAACCCAACCCGTTTATCAAACGGGTTCGTCGTGTCAACCTGAATATGACACGAACCCATTAAGCCTCAACCCATAACCTACTAATTTCGTGTCGTGTCGTGTCGGGTTCGCGGGTCGTGTCAAATTTTGCCACCCCTAGCTATACCTACTAGGTTGTTGGAATTCTTGATACTTCTCCATATGGCTTGCAGATAGGTTTTGGAACACTTACCAATCTACCTAAATCTGCCGCAACAATTACCAAGTAGTCCAAAGCCAAAAGGCTTGATATATATATATATATATATATATATATATAGAGAGAGAGAGAGAGAGAGAGAGAGAGAGAGAGAGAGGGTCGCCCCTATCTTGCTGGAGGCAGATTTTCTAAAAAAAAGTGGTGAATTACTCGGATTGGTTCTTGCGTCCCTGTGCCCAAAAGGATGGGCGATATTGGTGCAAGTGTTCATCGATCGGGTGGATCTATATGCTCTGGGGGCTAAGACAAGGTGTAGCGCAGTTTGGTTAGCGCATCTATTTTGGGCACAGAGGGCCATAAGTTCGAATCCTATCACCTTGATTTCAATCTTTTTTTTTTGTTTGTCTCATCATGGGTTTGGATTTTAACCTCCTTTCCATTAAAATGGAATCCCTAATCCTTGCAAAGGGGCTCTCCTTTTTTTTACAAAGGGTTGAGTTTACAGGAGGTATATATATATATATATATATAGGATAGGTTACTTTTGTCCGCTAGGGAATTCTATTCCCTTTTGTTTAAGCCAATCTAGTGTTGACTCGGGCTTGGCAATACAAGCCACAATGTATGTAAAAATAAAAATTGAGATGTAGAATGAATTATAAAATGGGTTGGTAAAATAGATAAAGTGGTGTTTAGGGATGCAAAATAGGTTTTTTTTTTTTTTTTTTTTGGGCATCCCATGCTAGTGCTCTAAGCAATTAAAGGGACTTGAAAATTTATATAAAGATGCCCTTGAGCTTTATCTCCAATAATAATGAAAAATAATGTGCCTAGATTATAGGTTCCAATCTAATGATGCAAAATATAATAAAGAAAAATAATGATGAAGATAATTGATTTCAAAGGTTATTAGTTCATCTTTCTTTCTCTTTTTCCCGTCCATAATAATGATGAGAAGTGTTTTAGCATTGGCGCATATGGATTAGCAAACATTTTAGAACATGAAACCCTCAATGTCATAATCTATATCTATATCTATATCTATATATTACTAAAAGCTGAAGCATAGTATAAAATGTTGCTACGCTCCCATTGAGCCACATCAGCCGCCATGTCATTTTTAATTTTTTTTCCTAAATTTTTTCTATAATTTTAAAATACTTTTACTAAATTTTTTCCTAATTTTAAAATATTATTAAAAAGAAAATGATTTGCAACCATATCTCCATCATAAAGCCCAATCTTTATAGTTTTAATTATGTTCACCATAAAGCCCAAAAAAACGAATATTACGTTGCTGTCCACCATTAAGCCCAAACCCAACCCTTTATTCTTTTAAACGCCAACCCTTCTTCTTCTTCAGACCTTCAGCATGACTAACGCCAACCTCTCTCTCTCTTCCAAAGACATATTCAATACTTCAGACCTTCGGCTTTCTAACTCCAACCTTTCTCTTCCCTTCTTCGTCTCTTCCTCTCCTTATTTAAGTGAATCACTCCTTCATACCATCACTATCTCCCCTCCTTTTGCTCTTCCTATCTTTCATGGTTTCAAAACTCCTCATTTAATTGAATCAGAAAATAGCATATTTGAAGAAGAGCTCAAAAATATTGACAAAATGTGGATGATTCACTTCAAGTATTCAGTTCAGGTATTTCCGCTTTGTTCATGTTTCATCTGGGAGTGTTTCTTCTGAATGATTTACTTAGATTGATGGGTTTGGAGCCCTGTAGTGGGTTTTTCTTATTTTAATTATTGGATGCATTACTCTCTCTTTCGTATTTCAGTAATTTAGTTAACACCCTATTTCCTATCCTTATCCTTTTGTGAGAGGCAAATTGGTCCAACCACAGGCCTAGGTTCAAGGCCACCATCAACTTTAATGGCAAGGAGTTGTTAGCTACCTCCTCTGTACGAGTTGTATATCTACATCCGCTACAAGGTCTGTATATCAAATTGAGGTATACTTAAATTTTACTTTCTATGTATATTTAAAATTTTTTAGTGTTAATTCTTCTATGTTTTCCTGTTTGGGAAGTTTATGGTCTGCAATTTTTTGTATTTTTAGCTGTTGCCATTGGCTGTAGAGAAAAGCTCAGAAATCAGGGTAAGGAAAATTACCCCAATCTATGATTAATTTTATTAGCCTTATATCAATTTGAGGTTATACAACTTCAGGGAGATCATAGAAAGAATGTTTCCACCTTCCTTGTGCAAGCTGGCATTGTGAAGAAGGAACATATCAAGATTCATTGTTTTTGAATAGCAGCAGCCTGCAAGTCAATCTCCATATGTGGTTTACATTATTCTTGTCATGCTATAGTGGATAGTTTATGATCTGAACCTTAGACTGTAGCTATAATACATGTGACTTTGTTATATGTACGTCTATCTTCTGTGTCAATTTGGTAGTTTTGCTACTTGCTAAGTTGTGTGGGAGGGTCATTATGGATTGTACTGAAGCCCTTATCCATACCTTAATCAATCATACTAATTTCCTGTTTTATATAGATGGTTGTGCTTTGATTGGATGTATTTAAATGTCTAATTGATTTAATTGTCACATAATTAGGTATTGCCACATTCAGCTATTATAAATCGATAATAGAGTATATAAACTAACAGAAAAGGCCAAGAGTTATTCAAACAAGAGATGAACACCTTAATAACTTCTTCTTCAGTTGCAAATGCTTGCACTTTTTTTTTTTTCATGTTTGTAGTTGTACATCATTAAGCAAGGGTTACATATGATTCTTTATGGTTTTTTTTTTCCTTCTTTTTTTTTTTTTGGTAGTAAGCTTAATTTAATTACTACATTTGAAGTTTTTTTATTCCTTCATTCTTTCTTATGTTTTTTTTTTTTTTGTTTGCTTCAAAGGAATGTACTACTATATATGTAGTATGTTAGTTGGAGAAGTTGAATATTATGTTATGGTTGGTTAAATGAGATTTTTATTTCTATTTTTTTTGGGGTTTCAATTATTATAATTTTTAGCTATAAGTTCCGCAGGACTCGAGTTTCTTAGGAATTTTGTGCACGATAAATCTCTCTCTCTTCCTTTTAAATTTTCTTATTTTATAGAGTTTACCCAAAAAGATTTTTTTTTTTTTTAATGAAAGAATTTTGACTTTGTAGATTTTTAAATTTTAAGCAAGTTATTGGGGTTTTAGTTCATAAATTTTGCAGTTAAAAAATTGTTTTCTAATAGGGAATATTTTCACCAGTTAGAAAAGTTTTTCTCACACCCTAAAGTCTTCAATTACCAAAAGCATCATGAGCTTACCAAAAGAATCTTCAATCACCAAAGTATCGTCGGTCACAAGGGGCTGTCAGGTACCTTCCTTGACACAGCGCGACACGTTTCGCCCTGACGGTCGTCACGTATCAATGGGTCGTTAGGTACCAAAGGGTCATCAGGTACCCAACGGTTGTCAGGAACCTTCCCTGACACTGCGTGACACATTTCGCCCTAATGGTTGTCACGTATCAATGGGTTGCCAGGTACCAAGGGTTCATCAGGTACCCTCCCTGACATGTGCGACACGTTCCGCTCTAACGGTCGTCACATATCAATAGGTCGTCAAGTACCCAACGGTCGTCAGGTACCCTCCCTGACATTGCGCGACACGCTCCGACCTGATGGTCGTCACGTATCAATTATCGTCATGTACCAAGGGGTCGTCAGGTACCCAACACTCATCAAGTACTTTCCTTGACACAACATGACATGTTCGCCTTGACGATCGTCACATATCAATGGGTCATCAGGTACCAAGGGGTCGTAAGGTACCCAACGGTCATTAGGTAACTTCCCTAACACCGCACGGCACGCTCCGCCCTAACAGTTGTCACGTGTCAATGGGCCGTCAAGTACCAAGGGGTTGTCAGGGACCCAGTGGTCGTTAGGTACCTTCCTTGACACCACTCGACATGCTCCACCTTGACGGTTGATAGGGATAAATCCCATAGCAGATGGATCCAATTTGCTAAGCTAATAATAAAGCAACGATGACACCTAGAAACGGTCCGAATAGCCTGATAGTCAAAGACCTGGGAGACAGAATCTCGTCTTGAACAAAAAGCAGAGAGACGGATGGACCCTTTAAAGTGGACGAACTCTTTAATGGGGACGAACTCTTTAAGGTTGATGGACCGTTAATGGGGACAGACTCTTTAAGGTGGATGGACCCGACGGAGACAGGTGGCAAAGCCACGTGGCACCCACGTGGCCTGAGTAGTCTCCAAGGAACCTAATATGGGAATACCTTGCATTTTACGTTCCACCGTAATTTGAGAGATCCCTACAAGGAAAGAATCCCACAATATATGGACGCTGGAAAAAATCTTCTCCATAAGGAAATACTTTCTCCATTAAGAAACTGAGATAAGCTCTACGCTACTATAAAATTCTCAAAGCCCTCACAAATCAAGGTACGTGAATTCTCTCTAGCTCTTGCATTATTGTGTTCTTGGAGATTCTTCCATCACTGACTTAACCTTCGGAGGGTCTTTGGCCGGTACCCCACCGGTGCCCTTTGATTGGTTCTTCTCTTTTGTTCTTCAGGTGCACCCATTAGCATGTGTGTGGACGATCAACTCACTAACGGTTTTTATGCATCATCAATTTCAAATTTGGTGAATTTTTGGGAATGTAATAGTGTGAAAATTTTATAAACTTTTATTGCCTAGGAAGCCAACTTGAGTCTAACAAGAAAGCCATCAACAACTTAAGTCCAACTTGAGTCTATTGGCATGTTTTTGTTTCAATTATTTTCCTTCCCCTAATATAGCTTTGGTGTTTGATTTGTTAGTTGAAATTGAAATAACACAATTTTCTTATTCTAGATTAAATTGTTTATGGGCTTTTATTTCCGTTGCTTACTGTTTCAATGTTAAGGATTTAGTGAAAAACTTATTTAGTATTTTTACTATTGTTTTACTTGGGAAAATTTGATGAGTTTTATATGTTTGTGTTTTGTAGTTCGTATTGATTTGCTGGATGTGAATGGTGATGTGGGGGGACTTAGACAAAGATAATGAGCTACCTGTCTTCTATCTCAAGGTTTTTGTTTTTCCTTTATATTAAGCTGTAAATGAGTAATAGTTTCTTTGAAATCTTATATGAATTCTATTTATAGTCATAGGTTCAACATAATATATTAAAATAAAAAAAACTTCTATTAATTATTTTTTACTGAGTTATTGAATCAAACATGCATCCAAAATATGTTTTAAATGGAAATAATTCAATTGATGATTATTTACCTTTTGTTTTTCTAGACTAGAGATGAATGTTTACGTTGAACTGTATACCTAATGGTGCACTCCCACACATAGATAGAGTGGAAGAAAACCATAAAATGGAGTTCTATGGAGTTCTTGACAACTTGCCTCAAGTTATGATTAGGAGTTCTATGATGATTGTATGTAACTTATTATAGAACATGGTGGAAAAATTGAATCAAAAGGAAAGAGGAACCATTTTGGATTAGCACATGTTGACAAGTTTGGGGTTTGATGGTGTCATAGAAGTTTCAGTGAAAGTCTTCTCTCAGTTGCTAAGCTGTAATGTATGTAAACTAGGTTACTTATTGAAAAAAAATTGTAAATTAGGCTAGACATTGAAAGTTCTTACTGAATACTATAGTTACTAAAAGTTGTGTTTAGCTACTAAACTACTTGAGATGTTTCTTAAAATTTTGGGATATAAGTTAATAAGAAATGTCTTTTACATTATGCTTTCAGATACAATTTTTATTCAACTTTGATGTTGGTTTTTATTCCCTTTTAGATTTTATAGAGAAGTAGGAACACAAAATTTGTATTTTAATCTTGTTTGTTTTTGTGTATGCATATCCACATTCCCACACACATTATATACACTATCAACTTATATAGTTGCATGGCTAGATAGTTTAGCAAATCCTTGTTAGTATTAAATGGGGTTTTGCTTTTTTATAATATTTATTGAATTCAAAGTGGAAATTTGATAGATAGCACCAATTGTGTTTTCAACCAATTGAATATCAAGAAACATTTGACTTTTTTTTTTAGTTTATATAACATTCCTCATTAAATAGATCAATATTCAAATATTTAGAAACAAATTATAAGTAGCATGTAACTTTGCAATATGAATTAAACATTAGACTTGCGTATCTCTTTTGCAACTACAAAATGTACAAATACTGAGAGACACTATTTGAAAGGAGATTTAATTGGAAAATAATTGTGCTTGCCAAAGGAGGAGTAAAGATTCATAAATTTACTTCTGTAAGTCTGGAATGAAGTATTTTAAAATGTTATAATTATGGATTCATCAAACTTGCAACATTTAACCATTTAAATTTGCTGTTTAAGTACACGAATATTGGAAATTAATCTTATAACTTTCATCAATCTAGAGGAAGATGAATTAAAAAAATGAATTTCTTGAACATTTTTCTGAATTTTCCCGTGCATTGCACGGGTTAGCGACTAGTGTATTATAAACATGGTTTACTTTAAACTTGGGTAACACCCATCTTCATATTTTGAGTTTGATTGGGGGTTGAATTTTAGATGGCAAGTTAGTTCCGCTGAATCATTCACTACATTGCATTCAACCTGAACCTACAAAATCATAAAAGTAAATTTTGCCAGATGATGAAAAAAAACACCCCACAAGGGACAAAACTTGAAGTAGGAGTATGACAAAAGTATCAGAATCGTTCAAACATAGCAGTTTTTGTTGGCAATAGTCCTTTTTTATACACGCGTTAAAAAGAACAAATATACTTCCATAAATTATCTTGAGCTTCCTTATTTGAAAGCTAGTAAATTCACCAGCACATAAACTAAAGACTATGCATTTACGTCAGAACATAGTTTCTAATATTCATTGAACACAAAAATTAAAACAGAGAGAAGAAAGAAAGAACATACCCTGCAATATGCAACACAAGTGTGAGAAGCATGAGAAGCAAGCCTTGAGTCAAGCCTTGAACAGAAGCAAGACCAAGTGAAGCTGCAGAATTACAGAACAGAGAAAACGACTAGTAGTTTAGGACTGATACTACATGTAGCATTGTATTCAATATTGTTAGTGACTTAGTTACCAAACGTGAGCTGGTTAGTTATTTTAGTGTTCACACGTGTAAGATTCAGTTAGTATAGTTCAGTTAGTTACTTGGTTAGTTACTTAGTTTTAGTTACTTTGCACTGTATATATAAGCTGTAACCAAGATATTTCTAATTAATTGAGAAGTATTTTTCCAACTCTGATAGCAATATACTGGAAATTGATCATGATCAATGCACATAACACACGCTAGTACATAGATTGGTTCGCTTTTTTCCTCACAAGATACAGGTTTTCACTGTAATGGACAAATAATCTTTGAAATATTCAGAGTTCTGCCTCACTGATCAACACTATCATAATGGCCTTCATAAATGGTCGATTACATGTTCTTAAAATTTAACATCCTTTCAATATAAACACGAAAAACAGTTTTATACAGATTTTCTAGCCCAGCTTAATTAGACCCGCGCCAGCTTTCTTCCACTTCAACCTGGTGGCCTCTTTCAGGCACTCATCAATCAAGCTTGACTTTTTCCCAGATTCTTCTGACATTATACGCTTCTGTTTGTATTTTAGAAGGTCCAACTTTGTAGTCAGTTCCTTGAGTTGTGCAACATACTTTGTGATATCTGTTTCAAGTTCCTGAAGGGTGTCCTCTTCAAGTTTTCAAAGCCGGAGTCCAAAGTAAGCTTTTGTAAGGCTCGTCCACTGATTATGAACAAACTGAATTTCGAACCCCGCAGATTCCAGGGCTGTCGAGTACTGCCACCAATTCAATAGTTTATCTTCTGTGATATCCAAAATTCTGGTGCAGCACATGCTATCTATAGTCCCACATAATATGACAATTAGATACATCTTTACCCTAGGAGATAAATTGGTCTCAGCACCCACATCACCTTATTTCTCAAACAAGCTTTCTAGGATAGGGCCCAAGCTCTGAGGCACTAAGTAATCCCTCACATTAACAACCTGCTCCTCTCTGTTCCATAAGTCCATTAATTCCTTAGGCCCGGATCCAAACTTTTGCTTTAAATCTGTGAATGCTCTGTCCAAAAACAAGGAATTATCTAGGCTATCCAGCTCATCCTCCGATGAGTTCTCTTCATCAATGCTTTCTTCCTGTACATCTTTTGTCATTAGAACTTCCTTCAATTCCTTATGCTCATCTACACTGAAAGTAGATAATATATGATTCCAGGTTAAAACACCCGTTCCCTCTATTTGTGGCTTAATTTGTCTTCTGATTCCATGTGCTACTTCCATTTGACGCAACACATTTTCATATTTTAATAATCGATCCAAAGTTAGTAGATCATACAGAGCCTGCATTTCCTCTACTCCTGGATCATTAAGTATTTTGGTTGCTTCTGCTGCTTCCTTTTTGCACATCTCCATTGCCTCTGCTCTCTTGCTGATCACCTTTCCAGCAAATTTTCCTTCGGGTGACCTCAAATCCACATCCCCATATTCTCCTTTGAGCCATAGCATAACCTGACATGGCCAAACGAATATCTCAGCAATGGTAAAACTTAGATTCGTACTATGTCAATTATGGAAACACAGCCCTCACAATGCGGTTTTCATTGAATTATATATAAGCTTTTTTTTTTTTTTTTTTTGACACAAGATAGAATTTCTACTCTAGCTTAATATAAGTGTATATGTGTGTGAAGCTCCCTCTGGAGACTTGAACCCCGGCCCTTCTACACCCCACAAGCATTATACTTGTAGAGTGACCACCGCATCAAAACTCCAAAATTTTGCACAGAATAATTCTAATTTATCTCTTTCAATTAATTTTAAATTCTATTCTATATTTAAACAATATATTAAAATCTTCTCATATTTTATTTTCTTTAAGAAAATAGATTGGCTCAGGAGCTGGCGTAGAATGTGTGTTTTACGGCATCCAATCCTAACCCGCCACGTCAGATTTTTACCCACTAAACAATAAACTTTAACACACAATTATCCCCAAATCTTCATAAATCAAAACCCAATTTCACCGTGAAAATCACAAAAGTGACCGTTGGAGATGTTGGAGATAGAGACGATGATGCTTATAGTCTAAAAGTGATAGAAAATTCTTAGGTAATCTCGGAGTATAGTGAAATGGTGTTCCCTCCTCTCACATTCATAGTGGACTCACCATAAATTTAATGAGTGAACCCAACCATGAATGTGAGAAGAGGAAGCACCATTCTCCGTGCTCTGAGAGTACTTAAGAATTACTCAAAAGTGATACCAGAAAAAACCACCAGGACCAGGTGGTTGTGCCGATGATGTTGGCCATTTTTTTAAATCTCAGTGACTTGGAGTTCTAGACCAATTTTCTCTTCAATCTTACGGAGAGTAGCTAAGAAAAAAGAACAGCAATAACTCAGAAAAAAATCCTGCTGTTTACAAATCTCCAACAACTTCTCAGATTATCTCGTCGTACTTATTTCCAAAAGCTCTTGCTGTAACTATTTTTTTGAACAGTAAGATTGGGTTTTGATTTTCTGCAGATTTTGAGTTTAATTTTTCTTTATTAAATTTGGTGTTTGAGAGGGAGTCGTAGTGTGTGTTATAGTTTATTATTTTTATTGGTTAAAAACTAAAAAAATTTCAGCTTCCACAGTCCACACTACAGCGATGTTCTTTGATTTTTTTTTCTTAAAATAAAAATTATTAATGACTGAGAAAATCAAAAGGAAAAAGCCACATAAATCTTCTTCACTTGTGTTTGGTAGCCTAGAAAATTAAGTTTCATCTCCATTTAGTGTTTGGAAGCCAAGAAAACCTAAAGGAAAATCCTCATATACTTCAAAAAGAAACCCAAAAAACGCCCAAGGGCCTTGATTCAACCACATCGGCCAAGGGCCAAACCTCTGACACAAAATTTCCATCACCCACAAACTCTTGATGCGATGATCACTCTACAAGTATAAGTGCTTGTGCGGTATGGGGGAAAAAGGCCGGAGTTCAAGTCTCCAGGAGGAAGCTTCATACACATATACACTTAGATTAGGTTAGAGTAAAAATTCTATTTTGTATTTAAAAAAAATATATAAATATCTATTAATAATCTATATATATACACACACTATAAAACTAAATCTTTGACTTTTTGTTGACTTCTTTAGAGCTTGCCACATAGGATTTACTGCTCCCACAATTTTACACCTCATTTTAATTTATTTAATTTTTAAACTAAACACACGCAAAGTTTTGAGAACCCAAACCCGACTACGAAATTTCATATATGAATTCATAAACTGAAAACCTACAGATGCATAACCATCCAAAACTAAAGATTCTCCTTCACTAGATTAGTCTCCTTGCTTGCCTAAGATTCTTCTAATTAGAGCAACCGTTAATGTTGCACAATCCTTCTTGCTGGTACACACAAGTTTTGAAAATCTGACTACATCTATGAAAAACACGCAGAAAAGAGAAAACCAATTTGCTTTGAACACATTCATGAGAACTTTTAGCAAAACAGATGAGAGGTGTGGCAACATATGCGTACTGTATTGAATCAGAAAAGATGTGGGAAATACTTTGTAAGACATTTTATTATTAATGAACCACCTTAAGCCCTTGCTTCTGCTAAGCATTGTTGTTACATTGAACTTTTTTGTTTTATATATATTACATTAGTTACAATTGCACTATTATTCTTATTTTTAGCTCATATTAAAAGAAATGACATGTGAAAGGTTTTGTGAAAGGGGCAAGGGTTAGTGGTCACAGGTAAGGGAAGGTTTAAGTGATTGGGAGGGCAGAGAGTATTTGGCAAACCTTTTGTATAGTAATAGCTGTTTGATGAAAATTGATTTTGCTAGAGGCATAAAATTCTTCTCTATAGGGGATTCACTTTGATCTTGTGATATAGTTGGTATGGTCTAGATTTTAGCTTATCCTTGGATCACCTTCAAAGTGTTTAAGAAAATGTCTAAGCCAAATTGAAAAGGGGCTAGGACTAAATGAGGCGTTTGAGTGATTGATAATTCGATACAATTTTCATCAGATTCAGTTATGGTGACCGAAACTTTTTAACTAAATTTTGTGTTTCAATTGATCACAATTGTTTTTTTTTTTTTTTTAAATATTCATATTTGAATGGTATCTTGCATAATTGCTATGTATAATATATCATTAACGTCATCTCCTATTTATAAGCATTTCATGCATTTATAAAAATATCTTAGCTAACTATAATGAAATGAATATTTGAAATAATTTTTCAAACTACCACAATTAAAATAAAAAAAAATTGTCAATGGCAAAAAAATATTAACAAAAATATTTTAAAACTTTTTTTTTATACGAATATTTTAAAACTTATATTTAATAGTTTTTCCGTGTATCGCACGGGTTAGCGACTAGTTATTAATATAATTATTAAAGTTTAAGTTTAGACAAAAAATAGAATAGGGACAAAATCTTTTTTTTTTTTTTTGGTATATTGCAAGAGTTAGTAACTAATTATAAAATAAGAGGCAAAACTTAAGTATAATTATTTAAATACTTTACTTTAGATTACCCAATTTAATTCAAACACGTGAATGCAAAATGTTGCATATTTGCATTCACTTGTTTGAATTAATTATATTTGGAATCTAAAGAGCATTTCAAGCGGTTTTTTTAAAATTTTTATACTCTTTGGAATTTAATTATTTTTGCATTCACCTGTTTGAGACAGAGGAGATACTCTTGACCTTTGGAAAAAAAAAAGTTTAGTGAGGACTATTTTGATTCAACACCAAAAGGTTAGAGACTAAACTGACATATTTGAAATATTAAAACTAGGGTGCGTTTGGATACCGCTTATTTTGCTGAAAACTGAAAACAATTAAAAAATAATAAAAAAAGTTACTGTTTATGCGCAAATTACTGTTCATTTGCATATTTTAAGGCAATTTCCTCAAATCTATCATGTTACAATTTATAAGACTATTATATATATATATATATATATATATATATATATATATATATATATATATATATCTTTTTGGGTTTTGATTCTAGAAGGTATTTGTTTGTTTTTGTTTCTTTGATTTATACATTTTTAAGATACATTTTCTATGTTTTGGATATTAGGGAGAAAAAAAATTAGAATGTGCGATGATTTTTCTTTTGCAGCTTTGAATCGTGATTTTGTTGGATGTTATAAACTGAAAATGTTTTTTTTTTTTTTTCTTTGATTCACTATGAAATCGCTTAAAAATGCTAGTTCTTACGTTGCTCTGCTAAGGCCTAAGAGAGACTTGCTTCTATACCATCTACTTCTATAGTGATAGCTGAGTGCTGACCTGCTAAGGCAACTCTATTCTTCCTATCCCAATCTCGAAGTTGCATACTCTGTTAAATTACTGTGGTCCTACTCAAGTTCAGGTTATTTTGACTATCAAATCTTGAGTGGCATTAGGATGAGGGTAATTAGAGATATGTTTTGAATGAAAAGGGTTGGAGGAATCTATGAAAGCTAAAACTTATAAATTAGTTTTATTCATATGGACACTTAATGTGGTTCCTTTAAGAGTTGGCTGAAATCAACATAATGTGTTGCACTGACTCAGTGTCCTTAATCTCAAGAAGCTGAGGAGATTCAGTGCCATCTTTTGCACTCAATAACATCTTTTCTATTTCCGTAATTTACTACAGGGCCATTTGGTTTGAATCTGAATTGTGACTCAGAACAGAAGATTTAGTTCCAAAGTCTGTCAAGGGAATGGACATCCTTATGGCTTCTTCATGATCAGTTTGAGTAACAAGAGTTGAGGGATTTCTCTGTGACTTTAGGTCCTAATGGGCTCTTTGGCTATGCAGACATAAAACTGGCATAGAAGGATAGCGATTAATGCTTAGTCTTGCATCTAAGTACGAATCTAAAATCACAAGTACCGTATAACGTAGCTTTTGAAGCGAAAATTAATTGTTCAGAGAAAGCTTTAGTGATGCAGGACAATCAAGAGGAAAAAAATAATAATAATAATAATAATTAGAGATAACCCAAAGAATTGGCACCTAGGGGTTAATTGGAATCAGCACCAAGCAAGAAAACTTAATCTTATTCATCAACACCTAAGGTGGTAGGAATCAACATCCAACAATTTGGAAAATTTTCAATCTGAAATTTCATTAACCAGTCGTCTCCCCAAAATACAACCATCTAGAATCCTTATATAGAGATTTTAGAAATAACAGAAAATCCTATCTAAAATTGAAGCCAATCTAAAAACTTATCTCATAAGTTAAATCTAATTCCTATTTAAATTCAAAAATAAAAGACTACAATAATCCAATCTCCAATGAGATAAATATAAAAATATGAAAATATAAACTCTAAAATAATTTGTGCTCCTGCATTAAGTAACTTAGCCAGCTACTTGGGTGTTTGATCGAGAACGGCACTGCGGGGGAAAGGAGAGGTAGCAGAACTTTCTTTTGAGGGAAAAAAAGGGAGATAAGAATCGAGAGGAGATTTTTTTTTTGGTAGTATGTGTAAGTTTTAATTGGCTGATCTTGATTAGTCTGTTAAGGATCTACACCAACTCCAAAATTTTCGAACTGTATCTTCCTTGTTATTGCTATTTCTAAATTTCAATTACAACAATTAATTTCTAACTGTGTAACAATTAGGGAGGCTGCGTTAGCAGCTGCCAGCAAAGGTTTTAGTAGGAAATTAGTCCTTATCTGCAGCAAAGTAGTAGTGCCACTTTAGAGGAGAAAAAAAGTCATCTCCTATGCAGGTGCAGACCATTTTAGAAGATACCAAGTACTACAGATGGGCGAATGAAGTTTTCCTTTGAAAGTGTGGACTGAGAAATAGTGGCAGAATCGGCTTCTTTTGCTCTACTGGTATCCTAGGCTTACATGAAATTCACTTTGTTACTTATTTATAAAAAAATAAAAATAAAAAAGAATGAAATTCACTATTTTATTCTTCCGAAGTAGCTGTCCGTTATTTGCTTTGTTTTTGTATGCTTTCTTATATTTCAAACCCCACTGATTGTAACCCAAAAAGAAAATCTGAGTAAACGGGCAAAAGATGAGCATACCTCGGAGATCACACATGAGACCTCAGCTACAAATTGACAACCTGCACAATAGTAAATGGGTAATTTTGGATTTCTATCTTCCTCGCAAACATCACAGTAGAATTCATCATCTGACTCATCTTCAACAGGGGATTCTACAAGGGTGAGATCATCTATATGACATTTATGTTTGATGGTATATGGTAATGGACCACATTGAACATGGAGATTGAAATTGCACTGAAGACAACGGATTATTGAAGAATCACAGGTGCTTTCACAGGCATTGCACTTAGCTTCAGCCCCCCATCTTTGGCACCAATAAGAGAAGGTGTTTGTCACTTTGGTATTTTATAGTGGGAACTTGTCCAGTGCATTTCTCATGCATGTTAAAATCACAGAGGTCACATCGGTAGGTTAAGTCACAGCAATCGCCACGGCACGCATTGCATCGAAATCTGACTGGGGTTGTATTGGTTGGCCTAAGAAGCAGGGATAGAGGGTGGTCTGGGTGGAGGTAGTCATAGATCCTCGGAGCAGAATCAGCACAGGATTCATGGAGTGAAAATTCCCCTTCATATTTGTTGCATACGTAGTAGGTTGTTCCTAAGGAGCCTTTCCCACAAGCGTAGCAATAAACTTGGTCAGTATCACCAAATTTCTCAATGAGAGACAAGGGATGCCTGTGGTTGATATGTTTAATTTGCTTTCCGTCATCAGATTTTATGCTCCTTAATAAGGCGCATTCAACATCAATATCAAACCAGCACTGCTCACAGTGGTAAGAAATGCTCATCATACAAGTGTCACAGGCTTGGCAGCAAAAGGAATGGACACGAGTCTGCAGGGCCAGAGGGCATGCGTGAGTAAAGCTCTCTATTTTTTGTGGGTACTGGAGTTCAGCACATGGTTGGTGAAGAAAGACGCCACAAGGGTCACAGCCATAGCAAGGACCGAAGCAATGTTCCCCACATACAAGGCATTTAACACGATTGACTACCTCATACTTCTTTTCAACCAGTACCAGTGGATGCATGTGGGTGGTGTGTTTTAGTTGCTTACAGCCTTGCTGTTGTTGTTCTTCTTCTACAGTGGGCATTAGAAAAGCACAATCAACATGCAGGTCAAAATTACATACCTCACAGTGGAAGTAAAAGCCGTCGCAACTTTTAAAACAAGCTCCGCAGGGAAAAGATATATCCGCGTCGAAGAGTAGAATGAGAGGTCCATGTGGGTGAAAGGGATTTTGGAACTCTGTTGGGAACTCGGCGCATGATTTGTGCAGATAAAATGAGCACTGGGTCTGGGTGCAAGCGTAGAGTGGAACGGAGCAGAATTTCTGGCACGCTTTGCATATAACATTCATCTTCCTGTACTCTTGTGAAATTTGTTTCTCACTTTCAACAAGGGTCAACCGGTGCTCATGACTGAAATGATCAATTTCCTTTTCTTTTTGCTGGAAGAAATGATCAACCTCCATATCTTCCTCTAAGCTTGTGTTTTATTTTCTATTTTTAGATCTTGAGTTAGTAATCTAGATCTTATTGGAGAAGAAGAAGACGGTGAAAGCAAGATGGATTCTTATTTGAAGAACAGGACCAGGATTACTCTCATATAAAGGATGGGACCGGTGTTAGGTGTAGGACAGCTCATCTCCATTAATGCTCCGGGACTGATCAAGTTTTTTTCTATGAGACAAAGTCGAAGACAGACACGTGCAAAATTAATGCAGTCTTACCCTTTCATCTACTTTCAAATTTTCAATCAAACAAACACTAGTATTTTTTTTATTGAAAAAAAAAATACCCAATTGCGCTTTGTCGATATTTCCAGCGTTTTCTCAGCCACGAAACACTGCAATTGAATGTCTTTGTTCTCCACCCTCAGGTTTTATTAATTTTTTTCCTAGATTAAAACCTTTTGATTATACTCTGCGTTTTTCTTTTTATCTATTTTCATTTCCAGTTCAGTTTTCAAAATCTTACTCTTCGAAGATTTGCTTTTTCAAAAAAAAAAAAAAAAAATCTCTTATCTATCTGTTATTGGTTTAGGTTATAGATTTGAGGGTTTCTTTTTAATATTATTAACTTCAGTGATTAGTATTAGTATTATACTTTGTTTTTTTTTTTAATTGAATATATTATGATATCTTGATTTTACGGGATATATAAGTTGTAAATCACTTTTTAAGTTTAGTATTAGGCATTGGCTAATTGACCCTTTTTTTTTTTTCTGATGCCTTAGATTTACCTTTGAAATACTTTTTTTTTATTTTTTTATAATCACCTTTGAAATACTAATTGAAACTAAGGTCCTTCTATAACATCAAACTCTTCATCTTCAACTTTCAGTTCTTTGCCGTTTGGCGTCTTCGCTTTTGAAACCAAAAGATGCAGAACCTCACACCATCAACAGAGTTTTCGTTGCAAGAGACCAACCCCAATCTTGGAGGGGAAAAGGTCACTGGCTATGAGCTGGTTAAACAGATTGGTTATCTCTATGTCCAGGTTGTCGGGGCCAAGGACTTGCCTGAAAAAGATGTCAACGGTACTTGTGACCCTTACGTGGAAGTTCGGGTTGGAAATTACAAGACTGCCCATATTGAGAAGAATTCGAATCCAAAGTGGAATCAGGTGTTCGCTTTCTTGATAGATCACCTTCAGTCTTCGCTAGTTCATGTTACTGTGAAGGATAGAGATATTGTACATGCAAGTAATGATTTCATGGGTCGGGTTTTGTTTCATCTGAAAGACGTTCCGAAACGGTTTCCTCCAGATAATCCATTGGTGCCACTGTGGTATAGTTTGGAGGATAATAGGGGAAAAAAAGTTGAAGGAGAGGTGAAGTTGGCTGTTTGGATAGGTACTCAAGCTGATGAAGCATTTTCTGAAGCATGGTGTTCAGATGCAGTTGGAGTTATCGGAACTGATGGTCATGCCAATATTCGTTCCAGGGTGTACTTCTCCCCTAAGCTTTCCTATTTAAGGGTCAATGTAATTGAAGCTAATGATTTGCAACCAAGTGATAAGCGTAGGTCCCCTGAAGTGTTTGTGAAAGCTCAACTCGGAAATCAGGTTTTAAAAAGCAGAATTTCTCAGATCAGGACTGTTAATCCCTTTTGGAATGAGGATTTAATGTTTGTAGTGGCGGAACCGTTTGAGGAGCCGTTGATTTTAAGTGTTGAAGACAGAGTTGCACCTAACAAGGATGAACTTCTGGGGAGGTGTATAATTTCCTTTATGAATGTGGATTGGAGGTTGGATTAATCTAAAGCTAGGAACAGTAAATGGTATGATCTTGAGCAGCATGTCCTCATAGAAGGGGATCAGGTGGAGGAAACCAAGATTCCCAGCAGGATTCTTGTGAGGATCTGCTTGGAAGGTGGTTATCATGTTTTGGACGAATCAACAAACTATTGCAGCGACTTTAGACCAACAGCTAAAGCGTTGAGGAGGCCCAAGATTGGGGTACTCGAATTAGGGATTTTGGAGGCTAGGGAGCTTGCACCGATGAAGACAAAAGATGAGGAAGGAACAACAGATGCTTATTGTGTGGCAAAGTACGGTGAGAAATGGGTCAGAACAAGGACGAATATTAATAGCTCTAATCCCAAGTGGAATGAGCAATATAGCTGGGAGGTGTTTGATCCTTGTACAGTTATTACAATTGGGGTGTTTGATAACTGTCAGCATGGAGGAGATAAGTCTCGTGGGCTAAGAGACTCGAGAATTGGGAAGGTAAGGATTCGTCTTTCCACCCTTGAAACTAATCGTGTTTACACACACTTGTATCCACTTGTAGTTCTAGACCCCAGTGGGGTGAAAAAGATGGGTGAAATTCATTTGGCTGTGAGGTTCACTTGCTCCTCATTGCTTAATATGATGCACACGTACTCACAGCCACTTCTTCCAAAAATGCACTATATTCATCCAATACGTTTTTCTCAGCTTGATTGCTTGAGGCACTATGCAACTCAAATTATATCGATGAGGTTGAGTCTGACTGAGCCACCACTGGGGAAAGAGGTAGTAGAGTATATATTGGATGTGGACTTACCTGTGTGGAGTATGAGGAAGAGCAAAGTGAACTTTTTCAGGGTTATGGGCGTTTTGGGTGGGTTAATCGCCTTAGGAAAATGGTATGACGGGATTCACAAATGGAAAAACCCCAACACAACCATATTGATTCACATAATGTACACAATGCTAGTCATCTATCCAGAGCTAATCTTACCCGCCATTTTCCTCTGCCCTTTCTTGATTGGGGCTTGGTATTATATAAAGAGGCCAAGGCATCCTCCTCACGTAGGCTTCTGCCTTTCTTATGCTGAATCTGTAAGTCCTGATGAACTTGATGAAGAATTTGATACATTTCCAACTTCCCGGTCTTACGACCTTGTAAGGAAGAGATATGATCGTTTGAGAAATATTGCTGTGAAGATTCAAATGAAGGTTGACGAAGTGGCTAGTCTAGGGGAGAGGCTTCTATCTTTGTTGAGCTGGCGAGACCCAAGAGCGACAGTGCTATGTATGATAATCCATCTGGTAGCTGCCATTGTTGTTTATGTTACACCATTCAAAGTTGTGGCCCTTCTCACGGGATTTTATGTGTTGAGGCATCCTAGGTTACGACGTCGTAGATGGCTTCCCTCAATACTAATGAATTTTTTCAGGAGATTGCCTGCAAGAACGGACTGCATTTTGTGAGCAATGCCAGTATTATCTGCAATTGCTTTTGAACAGAGTGGTCAATGATTAAGTTCCCCTCTTTCTTTCATGTTAAGCTACTGGAGAGAAGATGCGAATGTAAAAAAGAAAACATGGCGCTTGTCTGATTTCGATGTTTGACAGCTGATGTTGCGTTACGCTTTCAATGTTTATAGTCTTTGGCTTATGTAATTAGCTACAAAATAAATAAACAAACAGCTTGTGGTAATTAATTAATCGTGTGGCAGTGTGGCTGGAAAATGGTGAACCAGAATAGTGTATAATAAAGTTGAGAGCAGTTGGGGGAGATTTCTGCAATGTAAGTGGGTCTTATAATGTACTCTTTTAAAGTAACTTTAATGCATTGAGCTTTTCCTCATGCACTGTTGTTCAATAAAACTTCTGTTTCAGACCCTTCGGCATGATATATTTATTTTTCATCTCAATAATCAATATGATCTTGCAATTAATCTTTTGTGAGTTTTTTTTTATATTAATAATTCCATAGTTGGAAAATAAGAGGGGGTTATTAGAACCATTGATATCTTAGTTGGAAATATCTTTTCTTTTTTTCTATTTTTTGGATGACCGTGTTCTGATCATTTCATGAGGGATGAGAGTCAGGTTCGGTGGAGAAATGAGAGAGTACGATAGAGATCAAGTAGATAGGAAGAGCTTTGGGAATCCAAAAAAAGATAGGTAGAGCTTTGGTTGCGACAAAGGGATAGTGTGGCCAACGGTGAAGGAGGGAAAAGAAAAAGAATTAAAGTATTTTATATTTTACTAAAAAAACTAGTAATAGCATTTTTAATATTAAAAATTAGGAGAAAAAAGAGCAAGCCTAGGTGCTTCTTTAGGGGATATTCCTAATACTAACAACCATTTCAAAATGAGAGATGAAATTAACAACTGTTGCAAACTTAACACTGTGTTTGGATCAGTGGAAGGGAGAGAGAAAGGAAAGATAAGGAGAAAAAAAATTAGGTTTCTCTTGTTCGGTTGAGGAAGGAAAGAAAGAGGGAGATTCATGGAGTGAGTTTTTTTTGGGGCCCACAAATGCATCTTATGCTATAAAATTAAAACAATTACTATAATACCTTTATACTCATTAATTATCAAATTTATATTATATATATATATATATAAAATACTAGCTGAAGCATGGTCTTTAATATTGTTACGCTCACGTTAAGTTATGTCAACGACCATGTCATTCCCATCCTATTTTCTAAATTTGTCCTACAATTCTAAAATACTAATAAAATTAAAATAATCTAGATTATCTCTACCATAAAACCCACTTCTTATAAATTTAATTCCACCAGCCCACTTCAGATAAATTTAATTCCACCATAAAGCCAAAACCCAATCATTTTCAACCAAAAACCATTTGAAAATCACGGTTACAACTTTCTGTATTTCCATGGAAAACCCTTTGAAAATCACAGTTACAACTTTCTGTATTTCCTTCCCTTTTGTTGCATGGTTTAAAATTCCAGTCTCCCCACGTTTTGTTTCACCGTGTCAGATTTAGTTCCTTCCACTTTCCCGCCTTTTATTTCTCACGCAAATTTAGTTCCTCCCCTTCCCCACCTTCTAACGGCAACCTCTCTATCTTCATTCCTCCCCTCCTCACGGTATATAAATACTAACAAAAGCTGGGTGATTCAGTTGAGCTATCTCTTAATCCTAGTTTGTTTTGTGCTTTATTCTTTTGCTTGATGTTTTTTATTCCCTACATTTTGTTACCGCCTCTTTTGTGTTGTGCTATGGATAGTTTTTAATTGGAGCTCTACCTCTTTATGGTCTATTCATCTTGAGTCTTTGGAATGGGTCTGAATTTTTTATTGTTGGGTTTTTTAATTGTATTTCCGAAGAAGGTTGCCCATCAGCTTTGCAACTCTCATAGATTTTCCACATCATCAATATTTTATTTTTATTTTTTAACATTTTATTTTTAAAAGCCAAATTTAGATTTACACTATATGCAAAACGGGTAATTCTAGCGTACCCCCCCCCCCCTTTTTTTTTGGGGGTATGGTACCCATTAGTAGTCAACCTGCTATACCAGGTTACCAAAATATCACATTTGATGGTACCATCCTCATATTATATAGTACTAATATCACATGTAACTGTACTTTTGTCACATTCGGTAGTTCCCTTATTTTTTCTCACATTTAATAGTATCATCTTCACATTGTGCAGTACCAACATCACATGTGACTGTACTTTTGTCACATTCGAAGGTTCCATTTTTTTTTCTCACATTTGATGGTACCATCCTCACATTGCGCAGTACCGTCATCACATGTGATTATACTTTTATCACATTCGATGGTTCCTTTATTTTTTTCTCACATTTGATGGTACCATTCTCACATTGTGTAGTACCAATATCACATGTGACTGTATTTTTGTCACATTCGATGGTTCCTTTATTTTTATTCTCACATTTGATGGTATCATCTTCACATTGCGCAGTACCAACATCACATGTGACTGTACTATTGTCACATTCGATGGTTCCCTTATTTTTTTTTCTTATATTTTATAGTACCATCCTCACATTACGCAGTACCATCATCACATGTGATTATACTTTTGTCACATTCGATGGTTCCTTTATTTTTTCTCACATTTGATGGTACCATCCTCACATTGTGTAGTACCAATATCACATGTGACTGTATTTTTGTCACATTTGATGGTTCCTTTATTTTTTTCTCACATTTGATGGTATCATCTTCACATTACGCAGTACCAACATCACATGTGACTGTACTTTTGTCACATTCGATGGTTCCCTTATTTTTTTTCTTACATTTTATAATACCATCCTCACATTACGCAGTACCAACATTACATGTGACTATACTTTTGTTACATTCGGTGGTTCCCTTATTTTTTCTCACATTTTATGGTACCATCCTCACATTGTGTAGTACCAACATCATATTTTATTGTAATTTTGTCACATTCAATGGTTTCCTTATTTTCTTTCTCACATTTTATAGTAACATTCTCACATTATGCAGTACAAACATCACATGTGACTATACTTTTGTCACATTCGATGGTTCTGTTATTTTTTTCTCACATTTTATGGTATCATCCTCACATTGCGCAGTATCAACATCACACGTGACTGCACTTTTGTCACATTTGGTAGTTCCCTTATTTTTTTTCTCACATTTTATGGTATCATTCTCACATTGCGTAGTACCAACATTACCTGTGACTATTTTTTTTGTTATATTTGATGGTTCCCTTATTTTTTTTATCACATTTTATAGTACCAGTCTCACATTTCGTAATACCAACATCACATATGACTATACTAACATCACATGTGACTGTACTTTTATCACGTTCGGTGATTCTCTTGTTTTTTTTCTCACATTTTATAGTACCAGCCTCACATTACATAATATCAACATCACATGTGACTGTACTTTTATCCACTGGTGGAGCCAGAGGGGGTGAGGGGGGGCACCTACCCCGCTTGACTCCTAATTTTTTTTTTTTTTTTTGTATTAGTAGTCACGTAAAAAAAAAAAAAAAAAAAAAAAAAAAAAAAAAAAAAGCTTCTACTTGTTGAAACTTGAAAGTGACCAAACCACCTATTTCACTATTTTTTTTTATATCATTATTTACATCATTGTTACTATTTATGATACTTTTCACAGCATTTTATCTTTAAATGATGCTAGAGATATTACAAATTTTACTACTTATGTCTTACAAATTAGCATGTCACCAATCATAAAAAATAATTTCAAACATTTATTCATTATATTTTTTAAGTAACACTAATCATATATTTACTCCATCAGTTTGTAAATTTTTTAGTAGCTATGAATTGGTTGTTTTTGTTTATTTATTTTAATAATATGAATTATATTCATATTTGCTTACAATTTTTATTTATTTTGTTATTATTGTTGATTAATGTTTATTAGATAAATTTCACTTTTAATATCATCTTTTAATTTTGCCCCCTCTAGACTAAAATCCTAGCTCCGCCACTACTTTTATCACATTCATAATTCTCTTATTTTTTTCTCACATTTAAAGGTACTATCATCACATTATGCAACACCAATATCACATGTCAGTGCACTTTTATGGAATTCCCTATTGAGTAGTACCACCATTCTGTACTTTCGTATAAGAAAAATTGGATTCATAATCTC
The DNA here is from genome assembly GCF_040712315.1 of Castanea sativa. NCBI lineage: Eukaryota > Viridiplantae > Streptophyta > Magnoliopsida > Fagales > Fagaceae > Castanea > Castanea sativa. Next base: position 24,685,180 of record NC_134024.1, on the reverse strand, counting down.
AACCTTTAATTTAATCCAACAGTTGTAACTAGTTGCCACGTCATCGATCCGTGTCTCACCTAGTGTTGGGCTACCTTTCTTCACCTCTCCCCTTTCTATTGTCTTCAGATTCACCAAATCCAATTATCAAAACTTTTTTCTATTCCAACAAGTTTAATCTCCATAACCATGGCTACAACTGGAAGCCTCCGAGGCCCACCGACCACCACCGGCGGTGCTTGCCGGTCTAACCTTCTCCTCTCTTAAGGTCCCTCTTTCTTCTCGTTCTCTCAAGTCTAGCCGTGACCAAGATTTTGCTTGCCCCGACACCACCATCTCTAGCGGTTTCTCAACAACGTCACCAACGCTAGTGGTCATCGGGTACCCTCTCTTTCTCCTTAATTTATTTTCTTTTCTATGTGGGTTTTTTTTTCCTCTTGTTTGCCCACTAATTTTGGGGTGAGAGGGATGAGATTTTGTTTTATGACTAACATTTTGTAGCTTGATGAATGGGTTTTCTTGTTTGGATTTCTGGAATTAGCAATAACTGTTACTATTGGCATTTTTAAAGCTGGTTTTTGCGTGAGCGTTGAAGATGTTTGTTGAAATGCCTCATAGAGTTTTAGTTCATCTCTCTGTATTCTACCCCTTTTTTTTTGGATTTTTATGCCAAAACTGTGATGCTATGTGTATGGAAATTGGATTTTTTTTTTATTAGCTTGATTAATGGGTTTTCTTGTTGAGTGTAAAGCTTGATGGTTTTGCTTGAGTTTGAAAATTAGGGCTTTGCAATATGGCCGAATCTATTGTGATTGAATGAAAATGGGTTTTCTTGTAATTGTTGTGTGTATGGGTCTATTGGCTTTGGTATTTTGGAAATGTTGATACTAGATCTTTGATTTTTTCTTCTGATCTTGATTTCTTTGCCTAAGAGTATCCATTTTTTATTCCTTAGTTTCTTTCACTGAAACAAAACTATGATTCTTAGCTTGATAAAAATCTCTCAGTTTGAAGTTTGTTACAGTGGATCAGTTTTTTCTCATTCCCTATGTTACTACTGTGGTTTGAGTTGTGAAATGCACTGAAGATGTTTGAGAAAATATATGTTAGAAATTTGAAGTGATGTTAATCTAATTTATTTGTATGTTGTGTCGTCTTGAGGGAGATTCATCATAGTGATGTTAATGCCACTGAACCAGGTCTTCCCTGAAGCTGCCAGAATCTTGCAAGACTTCCTTGAGGCTCACAATGATGCACCAGTCCTAGTCCGGAATCCAGTCCAGCCTAAATGGTTTGTCCCAACACGGCCACGATACAAAGTCAACTTCGACAGAGCTCTATTCAAAAGCACTGACTCAGCTAGTTTGGGCGTGATAATTCGAGACACCAATGCCGCGGTCATAGGCGCTTTGTCAATGTGAGTCCCACTCCCCCAATCCGTGGCAATGGTTGAAGCTCTAGCTTGTAGGTGAGCTGTACAATTTGCTATTGAAATTGGGCTACACGAAGTGATTTTTGAAGGTGATGTAGCAGTAATCATCAACGCTATTTCTAATGGATCGGCCAACCAATCCTTGTATGGTCACATAGTCGATGACATTCTAGCCTAAGCTTCTCTTTTATATTTCTCTGATTTTTGTTTTGTTCCTTGGTCATGTAATAAAGTAGCAAATGCCTTGGCCAAACATGCTAAAGTAGGGTGTGATTTACAAGTTTGGTTAGAGGATTGTCCTGAGGATTTTGCCCCTCTAGTTTTGGGTGATGTTTCTTGATGTTTTTTTCCTTGTTTCAATAAAGCCCAGCCTGTATTTGGGTTTGGTTTCTGGAAAAAAAAAAATTTCTTGTGTAATGGAAAAAAAAATTGAAGTTTCGAACTGACTTGTCTTGGCCATGGCATCATTATTTTTGCCTTCAATTGTTGCCATTGTATAATTGAATTGCTAAGCACGAAACTAAAGTTTCCTACCGAAATTACCATAAAATCTAAATAAATTACTAAAATAACCACGAAACTAAAATATGACCAAACTACCCTTACAAAAAAAATGACCATAATACCCTTAAAGAAGAAAATGACCATAATGGTCCCTATACATAGAGAATATCTAAAAATACCCTTAGAAACTTAACAAAGACCGAGATACCCTTAATTAGGGGTGTGCATGGGTTGGGTTAAGAAGTTTTTTCAACCCAACCCACCATGGTGGGTTAAAAAAAATCCAACCCAAACCCATCATAAGGGTTCAACTCAACCTAACCCAACCCACGTAGATTGGCTTGGGTCGGTTGGACCCATGGGTTGGACAAATTTTCTTTTCATTATTATTAAATTGAGCATTAGAACAACACCACTACAATTAAAAGCAAATTTATAACCAAATAATCATGAGCATACGCCGAACAAACACAAACTATATAAGAAAAACTTAGGGTTTGGGTTTTGTATGTGCAAGTTAAATTTGAGCTTATATGAAGGAATAAAATAAGTTATCTAACAATACATTTACATGAAAAAGCTTGTAAGTGACAAAAATGCTAACTTTGACATGACACATGTTAGAGAAGATGATGAAAGTGATAGCAAAAACGTAAAAAGGAAATAAGATGTACGTGGAAAACCCTAGGAAAATGGATGAAAAACCATGGTTTGAGCAAGAATTGAATGTTATTGCTCTGTTCAAATTTGTATTATGTGGGGAAAATAGGTCGCTCTTGTACAATAAGGGTGTTCTTCCTTAAAGAGAGACCTTGTTTTCTAACTTTCCATAACTGTGATATGGAAAGCTGACTATAGGATGGAGATTGCGCCAACGTGGCACTAAGACCTGTGGGTAGGTGACTTTGCTGCTGCTTGAAAAACAAGTCCTGGACATTGAGAGGGATATCAGGAGTACTGTGAATGATACACATCTTTAAAGTAGTCCAGCATGCATTTAACCAATAAGGAGTGTCCCTATAGTTGTTGACCTTAGAAAGTCATTATCTCCTTTTTTGTGTGTATTTAAGTACTATGTCAGATGCATATCTTACTTCCTTTCCAAAGTAGTCATGCCTTTAGCACGGACCAAGAATAGAATCTTTCAGCCAATGCTTCCTCTTCCTTTGTTCACAGTCATTCCAAGTGTAGGGTCCAGATCCAACCACATATGCATTCTCTCATGCCTTAGTGGTGTAATGTACAGGGTTTGTTTAGGAAAATGGGTAAAAAAAATATCATTCTCTCTCTGTTTTTGATGGCTTTGGAAAATTAGAAAACAAAGAAAGTTAGTGAAGATTTTAAGAGATGGAAAATATCAGGTAATAAATCTTAGTTGTGAAATCAAACAGAAATGAAGAAGTTTTTTTTTTTTTCAATTTGAAACACGTCTCCATGTTTCAAATTCAAAACCTGCTCCACTGGTTGTTTTTGTTTGCTTTCATCCCACTGATCCCGCTGGAAAAGTGTAGTGAAAACAGTGACAAAATGGTACAGATGAGGGCACACTCAGGGGACAAGGTTTTGAAGAAAGAATTCAATCGTTTTGAAAAATTAACCGTTGAATCGTAATTTTTTTTTATAGGCATATCAAATTTCATACAAATTAGATATTATTTACTTTTGATAAATATTTTTATTTTTATTTTTTGCATAATGTTTTACTTACAAAACTTAAAATTCGAAGAAAAACTTTATGGTCGCATTCCAACTTGCCTCCAATCGCTGACCCCAGTCCATGTCTAGTGTTGCAGGTGTCTGTTCACTACTTCACTGTACACATAATGCACGTCTCACCCACTCTGATTTGTTTTGTCCTTTTTTTTTTTTTAAAGTTTTTTTTCCTGTTACTTATTATTGTCAATTTTCAGCAAAGAATTCTACGGTACCCCTCTCAAAAAAAGGGGTATGGTATCCACTAATAGGTAACCTATTACGTTAGGTTACTTTTTTCTCACATTTGACGGTTTCGTTTATATATTATGCCGTTCCAATATCACATGTGACATTTCTTTTCTCACATTTAGTAGTTCTCTTACTTTTTTATCACATTTGACGATTCCATCCTCACATTGTATAGTTCTAACATCACATGTGACAGTTCTTTTCTCACATTTGGTGATTCCCTTAATTTTTTCTCACATTTGACGGTTCCATCGTCACATTGTGCAGTTCCAACATCACATGTGACAGTTCTTTTCTCACATTTGGTAGTTCCCTTACTTTTTTTCTTACATTTGACGGTTTCATCCTCACATTGTGCAGTTCCAACAACACATATGACAGTTCTTTTGTCACATTAGGTGGTTCTCTTTCTTTTTTCTCACACTTGACGATTCTATCCTCACATTGTGTAGTTCCAACATCATATGTGACAGTTCTTTTTTCACATTTGGTAATTCCCTTATTTTTTTCTCACACTTGACGGTTCCATCTTCACATTGTACAGTTCCAACATCATATATAACAGTTCTTTTGTCACATTGGATGATTCCCTTACTTTTTTCTCACACTTAACAGTTTCATCCTCACATTGTGCAGTTCCAACATTATATGTATCAGTTCTTTTCTCACATTTGGTGGTTTCCTTACTCTTTTTTTTTCTCACATTTGACGATTTCATCGTTACATTATGCAGTTCCATCACATACGACAGTTCTTTTGTCACATTGAGTGGTTCCCTTACTTTTCTTCTCACACTTGACGGTCCATCCTCACATTGTGCAGTTCCAACATCACATGTGACAGTTCTTTTCTCACATTTGGTGGTTCCCTTATTTTTTTCTCACACTTGAAGTTACATCCTCACATTGTGCAGTTCCAACATCATATATGACAATTCTTTTGTCACATTGGATGGATCCCTTACTTTTTTCTCACACTTGACGGTTTCATCCTCACATTGTGCAATTTGAATATCACATGTGACAATTCTTTTCTCACAGTTGGTAGTTTCCTTACTTTTTTCTCACATTTGACGGTTCCATCCTCAATTTGTGCGATTCTAACATCACATATGACAGTTCTTTTGTCACATTGGGTGGTTCTCTCACTTTTTTTCTCACATTTGACGGTTTCATCCTCACATTGTACAGTTCCAACATCACATGTGACAGTTCTTTTCTCACATTTGGTGGTTCCCTTACTTTTTTCTCACATTTGACGGTTTCATCCTCACATTGTGCAATTCCAACATCACATTTAACAGTTCTTTTCTCATATTTGGTGGTTTCCTTTCTTTTTTTTCTCACATTTGACGGTTCTATCCTCATATTGTGCGATTCCAACATCACATATGACAGTTATTTTGTCACATTAGATGTTTCCCTTACTTTTTTTCTTACACTTGATGGTTCCATCCTCATATTGTGCAATTTCAACATCACATGCGATAATTCTTTTTTTACAGTTGGTGGTTTTCTTACTTTTTTTCTCACATTTGACGGTTCCGTCCTTACATTGTACATTTCCAATATCACATGTAAAAATTCTTTTCTCACAGTTGGTGGTTTCCTTACTTTTTTCCTCACATTTGACGGTTCCATCCTTATATTGTGCGGTTCCAACATCATGTGTCAGTTCTTTTGTCACATTTGATAGTTCCCTTATTTTTTTTCTCACATTTGACGGTTCCATGCTCATATCGTATAGCATCCAACCCTCATTTGGTGAAAGGTGTTACATTGCTTAATGCAACTCCTTTCTGGAGATTTCTGCCTCACCCAATAACATCTCCTAGACTAGCAAAAATATTTAACTGATCTTTTACATCACATGGTGTCCATTTTTGGATATATATTCCTGTATTTCCAAGTCAGCTTGTCATGTCTTAAACCTATGAGCACCAGTGCATCGCATATAAGATCAGTAACCATCGTAAATGGGAATGTTATTATTTAATAAAATTTCAGTTGGCAGAAAATAAGTGATCCTAGAAGTATTGCAGAGATACTCAGGCAAGTTTATGCCGATCAAAAACCTGGAGACACAAGGTTCACTTGCATTACCCCTTCTTGATGATGGTGAAAGCATTAACTACAACATTGCCTAGGAGTTGGAATTTGTGAGAGATGGGTCAAGAAAATCATTGAGTGTGTGTTTCTTTGGATCCAAGTTCTCACTCTGGAACAGGATAAGCTCTTGCGTCAAATCTCAATTTGGGAATACAGATCTCAAATCTTGATACTGGCACCAACTTTGTCTTTGTTTTAAGCATAATGTATATATGAAAATGTACCATGTTTGTCATATACTGGTGTATTAAAAGAATCAATTAATGTATATCCATATTCTTTCAACTTCAATACTTGTTTTCTATCAAAAACAACTCTCCACAAAAGCCTAACGAGCAGAAAACTGTTGTTAAAACACAGCAGACGAGCAGAAAGATTCTTTGGTTGCCAAGCTCAAAATGCAATTATTGAGCGACCTGTTTGTCTGGAACTAGGCTTCTCTCCTCCACAAGATTGTGGTTCTGATTTGCTGTCCCTTTATATATTTATTTTCTCCATTTCTTTTTTCTTTAGTATACTTTCTGTATACTGCTTTTATCTTTTTTTTCTGTTCAATGAAATTTTTACTTCCTTATTGATAATAAAATAAAAAAAAATATATATATATATATATATATATATATATATAAAAGTATGGTTACGATTAGTTTGAATCAAAGGTCATTAAAATTTTTGGGGGTCTAGGTTTTGTCTTCTAATAGAAGAAGATTATGGCATTATCGTAAGACAACCTTACTTTTTATTATCAATAAAAATTGCCTTTAGCTTCTAGGTTCTTTTGGGAACCGTAGGATTTACTTGCCAATGGGCTTTAGCCCAAACGTCACCTCCTCATTCGTTGGCCATCACCATTCATTTTCTTTAGACTGGAACGGATATTGTCCCCAGATTTAATCAATTTGTAACTTTTGTTTGACTGACATTTTCTGGTTAATTCTTTTACACCCTTTCCTGTCATCAGTGTCCTTTGTTTAGCTCCCACAATGTTTGCATTACTCTCTATTTGGATTAAAATTCGTTGAAGTTCTACAGTCTTTTTACCACTGAACCGAGTATTTCATGTAGTGCATTTCTTTTTGAGGTTGCCAGTTGTTGTTGTTGTTGTTGTTGTTGTTGTTTTTGCCGTTGCCGTTGCCGTTGCCGTTGCCGTTGTTGCCGCCGTGTTGTTGGGCATGCCTCTCGCAATGTGATCCGCCGCATCCGCATATGCCGCTTCTTCGCCGTTGCCGTTGCCGTTGATGTTGTTGATGTTGTGGTTGTTGAGGTTGCCGCCGCTGCTCCCTTTCTTTAATCAATCGCGTCTGCATTTTCATAATTCCATAAGCTTTGACTCGATACATCAAGTAGTAAAAATTGATGACGAGAATAATGCAAGAATGTGTTTGTCTGGTGCAGCTTCCCCCCAAAAGTACTGGGGGAGAATTCATATATTTTTCCATAGGAATGGCATGCTGTACACATTATTTTTAATTGTATTTGTAGCATTAAAAAAATTCGTAACAATTATAATGTCAAAATAGGCTACCCTCCTATACCATGTTTCCAGCTAGGAACTTTATGCCATTTGACAGTTTTGCAGAAAGAATAAGTGATTTCCACAAAGATTGGCATACTAATTCTACGTCAGCAAATCAAAGTTCTTAAATGGCTACCTATGGGAAATGACTATCACTGAAGATGTGCAACTGATCTTCAAACTCACAACCCCGCCCCTTAAATAAGCCAAAGATTCACCTCATATGTACCAAGGAAAAAGAGAAATCAAAGGAAAGGAACAATCAGGGCACATCTATTTTTGATAATTCGATAGTTGGGGGCAAAAGATTTGAACTCTATATGTGTCCGTTGAAAACACTAGGAGGTGCCAATCAGTTTAGCTACAAACATCTTGGCAGGAAACATCTAACATAAGGACATGTAAAGGAGATAACATGATTTAGTTTCTTTAAGAAGAATTCTGTCATTCACTCAACTGTCAATGAGCAATGCAAAAATATAAACCAGTCAAGCAAGAGAAACACCTAACACAGGTTTTTCTTCGAGGGAGATGAACTCTTGTTGCAGAAAGGAAAAGAAAAACTAAAGGCTAAGCATGGAGAAAGAGAAACCTTCATTTCTGATTCTAAATTCTTGTCACAGTCAAGGACAAATGCAAGATACAGTTAGCAATAATTATAATAGATGATACCAAGTTACGTACTTCCAAAAGCAGACAGAGCAACGGCGTATTAGTTTTGATTTCCAGGATGTGAGACAAAGAAAAAGATAAATACCAGAAAGGCCATGATAACTATAAATGTGTTACACCAGTCACAGGAATAAAACAAGCAATTTTAGAATTAGCAAATCACAAAGTTAGCTGATATCCAGGATTCCAAAGTATAAACATCTAAGAGTGAGATCAGAACTAACGTTTTTCAAACAAATCTTAATAAATAATTTTGTTTTACACCAACTAAACTAGAGATGGAAAGAGAATCAATAATTTCCCATAATTAATGCCACATAAGAGCTCAAGTTGATTCTGCATGGGAAGCTCAAAATCCATACTTTCTTGAAAGGATAAGTGTCTTTAGATGAAACAATTTGGAAAATGCATGATAGAAAAGTTCTATGTCTTTGAACCGCAAGTTTATTTATTCTCTTGCTTTACTAGGTAGTTATCGCATTTCCTCCTCTCTTGTACAATCATTGTCAAAACAAAACAAATACTAAAGGAGAATGTCCAAGAAAATAAAATATTCTTAACCAACCTCAATGTAAGATGCAGCAACCTCTGAGCGCTTCTCATTAGTTCAAGCAATAAATATATCCCAAAATACTGACCACCACTCAAAGAGAAAACCTCCAGGGGCGTCAATAGCTGTAACCCATGTTCCAAAAATGTAAACCAATTAAAAAGGTTTAAAAGAGATGAAGAAAAAAGAGTCTCTCAGAAATGAAACTTGTCTTTGCATCCCAACATCTTGTTCTAATATACTCACCAACAGATCAGATGATACTTTCCCTTCAAACTTGAAAAGCCTGCTTAGAAGCCTTTAAATCCCTCTTTACTAAATAATCATGGATATACACATCTAACCTGTAATTTAGAAGTAGCAAGAACATATTGTCTGGGTCATGAATATTAGGGGAAGAAAAATTAGAACTTTTACAAAGAACAATAGCTCAAAACAACAATAACCCAAGATTAAATACGAAATAGAGATTATAGAAAGCGTACAAAGAAACTGTGGTATCATTAGACAATTTCAGTCCAGGAACCCCAATGTTACAGCCACAAACATAAAAAATAAAAATAAAAATACTAAATCACTTATTGCACAAATTTAACTCCATTAAATAACAGAAAAACACAAACCCTAAAGTACAGAAAAGATACAAATACAACACATGCAAATTTACACATACACACACACACAAATTAGCACAAAACTAAAGAGCACAACTTGAATCAAAATAATTTATACAAAAAAAAAAAAAAAGGAGAAAAAACCCAGAAAATCTTAGAAACCCATAACCCAAATCAAACAGAAAACAGCAAAGGAAAGCCATAGAATGATAAGAAAAGAGAAACCCAGATAGAATAATGCAACAACAAGAACAAAAATGTAGGGGAAGAGTGAAAAAGAACTCTCATTTTATCAGCTTCCTAGTTAGTCTGAGACATGGTGGTTAAATCCAGTAGCTCACACACGAGCTAGGGATACAAATGTAAGACTCTTTGAGATTACCAAACCCAGAAGACCATAACTACCAAATTTTTCTGTCACTGAAAAAACATTAAAACCCACAAAAACAAACACACAAAAACACAAAGAGAGAATCTATGTGAATGAATGGAACCAAAAGATATACAGAACAAAAATATATAGTTAAGCACAATATAATATATATAGCATTAAGAAAAATTCCTGTCTTTAACGCCTTATTCTCCAAAACTGTTTGTTGGGCAAAATTAAGTGGACATTCATATTACTGCTTTTATAAGACCCAGATAAAGAAAAAAACCTAACTTTAATTTCTTCGATTCCTACCTTTTTTTTTCAGCAACCAAACGTGGTATAATGAAAAACCCAATATAAACCCTAAATTTTCACAGTGATTAGTTGAACCCAGAAGAAAGAATAGTCAATAAAAGTTGGAGATTGAGATGGAAACAGAGAACCTGAAGATTGTGGGTGTCGCCGCCGATTTAGAATGGAAGAGAAGAAGCAAACGATGAGAAAACGATGCGAGGAGCAAACGATGAGACAGGAGAAAGGGCTGAAAAGAATGTTTTAATTTTTTGTTTATATATAAAACCGGTTTCACCGGTAACCAAAAACCCTTAAAATTATATCAATGGTCAAAATCAAAACCAAAATAAATTAACGACTCAGAGATAGGTGGGTACCATACCCCCATGTTTTTTTTGGGGGTACGGTAGAATGACCCTATGCAAAACATATCCCCTCTCTCATTAGAAATTTATCTAAAATGAAGATCCCATTACTTTAATTGTTTGACTGTTTTGGTGATCTCTAATTGTTTCTATGGCTTTTACATTTGCTTCTCATCAAGAAGGTACTAATAATTTAAGACTAATAGCATTGTTTTACTTTGATTTTGTGCTAAAATTTGAGTTTCTATAATTCCATTCACTCAAATTCCTTCTTTGCTCCAAATTTTACATGGGATCGTTATCAAAGTTATGGCCCTCATATATTGTGGATATGGATGTATTTGGTAGTGGGGCTGTGAAGGTAGTATTGAAGAGCCTCTCAGCCCTCAAGATCTTAAGCAACTTGGAGACAATAATCCTACAACTTTTGCCTTAATGTTCTTTGCTTTCATGTGTTTAAGTTTCAAGTTATTATTTTGCTATCTAGGTTTTTTTTAGCAGATTTGGTTTAGCTTAGCTTAATTGCTTGTTTAATTGTATTTTTGTAATTGTTTAGCTATGTGTAAATGAAGATTTTTAATTATTATAAGTAATTGAGCTTATTAAATCTGAAAAAACACAAAGTTTAGGAAAACAAAAAGAGAAAGCTATTAATTCAAAAAAAAAATCTCTTTAGGATTGTTTTATATAATTGCCCTTGATTCTGTTGTATTGTAAAAGAATTCTATTACCATTAATTTTTTTTCTCTTTTCTTGTTTGTTTAATAACAGGCATACGTTAATTTCGAAATATTAGAGGATGAGTTTGAAAGGACCTGAGAGCTTTATGAAAGACTTTTGGACGGATTAAAGCACTTGATGGTATGTATAAGCTATACAAAGTTAGAATATAGTTTAACTTCAGAACTATTTCGTACAATTTTTATTTTGCTAGCTTTTATGGTTTCTGTTGTGTGCTTAGGTGGTGTAATTTGATTACTATCCTTTGTTGAGAAAAAAAAAAAGTTGATGGGCTAATTACAATTTGGTATTTTTGACGCTTTGTTTTTTGTTGTTTTTGGTTTTGTTTTTTTTGTTTTTGTTTTGGTGTTAACATTTGGACCCACAATAAGTATATTAGCCAGGTAGTTGACTTAGATGGCCAAATTACTAATACACTAGCACTAGACTAGGTGCAGAGCATATTGGGCTTTGTGGAACCTAATTGTGTTTGATTCAGTTGACTACCCGACCTAACCCGAATAATGTTGCGTGATTTTTTAATGGAGATTTTTTGAAGCTTAGTCCATAGAGCGGAGGCTTGGGCCAACAGGGTGATTAGGGTTTTTAGTTGTTGTTTTCGTGTGAGAGAGAAAAAGACTGTAGCCGCACTTTGTATTTTTTCCCTAATAATATTGAAATCCCTGCAACTCCATGGATGTAGGCAAATTGCCGAACCACATAAATACTATCTTGTACGTGTGATTATTTTTTCTTTAGCGTGTGTTTTCTCTATTTTCTGTTTCTCACAGGTTGGGAATTTCGTGGTAATTTCCCTACAACTGGTATCAGAGCCTAGGGTTAGGTTTAAGTGGGAGCAATGGCAAAGGAAGTAGGAAAGGCGTCTGGAATAGAAAAGTTCGATGGCATAGACTTTGTGTATTGCAGGATGCAAATTGAAGATTATCTCTATGGGAAGAAATTGCACCTGCTTCTTTTGGGGACAAAACATGCGACTATGAAGAATGAGGAACGGACTCTTCTTGACAGACAAGTACTGGGAGTTATTAGGTTAACGCTGTCTAGGTCTGTTGCACACAATGTTGTAAAGGAGAAGACCGCAATAGATCTGATGAAGGCTTTGTCTGGAATGTATGAAAAGCCATCAGCAAACAACAAGATGCATCTGATGAAGAAACTGTTCAATCTGAAGATGGCAGAGAATGCATCAGGAGCACAACATCTAAATGAATTCAACACTATCACAAATCAATTATCTTCTATAGAAATTGATTTTGATGATGAAATTCGTGCACTGATTTTTTTGGCTTCTTTGTCAAACAGCTGAGATGCAATGAGGATGGCAATAAACAATTCCCCAAGAAAAGAAAAGCTAAAGTATAATGACATACAAGATTTAATTCTGGCTGAGGAGATTCGCAAAAGAGATGCAGGTGAAACCTCAGGATCTGACTTTGCCCTAAACCTTGAGTCAAGAGGCAGAGGTAATGCAAGAAATTCAAATTAGGGAAGATCAAAATCTAGAAAATCTAATCGAAACAAAAGTAAATCTAGATCAGGCCAACAAGTACGATGCTGGAACTATGGGAAAACAGGTCACTTTAAGAGGCAATGCAAAATTCCTAAGAAGAAGAATGAAGATGATTCTGCTAATGTTGTAACAGAAAAGGTACAGGATGCATTACTTCTTGCAGTAGATAGTCCACTTGATGATTGGTTCTTGCAGTAGAATTATGCTGCAGATGATTTTGGTAAGGTGTATTTGGCTGATGATACAACCTTAGATGTTGTGGGTATGGGAAACATCCAGATATTGTTGCCTAATGGGTCTATTTGGTTATTGGAAAAGGTTCGACATATTCCTGACTTGAGGAATAATTTGAAGGGCATGCAATACTATTTGTTGGTGGGACTTGGAAGGTTACAAAGGGAGCTAGAGTATTGGCTCGTAGAAAGAAGATCGGCGCTCTCTATATGACCTCAAGTCCAAGAGACACAGTTGCAATTGCTTAAGCAAAACTGATACAAGCCTATGGCACCGCAGACTTGGTCACATGAGTGAGGAAAGGATGAAGATGCTGCTGTCAAAAGGAAAACTACCAAAATTGAAGTCCATTGATTTTGACATGTGTGAAAGCTACATCTTAGGAAAGTAGAAAAAATGTGAGCTTCTTGAAAACTGGTAGAACACCGAAGGCTGAGAAATTGGAGTTAGTACACACTGATTTGTGGGGCCCTTCTCCGGTTGCATCCCTTGGAGGTTCAAGGTACTACATCACTTTCATTGATGACTCAAGCAAAAAGGTATGAGTTTATTTTCTGAAAAATGAATCTAATGTATTTGAAACTTTTAAGAAGTGGAAGGCCATGGTTGAGACAGAAACAAGTTTGAAAGTAAAATATTTGAGGCCAGATAATGGAGGAGAGTACATAGATGAAGGGTTCAGTGAATATTGTGTTGCACAAGGAATTAGGATGGAGAAAACCATTCCTGGGACACCACAATTGAATGGTGTGGCTGAGCACATGAACAGGACTCTCAACGAGCGTGCTAGAAGTATGAGGTTACATGCTGGACTACCAAAAACTTTTTAGGTTGATGCTGTTAGCATTGCAGCTTACTTGATAAACCAAGGACCATCAGTTCCTATGGAGTTCAAACTTCCTGAGGATGTTTGGAGTGATAAAGAGGTAAGTTTTCCCATTTAAAAGTTTTTGGTTATGTTTCTTATGTTCATATTGATTCTGATACTCATAGTAAACTTGATGCAAAGTCTAAAGTATGTTTTTTCATTGACTATGGTGATGAGAAATTTGGCTATAGGTTTTGGGATGAACAAAACAGGAAAATCATCAAAAGTAGAAATGTGATATTTAATGAACAAGTTATGTATAAGGACAGGTCAAATGTAGTGCCAAATGTTACAGGGATAGATCAAAATAAATCTGAGTTTGTCAACTTAGATAAATTGACTAAAAGTACTGTCCAAAAAATGGATGAAGAAGATAAGGAGTATGTAGATTCACAAGTAAATTAGAGTACACTTGTAGTTGAAGTCCGCAGATCCTCCAAGACCATTAGACCTCCACAGCATTATTCACCCGCTCTAAATTATCTCCTGTTAACTGATGGTGGTGAGCTAGAGTGTTATGATGAAGCCTTGCAAGATGAGAATTCAAGCAAGTGGGAGTTAGCCATGAATGATGAGATGGATTCCTTATCGGGGAATCAGACATGGAAATTGACTGAATTGCCAGTAGGAAAGAAGGCTTTACACAACAAGTGGGTATACAGAATAAAGAATGAGCATGATGGTAACAAACGTTACAAGGCTAGATTAGTTGTTAAAGGGTTCCAGTAGAAGAAGGGCATTGACTACTCAGATATGTTTTCTCCAGTTGTGAAGATGTCAATAATTAGACTGGTACTAGGAATAGTGGCTACAGAAAATTTACATCTTGAACAATTAGATGTGAAGACAGCATTCCTTCATGATGACTTGGAGGAAGACATTTACATGATTCAGCCAAAAGGGTTCATTGTTCAAGGACAAGAGAATCTAGTCTGCAAACTAAGAAAGAGCTTGTATGGCCTAAAACAAGCTCCTAGACAGTAGTACAAGAAATTTGACAATTTTATGCATAGAATTGAGTTCAAGAAATGTGAAGATGATCACTGTTGCTATGTTAAGTTTTTTGACAATTCTTACATCATTTTACTGTTGTATGTGGATGATATACTTATTGCAGGGACTAGCATTGAGGAGATTAATAATCTGAAGAAGCAATTGTCAAAACAATTTGCAATGAAGGATTTGAGAGCTGCAAAGCAAATCCTTGGTATGAGAATCATTAGAGACAAGGCTAATGGTACATTAAAGCTTTCACAATATATGAAAGAAGTTTTTAGCAGATTCAATATGAATGAAGCTAAACCAGTGAGCACACCCTTGAGTAGTCATTTCAAACTAAGCAAAGAATAGTCACCGAATATAGAAAAAGAAAGGTACTATATGAGCAAGGTGCCCTATGCATCAGCTATTGGCAACTTGATGTATGCTATGGTGTGTACAAGGTCAAACATTGCACATGCAGTGGGAGTTGTGAGCAGCATTGGGAGACAATCAAGTGGATTCTGAGATATTTGAGGGGTTCATCAAATACATGTCTTTGCTTCACAGATGCAAGTTTGAAACTGTAGGGTTATGTAGATGCTAATTTTGCTGGTGATATTGATAGTAGAAAGAGTACTACTGGGTTTGTATTTACTCTAGGTGGTACAACTATATCTTGGGCCTCAAATTTGCAAAAGATTGTTACTTTGTCTACTACAGAAGCTGAGTATGTTGCAGCAACTGAAGCTGGAACAGAGATGATTTGGCTACATGGCTTATTAGATGAATTGGGTAAGAAGCAAGAGATAGGCATTCTACATAGTGACAGTCAGAGTGCAATTTTTCTTGCTAAAAATTCAGCTTTTCATTCAAAGTCGAAGCATATACAAACAAAATACCACTTTATCCAGTACCATTTTGAAGATAAGCTGGTAATACTTGAGAAGATTTGTGGATCTAAAAACCCAGTAGACATGTTGACTAAGGGTGTCACTATTGAGAAGCTAAAGCTGTGTGCAGCTTTAGTTGGTCTTCTGGTTTGAGGAGAGGAGGATGAGTTGCAGGGATGAGGGATTGTTTTTGGAAGATAGCGGCAGATGTTGGTGATTGAACTAGTCTCCAAGTGAGAGATTTGTTGGGCTTTATGGAGTTTAGTTGTGTTTGATCCAGTTGAAGACTCGACCTGTGCACAGGATATAGAAAAAACGTTATTTTGGTGATTAGGGTTTTCTGTTGTTGTCGTGTGAGAGAGAAAAAGACTATAGTCGCACTTTGTATTTTTTCTCTAATAATAGTAAAATCCCTGCAACTCTGTGGACGTAGGCAAATTGCCGAACCACGTAAATACTGTCTTGTGCGTGTGATTATTTTTTCTTTGGCGTGTGTTTTCTCTATTTTTTGTTTCTCACAGGTTGGAAATTTTGTGGTAATTTCCCTACAGAGCAGCAACCTATGAATAGAGCAGCAACCTGTGAATAGTGCAGCAACATAGCAACAAGGAACCACACATGATCAACTCTATAACACACTAAAAATAGCTTTTATATGAATTTAAAAAGATTCCACAAACAACTGTTTCAAGACAGTACAACACATAAAATTCTACTATGGACCTACATTTTAATGCTGTCATGATTTTTTATGTTACCAAATGTGAGGCTCAGGGTCTAAATTTGGTGAATTATTTAATTAGTTACAATAGTTTTCATATTAGCCTACCTTTCCTTTTGCACAAATTCTCCTATTTATAGATATGCTTATTTACCTATGTTGATTTCAAGAGGAGGGTGGCACTGACAAACTATTACTTGCTAATTGGAAGAGTTAAGAGCTTGATCCTATTTGGTTAGTATTTTTTTCTTTTAGTATGTTTAATCTTTTTAGAATATTTGAAAATAAACCAAATGCTAAAATCTTAAAATTGGGTTGCTTAGATGTATTTTTTTTTTTTTTACATTATTATATTTCCCATTTCCATTACAATGTTCACATCAATCTTTTCTTGAATAAATGTCTTGGAGACATTGGTTTGTTGTTGCCCAAATTTCTTATTTGGGGTTTGTTATTTATTAGGTAGAAGATGTGATACCCAAAATTGGCCATTATACAAGTTAAAGATTGAATGGTTTTGTAGGTAACTATGATTAAACAGGGACATAATGTTTAAGCATGAGATTTAATGTTATTTATGTGTTCCAATTACATTCTTGGAAACATAAGATATACTTGAATTCACAAACTATTTTGAGAAGAGTTTCTAATTACAAAACAAACATTGAGCACTAAAATACATGTTTTATCAAACATAATAAATAAAAGACCTAAATCAAATCACATTGTGATTTATGCATTTTGGCATCCAATTATGCAAAAGATAAGTAATGATTCTACGACTAACAAAACAAAAAAAGGAATGATTCTGCATCTATATAAAAGTTACAAGCTTAAGTATTATAGCTGAAATTATGATTTCACACTTGAAAGCCCACGACAGTGCCTTGATCTTTGGGTATTATTGAAAATTTAGGAGAGGCCTCATGACTGTGTACCCATTGTAAACCCCAAAGACCTCAAAAAAAAAAAAAACTACAGCGCCCAAGGGTATGAGACCACTCCAAAAACACATTCATGCATGATAAGTTAATCATTGTAATTGAGAGTACAACACTAATAAATATCTGATTGTTCATTCCTATAAACTGCCCAAATTCCAAACATAAGGGCTCTAATGTTTAGGTTGGAGGTGATGCTTGCTATTGATACGAGTTTGACTTATTCTAGAGACCTTCATTTTTCTTCATTTAATTCACCATTCCTCCCTTTACCTTTCTTTATGGTTCTTGGTTGGATATAGAACTAGGATATCTAAATTAGTCAAACTACATAAATTTGAATAGTGGACAACGTTAAATATTGTCCTTTTTAAAAAGGGATATTTTATGACAAAATTAAGTTGGACAAAAGGACAATCACATTTATTTTTAAGCTTGAAAATTTTGTTCTAAAATTTTATTTTTCTAACTTCATGACTTAATATTATATTTGTTTTGACCCAATTTTATATTCAGATAGATGTTATTTTTTCTTATTTTGTTGAAGGTTGAAACTTGAAATCTCCAAACCAATGCAATACAACCAGCAGCATCGAGAGGTAATTTTTAATAGGCTTATATGGAGCACAATTCAAGTGCGGGGAGTTCTCCACAATGTTGCATTGATATTACCAAGGCCTTGAATGCCCCAATCAATATAAAACTTGATGATATGAAGGTTGTTCATGTTTATGAGCTTCAAACTTAATTAGTGGCACAAGACTTTCCACTTATATGTGATTGATTTAATCTATTGTCATCGTTATAATATGTAAGATATTTAAATACAAGAATTTTTTTGATAATTAATATTTAGTATGAGTTACTTCTATCGCTCTTCAGTCAAATTGTATTCTCTTAATACATTTGCTTATAGGTATTCGTATATTAGAGGAATCTTTCCACAAATATTCTTAATTCTTCTACCATTTTGTTATATTGATGTGCCACAATTTAATTTTGTTAAACTATCTCGTGCATCGCACAAGTTAGCGACTAGTATAATATCTAAATGCTGAAACATAGTATTTATTGTTACTATTCTCCTATTGAACCACATCATTGTAGCATATCAATTTACAACGGTCTATTTTGGTCCAATTCGGTTTATTTTTGTTCATTTTGGTCCAATTTAGTTCATTTGATTCAGTTCAGTATAGTTTAGGCCATTCATTCTATTTCAGTCCAATTTGGTCCATTCAATCCATGTTGTCCACTTTGGTCCACTCGGTCCATTTCGGTCTACTCAGTCCAATTCGGTGATGCATTGTGAGCATACGTTTTTGTTAGATTCTAAAAGTTTAGAACAATTGGCAAATCGTGAACACACAAGAACATACAAGTTGCAGAAAGAAGATTTCAGAAACTGCCTGGTTCGACCAATCGAAAGTCGTATCTGCAGAATTTTAATTAAGCCTAAACAGCAGTTCAAGCACATTAAAGATTAGGGTGTCAGATCTACTTCTCCCAGTATATAAAGGAAACCTTAAGCAAGTTTTTAAATGGCTTTTCAGAGAGAGAAGAGTGTGCCTCTTTTGTATTTAGGGTTTTGTTCCTAAAAAGCTCTCTCATATCTTCTACCGGTGTTATTACTTGAAGAATCTCAAGATCTAGAGTTGTAGAAGTTGCTGCCTTCTCTAGTCATTAAAGGTGCTGATGATCTAAACCTTCAAGGGTGGTCTTGGAGTCACAAACAAGAGAGTTTGTGTTACTAAACCTTTGAGTGGGATCTCAAAGTCACAAACGGTGATGTTTGTGCTTTGCAAAGGCCAAAGAAAGAAGTAGTCTGTGGACTTGGAGCTATCATGGGGTCATGGTAGTAAGTTTTCTACTCGAGGTAGCAATAGGATGTTAGTGGTCTAAGTCACTATTGTACAAACTTCAATTCTTTCATAGTGGATTTGCTGTTTTACCTTGAGGATAGCTAGGTTAAATCCTCCCCAGGTTTTTTACCGGTTTGGTTTTCCTAAGTCATCATATCATTGTGTTCTTTATATTTTCGCTGCTTTATATAATATGATTGTTCTATGTGCTAACCTAGAACTGCATAATTTACCTAAGTTAATCACTTAGCTATATAACTAGGTTAATCTGGTTGTGTTTAAGGGGTCTAAAAACTTTATAGTTTTTGTAGAAAGAGAAATTGCTTCATTGACAATTATGTCACATTCTAAGCATAATGTTGGTAGGTTCTTCATTCGATCAACTTTAGTGATGCATTGTGAGGAGAGATTTGCATAGACAGAGGAACTGCTTCATTGATAGTTATATCACATTTTTAGCATAATGTTGTTAGGTTCTTGACAAAATTACATTACCTTATGTTATTAAAGTCGTTGAATTTTTTTTTCTAATATATATGATGTTATTAAAGTCTTTGTATTTTTTTTTTCTAATATATATATATATGTATATGCATGATGGTTTTACGTATATTTGCTTTCTCTTTAGGCCATTCAAGATGTATAGAGGATGAACCATTACATTATTTAGAAAATAAAATAAACTTACAAAATTTAAAACACTTTCAAATAACAAAAATAGATTGCATAATTTAGAAAATCTAGTATATTATATCAACTATACTTTGCTAGAAAATAATGACATTATTTTAAGAAATGTTTAGGAAAATAATCACGTACAAGGGCTTTGTGTGTAAAATTTATTGCAACTATTTTCTCTAGTGGATCATTTGGTTGCTATACACTGAAGAGGGATTTTTCCACCCAGCACTTGGATTTTCCTCCTTGTAAGTGTGTTATGGGTGTTTTGAATATTTGTTCTATTTTATGTTAATCCATGCATGCTAATGTTAATTGGCTAATCACTTAAACAATTGGGCTTTAAATTGCTCAACTAGCTTATATTAACATTAGCCATTTAAAATTGGGGCCAAAATTACTTGTGAGGATTGTGCACCCCTGATAACTTCATTATTATTGTTATTATTATTATATTTTTTTCAAAGAAATAAGGGAGTTCTTCAAGTATTTGACTATTCTCTTGAGTGTGTGCTTTGAGAAATCCAATGACAGAGTCAAGAATTATTTTTCTAAGGACTCCAAGCTTTGCAAAATGCTTGTCTCACAATTCTCGAACCATTGACAAAGTGCTCAGAGGATCTTGATCAATCAACTAGCTATCGAGAATACATAAATTTATTTTCACGAGTTGTTATGAAACTAAGTATTGAACTTGAAAGAAACACAAGACATACATTTTTGTTCACGGTTTGGCAATCAAAACATTATGAACCTTGTAGTGTTGATTCACTAAAAAATTTAGTTTGTTAAAAAACTTATTTCGTTTACTATATTTTAAAATGAAGCCCCTTCAAAACTAACTTATTGTTTAAGATTTTATTTCTACTAACACAAAGCATGGGTACATGATGATTATGACAGCATTGTGCAGTGCCATGGGCTAACAACATAGATTAGAAACCCTTCGTACCAAAAGATCTGGCAACAGAAAAAATATTACACGTCAATTCACTACTAATAAAGATTAAGTGGGAGTCGAGGCTCCACTACTGCTATCAGTGGAAATTTCCGAGGTGTTGCCAATCCATAAACTTCATCCATGCCTAAATCTTCAACTCTCATATTGTCTGGTAATTTCCAGTTAAATCCATGTAACAAATTAGCCAAACTGGAGCTAATCATCTTTAGTCCAAGGCTGTAGCCAGGGCACATTCTCCTCCCAGAACCAAATGGCAATAGCTCAAAATTTTGTCCCTTCACATCAATATCCTTTCCTAAGAATCTCTCTGGGCAAAACTCTACAGGTGCATCCCATATTGAAGGATTTCTCCCTATACTCCATGTGTTTATGAAAATTCTAGTACCTTTGCGGATTTCATAACCGGCTACATTGCAATCTTCAAGAGCTAAATGTGGTGCAAGCAATACAGCCACAGGGTGCTTTCTCATTGTCTCTTTCATAATTGCATTAATATAAGGAAGTTGTGGAATGTCTTTCTCTTCCACCCATCTGTCTCTCCCAATTACTTTATCAAGCTCTTCAGTAGCCTTTTTGATGAGGTGTGGTTGCTTTAAGAGTTCAGACATTGCCCATTCCACAGTTGTTGCAGAGGTATCTGTGCCTCCAGCTATTAGGTCCTGAATTTGATGCACAAAATTAAAAGATTGTGAATTGATGGTAATGACTAGGGGCAACTAAAACTTGAAACTTGAAAGCTAAGGCCAAACTGTTTTGAATCTCTTTTAAGTGTAACCTATACACACAAACATGTGAGAGAGAGGTTGTAGAAAATAAGATGTAGACATCTTATGACTTAATTAAAACTAAGTATCTTAGGTAAGATCTGTTTCACTGGAAACTTGTTGTGGATTGCCTGAATTGCGCCAATTATATAATATATGTGTGCTTGCATGGTCAAAACATAGATAGAAGACATATTTGAAAGCTTTTTCACATGCCTTTCCAAAAAGAAAAAAGAAAAGTTCAATCAAGACAAAAATAAGAAGACCCCCCCCCCCCCCTTTCAAAACAAGACAAAAATAAGAATACTAAACTAGAAAGGTGGTTGTATTACCTGAGTAAACCCTTTTACGCTCTCATAGGTGAGCTTAACATCAAGATTAGGATCATCAGCCATCTGCAATAGTAAATCCACCATGTCCTTGGGCACAAAATCCTTCTCTCCTTCCCTCCTTGCCTTGTGTTCATCAAACACATGGTCATGGAATCGATCGAGCTTTTTTTTTAAAGCCTTCATTCGCTTAACGTACCCTTGCAAGTCCAAAAAATCGATCCATGGTATCCAATCTCCTATATTTAACACCCCATTCAACAAGAACAACTCATTTAATATTTCTTGGAACTCTTCTAGTGTAACTATTGAAGTCTCATCTTTGGACTCACTAAAATACTTCTTGCCTAATACAATTCTGCTTATAATACTTAGTGTAAGACATGAAAGATGGTCTTTTAGCATAATTGGCTTCCCTGACATGCTGCAAAGGCGTGACATAAAAACACGTCTTTCTTCAACACGAATATACTCATAGGACTCAAGTCGCTTTGAACTAAAGAGCTCGGAGAGGTATATTTTACGCCCTTGACGCCAATATGGTCCATAAGGTGCCCATGTGATATTGAGATAGTTATAAGTAGTATGCTTACCAGCTGCAGTTTGGGGTCTAGAGGCAAAGACATGGTCATGTGTCTTTAGGAATTGTTTTGCCACTTCTGCTGATGAGGCAACCACAACAGGAAAGGATCCAAACTTGAGTTGCATAATAGGTCCATATTTTTGAGACAATTTGTGAAGGGATTGGTGAGGAAGTGGACCAATAAGGTCTAGATTTCCTATGATAGGCCAAGGTGTAGGACCTGGTAGAGATTTCCGCTTGTGATATTGAAAATGGGATTTTTTAGAGAATAATATGAGTAGAGCAGCTAGCAATGCCATTGCTAAAACAACCAACCAAGAAGAAAACTCCATTGCTGGGATTTTTGTGGCTGCACTGATATGTGAGTTTGGTTCGGTTGAGGGGTTTATATTTTAGCATAATTTAATACTCACTAGTTAACCGTCCTTGTTACACACTGCTGCAGATGGACTACATCACCATGTTCACTATATTTTTATATAAGCATGTAACATGTGAATGTTGGATGACAAAATGTGTAGGGCTCGCCCTTAGTTTGACCAATTAGAAGGAATAAGTTGGGCCTCAATTGTACTAAACTCCATGTGTGCTTTAAACGTGATACTACTTTATTAAATATCCACTTTAAAAATGTTCGAAATCTATGGTAGTTGAGATTTCATGATGATACACGATTTTAGATATATATCCACTTTAAAAATGCTCGAATCTAGATTGAGATTCACCACATGAAATGTGCCGAGTTAAAAATAAAAATTAGCAGCCGCTATGCGAATAAAATGCTGCATAAGTTTATAACTGTGCCTAGGGGCGGAGCTAGGATTCTTTGTTTGGAGGGGGTAAATTTTGGTACTAATATAGGAGTCACGAGTCAAGATAAATCATCACATACATGTGCATATGCACATATATAAACAATTATATTTTGATACAAAAGTTGGTCATAGTTTATAAAATATATTGTGTATATAAAATTAACACACTACAAAAAAAAAAGGGGCTATCCCAGTGTTTTCAAAACCGCTGGGATAGCCCCAGAAAGCGCTGGGATAGGGTCAAAATTCCTATCCCGGCGCTTCAAACCGCCGCATAGTCACAGTCGATATAGGGTCGCTGGACCTGTACTAGCGCTTTTCAAAAGCGCCGGGAAAGGCATGAGCCCTATCCTAACACTTTTGAAAGCACCGGGATAGACCTTTTAAATTGTATGCATTCAAGATCTATACCAGCGTTTTTAAAAGCACTAGAATAGGTACTGCCTATGCTAGGGCTTTCAAAAGCATGGTATAGGTCATGCATGAATATAATATAAAAGACCTATACCAACGCTTTTAAAGGCGCTGGAATAGGTGTTGCCTATGCCAGCGCTTTCAAAAGCGCTGGTATAGTTCTTGAATTAATATAATTTAAAAGACCTGTACCAGCGCTTTTGAAAGCGCTGGGATAGGCAGTACCTATTCCAGCGTTCTCGAAAGCACTAGTATAGGTCTTCTTTTTCTTTTTCTTTTTCTTTTTCTCCTTTTTTTTTTAGTTTTTTATAGCACCTGTAATGTTCATAAAATACATATTTTCCAATTCCTATTTTATAGCAATTGTAATGTACTACAATTCATATTTTCCAATAACAAATACCATACCACATTAAATCAAGAAACTAAATATACTTAATTACACCATATCAATAATTACATCCTAAATGTCTAGAATTTTATACACAAAATAATACATCCTAAGTGTCTAGAATGTTATGAACAAAATAATATATTCTAAACAACTATGTACAATGTCCTACATAAAAGAATATATTCTACTACGTATCACCTACTCCAAAATAGGTGCCCAAAGTATCGCCTACTGCGTATCATTAAATGATAAGCGCTGAGCACCGAGAGACTGGATATCCACTATAGAATCACCATCACCATTACCATCACCATCCTACGAATTAAGAACACACAATGAATTAGTGTACTAAATAACAGAGTTAGTAGCTGAATGACACAATATCACTAGCAATTAAAACACACTCAAAATGATTTATTTCAATTAAATATCAATTGGGTATTACTCTCAATAAATTTCTCAAAAAGTGATTAGTGTGCAATTTGTGCAAAAGATTCAATAAGTGATTACTTACACATATTCTGTAAAGCCTTAGAGGTAACATTTCTACTTTATATTTCTATGTATTTTATGTGTTACAATGAACCCTAAACTAGTAGATATAAAGATTATGGTATACATTAATGAAGGAATTGAGAAGGTGGTAGTTGGGAGTTGAGGGGATACATTAATGAGGAAAGATATATTATATTTAACATTAACCATGAGTGCTGATAAGCATTCTACAGCAAAGTTCCTCTACTTGGAGAGGCAGGGCAGCAATTTAACAGCTATCACATGGTAACTGAAGCTGCAATCATGTCCTAAATACCCAACCAAAAATCAAAGAACAAACACGAGGCTAGTCTTTCGTATATGTATCTTCACAAGATAATTTTTAAGGGAACTTATCATCTTTTAAGCTCCGATGAGAATACAAAAACTGTCTAGTTTGATATTAACAATGTAAAAAAAAATAATTTGTGAAAATAAAAACTATCTTGTTTCTATAATCACTAGATCGATTGACAAATTCTATTGGTTTTTATGAGCATCATTGGACTAACTCAAACATTTGGGGGGGGGGGGAAAATTCTATTCTTGTAGCTAAATATTTAAAGTTTTTAGCACATACACATAATATAATAGTATTTTTTTAAAATTTTGGGGGGGGGGGGGGGGGGGGCCAAGCATTGCTAGAGCTTCGCCCCTGACTATGCCTTATCTATTGAATTGACTCGTAGGGTAGACTGCTAGTATAAAGAAGAGGGCCTAACCCTTTTGGTTGGGTGGATTTTAGGAAGGATATAATAATAATAATAATAATAATAATAATAATAATAATAATAATAATAATAATAATAATAGAAGAGAAAATGGGAGAGAACAAATTTTGTGGGTATTTGGTTGAAAGGAGGAAAGGAAAAAAAATGTGGAGCTTAGGTGTTTTATCTCCAAGCCCACCAAAATGCTATCTCCTCTATTTAGGGAGAAAATAAAGAAAAAAGAGTAATTGCAGTCAAATTACTGAACTGCTCCTTTCATGTTTTGGTTGTTTCTTACCTTTTTTTTTTTTTCTTCCTAGGGATGATACACATACCGCTTCCCTTTCTTTTGAATTGGGCATGTTTTTTATACTTTAACAAAATTGGGTGATTGCTTTTTTTTTTTTTGGTGGTTTTCCTTTTTATTAAAAAAAATGGGCATTATTTTTTAATAAGGGTATATGAGCAAATTTATACAAATTCTATTTTCTATCCTCCCATTTTTCTTCACAACCAAATAAAAAAGTTTTTCATCCCTCCACTTTTCCACCCTCCCAACCAAACACTAATTAGAGAAACTAAAATCTTTTCTTTCCTCCCACTTTCCCATCCCCTCCCAATTTTCTATCCTCCTACTTTTTCATCCCCTAACAAAACAAACCCTTAGCCTTCAATTCCCCTGCTATATTCAATGATGGGGTTGACTCATCAGTGTTTTAGCAATAATTATTTCATACATTGAATATGTACATTTTTTCTCTCATATAATTTGTAGATCTCACCATTTGTCATGATAATTTTTAAGTCTTCTATAGTAAAATTGATAGGTGTGGCCAAGTTACCATTGTTTTAGCAATAACTATATCATGAATCGGATATATACATCCTTCCTCTCAGAATGTGTAAATCTCATCATTTGTCATGATAGTTTGTAAGTCTTCTATTGTCAAATGATAATATCTTTAACATTTTCCTAATAATTATAGGTGATATGCTCCTTTTCTAAAGTATACTAGTCGCAAACCCATACATATATTTATTTTATAAGAATACAATGTAAAATTTGTAGGTTAAATAGTGAATGTGTTATTTAAAAGTATTTTCTATTTTTATAAATTTTATGTAATAAGAAATATAAAGTATTTTGCATTTTACAACAATACATAGTAATATATAATAAAAACATAACTTTAATAAAAATATTATTAAATTACATAATTATAATATTGTTTTATATAAATGGAAAAGATGTTATTAAAACGATTTTTTAAAAATATACCATAATTGGTTGATTAATTTGAACATATTCAAAAATCTCTATAAAAAAAAATGTACACCCTCATTCCATGGAACACATGTAACATGTTATATTAAGTTTAAATTATTATATAAGTTTAGACTTGGAGGTTTTTTTTTTTTTTCCAAATATAAGTATAATGCTTATATTATTGAAACTTGAATTTTAAGGTAATCTTTTGAACATTTATCATTTTTATTTTTTATTACTTTTTTAGGACCCATATCTCTAATTTCTAATACCTATTTTATTTGTATCTTTTTGCCCAAAACTAAAGAGTTTGGCCCTAATAAAATAAAATATAACACTTTTCAACCCAAAAGTCACCATGAAGGAATGTCGTCTTCACATCTAATTGCTCAAGATGTAAGTTTTCTACAGCCACCATTCTCAGTACCAATCTGATTGTTGACATCTTCACAACTAGAGAAAATATCTCTGAGTAGTCAATGTCATTCTTCTGCTGGAACCCTTTAACAACTAATCTGGCCTTGTAACATTTGCTACCATCATGCTCATTCTTTATTCTATATACCCACTTGTTGTGCAAAGCCTTCTTTCCTACTAGCAATTTAATCAATTCCCATGTCTGGTTCCCCAATAAAGAATCCATCTCATCCTTCATGGCTAACTCCTACTTGCTTGAATTCTCATCTTGCAAGGCTTCATCATAACACTCTGGCTCACCAGCATCAGTCAACAAGAGATAATTTAGAGTGGGTGAATAACGTTGTGGAGGTCTAATGGTCTTGGAAGATCTACGGACTTCAGCTATAGGTGTACTTTGATCTACTTGTGAATCTATATTCGCCTTATCTTCTTCACCCATTTTCTGGACAGTACTTTTAGTCAATTCAGTTAAGTTTACAAACTCAGATTTATTTTGATTTATCTCTGTAATATCTGGCACTACAGTTAACCTGTCCTTATACATAACATGTTCATTAAATATCACATTTCTACTTCTGATGATTTTCCTGTTTTGTTCATCTCAAAACCTATAGCCAAATTTATCATCACCATAGCCTATGAAAAAACATATTTTAGACTTTGCATCAAATTTACTACAAGCATCAGAATCAATATGA
The DNA here is from genome assembly GCF_040712315.1 of Castanea sativa. Classification (NCBI taxonomy): domain Eukaryota; kingdom Viridiplantae; phylum Streptophyta; class Magnoliopsida; order Fagales; family Fagaceae; genus Castanea; species Castanea sativa. The sequence continues at coordinate 24,657,514 of NC_134024.1, read as the reverse complement.
ACATAAGAAACACAACTAAAAACTTTTAAATGGGAAAACTTTACCTCTTTACCGCTCCAAACCTCATTAGGAATTCTGAACTCCATGGGAACTGATGGTCTTTGGTTTATCAAGTAAGCTGCAGTACTAACAGCATCAACCCAAAAAGTTTTTGGTAGTCCAGCATGCAACCTCATACTCCTAGCACGCTCATTGAGAGTTCTGTTCATGCACTCAGCCACACCAGTCTGCTGTGGTGTCTCAGGAATGCTCTTCTCCATCCTAATTCCTTGTATAGCAAAATATTTAACTGAACCCTTCATCTATGTACTGTCCTCCATTATCTGACCTCAAATATTTTACTTTCAAACCTATCTCTATCTCAACCATGGCCTTCCACTTCTTAAAAGTTTTAAATACATCAAATTTATTTTTCAGAAAATAAACTCATACCTTTCTGCTTGAGTCATCAATGAAAGTGATGTAGTACCTTGAACCTCCAAGGGATGCAACCGAAGAAAGGCGCCACAAATCAGTGTGTACTAACTCCAATTTCTCAGCCTTTGGTGTCCTACCAGTTTTCAAGAAGCTCACATTTTTCTGCTTTCCTAAGATGCAGCTTTCACACAAGTCAAAATCAATGAACTTTAATTCTGGTAGTTTCCTTTTGGCAACAACATCTTCATCCCTTTCTCACTCATGTGACCAAGTCTACAATGTCATAGGCTTGTATCAATACTTACTTCAATAACTGCAACTGTGTCTCTTGGACTTGAGCTCATATAGAGAGAGTACTAGTATTCTTTCCATGAGCCAATACTCTAACTCCCTTTGTAACCTTCCAAGTCCCACCAACAAATAATATTGCATGCCCTTCATCATCAAGTTGTCCAACAGAAATCAAATTCCTCCTCAGGTCAGGAATATGTTGAACCTTCTCCAATAACCAAATAAACCCATTGGGCAACAATATCCGAACATCTCCCATACCTAAAACATCCAAGGTTGTACCATCAGCCAAATACACCTTACTAAAATCACCTACAACATAATTCTATATTATTTCTCGATGTGGAGTGGTATGAAACAAAGCTCCTGAGTCCAAAACTCAATCATCAAGTGGACTGTCTACTGCAAGAAGTAATGCATATTGTACCTCTTCTATTACAATATTAGCAGAATCATCTTCATTCTTCTTCTTAGGACTTTGTATTGCCTCCTAAAGTGAAATGTTTTCCCACAATTCCAACATTGTACTTGTTGGCCTGATCTAGATTTACTTATATTCCAATTAGAATTTCTAGATTTTGATCTGCCCCGATTTGAACTTCTATCATTACCTCTACCTCTTGACCCAAGGTTTAGGGAAGAACCAGATCTTGAGGTTTCACCTGCTTCTCTTCTGCGGATCTCCTCAGCCAGAATTAAATCTCGTATGTCATTGTACTTCAACTTTTCTTTTCCTATGGAATTGCTTACTACCATCCTCATTGCCTCCCAACTGTTTGACAAAGAAGCCAAAACGATCAGTGCACGGATCTCATCATCAAAATCAATTTCTACAGACGACAATTGATTTGTGATAGTGTTGAATTCATTCAGATGTTGTGCTACTAATGCATTCTTTGCCATCTTTAGATTGAACAGTTTCTTCATCAGATGCACCTTGTTGTTTGCTGATGGCTTTTCATACATACCAGACAAAACCTTCATCAGATCTGTTGTGGTCTTCTCCTTTACAACATTGTGTGCAACAGACCTACACAACGTTAACCTGTTAACTCCCAGTACCTGTCTGTCAAGAAGAGTTCATTCCTCATCCTTCATAGTCACAGGTTTTGTCCCCAAAAGAGGCAAATACAATTTCTTTCCATAGAGATAATCTTCAATCTACATCCTCCAATACGCGAAATATGTGCCATCAAACTTTTCTATTCCAGACGCCTTTCCTGCTTCCTCTGCCATTGCTCCCACTCAAACCTAACCCTAGGCTCTAATACCAGTTGTAGGGAATTACCACAAAATTCCCAACCTGTGAGAAACAGAAAATAGAGAAAACACACGTTAAAGAAAAATAATCACACGCACAAGATAGTATTTATGTGGTTCGAAAATTTGCCTACATCCACAGAGTTGCGGGGATTTTATTATTATCAAGAAAAAATACAAAGTGCAGCTACAATTTTTCACTCTCTTAAAAACAACAACCAAAACCCTAATCACCAAAACAACGTTTTTCTATATCCTATGTATAGGATTCACAATGGGCTACAAAACGAACCAAAAATTTTTCCCAAGGGCAACCCAAGCCTCCTCTCCATGGACAAAGCCTCATAAAATCTCCCATTAAAAAACCACGCAACATTATTCGGGTCAGGTCGGGTCGTCAACCGGATCAAACACAACTAGACTCCACAAAGCCCAACAGAAATAACATTCAATTAGGTAATAGGGTTCTTTTTTTTTTTTTTTTGAAGTGAGGGTTCTTTTTTAAAAGTATAAAAAGTGGATACCAAAATGCTACATTCTCTCAATAATAGTATAAATTAGGGGTGTCCACGTACGAGTTAAGTCAAATTGGGTTTGGGGTCAACCCATCACTTGACCCTACAATGACGAGTTAGTGATCTTCGCACTTCTTGTTAACTGTCTAAATGATCGAGAGCATTAATTTCTAGATTCGAGTAGTCAAACAGATCGATTTTGGATGGTTGAGTACTTTTCATCATAAATTTCTCAAAAGAAAATCATACCCACAAAGCTAGAGCTGAGAAGAAAAAATCATCAAACTAAATACAATAAAATACAATTCAATCATAAAAAATCAACACCTTATTACAGTATAATACAAATGCATGAGGAACAACGGTCAACTTGAGTTGTGGACAGAGTGCCGGAGCCTTTTGGTGGGTAAAGAAACTGAAATGATTGAACGAGCAAAGGCAAACAAAACTACTTGACAGAGAAATCTATGACAAAGGGGTTGACAACAAGGAACAAAGAAATTGTCCACAAAGAAAGAGATTGATCTCAGAGAGAGAGAGAGAGAGAGATTACATGTAAAAAAAAGGCAGTCAGACTACAATGAAAACAAAAAATGTGTATAGGTATACGGATCGAAACTTTCAACACCCCAATCAAAATCACCCACAACCTATTGGATCAAACCAGGTCAGTCGAGTGGCTCAAGTTTTTCGAATCTATGGTCAACTTTCGTATAGGTTATACATTGGTCATAAACATAATTCTTTAGAAAATGCTAGAGCTACAAAATATTTTAAAATAACCTATAATATATCCAAACATTATAGGGACATCGACTAGCTATTTAAAAAGTAAAGTCTTATCTACCATTTGAGCCCAAACTTTAAGCAACCTTTGCATTTCCTGGGGGGTTGCTAAGTAAGTTTGAACTGCTCAAAGGTTGCTTTTATAGTTATATTATATATAATATACAACAGTAACTATATTAGTTTAGGGGTCTTTCTTTCTTGGCTTGAATTCTTACCCTTTTGTTATCAAATGAGGAAAGGAGCACCTAACATAGGGATTAGCTTTAGTATACCATGAATGAACTATGTTTGAACTTAACAATATATTTGAATAGTCCATTTGATTGTTTAATTTAACTTGGGACAGGTTAGAAATACAATCAACTAAATAATAAACTTCTTCTCAAAAAAAAAAAAAAAAGCTAAGTAATAAACTTTAGGTTGAACATAAGAGAATATGAAGAGATAATGAAGGCTTTGGCCATTTTTTCAACTATTACTTACTTTCACAGGATGCTTCCTTCTTTTTCTCCCCATTAGAGGTACACCCGTGGAGGATCGGGTTGTGACATTTAAAATGTCTTACTAGCTAGTTGAAGAAAAATATCAAAATACTTAATTATACAAAGCTTTTTGAAACTTTACAAATTCTTGGAAAGGGAAAGAGAGGAAACAAGCATACCTTGATTCTTCTTATGCCAACTTATAGGGATTTTTTTTCCCCCCTACAATAAATGGGAGGGAATAACCAAGTAATACCACTAAACTGTGCAAGGCTCTTGATCGACACTACCTAATTCTTGTTGATGCTAATTATTTTAACTAGTCGCAAAGTCACGTGATGCGTTGAAAAATGTAATATAATCATTTTTTAAGAATATAATGTAATATGTGTATGTTAAATAGTGCATGTGTTATTTAAAAGTATTTTTTATTTTTATAAATTTTATGTAATGGAACATATAATGTATTTTGCATTCAACAATGATATATATGTGTGTGTGTGTGTGTGTGTGTAGAGATAAAGGGCCCAAGAGTATATATTGGGTCATGGCCTTGTCCAAGAACACTTAGTGGTCCAAGGACAGATAGACGATAAGGAAGACGTAGTCAGAGCTCCATTAGCAAACTATGACTGTGAAGGTTTGAGAAGGTAGTCCGAGAAGGAATGCCTCATCAGCTAAGCAAAGCAGAGGTTAGAAGGATTGGTCTGCCCTCGAGGGCAACGCTTTGAAAGGTTCTACTGATAAGGATATATACATCAGGGAAACATAGGACAAAGGGAAGGGAAGTTAAGAAACATCTAAGGGAAAGCTGCTACCACCGCATTGAATGCTTTGCAGCTAACCCTCTGGCCGCATTAATGTGGAGGTGATACCTGAACAGTGGCCAGCAGCCTTACAGCTACTTCCAAAGACTTCAGGAATGTGCTAATGGGACAAGAATCAAAGCCAACAACTTGACCTACACGTGGATAGTGGAGATGAAGAAGAGAGGGGTATTTAATAGAGAAAGAAGCCCCTTGCAAGGAGGGATCAGAGATTTGAGAGAAAAGACACTATAACAACAAGAACTAGACTTGTAACAAATTTCAAAAGATATACATATAAGAACTAGTCTTCTCGGACTGTGCCGAGGACGATTTTCTTTGAGCAAAATTGGTTTATTCTTGTTTTCTTGTCACCTGGGCTCACTGTAATCACTATCTAACTCATTAAAGCCTAGTTTTCTAGCCAGCCAATCTCTACAAATTCATTATATTGGGCTCTTTGGACCTAGATCTTTTTCCTTTTGGGCTTAGGCACCAAAATTGAATCCTTACAATATATATATATATATATATAATTTAATAAAAATATTTTAATTACATAACTATAATATTGTTTTATATAAATGGAGAAAATATTATTAAAAAAATTGTAAACCATCATTCAATGGAACACATGTAACATAAAGTTTAAATTATTATATAAGTTTAGAATTGTAGAATTTTTTTTTCCTTTCCAAATATAGGTATAATGCATATATTACTAAAATTTGAATTTTAAGGTATTCTTCTGAATATTTATCATTTTTATTGCCCTTGTATGGCCAATATCTCTAATTTCTAATGCCTATTTTTTTTTTTTAGCCTAAAACTAAAGAGTTTGGACCCAATAGAATAAAATTTCATACTTTTACTCAAAATCTAAGAAAAAAATGAATTTTTGAGTTAAAAACTAAAAAGGCAATCTACAAGAAGAATTAAATATTAAGGCTCAATTAGTCCAAAATGGTACAAGTAGACCTAAATGGACCGAATGGGCAGAAGTGGACTGAATTAGAACAAATTGACCAAAGTTGACCGACATAGACTAAAGTAAACCATATAAGACCTAATTAGACTGAATAGACCGAAATTGACCAAAATGGATCAAAGTTTACATGCTACTTTTAGATATTATATAGATTACTTTGATGATGATTCTAACAATAACATTTTAATTACTTTAAAAGTGCCATATAGCCACCATAATGGCTCAATTACGTGAAATTGACATGAAATTTATTTTTTAATTTCAAAAAAAAATAGAACGAGAGTTTTCACTTTCTGAACAATTCTCTATTTCATGTCTGGGCCGTCTGGCCAATAAGAAAATTGTGGGAAAATATAAGGATATAAAAAGAAAAAAATAGAGTAATCATATTACAAGCTTTTGAAACTATACAGACTAAATTGATAAATTAGGCAAATTTTAACGACTGAATTAGATCATTTTACATACAAACTTTAAGGATTACTACTTTAGAAATTCTTTAGACAAAATTGGAAAATGGGCCGAGCCTTTTAGACAAAAATTGCTGTTTGCCCAAGAATAAAATAAAAGTTTTACATAAAGAAATCAGACCTATTAGATTTTTTTATATTTAATTATAGATGTAATAGGATTTAAACCTATATGGGCCAATTTTTTTTTTGCATGCAAGATATCTTATTCAATATGACAAGAAATATTACGAATTCAATTAACTAGAACCAACCGCTACTAGAGCTCTTAGTTATTACTCTCCTCTTTTGAATATCACCTGCTAATCTCTCTTTATCATTAAGGACAGCACCGAATAATCCCACGTCTAAACTTAAAGATCTACCAATAAAGGTTTTTTTTTTTTTTTGGTGCCATGGTTAGAAATATTGTAAATCTACCCCCACCCCTGCCCCTACGGGGTCTTGAACCTGAGACCCTCTTGGAGGTGCCATTAGACCATTAAGGTCATTGGCATCTACCAATAAAGTTTCATGACATTTCCCTTATGCGTTACTCTAGTTCTAGAGTAATGGAATGTGTTAATATGTATAATGTTGTGGGCTTTAGGCCCAACTAGTTTACTTGTATAGCACACATTCTTGTAGTACACTCTTACTTGTACTACACTCATATTTACTTATACTGCACTCATATACCTCTTATATAAAGGCATTCATGTATATTCTTTCAATGAGAAATACAATACAATCATTCAGTATTTCTAACATGTTATCAAAGCCACTGCTCTGACCTTTGTCATAGCAGTCTTGTCTTTTATTAGTGTACCCCATTCTCAACATCGCTTCCACCGTCACAACAGCTGCTGCAGCCTTTCGCCGTTGAACCTTCGACGTCTTCCAGACATCATCCTTGGGTTCCAGACCTGCAGCAGACGTCGTTGAGGAGTTTTGCACCACAAAGACCACTGCCTCTTTCCGCACCGCCGCGACTCTTGCTCCGATCAACTTGCTAAAGGTACCACTGAGATCGTCTTGCACCGATCTACAACTTGGTGGAAGTCGTGAAGCCATCGGAGGCTGCACGCGCCCTCACGCGCCACTTGAAGATTCTGCACTTCAACCCACACGCCCCACGCACCGCACGCACCGTCTTCAGTTCCAGCTGACGTCATCCTGTGACGTTATCAGTGCCACGTCAGCCCTAGCTTACGTCAGCATCCAGCCACCTGCTGACGTCAGCGCCACGTCACCTGCTGACGTCAGCGCCACGTCACCTGCTGATGTCATCACCATTGACCGCTGACCGTTGACTTTTTGCCAGAGTTGATTTTTTGCAGTCCAGGTGCTCCTTATCCAGTTTTTCGCGTAGATTTCATTTTTGCAATCCATTTTTGCATATTTTGCTTCTAAATGAAGAATAAGGATAGGTCTTCTTCCTTTTGCAACAATCGTCGCCGACAATCCAGCAAATGTTTTTGCAATTTTTACAAACGTTTTGGCCATAATATTGAGACTTGCGATCAGCGCAATAAATCAGCTCTTTCAATTTCTGCTACCACTGTTGCTAATACTGAGAGTGTCCAACCAATGGCTCCCGTCTCTGCACAGTCTAAGTCTTCAGGTCGCACTTTCACCATGTCCACAGATGACCTTAAAAACATCATCGCCAATGTCATTCATATGGTTGGTAATGCATCTTATTCCTCTTCTCTCTCAGCTTTATCTGGTATGTCTCCTTCCTCTTGGCTTATGGATTCTGCTTGTTGCAATCACATGACACCTCACTCGTCCTTATTTTCTGAACTTAAACCTGCATCACACCCTCTTACTATTCGCACAACAAATGGTTCCACAATGTCTGGTCATAATATAGGTTTCATTTTTATCCTCCAACCTCTCAGTTTCTAGGGTCTTTAATGTTCCCGACCTTTCTTACAATTTGTTTTCTGTGGGACAATTCGCTGAGTTAGGTTATCGAATTATATTTGATTGTGTATTGTGGGACAATTAGCTGAGTTAGGTTATCGAATTATATTTGATTGTGTATTGTGTAGGATCCAAGGACGGGACAAGAGCTAGGGACCGGTCCTAGAGTTGGGCATATGTTTCTCGTGGACAACCTTCGTCTTCCACTTGTTGCTCCTATTTCTATTGCCGCAGCTGCTACAGTTTCTTCTATTCCTTCCCTTGCACTTTGGCATGCTCGACTTGGTCACGCATCTTCTTCTCGTGTACAAAATTGGCTTCTAGAGGTTTATTAGGTTCAGTGTCTACAGAAAATTTTGATTGTGTTTCATGTCGGTTAGGAAAACAACCAACTTTGCCTTTCAATACTAGTGAATCAATATCCATTGATATCTTTGACCTTATTCATTCTGATGTTTGGGGACCTTCCTCTGTCTCTAGTATCGGTGGATCTCGATATTTTGTTGTCTTTGTTGATGATTACTCTCACTATAGTTGGATTTTTAATATGAAACATCGTTCTGAATTATTGCAAGTATATTCTAATTTTGCAAAAATGGTCGAACTTAATTTTCCAATCGTATCAAAATTTTTCAATCTGATAATACTCTTGAGTACACTCAATATGCTTTCCAAGCTATTTTGCATTCCTATGGCACTATTCATCAACTAACTTGTCTAGGTACCTCTCAAAAAAATGGTAGAGTCGAACGAAAATTTCGTGATATCCTTGACACTGTTCGTGCTCTCCTTCTTTCTACCAAAGTTCCTGCTCCTTTTTGGGGCAAAGCTACTCTTCATGCTGTTCATGCTATTAATCGCATTCCTAGTCCTGTAATCCAAAATCAAACTCCATATGAGCGCCTTTTTGGGTCACCTCCAAACTATCACCACCTTCGCTCCTTCGGCTCTACTTGTTTCGTTCTTCTTCAGCCACATAAGCATAACAAACTTGAGCCTAGGTCAAGACTTTGTTGTTTTCTTGGCTATAGTGAAACTCAAAAAGGGTATTGGTGTTATGATCCTATTTCTCATCGTCTTCGTATCTCCCGCAATGTTGTCTTTTGGGAACATCGCCTCTTTGTCAAGCTCTTTTACTTCCGTGCTTCTCTATCTTCCTCTCCTGTCTTAGATCTATTTCCAGATGAGACACATATTTCTTCTATAGCTACTCCTGACCCTCCTATAGTTGCTCCTGATCCTCCTGTAGCTGCTCCTGATTCTCCTATTGACTTCTCTGTCCAACCACCAGATATCCTTGATCCCTTTCCTAGTTCCCCCTTTAATGAACAGGTGGAAAATGAACAGGTCGAAGACGAGCTACCCAACCTTGATCTTGGGTCCCCTGCTCCTGCTCCGCCTGAAGATCATGCACAAGACATTCCACCTTGTCACTCAACTCGGGTAAGGTCCATTCCTGCATATTTACTTAACTATCATTGTTACACTGCCCTTGCTACACTACACGAGCCTCACACCTATCGTGAGGTTTCCACTGACCCTATATGACAGATTGCAATGAAAGAGGAACTTGATGCATTATCTAAAAACCATACTTGGGGCTTGGTCACTCTCCCCCCTGTGAAATCTGTGGTTGGTTGTAAGTGAATCTACAAGATTAAAACTCGCTTTGATAGGTCCATTGAGGGCTACAAAGCTCGTCTTGTTGCAAAAGGTTTTACACAGAAGTATGGGATTGATTATGAAGAGACCTTTGCTCCGGTTGCTTGTATCTCATCTATTCGTGCCCTCTTAGCTGTTGCTGCTGCGAGTAAATGGGATCTTTTCCAGATGGATGTCAAAAATGCATTCCTTAATGGGAATTTAAGTGAAGAAGTTTATATGCAACCTCCTCCTGGGCTCTTTGTTGAATCAAACAAGGTTTGTCACCTTCAACATGCACTTTATGGTCTTAAACAAGTTCCACGAGCTTGGTTTGCCAAATTCAGCTCTACCATCTCTCGCTTCGATTACATGGCCAATCATTATGATTCTGCCTTATTTCTTCGTCGCACTGACAAAGGCACTATTTTACTTCTCATATATATGGATGATATGATCATAACTGGTGATGACCTCAGTGGCATTCAAGAATTCAAGGATTTTCTCAGTCAGCAGTTTGAGATGAAAGATCTTGGACATCTCAGCTACTTCTTGAGTCTTTAAATCACTCGTTCTACAAATGGACTTTACATTACTCAAGCCAAGTATGCCTCCAAACTCTTGTCTAGAGCTGGACTCACTGATAGCAAGACTGTTGACACTCCAGTTGAGCTTAATGCGCATCTGACTCCCTCAGGGGGGAAACCATTATCTAATCCCTCCCTTTACAGACGCTTAGTTGGCAGCCTAGTTTACCTCACTATTACTCATCCAGACATTTCCTATGTTGTTCACCAGGTGAGTCAGTATCTGTCTGCTCCACAATCGACTCACTATGCTGCTGTTCTGCGCATTTTTCGGTACCTAAAGGGCACTCTTCCATGGTCTTTTCTACTCTGCTTAGTCTCCTCCTGTTCTCCATGCATTTTCTGATGCTGATTGGGCAGAAGATCCCACTGATTGCAGGTCCACCACTGGTTATTGCTTTCTTCTTGGTTCTTCTCTGATTTCTTGGCGAAGCAAGAAACAAACTCATGTGGCCCGTTCCAGTACTGAAGCAGAATATCGTGCCCTTGCTGATACCACATCTGAGCTTCTTTGGCTACGATGGTTTCTCAAAGACTTAGGTGTGTCTACATCCTCTACTACTCCTCTTTATTGTGACAACAAGAGTGTCATTCATATTGCTCACAATGATGTCTTCCATGAACGGACTAAACACATCGAGATCGATTGTCATTTTATCCGTTATCATCTTATCCATGGTGCTCTCAAGCTAATCTCAATCTCCTCTACAAATCAATTTGCAGATATCTTTACCAAGTCACATCCTAAGGGACTCCTTCGTACTTTGGTTGACAACCTTAAGTTGGTCTTACATCCACCTTGAGTTTGAGGGGGGCTGTTAATATGAATAATGTTGTGGGCTTTAGGCCCAACTAGTTTACTTGTATAGCACACATTCTTGTACTACACTCTTACTTGTACTACACTCATATTTACTTATACTGCACTCATATGCCTCTTATATAAAGGCAGTCATGTATATTTTTTCAGTGAGAAATACAATACAATCGTTTAGTATTTCTAACAGAATGAAAATCATAATTCACAACTATTTCACAAGGATCAAATTACAACACCCTTCGGAATAATAATAAGAGTCAAATGGTATTGAAAAGCCATCTGTTAATGATTTATTATAAATAACCTGAACTCTAATCTCCATGCTTGAGAAACCAATTCACCTTCGTTAGTCACTAAGCTCCCAACAAAACCACAACAAAATGGCCAAGCCACGAGAACTCACTCTTCTGTACCTTCTAATAGCCTTTGTGATGCAATGCCATTCCCAAGAGAGGAAGGTACTTCAAGTTCTTGAACAGTTTATACGCTTAGTGTAATAGGTTTTACAACTTTTAAGAAAATTTAACTTCTTACTTTCTTTTCTTTTTTTAAAGTGGTGTTCATTGTAATCTATACATGCGTGCAACCTTGAGAGATGCAATTAAAAGCTGCATAGATCTCATCTCACCTTAAACGAGTACCAATTTGCACATATTAGTTTTAATACATAGATACTGATGATGCCGAAGAAATCACCAGTAAGCTGCGAATACTCCTCAAATCGAAGCAACACCTGCAAAGAGCAAATAGATGATCGGACAGAGAGCACCGGTGTGGTACCGGCCAAAAACCCTCCGACGATCAAGTTAGAGTCTTTTAAACAACCCTAGAGTGTAAGAGTTGAGATAATTGTGCGTACCTTTGGGTCATGAGGGTTTTGGGGTATATATAGTGGTATGGACCGAAATAAACGCCTTGGTAAAGAAGTACTTTCCTTTTAGAAGAGTAATTCGTGGATCTTTGCCTATTGTATAGAGCCATTTCCTTATAGGAATCTTCTTGACTAAAGTCGAACGTGTAGCGCAAGAACTTTTCTTATATTCACGCATGTAGAAGTCAAGATAGGCTAAGAATGAAGGTTGGACTACTCCTTCAGCTTTTACCTGCCAAGGTCGTCAGCCCACGTGTACCTCCTACACTGTCGTCAGCCTATGTATGTCTCCACAAAGAATGTTAGCCAAGGACCCTTACAACCAAGGTCGTCAGCCTTGACTCGTCAGCTTGATCCATTAGCCTAACGTCACCACGTAAGGGGTATAGCCTCGAACGTCAAAAGGAGGGATCCTAATGAGACTGGCTGACGAGTTGTATATTCCCGTCAGCCTCCTTAACGCATTGACAGCTTGTAAAAAACGTCACTATCAACTGCCCCCCACTCCATTACCCCGTCGGCTATGGGTGACGGGTCATGGAGTTATCGTTACTGGGGAAACGGTTCGTGCATGGTAATTTGTGCCATCTTCATTAAATGGTGGGACACATGGCGTAGACTGATTGGCTCCGTGTCTGGACGGGTGTGTCGCTTCGTCTTTCGCGCCTCCTCTCTCCTATATATACTTCACTATTTACCTTTTTCCCACTTTTTTCGCCTTGTTCATCTTGAGAGAAAGAATTCGTCACTGCCAATCTTATCACACCGTCAATCGTACAGCCGTCAGCTTCTTGAGACCGTCCTCCTACACGTAGGTTTTCCTTACTTTACTTTTTACTTTTTCTAGTGACGCCCTTTAGTGAAGTCGTCTGCCTAGGATCTTAGAAAAAACCCGTCGTTTGTAGATAGTCAAATGTCTAGGGAGACGTCGAGTGATCGATCGTCAATCCGCGACGGAGCGGGTTACGACGAAGTTTTCCAATCAGGTCATGAGCCCGCGGAGGGCCTATCCTGGTCGTCAGAAAGAGAATCGTCAACTCCTTCTGACGATGAAGTAGAGAGTTCTAGAGGAAGTGAGGTGAGCGGTGATGAAGAAGAGGTAGACGATGAAGACCAAGGGATTCATGAAAAGGCAAGTATCAGTGACGGGGGTGAGAGTGACGGCGACGAGGAAGCCTTAGAGAGCACCTCGGGATCCTCTGGTGATGACCGTCCCTTCATCTTACCCTCAGAGTGGCCCGTCAACAATTTTCTCCCGACGATGTCGGAGAATGTTTTCAAAAGTTTGCGGTCCCGTTACCAAATACCAGACGACATTCCCATCCGTCTTCCTGAGGAAGGTGAAAGGTGTTACTCGGGACGAACCGCGAACGTCGGCATGTACGATGCCATGTTCGCGGCCGGGCTAAGGCTGCCACTAATGGCATTACACCGTCAGTTGGCTAACTTCCTCGGAATATCCGTCAGCCAGATTGCCCCTAATGCTTGGCGAACCTTTATTGGTGCCGAGATCTTGTGGGGTCGTCTGAGTGGTGGGAACCGTCAGCTGACCTTGGACGAGTTCTTTTGGTGTTATCGTCCTCAACACATTTCCTCGTCAAAAGGAGTGTATCATTTTGCAGTGAGGGAAAAGGAGTTGAAGTTAGTGTCAGATATGCCTGACTCAAATAGGAAGTGGAAGGGCAGATACTTCTTTGTAGAAGGAACAAACTGGGTATGTCGTCAAGAGGAGTGGGAGTCAATGCCCAATGGTTTTGATAACACATGGGCGTATGTTAGAGATTCACGTTAATCCCGTCGACCCTTCTCGCTTCGTCTACTTTTTTTTGCTATCCTAACCCGTCACTTTTCATTGCAGCTAACAATCGTCCACGTATTACCGAGGAGCAAGAGGATTTCATTCGTCGAGTGACGGCCATTCCCTTGGACGAGAGGAAGTGTCGGGATCTAATCACGTTAGATACTCTTCACTTATATTGTGGTGGTCCTGAACCGACGGAGGAAGCTTGCAAATTGAATGCTTATTCTCGTCGTCGTGAGTGTCCTTCAACTTCTTTTCTTTATCCTGACGCTGTCTCTTTCTAACCCTTATTCTTCGCAGAAATGGAGTCAGCCAAACAAAGGGTTCGAGCTGCCGCTGCGGCCAAGAAAAAACAGCAAGAGAAGGCTGGGGGCGAATCAACCCCACCGTCAGCCCCCAGGCCCGTCGGGAAGGTTGTGGCCAAGAGGAAACCTGACGGTAGGGAAGACCGTCCAGGGAAGAAAGCTGCCCCAACTCCTGGGGACAAGTCTTCACGAAGGCCGTCACCTCCCAGGCCCGTTCATGGGGCAGGTAAGGGGCCCATGACCTCGTCAAGCCCTATCTCCCAGGGATCTGTACGTCGTCTGCTGACCCATAAAGACTACGCTGTAGAGGTGACGGAGTCCATTTTGAAGGATGAGGAAATGGACCCTTGTGCCGAGCAGACTATTGACGAGATAAAGGCGTCAGGCCTTTTCGACCTTACCAGAGTGAGCCTCGCTTTCTACTTTGGTGCCCGACCAATTTTTTATACCCTGACGTTGTCTTGTCCCCTTTTTCTTTCAGGCTATGGTTCGCATGAAGGCTCTGTCAAGCAGGTGCTCTGCCAAGGAAGGGGTGATTACCCGTCTGCACGAGCGCGTCAAGTACCTAGCTGACGGCCAGGCGCAGTACAAGGATGCGAACCGCATCTTGGGCGAGGAGCTGAAGGATTACAAGGAAAAGCTGACGGAGGAAACCTGTCGACGGGAGCTGGAAGCGGAGACCAAGGTGACGGCGGAGAAGGAGCTGAGGTCCATCCTAGTCCAAGTGGAGACGGCTAGGAGCGATGTTGTGACGGAGTTTAAGGATTCGTCAGCCTTCATAGACGCCTGTGCTGCCTACTATGGTGACGGGTTCGAGGACTGCTTGAAGCAAGTAAAATCTGCCTATCCTGACTTGGATTTGTCAAGGATTTCAATGGATGAGTCCATCCCGTCAACCCCTGCAGGTGACGCCGTCAATGAAGAAGCTGACGACAACAATCAGAGTGACAACAGCGTCGTCCTAGCTCAACCAACTGCGGATCAATCCGTTACTCTGACTCCAGCGAATCCCCGCAGTGACGACCAAAATGCCGTCAGCCCTTCTCTCTCCTGCGCCCAGCCTTTTACTGTCGAAGACGATGGAAGACCTTGAGACCCTCCTATGGACTCAAAATTTTCTTTTTTTTATTTATTTTTTATTTTAAGAAAAAGTGTAGACGAACTTGTAGTACTTGACGCCCGTTTTTCTGGGTTTTTGTAAAGACATCGTCCATGTTAATTTTAATGTCATTTTATACTTCAAGTATGTGTGTTTTTTATTCCAAGTCAAAATTATATGAGCTCGTCAGTTTATTTTTGACGGCGTTTTTCTCTTTCAATTCAATTTTTGTTGAACTGATGACGGCGTCAGTTTCTTTTTCATAAAAACTTAGGGTCGTTTATTATCATTCCGTCAGTTTCGTGGGCGACGTCGTTAGGTAAAACTTAATTGTATGCCTATCAATTTCCTAACGGTGTCAGCTCTTCTTTTGTTAGCTAAGCTAGTTCGATGTATCCATTTAGCTATACGCCCATCATTTCCACGAACAATGCCATCAGCTTAGCTAACTTATTATGTCGTCATTTTGAACATAACACCGTCACTTTGTTGCATCATGGCAAGGTGACGAGTCCAAGAGGGAACAGATCATCACTTTATTGCCCTTGTACATCTTGTGCACCTAGTGATGGGGCCCCCTACCTAGCAATGAGGTCGTCCACCCTGTGGATTTTAGGTGTAAGGTCGTCCATCTTGTGGACTTAAAAGTAGGCCGTCCACTTTGTGGACTTAGAAATAGATCGTCCACTTTGTGAACTTATTAGTAGGTCGTCCACTTTGTGGACTTAAAAGTAGGCCGTCCACTTTGTGGACTTAGAAGTAGGCCGTCCACTTTGTGGACTTAGAAATAGATCGTCCACTTTGCGGACTTATTAGTAGGTCGTCCACTTTGTGGACTTAAAAGTAGGCCGTCCACTTTGTGAACTTGGCCATAAGATTGTCCAACTTGTGGACTTAGTTGTAGAGGATTTGCTGTTCTCTTCAAGACATAAAAAATTTACTAGTCGTTTCTGAATGAACCTCCTCTTATTATGATGAATGCATAAGTAAAAATTTTGTTTAAAAAAGGAAAGATAAACTTTTCAGCCCTTTGGACTTAAAATATACTATAGACAGGAATAAGCTAAGACAAATAATTAAAGAGCGTAAACTGGTAATGAGGAGTAATGTTCTGGTTGCTATCTTCTACTAGTAGTACTTTCTGAGATGCTCGGCGTTCCATGGGTGTCGTAGTTTCTGCCCGTCAAGAGTCTCTAGGTGATAGGTGCCCTTTCTTATCCATGATGCAATCTTGTATGGTCCTTCCCAATTCGGGCCGAGCTTTCCTTGTGTGGGATCCCTTGCTGCACCCATCACCTTCCTTAAAACAAGATCTCTGACTTTGAAGTCTCGATGCTTGACTCGGGAGTTGTAGTGCTTGGCTACGAGGTCCTGGTATCTTGCGAGTCTCTGCTTTGCCACCGCCCTTACCTCGTCAATTAGATCCAGTTGTAAACGAAGCTCTTGATCATTTCTTTCCTCGTCGTGATTGTCCACCCTATAGCTCGTGAGTCCTATCTCGGCTGGAATGACCGCTTCACTCCCGTATGTCAACTGGAAAGGGGTTTCTCCTGTAGGGGTTCGTACTGTCGTTCTGTATGCCCATAATACGCTGGGTAGCCCCTCAGGCCATATGCCCTTTGCCCCCTCGAGCCGAGTCTTGATGATTCGAAGCAAGGATCGGTTAGTGACTTCAACTTGTCCGTTTGCTTGAGGATGGGCCGGGGAGGAATAATGGTTCTTAATTCCTAACTCTGAACAGAAGGCTCGGAAAGAGTCGTTGTCGAACTACTTACCGTTGTCCGAAATAAAGACCCTTGGAATTTCGTACCTGCAAATAATGTTTTTCCAAACAAAACCCCTTATGTTCTTTTCAATGATTGTGGCTAAGGCTTCAGCTTCAACCCATTTGGTGAAGTAATCGATGCCAACGACGAGGAACTTCAGCTGCCTTGCTGCCATTGGGAAGGGTCCCATGATGTCCAATCCCCATTGCGCGAACGGCCATGGGGCGCTTATGGGGGTCAGTTCTTCCGCCGGCAGCTGGATGATGTTGCTGAACCTTTGGCATTTGTCGCAAGCTCTCACATAAACCTGGGCGTCACTTCGCATTGTTGGCCAGTAGTATCTGGCCCGAATTAGCTTGTGTACCAATGACCGAGATCCGTAGTGGTTGCCGCATATTCCCTCGTGTACCTCTCTCATAACATAGTCCACCTCTTCAGGGCCTACACATCTTAAGTATGGTCGTGAGAAGCCCCTTTTATAGAGGATGTCCTTTATCAAGACAAACCGTGCTGACCTGGCCTTCAGCTTCCTGGCAGCCTCCTTCTCATCAGGCAACGTGCCGTCCTTTAGGTAGGAGATCAAAGGGGTAGTCCAATTGTTCTCGGATCCAATTTCCTGTATATTGAAAACGTCAATTAATGGTGAGGACTGAGTAAAAGAAAGCACCCCATCAATGGTGATCATAGACTCCGCAGATGCGGCTTTGGAAAGACGATCGGCGTGTTCGTTTTCTCCTCGTGGAATTTGTACTATTTTGGCCTGCAGCCCATCTATCCTTCTTTTCGCTTGCTCCCAGTACTTCTTCATTTTCTCACCCTTGCACTCGTATTCGCCGTTCACCTGACTTGTGACGACCTGGGAGTCGCAGTGAATAACTATACTTACAGCCCCTACAACTTGGGCAAGATCTAAACCCGCTATCAGGGCTTCGTACTCGGCTTCATTATTAGTTGTGGGAAAATCGAGGCGAATCATACACTTGAGTTCGTCGCCCTCCGGGGATTTAAGTACGACCCCGACCCCTCCAGCCTTCTTGTTGGACGACCCGTCCGTGAAAACAATCCATTGGAGACTTATTTCTTCTCTGTCTTCCATGCTGGTGAATTCCGCAATGAAGTCGGCAACCACTTGCCCCTTAATGGCGGTGCGGGGGCGATATTGTATGTCAAACTCGCTTAATTCTATCGACCATAATGCTATTCGCCCGGCGGCTGCAGGGCTGCCCATTGCTCGTCGCAAAGGTTTGTCAGTTAGGACGACTATCGTATGGGCTTGGAAATATGGCTTGAGTTTGCGGGCTGCCGTGACCAAGGCGAAGGTGAGTTTTTCCATGGGGGGTATCTCTCCTCTGCACCGTGCAATGCCTTGCTCGCGTAGTACACGGGCCGTTGAATCTTGTCGTCTTCTTTGATTAGGGCCGCACTGATAGCTGCTTGGGAAATGGCCAGGTAGAGGAATAGTTCTTCTCCTGGCTGTGAGGGGCTTAGTAACGGTGGTGAAGAGAGATAGACCTTCAAATCTTCGAACGCCTGTTGACATTCGGTCGTCCATTCAAAGGATTTTTTCAATGTTCGGAAGAAAGGCAGGCATCTGTCTGCCGTTTTCGACACAAATCTGCTAAGCGCGGCGACCTTGCCATTGAGGCTTTGTACTTCCTTCATATTTTTAGGAGGGGCCATCCCTATAATGGCCTGAATTTTGTCCGGGTTGGCCTCGATACCTCTTTGGGATACCATGTACCCTAAGAATTTTCCCGCCGTCACTCCAAAGGCACACTTGCTTGGATTGAGCTTCACTTTGTAGGAGCGAAGAGTGTCATATGTTTCCTTGAGATCCTCCAAATGGGCCTCTTCCCTTTGACTTTTGACGAGCATGTCATCAACATATACTTGGACGTTTCTTCCAATCTGCCATGTAAACATCTTATTCATGAGCCTCTGATAGGTTGCGCCAGCGTTTTTCAGACCAAAGGGCATGACCTTGTAGCAAAAGAGGCCTTGGCTGGTCACGAACGAAGTCTTCTCCTGATCGGCTTCGTCCATCCGGATTTGATTATACCCAGAAAATGCATCCATGAAGCTCAGCAGCTGATGTTTGGCCGTGGAATCCACCAGGACGTCGACTCGCGGGAGGGGATAGCTATCCTTGGGGCATGCTTTGTTCAAGTCCGTGAAGTCGACGCACATCCTCCATTTTCCATTGTTCTTTTTGACCATCACGATATTTGCTAACCAATCAGGGTAGTACACTTCCCTGATAAATCCCGCATCTTGTAGTTTGCGGACTTCTTCTGCTGCTGCTTGATCTCTTTCTTGAGCGAAGGTTCTTTTCTTCTGTCGGACGGGCGGGAAAGATGGCGACACGTTCAACCTGTGCACCATGACTGATGGGTCGATCCCTGGCATGTCTTCATGGCTCCATGCGAACACGTCCCTATTTTCTTTCAAGAAGTTCGCGAGTTCTTGACGTACCGTCGAGCTGGCTAAGGTGCCGATTTTGGTTGTTCGCTCCGGGCGGGCTTCGTCGAGAAGCACATCTTCGAGCTTCTCTGCAGGTTCCGTCGCCACCCGACGCTCCTCTATATTCATGGCCTGGATGTGATTGTCCATCTCCATCATAGCCACATAACATTCTCGTGCGGATACTTGATCTCCTCTCAATTCTCCAATCCCATGATCAGTGGGGAATTTTATCATCAGATGGTATGTCGATGTCACGGCTTTCCACGAGTTGAGGGTTGGACGCCCTATGATGGCATTGTAGGCCGACGAACAATCGACTACTAGGAATGTCACGTTCCGAGTGACCTGCTGTGGGTAGTCTCCAATGGTTACTGCCAAAGTAACAATGCCAAGTGGAAGTATCCTTGCTCCCCCAAAGCCAACCAGCGGGGCGTTAGTTGGAATTAGTCGTTCTCTTCCAATCCCCATCTGTTGGAAAGTGGGATAGTAAAGGATGTCTGCCGAACTACCGTTGTCTACAAGGACTCGGTGTATGTTGTAGTCTCCTGCCTGTATGGTGACGACCAGAGCATCATCATGGGGATGATGAAGGCGCCGGGCGTCTCCTTCTAAAAATTCGATGGTGGGATTGTCGATCCGTGACCTTTCAAGTGCGGGACTTGCCATCTGGACGTTCTGAACCGTTCTGAGGTATGTCTTTCGGGCCTTTTTGGATGACCCAACAGTCACAGTTCCTCCTACAATCATCCTTATGTCTCTGGTAGGTTACCTGGGGCGATCATTGTCTTGCCGAGGGGATTGATTTTGCGGCAGTTCTACCCTCTCCTTATTGACGAACCTCTGTAGCCTTCCTCGCCTAATAAGAGCCTCTATTTGCTGTTTCAAGTCGTAGCAATCGGCGGTGTCGTGGCCATGATCTTGGTGAAAACGACAGTATTTGTCCCTTGGTCTCCTGTTGGGATCTCCCTTCAGCTTGCCAAGAAAGGCTAAAGTTTCCTCATCTTTAATCTGCATTAGTACCTAGTCGATGGGTGTGTTTAGGGGAGTGAAGTTCATGAACCTTCCTGTAGGCGGTTTGGGTCGTCGATCGTCCCGCCGTTCTTTAGTTCTGGCCATTTTTCGTGGCCGGTCCGGCTGTGCATCTTCCTGCCTCTCCCTCTTTCTGGGCTTGTCCTCTCGAGCCAGTAACGCGTCTTCCGTGTTCATATACTTCATCGCCCTGTAAAATACGTCAAACATAGTTTTTGGGTCATTCTTGTACAAGGAGAATAGGAACTTACCCTTCCGTAGTCCGTTGGTGAATGCTGACACGAGTATCTTGTCATCGGCCTCCTCTATCGAGAGGGATTCCTTGTTGAATCGGTCTAAGTACGATCTTAAGGTCTCATCCTCTCGTTGCTTGATGTTCAACAAACACGCAGTAGACTTTTTATGCCGGTGACTCCCGATAAAATGTGATACAAACTATGCGCCTAATTCCTTAAAAGTGCTGATGGAGTTAGGCGTCAGTCGGCTGTACCAATCCCTCGCCGGTCCTTTCAACGTAGTGAGAAAGGCCCTACACATGATTTCGTCCGGCACGCCCTGAAGATGCATTAGGGTCTTGAAAGATTCCAAATGATCCAAAGGAACCTTGGATCCGTCATAGTTCTCGATGTGTGGCATGCGGAACTTTAGAGGAAGAAGGTACGAATTCACGAGTGCTGTGAAGGGTGAATCTGTTCTATGGACTAGGTCGTCCAGGTCTCTTGAGATTCGTCCCCTCAGGGCGCTCATCATTGCGTCCATACGTTCTCTCATTTGCTGCATCTCAGCTACGATATAAGGCGGCAATGCGTCCGAAACAGACGGTAGGTTAGTCTCCTACCACTCTGGTCTAGTCGGGGCGTTGCTACCCTCAGGCCTTACCGCATTCCTCCCCTCCGGGCTAGCACCTTCTTGGTCCTCCTCTGGCGCACTTTGGTGCGCGTTCCTTTGTCGTAGTTGCTCCTCTAGATCTTGATTCTGTCTGGTGAAGCGCTCAACTGCCGCCGCAAGCGTTTTGACTTGCCTCTCTAGCGTCGTGGCGTGCGGTTCTTCGCCTTGATTATTGGTTGTTGCCATTGATCTGGTGAGTACCATGCAACTTTTTGTCTTAGGGATAGAGCAAAAGCTAGATAGTCTTCTCTATGCTCTCGTTTCGTTCCCCACAGATGGCGCCAACTGATGATGCCGAAGAAATCACCAATAAGCTGCGAATACTCCTCAAATCGAAGCAACACCTGCAAAGAGCAAATAGATGATCGGACAGAGAGCACCGGTGTGGTGCCGGCCAAAAACCCTCCGACGATCAAGTTAGAGTCTTTTAAACAACCCTAGAGTGTAAGAGTTGAGATAATTGTGCGTACCTTTGGGTCATGAGGGTTTTGGGGTATATATAGTGGTATGAACCGAAATAAACACCTTGGTAAAGAAGTACTTTCCTTTTAGAAGAGTAATTCGTGGATCTTTGCCTATTGTATAGAGCCCTTTCCTTATAGGAATCTTCTTGACTAAAATCGAACGTGTGGCGCAAGAACTTTCCTTATATTCACGCATGTAGAAGTCAAGATAGGCTAAGAATGAAGGTTGGACTACTCCTTCAGCTTTTACCTGCCAAGGTCGTCAGCCCACGTGTACCTCCTACACTGTCGTCAGCCTATATATGTCTCCACAAAGAGCGTCAGCCAAGGACCCTTACAACCAAGGTCGTCAGCCTTGACTCGTCAGCTTGATCCGTTAGCCTAACGTCGCCACGTAAGGGGTATAGCCTCGAACGTCAAAATGAGGCATCCTAATGAGACTGGCTGACGGGTTGTATATTCCCGTCAGCCTCCTTAACGCATTGACAGCATGTAAAAAACGTCACTATCAGATACCATTCAATGCTTTTGAAAAGGGATGCACAATGGTTTAATAATCAACTTCTGCCCTGATTGTTTTGTTCATTATGGCATCAAAAAGGAATTTGGATACAAGAAGTTACTCTTTAGAACTTCTGAGTGAGTTTGGTTTCAAATACAGGTCCATGTTGTATATACGGGAGACAAACCAAGGGAAGCATCCGCGCCTTACGACATGCATTGCTCTATGTTAGAAAGAAATCTTGGAAGGTCACAAATAATTCAATTATTAAATAGTGATGAATTCATGATATTTTGTTTACAGAGTTCTTTTTTTTTTTTCAATAGTAATGTAATTTTTTTTCTGTGGAGCCATTCAGGTCATCATTCACAGGCTTGTTGAGACTGTTAATTCCAACTCATGAGGGATAAGTTTAGAAATCTCTTTATTGGTTTTGGAATCCTACATTAGTTAAAATAATAATAAGGAACAATAATTTCTATTAAGATTGTGAGTCTCGTATTTATAAGCCAAAAAAAAAAAAAGCTAAAAAGGTGCGATAGTCCCATGAACATAGTGGTGGTGTATCTGTTAGTAGGAGTGTGAGAGTTAGAAAGCTCCTTTCTAGTGTGTTTATATGAGAATTGAGAACACCTTACGTTTGTGAGAGTTTATGAGTGATTGTAATGAATTTATTTTTGGTTGCAATTTTGTGTTTCATGATGTTTGCCTTCTATCTTTTCGTGTGATTTTCCCAACATAGCTTAACAATTAGGTGAATCTTCTGTTTTTTAACATTTTGACTTGCAGTACGGAAGATGCAAAGGAATCACTCATTTACAGTTATGGAAGGAGTTTTAATGGATTTGCAGCTAAACTATTGGATGAAGAAGTTGTAACCTTTTCAGGTGACATCTTCATACGTGTATTCAGCACTGATAATATGATTGCTTTCTTTTGCTAGTCTGCATGAACTAAATTGAATTTTCAACTGCAGAGATGGAAGAAGTAGTCTCAGTTATACCTAACACCATGTTTTAACTCCACACAACAAGATCATGGGACTTTTTGGGATTTAATCAATCCCATGTTCGAAGTTCTCAAGTAGGAGATGCAATTATTGGAATTATAGATTCAGGTGGAAATGTGAAACTCTAATGTACTTAATATTTTTAGGCTCCATTTTAAACCATCTTCAGGTAAATTACTGGACTTTCTGTTGTTCTGCAGAAATCTGGCCAGAATCAGAAAGCTTTAGCGATAAAGGATTTGGCCCTCCACCTGCAAAATGGAAAGGAACTTGCCAAACCAACCACAACTTTACCTGCAACAAGTGAGATATCTTTATGATCATTTGACCTTCTTAATCTTCATACTTGATAATTAATAGCTCATGAAATAGCTAAAACTTTTGCAGCAAAATCATTGGAGCTCGGTACTACAATAGCCTAGATTTATGTTCTCCTCAAGACATCAAATCTCCAAGAGATTCACAGGGACATGGTACTCATGTTGCTTCAATTGCAGCAGGTAGTAAGGTAAAAGGAGCAAATTACTTTGGCTTAGCTGAGGGGCTAGCAAGGGGTGGAGTCCCTGAAGCAAGAGTCACTGTGTACAAATCTTGTTGGTTAGGTGCCGGATGCTATGCTGCAGATATCCTTGCTGCTTTTGATGATGCGATTGCTGATGGGGCGATCTCATATCAGTCTTCTATTGGAAAACCAACTGTACTCCAGTACTGGAAGATCCAGTAGCAATAGGATCTTTCTATGCAATGAAACATGGGATATTGACCTCAGCTTCTTATGGAAATTATGGACCAGAACGAGCAGTTATCCAAAATTACTCACCATCGTCACTAACTGTGGCAGCTAGCAGCATTGACAGGCAATTTATGTCCCACTTGGTTCTTGGAAGCGGACAGATATTTATGGTAAGGGATTATTCAATATACAAAACTTTGACATTTTAAATGCATGGTCCTAACCTTTAGCTAACAAGTTACTCATTTCTTGATTTTTATTCTGAATCAATATATCACAAGGGATCTGTTGTAAATGTTTTTGAGCTCAATGGTACCCTGTTTCCTTTGATATGGGGTGGAGATGCTACAAACTTTTCTGGCAATTACATTTCCCTAACTTGAAAGTACTGTATCCCTGGGGCATTGGACATGAACAAAGTGAAGCGTAAAATTGTTCTTTGCAAAGACTGCTGAGATTGTTCTGGTGTTATCATGGCAAACAGGGCAGGTGTCATAATGCCTAGTCGACCTGTTGAAAATGTTGCACTTCCTTTCCCTCTGCCTACCACAATCATCAGCACCAAAGACATTTTTAAAGTATGGGAGTACATAAGATCTTCCAAGTAATTAATTCACCATCAAAGTTATTGTTTTTACATATATAACTTAACACACAATAGCTTATAAATTTACTCTTATATTTTTCACATTTGAAAAATGATAGTAATGTTTTTTTTGAGAAACAACACACACAAGGGAGAGGGAAAAAAAATGATAGTAATGTTGATTACGAGAGATTACCTTTCTCAGGAATCCAGAAGCTATTTATGGTAAGTGAGGAAATACAAGATATCACATCTCCCTATGCTGCCTCTTTTTCATCTAGAGGTCCCAACCCAATCACTCCTGACATTTTCAAGGTAAACAAATTAACTAAATTTAATATTTGTCACTTCTTTTTACCTTAGGAAATTTGAAAATATTATTTTCTGAACTGAGCACTTGGATTTAAAATTTTCAGCCTGACCTCACTGTACCGGGAGTTAATATCCTTGCTGCTTGGACTCCCCTTGCACCCACTTCAGTTTATAAAGAGGACACCAGGAGTACCAAGTACTATATAGACTCTGGAACATCAATGGCTTTCCCACATGCTAGTGGAGTTGCAGCTTATGTGAAAGCCACTCACCCAAGTTGGTCTCCTGCAGCAATCAAATCCGCACTCATGACCACAGGTGAAGAGAAGGACTGCCACTTTAGCCAGCCCAAATGCTGCTTAGTTTGCATCTCACCTGACAACAATAAGACTTCATACTTCAATCAACTTTCAACAAATAATTAGATAAGCTTTCAATAAAAAGCTGTATTCAAATGCACTTAACATTTTGTTTTTAAACGCAGCATATGTCATGGACCCAACAAAGCATGAAGATGTAAGAGAATTTGCTTATGGATCTGGCCTCCTCAACCCAACGAAGGCTGTAGATCCTGGGCTGGTCTTTGACGCATCTCCCTCAGATTACATTGATTTTTTATGCAAGCAAGGCTACAACACATCAACATTAAGACTAGTCACAGGTGAACACAGTGTTTGTAAAAGCACCAAAGCTGGCAGGGGATGGGATCTTAAATTCTTAATTATCCCTCCTTGTCCCTAGCCATAGAAGATGGCCAAAAAATCAGTGGCATTTTCAATAGGACAGTTACAAATGTTGGCTCACCAGACTCAACCTACCATGCTAAAATAGATAAACCTGATTCTCTCAACATTACAGTGGAACCATCTGTTCTTTCAGTCTCTGCTGTTGGAGACAAGAAAACATTCATTGTGAACGTTAAAGGAAAACACATAACTCAGGTGCCAATTGTATCAGGTTCAATTAGTTGGATCGATGTTGTGCACATGGTAAGAACCCCGCTTGTAGTTTACACAGTTCTACCATCAGCATTTGCTGACAATCCCTCCCATCAAATAACGAATTCAGCGCCAAAAAAAATTTCAGTGAATTCCAATGTGGTTTAGGGGGAGATTGAGGCTATATTGCCTAGATGTGGAATTGGTGCCATGAATGTAGTGTAGTACCTCTGGCAAAACCAATGATATTGTTATAATAATGCTTCCTTCCCTTACAATTATGCTACTAGTGTTAACCACCGCTATGTGTGGGATATCCTATAACAAGACATTCAATTGCTATGATTCTACATGAGGCACTCATTATGCTATATTTTCAGTGACATTGTTATTGTATTTCACTTCAATATATTTATCATGTTTTAATAAATTTATAGAAATATTGTTTTGCCAATAACACATGATGCATGCACAGAATATGTCAAATAGTGCATGTGACAAAATATAAATTAGGTTCTCTAAGTACATATTGCTATCTATTGATAAGTCATTGAAAGGCTTTAAGAAAAATATCACTAAACTGATTTTATACCGCTCAACCAACTCTTCTAAGCTAAAACAATTTTTTGAATACATCTCAAACATAACTTGTACCAAACAAAATCATCAGTCATAGCATATCAAATATTAGCATGCAATTCAATTCTAAATCTAATATTGGCCCTAAAAAATTCTCAATTCACTTTCAGTCCAATCCGTTCAGTGTATATTTCATACCTTTCATATTTAGTCAAATCCATAACTGACCCCAAACTTATGAAACTAAGGTTTGTTGCTGTTATCGTTGTTGTATATATAATCAAATCCGTTCAATGTCTATGGTAACTTTCTCCCAAGAGAAACTTGAAATCCTCAATCTTATGAGCCACTTCAAATACCCAACACTCAAGTAAATGATAAAATCAGTGTGCCAAATTCAACTCAATCACTTCCTTCTTTTTTATTTTTCCAATATTTTGATCAGTTTATATATATTCAGCATAAAAAATATGGCAGTCCATTGATTGGAGAACTTATATCTATAAAGAAAATCACAAACTAAAAGAATAGTTGTTTTCTTTTAGAAAGAGCAAATAAAATTCGCATACCAAAAGAAAATAAATTTAGGAATCCTATCAAACAACTTATGAGCAATAGTAGCAAATTCGGATGCAAGACTTGCAATTCATCACTTACATATAGCTCAACCCTAGATCAAGAATCAAATCAAATTATGGGAACCAATCATAGCATTATTGGGGCTGGGAATTCTGAAGGTTTTGAAAGTGATTTATGTAATCTTAGGCAGAAGAATGTAGCAGTGAGTCTCAGTGAGTGTGCTCATTTGGTTCTTAGCAACGTAAACAAAAGTGTGACATTGGGTGGGAAAGTTAAGAATTATTGGGAATATTAAAATTGATTCGCAACCCACCACTTCGAAAAAAAAAAAAAACAATATGGGTGGGGGTTGTGGGCTGCATGGTTTGGGGTGAAAGGGTTAATCTAACTCAATTGAACTTATTAAGGTTTGAGAAATTTTGTACTGAACCCAACTCATCACATGTATAGAAATCAACTCCAACATGCATGTGAGTGAGTAGAGTTGAGTTGGTAGGTTGTACCATTGTACTTTCATGTTTCATACCTAATTAAAAATTGGGATTTTTCATCATTTATTTAATTACTTTTTATAACAAATTTTTATAATTGACATAATATACCTAAATTAGATTGCAAAAATTCAAATTTATCTAAACTAGTTCTAAAATATCAAACTAAATAGTTAAAATAAAGTAATCAAATAAATTTTACGTATATAGTGGTTGGGATTGGTTTAAAAAGGCAACTAAAAAAAAATAGCTCCCCGAGCCCAACCCAACATGAGACTCAAAATAAAATTCCAACCCATCAACTCATGAAAAATCAACTTAAGGCATCAATGGGAATCATAAAAGAATTGTCAACAGGAAAATAATAATAATAATAAGTCTATTAATACAACTTCTTACAACATTTTTCATAATTATTAATATGATATGTTGTGTGTTTGTGTTGGTACATAATAAAAAGTTTAATCAATAATGGATCCGTATAAAAGTTATATCACAAGAACACAATTTATCATCTTAGCAAGTTGTAAAAAAAAAAAATTCTTAGCATTACTCTTCAAATTAATTCTTATATAGAAGAAAGAGAAGTAAAAAAATAAATCCAATGTAGCACTAGGGGGTGTCCATGGGTCAATTAGAGTTGCTTTTGGGTTCAACCTGGCAACCGACCGATCATAACAAGTCTTAAAACATCCAACCTACTGCCAACTACGGGAATATGGGTCAACCACCAATACCATGACTGGGAGTTACAATGGTCGTCAATCGAAATCAAAATTGCTTTAGATTTGGTGGTGCCAGCATGTCATAGCAAAGATCTCAATATCTCTACCAAATATGGTAGAGTCTATGGCCGAGATATGATCAAAATATGGATTTCATGAATGGATATTGATCAATTTCATTTAACTCTAAAAATAATAATTTAACATCAAATCAAAGTTTTCATTTACAGTGTAATCTTTAATACAATCTCTCAACAAAATAACCCAAAAAAATTATATCAAAATCATTTATAAATGAATCACAGAGCTTTAGTAACAAAAATAAATTATATCAAAATCATTTGTAAATGAATCATAGAGCTTTAACAGTCTAAACCTGCGGTTAAGAAGTAAATGATAACACCTATGTCCAATTACTCTAAGACGGTATAACTTTGGGCTAAAGATAGAGCAAAATGTGATCATGTTGAAACTGCAAAGGAGAAACATGCTAGATATGCTGCATCGACCACTATTGATGAGATAGATAATTTGATATCTCAAAATAAAGTTTCTTTGGAGAACTTTGAAGTCAAAAATGATCAGAGGTCACCAGAAATTAATGTTGTACGTTCTCGAGTGACATCACAAGATGCAAGGTCTTCTAAAAGCAAGAAAAGAAGACTAGCAGAAGATGATAAACTTGGGAATGTAATTTCCTAGTCATTCGATAATGTATCAATGGCAATTAATAGGGCGACTGGGATTATGACAAAGTACTTTTCAAAGTCATATGGAGCAAAAGTTCACGCAGCTTTGGGCGTATTGGACTTGGATCCAATATGAGGCCTACAGATTTTAGATGGAAAATTTAACATATAAGGAGATGTTCTTTGGTTGCCTAGATTATGAGCGCAAATGTGTCCTATTGACACTGATGTCTAGGCCTAAAAATTAAAAAGTGTGGGATTTCTTGGCCAACTTTAGATTTGCTTTATTTTGTTATTTTGTTTTGTTTTGGCAAGACTCATTACAGGAGTTTTTTTTTAAAGATATTTGTTTCCATTTTTAGACAATATTTATTTTGTTAAAAATAAATATGTGTTGTGTGAATTGCTTTACAACATAAAAATATATATAACTTGATTTTTAGCTACAATAAAATCTTTTTTTCCATAAACTAGAATCATTTTTTATGTTCTTTAAAATGAGGGATATAATAGTAATGTAATTATAAAATAATTTCATTGCATTCCTTCCAATGTCACTTCCAAACAATGTTACTTATATTTCATTCTTTTCCATTCCTTTATTTTATAACATCCAAACAAGATTTTTAAATTCCATTCATTTCCCTACTAAAGCCATTTCATTCATTTAATGATCATTCTATTTCATTCCATTCCCTTATAAACTTCTAAACGGAGCCTTAGTAACATACCGAATTGATAAAATTAGGACTGTCCATGGATCAGTCCGGGTCAGTTTTGGCCTCAACCCAAACTCAACCCGATCAGGTCAGGTGGAACAAGAACAGACCTGCAACCGACCGTCGACCACCACAGGTAGAGTCGGTCGGGCTCAAGGGAGCGAACAGTTAGTTCGATCGAGTCCGATGATGAGCAACAGCGGGCGGAGGAGAAGATATATCTTCGTTGATTTGAGTTGAAGGCCGACCGAATCTATCAAAATATCGCCAGATTTGAGTAGATCGAAGCCCAATCTAAACAAGAATAGCCAGATTTGAGTAGATTTGAGTCAAATCTAACCAAATATCACTGGATTTAAGCAAATCTGACGAAGGAGGAGAGTAGATCTTGGCTAAATTTGAGTGAATCAGAGTAAATACCACTGGATCTGAGCGAAGGAAGACCAAGGGTGGCCATACCAGAGCTAAGGAACACCAGAACGTTGCCGAATCTAGGTAATTTTGGTCTCTTTTTTTAGCATTTTTCGGTCGGATCGGGTGGCTTGGATTTTAGAGACTGAAACCCGCCACTCGCCCCACCGGAGTTGGGTTTTAGAGGTTAAGACCCGTCACCGACTACCGGAGGTGGCGGATTTGGCTGTGATGGGTCAGTTCTGGTCGGTTTGGTCAATTGGACTAGGTCTCTGAGTTGCTTGGACAACCCTAGATAAAATGTTAGCAACTCTAAAACATTTATGGTAGGTTAGAATTAGTTATAAAGAGTGTATTAACAAAAAAAAAAACAAACAATTATTACAAACACTTTGGACTTTGGACATATTTGATAGATTGTAATAAACACGATTACATCTATATTTATCTAAAAGTTAAAGCGTAGCATTTATTATTACTACGCTCCTGTTGGGTCACATCATCAGTCCCACTAACTTTCTTTTTTTTTCTTTAGGGGTAATTACAGTTAATTCACCTGTGGTTTGGCCAGTTTTAACTAAGACACATGTGTTTTAAAAAGTGTCACTTAACCCACTTGAGGTGCCCTCCGTTAGACATACAGAACTCACCTCTTCCATTTCACCGTTAAAAATAAGGGTAAATGTGTATTTTTCATTATATTTTATGTCTCTCTCCTCTTTTCTCTCCTTCTTCTTCTTCTTCTTCACATAATACATAAAAGAAAAATATCAAAAAACAAGTCAAGATAAAATTTGTTTCATCATTTTCCACATACATAATTAGCACAAAGTTTTACAAAAGAGGGTAGACAAAGCAAAAAAACCCTCTCTAAAACTCTAATCCTCTCACTTTTGCTAGGTTCTCTAAAAAAACCCAGATTTGCAAGTAAAATAAAAATCTACAAAAAAAAAAAAAAAAAAAAAACCCAGCAATCTAGCAAATCCAGCACCACAACCAATTCACTGAACCATCAAATCATAGCCTCACCAAACTACCACCTCCAACACCACCACCGCTGTTAGCCACTGCCCAAGACCCCAAACCGGGATGCAAAAACAAAGAAACAAGAAAAACCTTGCAAAAAAAAACTGCAAAAAAAAAAAAAAAAAAAAACCCAACAATCTAACAAATCCAACACCATAGCCAACTCACTGAACCATCAAATCATAACCTCACCAACCTACCACCTCCAACACCACCAACGTTGTTAGCCACCGCCCAAAACCCCATACCGGGAACAAAAACAAAGAAACAAGAAAAACGAAATCGTGAGATCGGCTGAGCAGCAGAACAACCCGATTGTCTAGATCGGCTGAGATCGAAGCAGCGGAGAGTAGTAGATTCAAATTTTCTGGGGTTAATGGATTTGTGGGTTCGAATTTTTTGGGTTGGTTTAAATTTCCTTATGGTTGGTGGGTTCAAATTTTTTGGGTTTAATGGATTTGTGGGTTAATGGATTTGTGAGTGTAATGGTTTTTCCTATTGTGAGTTGTTAGGATTTGGCATATTTGTTCTATCTATGGCTTCAAAAGAAAATGGAAAATCTTCTAGGTTCCTTTCAATAAATAATATAAAAAAATGGGTTCCTTTTTGTTTTCTTTTGTTGTCTGGGTTCCTTTTTGTTGGTAGTATATACATCAAGAGGGAACCAAATATTGTGTTGATTGAACAAGATTCAAGTCACGATATGGGATTTGGGTTCGAAGATTTGATTTATAAGATGGTAAGAGAGAAGTTGTTCTTCAATATGTTGCTTATAATTATGTTTCTATTGTGGCTTATATAATAAATGAGATTTTTTAACGGAAATGGCAGAGGTGGGTAACGGGTGTCTAACAAATGTCACCTCAAGTAGGGTAAGCGATAACTTTTAAACCATGGGTGGGCACTTTTAAAACGAGCCAAACCACAGGTGGGTAAAGTGCAATTTCTCGTTTTCTTTTTCTTTTCCTTCTTTTTGCAAATTAACATTTTCTCAATCACATCAATAAACAAAAAACAAATAAAAATATTCATCTCTTAATTAACGTTTCCTAACTTTTCAACTTTCCATTTATTATTCCATCAAACCCAATTTGATAATAATTCAAACTTCCTTCAACTTTATGACTCTCCCTCTCCCCAACCAAGTAGTTATGAAAACTGTTCAATTGCCACTATTAGAATTCCACAAAAAAAAAAACCCTACTGATTTTTTGTCTACATATATTTGCAATTGCTCTACCTCACGCCTGCAAATTTGGAAAGTCCCTCTTAAGTGAAGTTTTTTTTTTTTTTTCTTTTCGTTCTCCCCCATATCCTTCAGGTTTTCTGAATTAATTTTGCTAGTGCTCGATGTGCCATCGGAGATCTCAGGTGTCAACAATATTGGTTCCCATAAAACCAACCAAAAAAATCTCAAAGCCATGGTGAAGAATACATTACAAGAATCGCAATGGGGTCTTAATACTATAGTTTATGTGGTTGTTAATCATTAATGATTTTTTTTCCATTGATGTTATACCTCTTATGTGAATGTGTGATGCATTCTCCATTATGGATAAATGATTCTCTTTGTATATGCGTAGCATA
Source organism: Castanea sativa (assembly GCF_040712315.1). Lineage (NCBI taxonomy): Eukaryota > Viridiplantae > Streptophyta > Magnoliopsida > Fagales > Fagaceae > Castanea > Castanea sativa. Next base: position 24,624,968 of record NC_134024.1, on the reverse strand, counting down.
AATCAGTTCTATTGTACATACATTTTAGTTGTGACATGAATGTAGATGAATAACATAGTACAAGATATGTTACTTTTTTTTTATTGTAACAAATTTAGATATTATTATGGGATGCCTTTGTTGTAAGATTTTTTGCCAAAATTGTAGAATTTGATGTCAATGGAAAGAAAATGAAATCAAGGGACATGTATAAAACTATATAAGGTAGCAATAGGCAACCAAAAAAAGACTAGGGTGAAAGATTATCCAAGTTTGGACAAAGTTTCAAAATCCACAAAGACCAATTGGATGTGAGAAATTCCAAAAAGATGTATGCTTGGCTATATGAAGAAATTGAATTTGGATAAAATATGAAGAAGACCAATTGAATTGAATTGAGTTTTCTATCATAAGTCCTCTCTCTCCTTCTTATTTTTTTTATTTAATTTTTGTTTGAGCTAATACTTAGTTAAAAAGTTTAGTTGTATTCTAGATATTTAAGAGGAGAAAATTCAAAAAAGAAAATCATGTTGTTGAAGAAAATAGCATAATCCAAAATTTAAAACTAAAAACCCAAATTAGGAAAACATAACGCACTATAACATAATTTAAAGGGATATGAACCACCTAAAAAATGGATACATATCAATCAAGTACACCCAAAAATAATAGAATGATATATTTTTATTTGTAGAGATGTTGAGATGAAAAATAATTTTAGAAATTATTTAATTTTTGTAAAATGCTACATCTACAGCGTTTTCACAACAAGTCATAGTTGGTAAGTTGTTATCGGTTCTAATTTAAACCTATTACTAAAATTACTTTTTTACTAATCAATAACAATCAATAACAACCTACTACGTATGATTTATTGTGAAAGTGTTATGAAATTATTGTCGACATAAAATTTCTCTTAATTTTTTGGTAGAGAAAATTATTTTCAACAAATTTAAGAGAAGAAATTATATTTATATCAAAATTACAAAGTAATTATTTATTCCCATGCATTGTGGGTCTGCAACTAGTAATAGTAATAGTAATTCCTAAGGAATAACTATTTTGTTTTTTGTTTGTACTTTTATTTTATAGCAGTGTAATCTTTATTCTTTAGCGTATAATACACTTTAATAAAAAAAAAAAATATATATATATATATATATATATATATATATATATATATATATATATATGTGTGTGTGTGTGTGTATCCTGAAATCCCCGTACCCATGTAAAAGAGGTATAACTTTCTCATTTTATTATATTTTCTTCTTCAATTGTATTTTTTTTCCTATAAAATCTTAGTCATGTCATAAACTATATAATAAAAAAATAATAATAATACTATATAATAGAAGTTATATAGAAGTTAGGTCCCAGAAGTCGTAACTATATCAAGTGATTATTTTCTCTTTATGACAAGTGGCTACGTTATCATTAATCTATATATATAATAATAAGTAAAGCTGAGAGAAAATCTAATTAGATTTCAAATTGGAATTCAGTTAGAGTCTAATTTTAAGTCACGTGTCTCATCTAATTTAAGTTTTAAAATTTTTGTGCCAAGTGAGTTAATTCAATGTAAAAATTGGATTTTAATTATAGTTTAATTTTGTGATATATGTCCTATTTAATCTAAGTTTTTTTAATTTTTGTACCAAATGAGTTAATTTAGTGTAAAAACGAGGAGTTCAATATAAGTAAACCATAAATAAATAAAAACATAATTTTTGAATGATTTTATATTTATGAGCCTTTTTTTTGTAGAACTAAAAACAATTCAAATTTATAAGTCATCTATATATATATATATATATATATATATATATATATATATATATATATATATATATATATATATATATATAAAAGCTGAGAGAAAATTCAATTACATTTTAAATTGGAATTCAATTAGAGTCTAATTTTACGCCACGTGTCTCATCTAATCTAAATTTTTAAATTTTTGAACAAAGTTAGTTAGTTTAGTGTAAAAATTGGATTTCAATTAAAGTTTAATTTTACGTCACATGTTCCATTTAATTGAAATTTTTTAAATTTCAGTGCCAAATGAGTTCATTTAGAGTAGAAAACGAGGAGTCAAATATAAATAAATCATAAAAAAATATAATTATATATCTAACACTATATATAAAATTAGATGAAGAGATAGTTTTTTTTTTAGAGAGGAGGAAGAGAGAGTTTGAATGATTTTATATATATCAATTTTTTTTATAACTAAAAACAATTCATTTGGCACAAAAATTATATATATATATATATATATATATATATATTAATAGATAAAACTTAGAGAAAATCCAATTAAATTTTATAATTGAAGTCTAATTTTGCGCCATGTGTCCTAAATTATTTATTTTTAGAGAGTTTTATTTATTAATTTTGGAATCAAATGTGGAACCATATCATAAATATCCATTCAAGTGAGTTATTGTGTACAAAAACCAAAGAACCTAGAATTAATGAACATAAAAATATTTAAAAAATGAACAATTTATGTTTTCTACCTAATAACATTCTTACAAGACATTTTAAAGAGTTAAAAAAAATATAAGAATTACTATCAATAATATTTAAATTATATATGTAAGATTATTATACTATGCTTCTTAATGTGTATCTTTTAAGCATATCTATGCATATGCATGGGATTACAAGCTAGTTATTATAAAGTTTACTTCAAATGAAACTCTATTATCAAATTATCAAGTGACTTATTAATTATTACGAAATTCATTTTAGATAAAAATCTATTAACTAATTTAAAGAAATTTCAAAATTCTATTTCAACTAAAAATATATTACCACAAAATAAAATTATTTATTTTAATCATTTATCATAATTTCCTATTTTTAATACAATAAACTTACACACATTGTAAAATTAATTTGTTTTTGTCATGTAACTTATTAATTATTAAGGTAGTTAATTGATTATAGGTAAAACTCTTCTTAAAATTCATGTGATTTACTAATTATTAAGATAATTTTGTTAAAATTAGTAAATTATTTTCTTTCTTTTACATAAAAAGTTGAATTATATAATCTTGCACGAAAATACTACTAGTATAGACAGGGATTAGGGCGGAAAAAACATGACCTGTTTCATAGGTAATAGTGATTATTTTCTGAATGAGGGTCACAATAAAGTATAAAGTGGTCCTATGATATCAGTTTTTTTTTTTTTTTTTCATTGTGAATTTTTATGGAAATTTAAAAACCCAACACCACCAATCCACCAAGGACCGTGTACTACCAGCCCAAATCTTTTAAGAAACTCACCAACTTTGCATTTCTTATTTAATACTTCTGTATTTCTTCTTTTATTTTATTTTATTTTATGTTATCTCCAACTCCAAAGGTGTGAGTTCTCTAAGTAAGCTTGATCTTATAATATAAAAAAATAAAAAAATAAAAAAAATTCTGTATTTGTTTCTTTTATTTATTTAATATTTCTGTCATTATCGCTTTTAGCGGTCTTCCAAAAACTGACTAGTCTTTTTTTTCTTTTTTTCTTTTTTTTGAGAAGACTTGACTAGTTTTTTTCTTTTTTTCTTTTTTTAGAGATAGTTTCAAACCTATGCCGTTTGCTCCTGATGATAGCTCTTTATCATCAGATCAAGACACCAATCAGTTTTTGGTGTAAGTGGGGATTGAATCTCAGATCTCTTATACAACCATCAGAGACTTTACCAATTAAGCTAACAGGAACCCACAGACTTGACTAGTCTTTGGTTACGTATAATTTTTTTATGGTATAACATTGTGGCTATATTATATAGTATGATTTATAAAGCTGTTGTTTCCCTCCTTCGTTATCTATTTATAATATATAAGACAAAATTTAGATACACATTTAGTTAAGTTTAAAACTATTACTCCCAATAGAGAAACTAATATAACTATATGTTTTGAAATTCTAACCATTAAGTTGTATGTTCTTTGTGTTTTTAACACACATGTCAAATTTCATGACAATCGATCTATAAACTTATTTTTATACAAAATTTTAAATTACAATAATTTGAAATTTAAATATTTGATTAATGACATAGTTATTGATCTTAGATCTTTTGGAAATTTTGCATGAAGAATAGAAGAAAAACAAAATGTAATCCAATAATAGAATTATCAAAATTCACGTATAAAAAAATTAAAATAAAAAAGATATTAAGTGGAGACATAGTCATTCACTATAACCAAGTTTGTAGTCAAACTTTATATATATATATATATATAGCTATTTTATACTAAAACTAATAGTCAAAAGTCTTATAGTTCAACTATTACATTCCACCTTAAGGTATTTCCAATAAAGTCGAAAGTTATATATTATTTTAAAAAAAATTACCCATAACTACTGCATACTTTTTTGGAGACAATGATATAATATTGTGAAACTAGCATCCAAAAAGTTTTGTAATTCAACATATCGCATTCTTGTTTCCAACCAAGACAATCCATGCTCAAATCATCTCCCCAATTATCAGGCTTCATCTGAGAATTCATAAGTGAATGAAATGGAATGATTGTTTGGAAGCTCATAAAGGAATAAAATGGAATGAAATTAAGTAACCTTATTTGGATGTTTTAAAAAAAAAAGAATAGAAGGGAATGAAAATAAATGGAATGTTAGTAGTTTTGTTTGGAAATAACATAAAGGAAATAGAATGAAATTATTTTGTGACGATATTATTATTAGACCCCTATTTTAAAATAAAGAATTGAATATATAAGGGTATTTTGAGAGTTTTAGTAAACAAATCATTAAATCTAATTATATTCCCTCAAATTCCTCCCATTTTCAGGGGAAATGAAAATTTTGAGTTTTTAAAGGAATAGAGAAAAATGAGAATTCCTTTCTATCCATTTCATTCCCTCCATTAAAACTCTTAAACAAGGAAATTGAATACTATTCTAAAATTATTCTTTTCATTTAGGCTGCGTTTGGTTGGACAATAAATGAGTTCCAGAAAATATTTTACGCATTTGTGGGTGTTTGGCAACAACTGAAAATTTGGTCAAACTGAAAATCACTTCCCATTGACCGTAAAATACCCCTTTCCAGACTAAAAATCACTTCCGTTTCTATTTTACCTTCAAATAGAGTTTTCCGTTAGAAAACAGAGAAGGAGAGGGAGAGAGCAATGACCCACACCAGAAAAGAGAGAGAGAGGGAGAGAGCTAGAGGGAGATCGTTGAATCGGTCAGATCACGCCGGTGAAGCCAAGATCGTCGTCCTCAACCCAAAGCCCCGTCGTCAAGCTCGCACAGGGTGAGATCTCGGCGCGATCTCGCGCCGTCGAGCTCGTGCTGGGCGAGATCGACGCACATGATCGTGCCGGCGAGATCGATGATCCACCGATCTCTCTCTTCCTCCTCCCTGTCTCACCTCCCTTTCTCAATTTGACCGAATGATTTGGCCATGGTGTTGTTTTGATTTTTGTTTGTTTAGAAGTTGATGGATTGTAATTTTCTATTATAAAATTTGTTTGGAATGTAAGAAAATGGTTGAGAAAATGTGAGAAATCAGTAAAAAAATTTGCATTTTCAGAATGTTACCAAACACTTGAAAATATTTTCTAAAATATTTTTTAAAATGCCACCAAACACCTAAAAATATTTTCCTTTCCCGAAAATATTTTCACCTGAAATTATTTTACACTCGGAAAATATTTTACACCCAACCAAACGCAGCCTTAATTTCATTTCTTCTTCCCAGATGAAGTTTTAAAATAATTCTAATTTAAAATAAAATTAATAAGGAAAAAAAAAAAAAACCAAACCCACCGATACTGGGCAATGATATAATATAACATACTTTTTTGGTTTTTTTTTTTTTTAGAGAGTTTCAACCTATAGCATCTGCTCCTGATGATAGCTCTTTACCATCAGACCAAGACACCAATCAGTTTTTGGTGTAGGCAGGGATTGAACCCCAGATCTCTCATACAACCATCAGAGACTTTACTAGTTGAATTAACTGGAACTCACCACTGTTTTTTTTTTTTTTCTTTATTTGATAAAAGAGGGAACAAATTATTCCTAACTAAGTTTGGAAGTTGGACCACCATCAGTGGGAGAAAATGGGTTTTAGCCTTTATTTTTTAAAATATTTAGCACAATGTCCTTGTTTTGAAACTATGCAAGGAAATGTTTCAATATAAATTTTCAAGGAACTCGAGTTCCACAAACTCGAATTCTATGTTAAAACTCAATTTTAAGAAAATTAAATTTCAAAACAGAGAAATATCAACATATAGTTTTAAAATAAGGGCATTGTGCTAATTATTTTAAAAAATAAGCCAGATTGTGCTAGATATTTAAAAAAAATTAAGTCAAAAACCCATTTTCTCCACCGCCAGTATTAAGAAAAAGCAGAATGAGTAATAAATATCTATACATATAAAAGCAACGAGTAGTTGGTTGTCTTTTGAAGTCACTGAAGGCCAGTCTAGTACTGTATAATTTCTTGTCTCTACCACCCTTTTTCTTCACAAACGCAACATAGTCGGTCGGTTGGTTGTTCTCTCAGTCAGTCAGTCAGTCAGTCAGTCAGTCACCAGGTACTTTTTCAGCTCTAAATATCTTGCTATCTGTTTATGCACAACTTCATGATTCTCTCTTATGTTAAATTTCATATGCTTTTCTTCATTAATTGCCTTTTAATTCTTTCTCTTCTTTTCTTTTTTGAAAATGAATTCCAGGGATTTATTTTGTCCTTGTTTGGTTCATCAAACTGCTTAAAATTGGAGCTATCCCTTTTCCTTTTTTTTTTTTTTCAAGAAATGAGCTGAAGCTTTTGGGGTTCAATCTGATATTCTGTGTGTGGTTTAGATTCTTGATTGAATTTGATTTTCTGGGGTTGTCTATTTATGGGTTTTAGATAGATGGTTTTTCTCATCGATGATATATGAAATTCGTAGTGGTTTTCCTTTTTTTTCTTTCGTTCTTTTGAATTATTATCTTCATTAACAAAAGTTACCACGAAATTCCTGAACTGGGTATCTGTGTCTTTGTTCAAATTCATAAACGCCAGAAATTGATTTAATTCAAAATTTTGACAATATTTCTCATGATTTTAAGTTCGATTTCTCCGCAGATATGCTGAAATGGTCTTTATTACATTGAAATTTCCTGAGCTTTTTGTATTGTTTGACTGAAACCTTGTATCAACTGATGATTATATAGAGGAAAATGCTAGAGCTACAAAATTTTTACTGTTAATATGGTGAGTGATTATTAGTACGTGAAAAAGTGATCCTAGTGGTCGGCCCAAATGAAAACCTGAATAATTGGCCACAGCAACCGTTTGTAAAACTGTTGTAAAATAGTTTCGCATTTGTCCTTTGTTTTTTTTTTCTTTTTTCTTTTTTGGCTAAGGCATATGAATTGTCAGTGATATTTTATTCTCCTGCATTTCAAGTTCAGTTTAAGGTACCTGAATTTGCTCAGGCTGAGATGATTTTTAGATGCATTTCTATAAATTTTGAATGAGATTATAACTGATCCTTCATTTAGGTTTTGGTTAATAGGATCTTGAGTGCAAAACTTCTTTCACTAGTCTGTGCTAACTTTAGAATTACTATGTTTTTTTGTACTCATAAAAGAGGTTATGTAATTGCATTCCTAAGTTTGAAAGAAAAAGATCATTCTAGCTGTAACCACATAGCAACCTTCATCATAAGATTGTGTTAAGCTCAATGTTAGATGAATTATTTGTAGCAGTGTTTAGAATGAAATTATGCATATGATAAAAGATATGATGAAATTATTTCTGATCCAACAGGTATAATTCTAACATGATTGAAGAAGTAATCTAGCTTTTCAAGAAAACTAAAGAAAGTATTGGTACGGCAGAAAATTGTTCTTAAAAACAGTTGGGACTTTTGAGTTAGTGGCAAGGTAATCCATAATATGTTGTTGAAAGCTAATCCTCATTCTTGTTCTTGCACTTTTTTTTTTTTAAAATAGTTTTCCTCTCTTCTTGCCTTTTTTATTTCAGCATGCGATTTAAGTACACAGTTGGCAAGGTTGATTGGGCTAATCTTCCAAAGGAACTTTTGACCACCATAGCTAAACATTTGACTTTCTTGGAAGATGTCATTAGCTTTAGCGTTGTCTGTAAGTCATGGCAATTGGCTGTTGCTTTAGAGAAGCCCTCTTTGCCTCCCAAGTTTCCAGTACTGATGCTTATACAAATAAAAGATAAACAAGGAGGAGGCAATGAAGACAAGAAGAATATGCAAATCCAGAAATCCTTCACACTTATTTCACGAGGACTTTTTGTTTCACTAGAGAAGGAAAAGAGAACAAGCACAAGTGAGAGTTGCACACTGCGTTTTGAGTCCCATGTTTGCAGGCTTAATTTCATAAAATCTGCTTACAAAAGATGCTTAGGATCAAAATTTGGATGGTTACTAACTTTAAGTGTGGATTCACAAATTAGCCTCTTGCATCCCTTCTCAAGACATCAACTTCAGCTTCCTCCTAATCCTAACTTTGATGATCTGGTTGATCCTCATCACCCTGCATTTAGTGAGCTCTTTGATCCTAACATGACTCACAAGCCTGAAGATTTCAGTGACACCTTCATACGGAAAGCTGTTCTATCATCAAATCCCTGGAAGAACTCAACTTGCAACAACTATGAAGTAAGTGACTTTGTAATAATGGCAATCTTCTCAGAAGCTTGTATATTGGCAATTGCAAGACCAGGAGACAGGGTTTGGACCAAAGTGCAAGTACCCTCTCATTATTATTTCGACACCATATACTATAAGGACAGATTTTATGCTGTTGATTGCAAAGGTGCATTGGTTGTTTTTGAATTTGTTCGTGACCAGAGTCCAAGAGGTACTGTTATTGCACCAGGCCCTCAGGGAATGATTGATTCTTTCATAAAGTATCTTGTTGAATCTTCAGGTGATCTTTTGCTTGTTTCAAGGGCTCGCACAAAATGTGTTCGTAGGACTAAATATGATGTTAGAATTGAGGAGCCTCCCTATTGGACGTATAGGTTCAAAATTTTTAAGCTGGAAGAATGTGCTCAAGTGGGAAGTGAATACAAGTACAATTGGATTGAATTGAACAACTTGGGCAGCAAGACACTGTTTGTAGGTACTTCATCTGTGTCTTTAAATGCATCAGACAGTAGGGGAAGCTGCCAAGCCAACTGCATATACTTCACAGATGACTTTCTATACGGACATGGACATGACATGGGTGTCTTTAATGTGGAAAATGGCACTGTTGAACACCATTTTCTCAGCAAACCCTCTACTTATTCTTCTGTTCCTTTTTGGTATCTATAATCTTTTTTAGAGAGAATATGTTTATTGGCATGTGTGAATTTGTTCTCCCGTTATTAGAAATATAAAAGCTACTAAAACTGATGACTGATGAGTCAACTATACCAAGAATATTGCATAAATTCTATAGTAGGTATATATTATGTCAAATAAGGAATTTTTTTTTATTTATAAATTTGATAGTTGAGGGATTTAACCCTAGATGTCTTTGGGAAATATCAAGACATGTCTTATTTGGAAATATCAAGAGGTGTCTGAATGTTATGTCAAATGGGATTGAGATCAGGTGTAATACTTGCACCTAGGGTATTGCATCTACGTATGCACCTGATGCAATTCCTTTGAATGGTTGAGATTGATAATTGCAAAAAGTAACTTTCAATCTCAACTATTGATTCAAAAAAGTTAAGAAAAATTTTTAAAAAGTAAAAAGTGAAAGTTAAAAAGGTGAAAAGTGAAAAAAAAAAAAATTGTGAAAGAAAATGGTGAATTGCACTCGATATTACATCGGATCCTAATCCTAGTCAAATGAGGGTTTTTTTTTCATTCTCAAAAAAAAAAAGAGTTTTTTACTTTTATAAATTCAATAGTTGGGGATTTAAAGTCCTAGATGACTTATTTGGAAATATCAAAGAGGTGTCAAACAATTGAATCACATCTACAAGGCTCTTGGAAACTAAGGATATTGTTAGAATAGTAGTAAAACAATTAAAATGCAAAATTTCCAAACAATTTTAAGGATAAGTGATAGTTTATTGTTGAATAAGAGCAAGTAATCTATTTCTAGGGTAATATCATATGTGCCACTAGGGCCTTAAAGAGCAAGTGATCTTGAGTTGTAATCATAATGTCTCTACTCTCTCTCACATTTAATATTAATTACGTTTGTTTAGACAAATTAATTATTGAAAAATATTTTTTGCATTTCTAGGTGATTGGGTGACTCAATTTGCTGGTCAACTTGAAAGACTAAAATTGCTAGTCAACTTGAAAATAATTTCCAGTTAACTCTTTTTTTATATATATACAATTTCCAATTAACTCTAAAATAGAGGAACCCTGGGCATAAAATATATTACACTTTTATTTGCGACCATGACATTTTACGCCTCACTCGAAATTCATTATCCCAAACTCCACCCACCACCCCTAACTGTTAGCAGCCTAAAACACAATTCTTTATTGCTGTCGCTAGTCTCTTATTTTCAGTTGGTGCTACGAGTCACTAATTACTTCCATTGCTTGTCATAATTTCTTTTTTATTATCTAAACTTCACTTTTTTATTATGGGGATGAAAAAACATGAGAAAATAATAGAAAATAGGGTAAAATACTATTTTAGTCCCTAAACTTTATCAAAAGTTTATTTTTCATCCCTAAATTTTAAGAAGTTCATTCTTCATCCCTAAACTATTGAAAATTCATATTTCATCCCTAAATTATTAAAAATGCTTTATTTATATTCTTAAACTTTACTAAAATTTTGTTTTTCATCCCTAAATTATTGAAAATTTTCTTTTTTCATCCTTATTTTTTTCTCTATATTGTTCAACAAATTCTTTACAAAGTTTAGGGATGAAAAAATAACTTTTTAAAGTTTAAGAACAAAAAACAAACTTTTAATAAAGTTTAGGGACCAAAATAGTATTTTACCTTAAAAATTATGTTTTCAAGAATGCAACAAAATTAAATATTTTTCAAAACATTTTTAGGAACACAACCAAACACGTTAAAAAAAAAATTCGGAAAAACATTTTCTGTTGAAACAAAGGCGGCCAAAATTTCTCCACTGCCTCGCATTTAATACTAATAAACTATTGGCCAAAGATAGAAAATTGACTTCAATTTTCAACCTTTTATTAGTTCCTCTTCTACAAGTCTATCAAGTAAAGACGTTAGATTAATGTTGTTGAGGGAAAACCTCGAGAAGTTGGGCGTCACTCACTAAGAAAAAGCTTTTTTTTTTTCTTTTTCTTTTTTTTGAGAAAGAGAGAGAAGCAGACATTTGTCTTCATCAGGAACTTTAAACAATTATTTTGAAACGCTGCATCAGCGTAAATAAACCCATCATTACAGAGTTAAAAGTCACCAACAATTGTTTATCCAAAAAAAAAAAATAGTCACCAACAATTGAATCGATGGCCCCTACATGCTCAATCACTAGGTGAGAAGATTACATGAAATAATAAAGAAAAACAATACCTTTCAGCTAGGGCTTTACAACTGTCATTTAATATAAATGTATAGGATCTTCTGTAGATTTCTTTTTTTAATCCAATCATTCAATGCATTCTCACTTAACGCCCCTTCGAATTCTTCTCAGTCTCTAACGAGGTAAACATGAAATTGCCGGAAAACATAGATTCTTTGTCTGCAAATCCAAATTCTACAACTTTGTCAAAGCTGAAATACTAGGAAGCATAATGGTGAAGAACCTAATGTATTATACCTAAATTGTACCATGGTGAAAACATCCAACACGTTTGTGCAATACAAATAGAGTCAAATATCAAACATTTCAAGTGCCTAATACGAAACAGATTTACATATATTAACATAGACATGACAAATTTTGTGTGTGTTTGTGCTGTGTGTTAGTGAGTGCTTGCACTTGTGTATGCTTTGTCACCAAAATTGCTCCAAACAGGACATTCTTAAAACCTGGTACCAGGTCAAGTTGGTTGCTCAACAAGTTAAGCCATCCTATCTAGAGAACAATTCAGCAAGCTGTATTCTTCTAATATCCAAACTGTCCCCCAACTACTCTTATTTTCCCTTTATAAGAACGGGATTCTTCCTTGTTTGCATTGCGAGTGCAATGCATCTACTACTTGAGCCAACTCAAGAATTTGCTTATATTCCTGTACTTTTGATTTGATATACCAACAGATATTTATCCCCAAGAGCTTAAAACGGTACACATTAAGAAGATTAAAAAGGGGGTACACTACCGGTTAAGGACAGGCAGCTAACTTCCCGGCGAGCATACCTTGCCATTGCCTGCAGATACATTAAAATATTTAGTGGTGTTAAGCAATCAATATAGGAGAGAAAAAGGCTGGAGGATATTAATATTTTCTCAAACACCTCTTTACACTGAGAAACATGTATACAATGCAAGACAAAATACACATCCAACATGAAAGGCATAACAGCTCCGCCTACCAACTTCTCTCCATGTTTTTTTCTTTGTGATCAGTGACCAATACAGTTTTCCAATGTGGCACAGAAATACTGATTTTGTTACTGTTCATGTTCCCAAAAAATGAAAAAGGACACTTCCTATTATCTTAAACTTCAAGAATAACACATTTCATTTGGTGCATCTCTCCATAAATACAATAAACCAAGATTTCACATCTTGCATATGTGGAGAAGCATAGAAATGACAAATTCCTTGCCATGTCCGTTTAGGACAGCAATATACCGGGGACATGCCTGCATACATGTATGTAGCATTTCAAGAAGAAAAAAACAAATTTTAATTTCAGATATGTGGGAGACAGTCCCTACACAACAACCAGGAAGGAATATAATATATATGTGTGTGTGTATTCCAATTGTCCTGGTCACTATCACAGATTCACAGTAATAAAAGTAAAAGAGAACATGCCTGGACTGTCTGTGATGCAGCATCATTTGGTGGCAATGAACCATCATCAGAAAAGATATTCCTGCACACAATCAACACAAGTGGCAAGTGTTAAGAAGAGCAAATTTAGCATCTAACATCAGAAATGGTGTCTCTTCAGCAGCCCATTGGCTTTCAATAGCTACTGCACAGTTTAGCAATAGTATTAATTTATTATCAAATATCCCTACAACATATCACCAATAAAGTTTTCGTTATTCCAATTTTCAGTACTATTTTAATGGGGGAAAAAAAATTCTTGCTATTTCTAGTATTTTTAGCCATATAAGCTTTTTATCATTTTTTTGACAGCTGCAAATATGAATTGTAAGAATAATGAATTAATTAAGGGCAGGAGCATAAAAATATTAGAAAATGTGACATTGCACAAAGTTGAGGAAAGATAGTGGGGCTCTTTTAAATAACAACAATAACATTGCACACACAGTGGAGAAAAGAAAGCAGGGTTATTTGAAACTGAGTTAGGACTCTGTAAGCGAAAAAGTATAACTGCTGCAACAGATTTTAAAGGTTTTGAAGAACTAAATCATAAATGTTTTCTATTTTTTTATTTAAACAAAAAAAAAAAACATCAGTGTCATTTCAACTCCTAAACAAGTGCAGAAAATTACAATCAACAGATTCAACACTGTTATAATAAATAGATAAATAAGTGATGGCAGAACCAAGTGCTAATGAGTCTAACCTCCATATCACATTTGATAGCTCATCCTGTTTAGCCACTGGAAGAATTGCAGAATCATAGGCAACAATGTTTCCATAGAATATTTTCTCCAGATCCTTCATCCATCTATGCAACAGTAAGTTAACCTGCAGGTTAAAACATATATATATCAATATGCACGTATCACAAATGCAAAGCCTTTTCAACAATTAAGTGCATTTATATTGTTATGTACAAGACAAAAAAAAGGCTCAGTTATGATCCCCAAAAATATTCTGCCTCCAGAGCTTTCTACCAATGCAAGCATAAAAACTATTAGCCCCAAAACCAACAACTGAACTGCAACAGCACTCTCACAAAGGAAAATAGATGTTAATATCATGCCATGTTTTCATCTGTAAAATATTAGATGCCAAGAGCTAACGAGATTCTTTCTAAACAACTCCTTATGGTTTTTTTTTTTTTTTTTGATAAGTAAAAATACAGTTAATATAAAGAACTCCTTATGGTTTTTGAAAGCATACAAACGTTAAACATGGATAGTTATGACAATCTTTTTTTCTTTTTTTGAGAAGAATAGTATGACAATCTGATCATTGCCTCTATTTTCAATTTTGAAAAGATCTACTTTACATGAAGAATAATTCAATTACAATGAAAATATAATCAACAAAAGCAATAAAGTGCGAACAATGTTAAATTCCAAAGAATATTAAAGATGAAAATTTTATAACACACCCCAGCTTTTGAAACTCTCATCTCCACATCGTGATTGTAAATTTCATACAAGTACTGCCCAAGTTCAACACCTTCCTTTCCCTCTTGTTTCAAGCGGCGTAAGCAAAGCCACATATGAAGTACAAGCAAAGAGAATGTTGTTTTGAATGTTTTCTCCAAGTTAAATACTGCATGAGAAAGAGACGAGTTTAAATTAGACAATACAGATTTGTAACATAGTAATCAGGAATTAAATGTGGATTATGGATGAAATATGATAACAACATTCTCCACAAATTCAAATTTAGCATAACAAGGGCTTTGAGTTTTTGTTCTAGTTCTTTTTTTTCAACTCTGCCTATGTTGTTCACAGCCAGTCCGAAGCCCAGAAAAGGACGGAGGTTGTGGTAGGTTGAGGGCCAGCGTAAAGACTATTATGAATGAATTCACCATAGCCAACCCCAAAAAAATGTGGGACTAAGGCTTTGTTATTGTGTTATATATATATTCAGATTTGCACAGCAGAGCATGCATAAATCAAAATATCTCTTTAGTATACAATAGCAAATTCATAGTTAAGAAGAATCAAGTCCTTTATGAGCAAAGATCTTATTTTCACGGTTCTAATCCCTTTCTTTACTATGCAGGGCTATATGCGAAAGTGACTTGCAATACAATTTCCTAAATCCCTCTTTTACTTGCAGCAGAATGACAAAGTCTACAACCATAAATCGAGTTTACAAAATAGATTGGCTGTTCACAAGTGTGTAGGGGCGTATGTGTGTGTTTGCTATGTATGTATGCATGTATAAATGTGCTTTTGAGAGTCAGGGCATGGGCATGTGATATAAGCAGACGACAACCCCCAAAAAGAAAAAAGAAGAAACAAAGACTGAAAATATTGAATGGGCCATTGCCAAGCAGACATATTGCTGTTTTCTGGAGTTGTGAATCTATGACGACTTAAACTGTAAAAATCCATACCTTAATTTAACATGGGATCCTGTGGAAGGAAGAAAACAATTGTATATCACTGGGCCTTGGCAAGGGTAGAAAAAGGGGTGGTAGGGGTAGACTAGACCTTAAATTCAAATCATACCAATCAAAGTGAAAAATAAATAAATAAATAAGGATAGAGAGAGGGGAAAAAGATACATGGATGTGTTCTTTCAAGGAGACCATTTGCAACAAAAGTAAAGTGAGACTATATTTGCCCAATATACTGGTGAACATTAGGCTAACATCTGTGAACAAGGGAAATTACAAACACAACATATACACATGCATTTGGCTAACACCTGCTAAAGTGAGTAAAGCAAGCTGTCTAAGGTAATTGTATCAAGGGAGCCATCCTAGTCTTTCAAAGAAAGCCATTTTTTGATAGCTACTAGGGACCATCGATCAAGGACTTTGGAAACTGCCAATTATTTTACTTGCTGTCATGTGAGACAAGACTGGTACCAAGGCCAAGAACAGGAACCCTAGCAACAGGACCAGAGGGAACCTTTTCATTGAATAGTATTGGCAGGTCTGGTAAACCAAGATTTGCCTACCATTTGCCCAAAATGTACAGTAGAAGATACAAAATTCAACCACGAAACAATTTTGTGAAACAACATAATTTGTTTTCATTTCCTTATAAACCAATGACATTGATTTGTTTAGCAAAAGGAGTTTATTTAATAAGGCAAATGCAGCCAATCACAAGATACTAGTCCATTCTTCAAAGTGCCTTGAACGGGGCAAGGAGCTACCAAAAAAACCAAAGAGGAAGAATAGGAAAGGGAAAATAAAAAGTGAAAGAAAAAAATCTAATGATATTCTTATCATAAGCAATAACATGAGGGAGGATTCACCTTCATAAATGAGAGGTTTCTCAACTTGTGAAATGATTCTCTTGTATACCACATTTGCCCCTCGAATAGACTGGCTTTGTTTACTATAAAACAGCAGCAGCTTGAAGATAGTATGCTTAATTCCCTCATACTTTGGTTCGTCAACTCTCAGAGGGGAGTCCGAGGCCAAAGCCAATGAACAGGGCTTAGACCAAAACATTTTATTTAAATTAATCTGTTGGATATAGTTACTCTAATCTTCAGTAACAAGCTAAGCAAGAAGAATAACATTAAAAGCGTGAATTGATATGCGTAGTAGCAATACATGTTAGCATATGATATTTGAAATAAAATGACATTTTTAGGGAAGAAAGTTCAAGTTGTCTGCATAGACGCATCAGATATTATGATTTTCCAGATTCTCATAGATAATAAATCCAAAAGGAAAGAGGGAAACAACAGGAAACAACAGTAACTTTCTGAAAAACAATAACTGAATATATTTGTTCTATCATATGATTAACAATTAATAATATAATATATCACTGGGATTACAGCAGTTTTAGTGGTATGAAAGGCTCAAGGTGCACTTAATCACTGAATCTCAAAGAGCCCTAGAACAAATCCAAAAAAAAGAAAACGTTGGATTTGCATCAAGGTTGTTTTTAAGAACATTTTGCACCACATGAAAGAAGTCAAAGAACAAACTAGTGGCTACAAAAATTAATCACATGCAAAGAGGCTATTATGAATGTTCAGCACAATACGGGATGGTAGCCACCAGCATAAATGAAACACACAAGAGCCACAGATGACAGCAGAATCAAGCCAGAAACCTAGTCCATGAGTCTAATGAGATGAGCTACACATTGATAGAGCTTAAACCCGAAACAGAAAACCATGATCACAGCATAGCATTCTACACTCCCAACAAAACCATGATCATAAGAGCTAATCTTTCAAACACAGGAAAATTAAAAATAAAAAAAAATTTAAAAAAAAAAGTTTAGGTTCTTCTTAAACCATACCGAAGGCTGATTTGGGAAACCTTTTAGAACCGAATCAGCAGCAGCAGCAACCTTGGCATAGCTTCGGTGCAAAACAACATTGGAGCAGTCATTTCCGTACTTGAAGTTGCTTTGCAAGCCAGCTCTCGAAAGATTAGCAATGGCTCGGCTCCACCTTGGCAACATCATGAATTCCCTACAACAAAGATTGATTCAAAACAAACACATCCAATACATCAACAACAACAACAAATGTGAAGAATCTCATTTCTGAACAGAACAAGTGTTTTTTGGAAGCAGATATTTTCATTTCTGAAACCAAAATATATATATATAAGACGATTTACCTTTGTGTGGATTGAAAATGATTTTCGTCAAGTGTTTGGAAAATAGAATGATTTGATTATAATAATAATAATGGTAGAGTGAGTGAGTCTTAACTCTTAAACCCTACTACTTTTTCGGGATCCACGTAATCGTATTCTCAGCCACTTCCGTTCCGTCCATTTTTTTAGCTTTTCATTTCATTTTACTATTTCTTCCATCTTACACCAGGAGAAATTATTCGGTGCGGACAATATCACTCATGTCCGAGTTTAGGTTAAAAAGACCAAAATACCCCTGGGGCGCAGCAAGGAAGTCGCTACCCGTGGCGCCATCAAATTAAAACCACATTGCTTTTTCTTTTTCTTTTTCTTTTTGGAAGTTAATTTAACATTATTGATGTTACTCAAAATTGAATCAATTATCAAAGTAAGCGCCTAAAGAAAAGGAGGGAAAAATCAGAAAAAACAAATAAACATTTCTTTAAATTATATTTTAATTAACTTAGAATCCGCTCTCATTTCACTGTACTATTGATAAAGTCCACATGGCATATGTATAACGACATCCTAGAATTATTTAAGTTTGAAACTCAAATTTTACATATACATTAATACATATATATGTAAGAGTAAACAATAATCTTCATATATGTAAGAGTAGACAATAATCTTCCAGTTTATAAAATTATTGGGAAAACACATGTAGCAAATTGTAACAACACTCTAAAAGACTACAATTTGTATTTACAAATGAAAAAGTTTAGAACACAACTTTTACATCACAATTCTAAAAATAGACAGATTGTGAATGGATAATAAAAAGTGATAAATCTATATAAAAATAAGAGAAATGTTACATCCACAATATTTTTACAACAAATTATAGATGGTTAGTTGTTATTAGCTCTAATTTGAACTTACCACTAAAACTACTTTTCTACTCTACCAATAACAACCCGTAACAACTTGCCAAATAAATTTTGTTGTAAAAATGTTGTGGCTCTAAAAATAATTGTCCACCACTCAGCCATTTATGTATTATTTACAAATTCTATTAGAATTTTAGATGGAATCAATTATCCTTTTTTATCATTGGTAATTTGATTCAAGAAATTCAAAAAGTGTGCTTCTCGCATTGAACTGACAATTGGAATTTGTTAATGAATCCTTAGGTTTTTTGTAAAGACGTTTTGTAAGCTACATGACCCTCAGTTTTGGCAAAATTGAATTTGATAGGGATAGCACAAGAATCAGAGACACCGAGATCAAAATCAGTTTTGATAGAATATTGATTAATATAAGCTGTATTGCTACTACAGTAACAACGGGAGAGGGTTTCCTTAAAACTGCGTATATTAATATAGATATGGTAGTAAGAACAAAAATGTGACAATACCTTGCACACTGTAATTTCACTACAAGGGCTTATAGCCATGATTTCTCAGCAAAACCCTCACCTTGCACTTAATTAGCAGCCTTCTATAATTCAAAATTCTACAATTTACAGCTTTCCTAGAAAACCCTACCAAAATTGAAGCCCCAAGCCCATATCTGCTATACCAAATATGTCAACCCTTGGGAAAAAAGAGAATCATTTTCAGCTAGTGTACAACATCAAAGATACTCCTGGAGGCTTTCACCACTCAAGAACTCCATGTCCTTGAGAATCTCCTGTGCTAGAGATTTAACAGATAGCTCTACATCCTCAAGTAATTCACCAAGGAAGGGGATGGTTTCAGCCAATAACACTAGATATTCTTCTTTCAGATTCTCCAGAAGATATTTAACAATTCTCAGGCCCAAAATTCGAGTCCGCACCATGTCAGAACGAGTTTGCAATAAAACCTGCAATAACATTTTTTGAAAGGCAAAAAGATATGAGAGTTTGCAAACCATTGTTCCAAATTTTATTCCAATATGCAAGAACATTCCTAACTAGTTAAAAGACATAGCAATTATATATTACCGGTAATTGAAAATATAAGATGACAAGCACATTTGAGCACATCTTTCTCCAATTTTGCAATTAATACATAAGATGTCTTGCATTTAATTTTTAGCATTTAAACTCAATTATTTAAAGCCCAAGAAGTTAGGCTAAAGACACTGAGCTTTCTTATGAAAGCCAATGAGAGATTGCAGCAGACTAGTGTAATAGCTTGTAAACTCACCTCATGGTTCAAGGGTTTCCACAAAAGGTCAGTTCCTGCAGTCACAGCCATCTGACCTATGCAAACAACCAATAAGTCATCAACTTCCTTTGTGGATGGTACATTTCGATTCTCTTCAAGAGAAGAGGGTGGTTCTATGGCAAGCTGTGAAACAATGGGCTTCAATAGAACCTGTGAAAAGGCATTTAAAGAATAAATCAGTAAGACAACCAAGAAATGAGATGTCAATAGAATTAGGACATGTTAAAAATAAAAACTCCAATAATTTTTTATTGCTTCCATTTTTGGTCCAAAATTTCAGAGGATTGGATTGGAATCAGGTAATTCATATCTCAAACCAACTATTATGCTTTAATGTACAATGATCTATGAAAAAATAGGAATAAAGCTTTAATCAGCCCAGTATAACAACCATTATAATGCAAAACATACAAGACTCATTCAAGGTTAAAATGCATGGAAATTACTTTATCCAGGCAGTAAAAGCATTTGTGTATTTGATGAATAGACCAACAAATGATTTATCCAGGCCCCACTAGTACAAATACCACAAAGGTTGCAACAATTACTTGGAACCATGAGGAACTATCACTACCCAACATGTGCGCATGCACTTTTTTCTTTTGATTTCTTGAACTTGTGAAACTGAAAATTTTATTATGTGTGACCAATAAACAAGAGAAGAACTCAAGTGATAAGACATTCCAGAAGCTCAATCATGAACTACAGTGGCTTCAGTGTCAATAGAGGAAAACTCCCAACATATAGGCAATTAGAAGCAATGCTGCAACAACTGCTGTTAGTGTCCACAATATGCAACTCAAAAATTCCCAAACAAATATCTAAATTTGGAAAGTTCTGGAAGCAGCTGCTTTTTGTTTGTTAAAAATGTATTCCAGAGTCTTGAAAATTATCAGAGAAGAAAGTAGAAATTGACTAGCCTGAAAATTTGAAGAGTCGAGAAACTTCTTGCTCCCAGTATCATAGAGAAAGCACTTATGTAACGATGACAAGACCAATGCCCTAAGATGCCAATTTCTTAGTGATAACACACTGTTTTCCTCGTTCATATTGCCTGCTTCCATAACCTTGGCCTTCTTTTTCTTACGCGTAGAACCAGAAGTTTTTGCATCTCCAGCATTAGTAAGATGCCGTATGCAACCGTCCAGCAAATATTTAAAGTAAGGAACAAATAAAGACCTGCATCATAGAGAAGTACAATTGAAATGACTGGTTATAATGTAAGAATTGATAGATAGATACAAGTTAATTAAATCAAAATTACAAGTCTCTGTCCCTCACACTCTCAGAAATTGAAAATCAAAAACAATTCTGACATAAAAAAATTACTAACAAATACAGATATTATATTTGATGAGTGGCCCCAAGAGGTCAAAGAGGGGGGAGTTAAACCAATAACCTCCAATTTATGAGGCCTGGTCCCTAACCATTGTGCTAGCCCTTAGACTTATTAACAACCACAAATTTACTTACACAGAGTAACCATGGTACAAGAGATGTTAATGATAATTGCAGCCTTGCAGGGGGGGAAGAAGGAAAAAGAGGGAGAGAGGTTGGGAGAGGAGGGAGCGGTAACTCAGAATAGATTTTGATTTTTGACAAGCCCATACATGCAGCTATCTTATGTTTTGAAGATAAAACCATGGGTAGTACAAAACTTGTACCATTTACATACACACTCAATGAAGCATTATTACTTATCAAAAAAAAAAAAAAAACCCATTTACATACACACACACACACACAATCTAATCCTTTCAGAGCCTAAAGAGGGAAGAAGAAGGAAAAAAAACCAACATGGAGAATGTTTGCAAAGAAACTCAATAGATGTTTGATCATACAATTAGCAGATGAAAGATCAACTTAAAACTACTAGAATTCAAGAGAGATAAAAGAATAAAATAGAAAAGAAAAGATTCAAAGTGAAAACTACAAGCTAAAGTAACTAACTGTTCATCTCTAACTAATTTTATATTTCACCTAACTATATGCGCTACATACACAATAAGGGACAAATTATTAAATCCGGTGCTTGTAAAGGCATCATAATTTTGATCCCACTGAATTCAAATCTAGGGCAAAAAGTTTCAACCAACAACACATAGATTGGGTGTTAAAAGACCAGGTAACCAGCAAGAAAGCAAAACATGAAAAAAAGAAAAATTAGATCATTAAAAACCGAAACACTGGAAACCATAAATAGAGCAACACCAAGAGCATATACAAGATGTTTACTCACCGATGGCTCTCTGCAAGTTTGTTCATCAGGCTATAAAAACTAATAGCCCTATCAATATTTGAACTTCCCATACTTTCAGTTTCATCCACATCTGAGTCTGCCCACTCAATACTCCTAACAAAAAGAGGCTTGAACACGGTCTCAGTAAGTCGCATGGTCAGAACAATAATTGCATTGATGACTTTGTTTTCTACAACATCAATATTTTGAACTGAAGGTGGGTGTTGACGGCGTAGATCAAGAGCGAGCAAGCAAAGGTCAAAAATATTTGCATGGTAACCACTAACAGATGATTTATCCATTGAACCAATAAAGTTAGCAAGCATTTCAAAAGCAATTGCCAAGCTTGAATCTCCGGATTGAACAGCACTGGAGTATATTTTTAGCAAAGGCGGAAGTGCAAGCCGTACCTGGACAAGAAAAACAAGGTTTGATACAGAAAAATAAACAAAAGCCATCTCAACATAATGGTTTTTCAGAACATGGTCAAATATCAGACTATGATATAAGGCTTACTGGGATTTTCTCAGTGAGCAGTTTTCGGACTACATCAGCTTTCAGTTTCAACTTTAGGTCTGCCTCTGATAAATATTCAGGATGAAGCACCAAAATTTTCATGATATCTCCAAGATATGGATTCAAAAAACTACCAAGCTTGTCTACAACTGCCTCCAATGTGATAAGAATAGACAAAATAAGAGAATCTTTGGAAGTTGATACTGCAACAGGGGTGTTGTCATCATCACATTTTGTTTTCAGATCTGAGCATGAAGACACTTCGCCCGAAATCTTTATCAAATTCTCCATTATCCGAGGAAGCTCAGCTAGTGACCTTGTCCCAAGCACATTGATCAAAGCACCAGCTGTGCGAAGGCAGCTAGAAGATACAGCCAAGTTGTGCGAAGTAATACCTTTTGTGACAGAAGCAAGGGACATGCTATAGATGGAATAATTAGAAGGAAACCTGTTGGCCAAAACTTCTAGTGCAGAAACTGCTGCCAGTTTCAAGGAAGCATTTGAATCGTCAGTAGACTCATCAACTATCAGAATAATTTCTGAAGACATCTTCTCAAATGTTTCAACTGAACTCTCATCCATATGAAGCCAAGTACTACTTGAATTTGGGTTGAGACGTCTTCTGCCCTTATGCTTTAATTTAACTGTGTCATGGTCCCTAACTGTTTCACATAGAAGTCCAAGAACCTGCATGAAAGTATAATTTATTATATAAAGAGATTTTACTATTATTGTGCATATGCAGTAATAGACAAATATAAGTTTTTTTTTTTTAAATGATAAGTTATACATGTACCCCGTGGTCTTAAACCCATGACCTCACCTTCCATCCAATTATTATGTGATGAGAAAGTGCCAATTGAGATATCACTCATTGGTGACAAATATAAGGTAGAGCAGAACCACTGCAGGACCATAATTATCCAAATAAAATAGCAGTATAGGTGTGATATACGGTGCCCAGTTAACATATTTTACTTCTGTCACTTCTGGGTCCTCTTAAGATCTTTCCTTTTTCCATTCCATTTTCATTTTCACAAAGACTAGTACAATTTACAAACAATTCAAATTGTTTTCATATTGGTATTCCACTTTTATCAGATATCAGAAGAGGGATCAGTAACGTATATTAATAAAGAAAGATGCACTTGATTTTGAATTCCAGTCCACAATAATCTATAACACAATCAAATATTTCCAAAATTGCAAAAGTAACAACAAATATATATATATAGGCATACAACTGATTTACAGTGAAGCATAGTAAGTATTCTATGAGAATCCTATATGTCAACAATCTCTGGTCCACTAGAGACAAGAAAAGATGCACTCCAGTCACAGTTCCAAATTCACGTCTTTCTCAATTATCTTATATACAAAAGGCATCATGGGAAATACCTTCTTTTTAACATTTCCATCTGCATGGCCAAGCAATTTGATGATGCCTTTGAAGTATGCTGAAGGGATCATACGCATGGTAATAGTCCTCAAGACAACACGCATGCACTCCTTTAATTCTTTCCTGATAGCAACAGGAATACTTATTTGCTTCCTACTTTCATCCACAAGTTGCAAGAGAGGAGCAACCTGTTCCATGAGATCTTCAAGTTTCCTCTGAAATTAAAGCACCAATCACCGTCATTGAAATTATAAGTGCTCACTATCATACATACCCACAAAAAAAGGGGCGAATTAAAGATAGCAACAGATATAGCGGACTTCAATGTCACAGTATCCTCCCCTGATCACACTTATAAATAAATAAATAATCTTCCCCTACTCATTCAAACAGTCTCTGACATATATAAAAGATTTTTTTTTAAAGGTAAGTGACGCAATTTTATTGATAAAGAAAAAAAAAATTATGTACACGATGATGAACACAAAGGATAAAAAAAATGTCGATTACTTTGATCACTAAACATGTAAAATGATGACCACAAAAATTTTTTGTATAAAAGAGTGGCACTAAACATGTCGATTGTAAAAAAGAATTAAATTTATGAAGAGTACAAACGGTCACTCTCATGTTAGCTCAAACATAAACACGAAGGATATGGGAAACTGAAGTAGTGAAGATAACATTCTTTAATAATTAATTGCGATTTTTTTTTTTTGGATAATTCAATAATTACAACAAAGAATGGGAGATTTGAATCCTAGATACCTCCATTGATAACACCAGCTATAATGCTATTGGTGATTAATTGCAATTTATTATTATAAAGACACCATCAGACTTGAAGTCTGATTGGCACCTACCATCACCACCCCACCCCCCCCCCCCAAAAGTTCCCAGTCACTGTGTGGCAGATTTGACCCACTCCTTCCTCTCCCCAAAAGAGTAACAAAAAGAAATAATAATAATAATAATAATTAGATACAGTTGTCGTATGTGGGAAGTATAGAGAAGATTCACAAAATCAATCCATACAATTACAATGATCTAAAAAATCCAACAAAGAGAAAGAATGGAATCCCCCAAGTGACTTCATTCCGTCTAAAGATATCTTGAGAAAAAAAATCAGATATCAATCTAAATATTGATAACTCTAGACCATCAAAAGTTCTAGCATTCATCACCCTCCAATAAACAAGGAGAAAGCAGCATAGTAAGGCACACATTATGAGCCTATATTAGTGTCATCAGTCAGATCAAAAGTGGACGATTTCATTAAATTGAGAAAAAAATTGAGAGATGAATTATATCTCATGTCTTTAAAAAAAAAAAATCACATCTAGTGACGTGTATAAATATGGATCAACCAATCAAGAATATAATTGCAAAAAAAACCAGCCATTTCCATTCCCTTCTCCAAGAACTTTATTTATTCATAGACTTATTTTAAAGTACGAATAACGTTATAATCCACTAGATGATTCCCTTTGCACTACATTTCTATCAGAATGGCAATACAACATCTGTTGTGACAATTTGAGAGGAATCCTGCAGTTTTATCATTCAACAGGATAGCAGGGTACAATAATGTAAGGATGCAGATAACAGGACATAATCTAGCCAACAAGTTCTTGGAAAACAACCCAACATTTAATAATTAACAAAGCTAGAGGGAAGAGAGTAAAAGACACATACCTGAATGTCATCAGAACGTTCCCCTGATTCAAGCTTGAACGCAAATTCTGGATCTTGCATTTTGTGCAAAGTGAACTGCATGGCAAACAGCAATTCCATAAACAGTTCTTGGCACAAATTACCCTTCCCTATTTGTTGAAGCAGCATAACAAGAGCAGGGAGCCATATCTGGCATGAATATTGCTCACAAATTTGCACTGCAAAGACATACTCCCACTCTCTATGCATCAGTGACGTGAAACTATCTGGATTTTGCAAAGTTTTAACACAAGGTAATCCTTTCCTTGAAACCAATGAACGGAATAGAAGGACAAGCAACGAAGGCAGGCTACTACATTCTCCCAGAGTCCTGAGGATAAGAACATTAACGTAAACAAGAGATGAAGAACCAACAACAGAAGTACAGTTAAAAAAAATAACAACTTGACAGCACCTTAGTAAGTAGACAACAATTGACAGCCTCCGGTGCTCAGCAACTTCAGGCAACACATTCATAAAAACCTAAAAGACAAACCCAACCAAATTAGAAAACTAGCTTACATACAATTACGACCAATGGTGTAGAAGAGATGCTAATGCTAAACACCAAGGTGGAAAGTTTACCTCAAGTAATTTTTCCACGTTGTGCGTCTTAGATAGCCAAAATGGAACAACAGCAGATATAAGATCCTCAAATACACGCCGCGAATGACTGTCAATCTATAGAAAGATTGAAGGGATTAGTACAAATCTAAGGCAAAGAATTGTCATTCCAAGAATGGAATTGAATTTTAGACAATAGTCATTGGACTAAACGGAATTTCTTACCCCCATGAATAAGGGGTAAAGGTTGAGGTCATGGGTCAACCCCATATGGGTGCATAAGTTTTGTTTACCACTTTATCCAATGGGGGGACAAGGGGACATTTAACATCAGGCAACTGACACACTCTGGTGCAGACACCACATTTCATGGGATTAATTCATCTTATATTTTTTTTAGGTAGGGATTAATTCAACTTATGTGACTGGATTATTTTATACTTCATTTTATTTTGAATTCAAATAGGTATTAGGTTTCATATCTTTCAAGATAGGAATAAGTTTTTAGATTATCTTTAGTTGAGAGCTTAATGGGACATGATCCTTTATTCCTGGAAACTCTACAAAAGGCTCCAGGTGGTGCTTTTTAAATATGATTCCAAGCAAACCATCAGTGGTGAGGCCTAAGGTTTTCAGGCTGCTCTAGGTGGTGAAACCTAGACTCCCCTGCATCACTCTTAAGTCTTAACCCATAATTGAAGTACAAGGGAAAGGATCCCCTCCAATTACTCCCCATTTTCACCCAGATGGATGTGACATTTATTGGATTTTTAAATGCCAAATGTCTTACATATAAAAATTGGAGGGTTCAATGGGAGGGAATCTTATCCCGAAGAGGGATACTTGTGTAAAATATCTACTAAGCTGCTCATAGTCTCCAGGATAAATTTTAAATTGTTTTCACCTCTAGTTGAACACCAGCACATTGATCAAACAGGAAACACCACTGTTACGTACACACAAAAATGTGAGACAATATATCAACAAACCTGTGAGACAGCAGATTCTCCAATGACAGTAAGAATATCCAGTATATGCTCCAAAACTTTTTCAGGGACAACCTTTGCAACAGAGGAAATTAATGAAAATACAAGGTTGAGGGTGACTCCATCCTTCGCAGAATGGGCACACTCAACCAACAATTTAATGTTGATTTCATTTAAGATGTCATCCTGCCATGAAAATGTATCACGTGTAATTAGAATAAACAGGAATTAATACTGAAATGGCAGACCAACAGAAGCCGTAATCATCCTAAATTTCCAAATCCAGAAATATTGGTGGCATACCTTAATTGGAACAGCATTGATGAGTGAAGCACAAATATCTTCCAAGATTATTAACAGTGTCTGTTGAATGTAGCATATTGTGCTGGACATGGACTGAGAAATGCTGGGCGATACTTGGACCAACTTATCATCCCGAGTAAGAGTACCACCTATCCACTCATCTGAAAAAACTTTTCCAAGAGGCTTGAATAAGGGTCCTATAAGAGAATCCCTGAAACAAATAACATGAAACCAGTTAGTATGAGAATGTACAAGGTCATGGCATTAGAAGTGGCAAGTAATATGCCAACCCCAACAGCATGACTTAAAGAATCCAGAATTAGACACATTCATAAAAGCATATACCTATCTGCTATGTCTTTCTTCAGTAGCAAAAAATCAAGAAGAGAGCTAAGAAAAGAGAGTGCATCTTCTCCTTTACATATCACATCCGGAGACAGATTGGACCAACTGTGCACATTTGATTTCTTTTTCTTGCCATTCACTGAACTAATTGCAAGACTTTCCTGCTTGAATACAAAATCAAGCATCTTCCCAACAGTAGAACAAGAAATCTGCAAAATCTAAAGCATCAGTTATGTTTACATTACTCAAACAAACAAAAAAGCAAAGACTTTGAGGGAATTTTTCTTTTTTTTGATAAGTAAATAATTCATTAATTAAAAAAATTGACCCCACCCTCTAGAACTAGTTAACAGGTAATCCAGGGGATTTTCACCGCTACTGGGCTAAGGGGTTTATCCTCATGCCCAGGAGGCAACTACAGACTCACTATTTCTTGCAATACGATACAAGTTGGGATAACTCCTTAAGCAGAGCCTCCCCCTGCCACTAATCATGCCAAAACCGAACTTTAGAGCCACCACCAATATTATATCTGATGAACTACAGGAGGTTGTCCCAACCGCCTAGAATATACTTTCTCCACAATGCCAGTACTTTGTGCATATAACGCCACAGCAATTTTTCCCAACAAGGCTTTATTTAAGCCCAAGAGTTTCTTGATACCCAACCCCATTTGGCTAATTAGAGCACAAGAAGTATCCCAATTAACTAGATGAACTTAAAGGCACTGCCCATTCTGCCCCACAGAAAATACATTTGAAGTTTTTCCATCCTATTAACTAGATGATACAAGACAAAAAGTTGAGAGAGTTTTGCTAGAGCCACCAATTTTTTTACCCAAAAAATCACCCTCACACACACACCCTACTTGGGCCCCACCCAACACATAAAAAAGGCATGGTGTGATGATTTTGGTGGAAAAGTCTGTCACTCTAGAAACAAAGAAACATCTAGCGTGATTCACATTGTAAAAAGCTTTCAAGAAGATTAAATTGCAATTATGGATACAAAACAAAAGTCTAGATTGGCAGGCCACTCAAAAAAATTTGACATAGAAACAACAATTTTGT
Source organism: Castanea sativa (assembly GCF_040712315.1). NCBI lineage: Eukaryota > Viridiplantae > Streptophyta > Magnoliopsida > Fagales > Fagaceae > Castanea > Castanea sativa. Next base: position 24,596,132 of record NC_134024.1, on the reverse strand, counting down.
TTGGGATATGCTTTTGTTTGTATATATCTTATCCTTCAAGCTCAAAAAACCGTGAATTAAATAGTCACCATCTTAAAATTTTAAATATAAATATCCTTCAAAACTCTCAGTAAAGTGACAACTATCAAGCTTCATACTATAATGTTTTTTTTAACCATGAATAACAACTTGTATGTAGGTACGCACGATGGACACAGAAAAAACAGGGCTGCTCAGTAGGATTTTTTTTTATCTGCTATATTCTATTCTTAGAAGGAAAAATCATATGCAGCTTATAAAGGAAGTAGATAACCCTCTGAGAATATTTTATCTGCATAATTCCCCATGTGAAGGCTTCCATGTGCATTTTAATTTTTAAAATCTTAAGAAACAATTCTTCTGAGAGCCATATTAATCTTTTGCACAGCAGGACAGAAGCCCAATTCAGCTCCTTCATGCACAAACCAACCACACAATAAACAATTAGTGTTTGTGACCATCACAATGTAATTCCTCTTCTCCCTCAGATTATCAAATAACAGTCTCCAATTTATCACACACCCAGTGGGTCCTGAACCCACGCCCTCACCCTCCTCCCAAATAAAGGGCAACTGAGCAGCTCACCCGCAACTAGCAGTCTCCAAAATTGAAGTAAATAAGTGGCATGAAATAAAAAAACCTTCAACCAACAGAATTCATATGCTCGAAAAACTATAGCATAACAAAATATGCTGAAAGCACTACAACAAAGAAAAGACACTAAAAAAATTAAAGAGTAAGAGACAAACATTTAGGCGCAGCAGGGCCTCTCTGGTTGCATTTTGTACATCACCATTAGCATTCCGAAATAAAAATACAAGCCGATAAAACAGAAGATCCTGCTCAGACCAAAAAAGAAGAGAGATTTTTAGCCCTTAACAAGAGTAATTAGAAATACCCAGTGTTTCAAAGAAATGATTACTCCCATGTAATTAAAAACTCACGCCTACAGGTCATTCTTGATAATTTTTTTGTCCAGAAATTGCAATTATATCTTAAAAAATAATGCTAAAAAAAAAGATTCTGGCAGATTCCAAATATTTTAATGAACAAACTTAAAATACAGATTGGGGGTAAAAAGGGCAGGGGATAAAGTTATGCAGTTAATGCATTTTAAACACATAAAGTCTACAAACTCAGTCTTTTTAATTTAAAAAGAGAAATCACTCTTTAACCTTTTTTAATGATTTATGTACAAGTATTCAACCATTACATGCAAACTTGATACAAAAATAGAACAACGCAAGCAGGGTACATATTTCCTTTTTAACATAACAAACATCTATCTGATATAAAATATATATATATGTATGTCATAAAAAAAAAAAAAGACAAATTATATAAGCTGGTATCAGAAAAGACAACAATCACTTACCTCAAGCATTTATAAATCAAAAATGTATTTTTCTATCATTGCAATCGCTTGTATATTGCATAGTGACAATTTTATGTTACTCTAATTATAGATTAAGTGGCATGCATTATTTTAAAGCATATCATGGGTACAAGAACCATGTCGTTAACTGTTGGCCTAAAATAATATTATTTTCTTTTATTAAATAATGGCACCCTGAAATTTTTTTTATAACTATTTTCTCTCCTTTTTCCCAGAATTTCATATGTATCTATACATATCCAGACTCCAGAAGGACCAGAACAATCATCCTAATAATAACTAGCTGGTAGTGGCATGTCAAAACATATATTCAAGAATCATGATTTCCAAGAAATATGCTGTGCGAAGTCCTGGTTAATTAAAAAAGCTCACCTGCATATCTTTCTTCAACTCAGTGTATAGATCACCATTGAGCTTCTTTAAAACAGTGATACAGGGCTGTATAACAGCAGGGTCTTCTGAGCCCATACTGTCCAACTGAAGAGATCAAAATAAGAAGTCAATACGAGCAAGGTAACATCAAAGTCCAGAAAATTAGAATAAAATCTGTACAAGTTGTAAGTGACTTCTTACTCGCAAAGCCTGAAATAAATGGTCTTCAAGAGCATATCCACCAGACAGAGAGGGCACAGCACAGATCTAATACAGCATATTATGAAGTGAAATTAAACACAATTACCAGACAAACGAAACAATCATTCAAAAACATCCATTGACTTACCTCCAGCAGAAGGCATAGCATTTCAATTTCAGATTTTGACAATTTCTGGCATGACTTATCCAAGTCAAAGTAACATCGACTGCGTCTTTCCAAAAGTAAACTTAAAACTGAATAAACATCCTTATAAACCATAATGGTACTGCCGATTCCTTTGAGTAACGATAGAATCATTAGCTGCAAAAGACATCAACTCTAGTTAACCTTGCTTTCCTGCCAAACTTATATAGGAAAGTTCTAGTGTGTGAAGAAACAAATGTGTGAAAATAGATAGAGTGCAAACCTTTCCATAATTAGACATGCTTAGAGCAGAACGCAAAAGGAAGGCAAGAATCTTTTCTTTTGTAGATTGATCAAACCTGAAAGGTTTAAGAAAAATTCATATACTCAATAATAGACGTAAGCATAACATCAAACACTTCAACAAGTTTCACAATTGACCTACTAAGATGATGATGGTAATTTATCAAACAGAAAAACTGCATGAGTAACTTGAAGGTTTCCTAGATATGAGAAACCATAAAACATGGAAAATGCAAAAAAAAAAACAAAAAAAAAAAAAATCATTTCCAGGCATAAACCATTAAGAAGCTAAAAGGCAATAGATGGAGAGAGAGAGAGTGCGCGTGTGTGTCAATTATAAGGCTCTGTAGCTCAGAGGGCATTATGATGAAGCCAGAAACACAAGGCAAGAAACATTAATGAAGACGTACTTAAGTTATTAAGGTGTGATTTTGAAATTGAAGTCTTTTTCATTTTTATTTACTGACATTTGACAGTAGTGTGCAGGAATCAGGCTCTACAAACAGAATATATCAACTAAGCTACCAACATGACAAGGTACTGATTCAAACAAATATAATCATCTATAATAAATTGAGCAAATTCTTCGGGGAGAGGGTTCTACTAAAATTTTATAAATCCATGAGGTAATTATTTATTTCTACTAAACATTTATAAATCCATGAGGTAATTATTTATTAAATCATAAAAATTTGAATGTTAAGTATCCATAGTACTCATTTAAACCATCCCTACTATTGACCAATTTGCACACACAATACTTATTATTGACAGCTTAGAAATATCCATACTGTACATGAAGTATGGTCAGAGATGTACAATGTACACTTGGAGAAAAGTGAAAAGAAACCCCCAAATAAAGACCTGTTCCAACTTCCAACAGCCAAGTGAAAAAGCAGTAAAACAAAGAAATAAAACTAATATAACATACGGAAGCTGGAGAAGGATCAATTCGTTTATAGCATATCATAAATCTTCCAAGTGATGACAAGGATGAATTGAGATGACAAAGATGGTGATGTGAAGCATTAAAAACAACATTATTATAAATACCTCTGCTGAATATTTTGTGGCACTAGAAGGCTACTGCAAGATGAGCTGATCAAAGATTCCAATAATGACGGGAGAAATTGTTTGTCTGATAAAATAAGCCTTTTTTGCTGAACCATTAAGCCCAAAAGCTCATCAAGAAAATGGCTCCAAATTGCACTGTTCCCTGTTGATTAACAGATTACAAATATAGCCATACAATAGCAAAAAATAGATATAACCAAGGAGGGGAACATATAACACACATAATTATGACAGCAGGAATACCATTTTTCTTGCTAGAAAAGTCAACACGAGCCCACTGTGCTTGTAATCCTTCAATGCAGTTCATCGCAGCAATCTTTATATCCTGAAAGTAAAGACAGACATCAAAAATCTATATACTTACAATGCAACAACTGCAGGAGGAAAATAAACAATCACCTCACTTCATAAGAGAACATTTAGGAAACACTTTTTCTAAAACCTAATACTTCGAAGAGGCCACAAATGCCATTACAGTAAGAAAAAGTAATAATAATTTGCAATGATACCTGATTATCACTAGCCAATGGAACAAGAACCGAAGGAAAAAATTGAATTGACAAGTTATCTTGTAGATGAGAACAAAGAAATGAAAAACAGCGGAGACTCTCAAGTTTGACAGCAACGGGACCACCTACAAGAAGTAATAGACAGCATCATATCTTGTGAATGTAATCTGATACTGAACAACAATAAAATAATAATAATAATTTTAAAAAAAAAATTGTTATTAACAAGTTTCTGAAATATAAAATATACCTCAAAAAGTGAAATTTTCCACGAAACAAAATAAATTTTATGTTCATCATTCAGATGATTGAAAAACAATAATTAAAAAAAGTACCCAATAAACCTGTTACACAATCACTGAAAAATGCATCAGTGGACAACACACCCATTTTCAGAGTTTGACACATATCATTCAGCTGTTTTATGATCCAACACTTGCACGTCAATGAAAAACTCTCAATTCTTAAATATTAATAAAACACAAAAAAGAGTCAACCCTCAATTTTATCCCTACACACATTATGTGACCAACCAGCCACCAGCATGATCTTTACTTGACCCAAACATGTCTCTCCCTAAGCCCATTACCAGTCATTGCAAAGGTGCTCAATACAGGAAAAAAAAAAAAAAAAAAGGCCCCATCATTATGGAATTTGATGCAAATTGACAAATTGACCAGAAATAAAAATTTTATTTTGTACAAATTTAAGATAATTCTTTCATGACATTGCCCAAAAATCAATGTGCTGACTCAGCACATGATGATTGTCATGCTCAGCAGTGTGAATCATGGCCAAGCGCCACCCTAGGGGTGTTTCTATCTGAGCCTGGAATCTAAGCATGTACAACAAAGTTTTATTGTTCTTCAAGGTAGATTGAAGAATGAAAAGGCAGTTGCAAAGAAGGAAGCCAAGGTAAGCATTTCTAGAAAAACCAAAAACAACCTAGTATGTTTTTTAGGTAAATAAAAGAATAAGAAGGCAAGTAGTGAAGGGGAAAACCAGGGAAGTACCTTCTTCCGTAAAAAATCTGGACAGAAAACGGGCAGGAGCAATAACCTTGCAGCTTTTGACAAGGTAATGAAGGTGTTCCTTGAAAACATGCTTATACTTAGAGGTAGAGAAGAAAATGAACAAATCTTCAAGAATGCTAACCCATTTGTCATTATCATCCTGCAATAATGAAAAGTTATACATTCAGCTGAGACCACATTAAAAAGTCATGCCACACTGTCAATGACCAGTCACCAAAGTAGTCTTAGAAGATATGATAGATAGACCCAAATAATTCACTAACCACTAAAACATCTCCAGGTATTTCTGATAATGCCTCCAGTAACTTCCAAAATATGAAAATCAAGATATTTGTATTTAATGCTCTAAGTTTAGTATCAGATAGCTGTTCTAAGAATCTTTTGCCATCCCAATTTTGAATTTCAGATTTGAACTGTCAATCAAACACCAAAGACAAACATTAGACATTGAAAAAATAATTCGAACTCAGCTTCGTCGAGATGAACAGAGAAAACAATGCCCATCTGCTGCTAATTTCCCTTTGCACAATTGTACCTCTTCCACAGAAACATCACCCACAGATTCAAATGCTTCCCACTCTCTCTTCAGAAATGGAAAGACAGCTTCAAAGAGAATTGAAAACTGGCCTCTTTCTAACATGCAAGAAAATACAAAACTTAGTATCCTACTATCATAATTCAAAGAATCAGAGCAGTATAAGTATAAGAGGCAAGGATCAAGGTAATAATAAAAGCAGAGTCTCACAAAAGTGAATAAAAGAGTTCAACAACTTGACATACCATGCTATGCAACACCCCAGCAACAGGGAAACAGGCAACAGTTAAGTACAACCAGAAAAGCAACAATAGTAGCTCAGTAGAATAATCTTTTAGATTGTCTTAATCAAGAAAAGGCATTATTGTGCATCTTGTGGCATGTTGGATGCAATTTAGTAGGCACCAGAGTAATATGACTCAAAACATGGTCCCATTATGCTTCATGCAATGCCTTTAAAGTACATGCTCACAGTATTGTTTGCACACACACCACATATTCACTATAAAAATTCCCCATTTGATAAGGTTGTCTACTGTGAAAATTCCCTAATGCTGCTGAACACAAAAAAGTCTTTTTTTTTTTTTTTTTTTTTTTGCTATTGTTAATTCAGAAAATCCCCATCAAGAACCCCAGATTCCCCCTTGTGAGTTGAGAGGGGAGTGGAAACCAGAGTTTTCCACTGAGCTAACAGGCTCACGCAACAAAAGAAAGTTACTTTCATAAGGACTTTCAATCTTCAATTGCCTTCCAAGTGTCCTCCCGCCCAATAATAAAATCCTTAACATCTCCGTTGAAACAGATCCATCTTAATCTCCTGCAAGCAAATTACATCTCCTCTCCACTCTAATAAATTTTAGTAGAAGGTAGAAGAATAACTCAAGCAGACAACAGGCATACACTGACTCTAGAAACCAATATCTAAAGTTGTGTTATTGCCACAATCCATTGTGCAGCAGCCACCCATATTTCATAGCTCACATTACAGCCAAACAGACCCTTTACAACAGTAATTGCCTCTGCAAATGTCCTATGCATCACCCAACATACTCCAAAAAGAGTTGGCGCTAAGAACTATAAATTTCTCACCACCCTACAATGAAGTGAAAAATAGTCTACCAACTCACACTCCCCTTACACTCTTTTTTTAAGTAATAAAGTTATATTGAAAGGGAAAAAAAAGGTACTTCATGTACACGGCAATGAGCACAAAGAATCTTAAAAATTACAACAAATACAGAAAGAGAATGAATTTTGGAACTCAAAAATGAAGTTAAAATGAGCAAAACCCCACACACGAGACTATTCAAACAAAGTGCAGATTAACAAGGATTTCAGCTGATCCAGAGGTCTCTCCCTATCCTCAAAGTGCGACTATAACATTCTTTCCACAATAGCCGCATCCAACAAAGCAAAGCAACATTCCAAATGTCCAAAGAATGCTTCCCAATTTAACCACCTTGGGCTCAACTGCAATCTCAAAGTGTTGGACCCTCTCACCACAGACCCCAGTCCTTCCACATCTCAAATCAACATCACACCTCCAAAGATGACTCTGCTCACCCCCAAAACACCAAAACTACTCCCCCACCAAACATTGATTAAAGGTTGTCACTTTTTACACCATATTCCAATCCATATTACAAAATATCCCTTTGTGGTGTTGCCTATAGATTATCCAACGAACAGAAATTGTAAACATAGACATAAATGAGTAGGTAAACTAGAAAGCATGGTATTAATCAGAGTGACTCTTCCACCTTTAGATAAAATACCATTTCTTCACGATAGGCTAGCGCAATGTGCTTTTTTTAATAAATTTACCACTTGCAAAAGTAAAAACAGCAAAATTAAGTTCAATATTATAAAGAAAAACTTGGATTAATGTTCTAAATCACATAAGAAACCCCACATCCCACCACGATTAAATGTGCTAGACCCAAATTACTTTTCAAAAGAGGGAAAGAAAATAAGAATGTCCCAAATACATGCATATATATACATGACTCTAGGAAAAAGGGCTTTCGTATAACCACCCTAAAAAATTCAAACTTATAAATATGGTTAATGATTTTGCTATTTAACTGGCTCTAACACAATTTTCAAGAGAATACCTAAATTACAGACTTGGGGTTTATAGGAGCAAGGAGAATGAGACATATAGAAAAAGCGAGCATATAAAATATTTAATATACCATTACTTATCAAAAATCTATATATATATATATATAATATACCATGCTTTCAACAAAAAATTAATAATAAAATACCTTCTAAAATACAGTGTGAACTAAACATGTGATCAAAGTTCAAAAAGAAAGAGAATCACAACCATTAAAACAGAAAAATAGATAAATCAATTCTCGATTAAAGTGAAAAAAGAGAACACACCATTTTTCATCATAATAAATGACTGCATCAGCATAAAGAGTAAGTGTGTCTTTAACAACTGAAAATCATTGTTAATCTTGTTAAGCCAAGCCATATGTTCTTCAGGGTGCATCAAAAAAGCCTCAGCCAAACTAGTAACCGTCTTCATATTAATGGAAGAAAGGGTTCCAAATTGCAATTTCTGCATTTCAAATGCAACGTCATAATTCACGGGAGAATAAATAAATAAGGAGATAAATAAATAAACCAACATAAAAACATATCCGACAGACATGAACCATAAAATAAAAATATCAGGCAAAGTAGAATAACAACTGAATGCTAAACTATCCACCGACATGACACTAAAATCATGTTGTATGGGTCGAACCAGCCATCTAATCGGGGTTCATGTTAACACACTCAAATCAAAGTAGCTGACCCTAATGCATATAAGCAATGGCAATTTTTTATCCACACCAACAATTTAAATGCCAATGTTTTAAGTGGATTTCCACATAACATTTAATATTTCTTTAGATTGACTTTAAATGAACATTTTCCTACTACATTGCTGCTCCTTGATCTCATCCACCAATCACAGTCCTTTTCCAGAAATATATAGATCATTCATAGCATGATATTTGGCAGTGCTACTAGTCATTCATGAATTGAAAACTCCAAACCTAAGTTTATATTGTAGGGGCACATGAACATACAGGAACCCCCTTTTGACTATGGCCAATACACACAAATAGAAAGTTATTAATATTTTCCTTTTCTATGGAAATCCAAGAATGATCAGGAGATCAAGATAATCTATCAAACATTACACACAGGAGTTCTTGTGAAAATATAGACCAACTCAATATAGTGAGCTAAACAGAATCTCACACGTCAAAATAATTTACCATTTCTGCACTGGGGGCAACAGCAAGATTCTGGTAAAGCGGCCACTTTACTTCCTTGGCTAACTGCAAAGCCTTCAAATTTAGCCTCTGTGTCTGTACATAGTAAGACAGAAAAAATAAAAGAATCAACAACCAAACAAAATAAAAATATATAAAAAATAAAAAGTATAAGATGCATGATTGATGCCACAATGGAAATATTAGAAAATCAAACATAAGGTCAAAGATAAAGAACAAAAAACCTTTGGTAGAATTAAGAGTAAAGGAAACAGCATGGCAGCAAATGTCTTCAGATAATCATCATCTTGACCAAACTTTGAGTTGGCATTCTCCAGGCATAAAATAGCTACATCAGTAGCTAGACTATTTTTATCTGATGAACCTGCAAACAGAAACAGAACAACAAATGAGACATGTTTTATAACGGACTAGACGACAAAGAAAGAAATTTAATTTAGCAATTTTTTTTTATTCCCTAGTCTGCTAGAATATATCTAATGAGTTTTACTTATTTAGGTAGAGAATTCAATAAAATCTAAGATTGATAAATACTCCAAGAATTTCCATGAGAATCTTCTCTGACTGGACATCTAGTTTATAATTTCCTAATGACAATTATATAATAAGCCCATTCTGCCTCTTTTTTTCTTCTTTGTATTAGTAAGTTACACATGCACCAAGTAGGTCTTGAGCCCATAACTTTACCATCCAATCCATTATTATGGGAGGAGGAAGTCAGTTGAGCTATAGCTCAACAGACCTATTCCGCATAGCATTTATGTATATCTTCAATTCATAATTGCTCAGAAATTTTGCTTGATGGCATGCACACCACAGACTCAATTCTATAATTTGATGTATAATATGAACAGAAAATAAACAAAAGCATGGGTTCATTAAGCCCCCAAACATGGCCTAATAGGGGACAAATTTCTTGGCCAGAAAAGCTACACTGCAATTTCCTTCTAAGCAGAATAAAACTATAAAACAAGTTGATTCCCTATGCCTTTCTTATAGGCAGTCCACTCATTACAAGTTCCTTTACCCCTTTGATTCTTCTATGCATCCTGAATCAACCTTCTTCCAACAGGGAGAAAATTAGATAAATAAAGTTTTAAAGGAACATCAACTGTCATAACAACAAAAAGTCCCTTAGGCTCCATTTGGTTGGAAAGATGATAGAAAGTAAGAAGATGGCAAATGTTGGGAGAATATAAAAGATTTTAGTATTTTTTATATAATTCAATAGTTAGTGGAGGGGGACTTGAACCTTAGATGTCTCCATTTGGAAAAACAAAGAGGTGCTAACCAATTGAGCTACAGGGCTCTTGGGTAGAAAAGATTTTAGTTTTCCACTAAGTTTTATTGGTAGGAGATGAGGAAAAGTGGAAGGATAGAAATTATATTATTAGTATGCCCTTATTTTAGTTTGAAATAATGAGGTAATAGGGGTAATAATTCCTTTTCAATCTCACATTTTCATTGCCATTTTCCTTTAAATTTGGGATTATAAGTTTTGGTGGGCCTGGGTGGAAGACATCCCCACCCATCATTTTCCATCCACCCAACCAAAAAATGGAAAACTCCCATTTTCCTTCCACAATTTTCATCCTCCCCTTTTTCCACCCAACCAAACGGACCATATGTGAAACAAGAAACTACTCACCGGCTCCCTAAAACTCAAAGCTAAATTTATTGAATGGTACAGTCTTGATGTTAATACAGCCTTCTAATGCAGAATATAAGGCCATTTTTAATTCAAATATTGACCAACAGACGACATTGGGTACAAGGGGGCAATATCCAAACTTGCACAATTAGGAAAAAAAAAAAGAGTCAGAACCACCCATTTAAACTAATGTGATTCCAGAAAACAATAGCTCATCATGGAAATTTCACGAACTATAGCACCCAGATATAAGCTGTGCCCCTTCTAACCATATTTGATAAATGTAAGATGTCAATTGACTATGATGCACCAAAACATAAAATTATGATGCAAAACATCATCATATGCATCATGTGACTTTCATTTTAACATAATAAGAGTAGCATATTAGTGCAATGGCAGAAATAGTGAAGCATATAGAATAAAAAGATTCAGGGCAAAGCATTCTAATTACAGTGCAAAACACCATCACATTCATCATGTGACTTTCATTTTTAACATAATAACAGAAGCATATTAGTGCAATGGCAGAAATAGTGAAGCATATAGAATAAAAATATTTAGGGTAAAGCATTCACTATATCTTCATACTCACTTGACATTAGAATGCCAATGCATCTTTTAAGCACATATTGCAATTCTTTTAGAAGATCGGAAGAACTTATCATATCAGACAATTCATCTAGAGATAGAGCTGCCCGAACCACAGTTAGATCATCATCGTGAAGCTGTCGTAATATGGCATCTTCAATAGTTACAAGACTCTAGTACACAATAAGGGGGAAAAAAGTATGAATAAGAACCAGATCTTCAATAGTTACAAGACTAGTCCACAAGAAAAGATTTAATTTTTCTTTATAAGTAATCAACTTTATTAGAAAATAATTGAGTCACAAGAGAATAGAAGGAAATTATGATTGAGAACCAAAGATTTTGAATCTGGAATTTTGTTGTCTAATATATATATATATATATATATATATATATATATATATATATATATAAATCACGTCATTTTCTTGATATTTTAAAACCCTATAACAATGTAAATTAAACAAAAGGCTCACACACTTGTGTTTCTGGGTGTGCATATATGTGTATAGCACTAGATACTACCTGTGAATCAACAGCCTTAATTTTCAGAATGCCAGAGGAATTTAAACGGGACAGTGTAGCACATCGGACCACAGCCTATGCCATATGTTGACAAGATAAAAGTGTCAAACAAAAATAAAGCAAAAGCATTAGCAAACCCAGCCCCAAAAAAGGATGTCAAATAACTAATACCTTTGGATGATGCAATGCCAACCAAAATTTTGAATCCGATATACCCAGTGACATATCCAAATTTGTATCCAACACCTTCCCCAATATCTCATATGTTGACTCCCCTTTCACATCCTATTGAAAATGGCCAAAAGATTAGAGCTGGAACTAAAATCAGAGAGGGGGGGAGGGTTTGAGAAAGAGAGAAGGTGGTCAATGGACCTCAAGGAACTTGCGAATTGCTGCACGTAGTTCAGATGGATAATGCTTATTCACAACCACCAAAATTCTCTTTGCCCAGCTTCCTGATTAAAAATTCAGAGTTGTGGTGAGAAATAAGAGCCAACTACCTAAAGATACTTGCAGCGAATGACAAATATTCAGCGAAGTAGCTCTAAAATGACTTTCTTTTTTTAAACAAAAACAAAGTGACATATCTGAGGAAGTAATCACCAAACAAACATTCAATAATATAGAAAAATTATGACAGAAGATGAAAAGGCAATCAAATACTTGAGTCTTTACAATATACACCAGTGCTGTAAAAGAAAAACACCAAAAAAGGTGGTATGATAAGAGCATACCAGATTCAGATGATCCTGGGTCGCCAATTTTTTGTGACAATTTCAAGCAGGACAATAGCACCTTACTGACTACATGGAAAACTTCGTCTTTTACAGGAACTGTCTCTATCATTGATACCAAAGCAAGATGGCACAATTCATCAGAAGAACTGCAAACATATAATCATCATTTTCAAATACTGAGTAAAAAAAGTGACAAATATAAGGATAATTGGAAAAAAAGAATCGGTTTCCCACCTGCAGTCAACCAGGACTTCGAAAAGCATATGAAGGAATTTATCAATATTGAACTCCTTCGACAATCCCAAAAGAATCACAGCCAAATCCCTACAAATTGGGGCAGGAAAGAATTTTAGAAAGCACAAATGAAAAATCAAGAAAAATATTAAGCACTTAATAAGCTCAAGGATGTTTATGGTAGTGAGGAATACCTTATATCCTTCAAAATATCCAAAGCCTTCTTTGGAAACACATCAAAATTTTGCATCTGACAAAATTTATGCAAACTAAAGTGAGGAAAACCACGAACAAAAAATTGATATTCAGCAAATATACGACTACTTCAAAAAAAATTTGTGTAATACTAAAAAATGACTCTCAAATAGACACAACAAAATTGGCGGTTGTCTCCAATAAAAGGCACATTCAGCTCCTATGTTGAAAAAGAACCCATTAGGACCATTGAAAAACAACCACTTGTCCCAAAAGATAAAGATTTTAGAAAATTATGAATTTAATCATTATAAATTACTCTAAATACTCCCCCCACACATGTGGGCACAGACTCCCCTTAAATAAGTAAAGACCAACATATAGGATTTTTAACTTTTTAGATAAAAAAAGATCCGAACTCAATAGTCATACCACTTGGTACAGGGGTAATAAAAAAAATTTAAAAAAAAAAAAGGGGAACTACTTTGCTAAACACATATCAGAATTGCGGAAAAAACCTACAAAACATTTGAAGATTATCGCAACTTAGGTAGAAAGGGACGGAGCATAAGTACAAAGAAATTGACTGATACTTCTAAGTTTATGCAACTGGAATGTTAAATGACTATATAAAACAGGAGAAGATTATTGCAACTTAATTAGAAAGGGACAGAGCATAACTACAGAAAAATTGACTGATGCTTCTAGGCTCATGCAACTGGAATGCTAACTGATTATACAAACAGTGGTACCTGAACAAGGTTAATTAAAGCCAAAAGTGACAACCGAAACCATTGCAAATCAGTTGATTCTTTTGCGTCCTCTCGAGCGAGCTCAGAAATTGACCGAATCAAACTCTTCACAAGTTTAGGGGACAATGCAACTTTATTTGCAAGTAAACCAACAATCATCAATGCACCCGCCTACATATGAAAGAGAACTTTCAATTAAAAATTTAATAGCAATAACACATGTTTAACCCACAACCCTAGAGTTGAGGGAACAGATCTAGGCAGAACAAAAATCAAAAGTCAAACCATGCTGACTTAGACAATATGCAGCCGAAATTCACAATTGACTACGGAAGAGAAATATATTTGCAAAATACAGATCAAAGCAAAAACAATTTTGAAAAATATTCACAAAATAACAACAAATGCATACAATATAACAACAAAATTCCAAATCCATCACATCAAAGAAAACACAATAAGGACTTTGATTTCATGCTGGTTTGCCATTTATCCACAGATGTAATTACAAAGATGTTTCAGAAATTGAGTGACATCATTCAGAAAGAATTATCTTCATTGCCTCATAAACATTATGCATAATCAAAAGTGTCTACTCCCATTTAAGGGCAGTATGCCTTTAAATCCCACCTTGTGATCTGACCCTCCTTTTGTGCCAGGCTGAAGTCCAGAAACTACAAACGGAAGGATTCTCTTTACAACATCATCTTCAACAGTTGTAATGGAACCCAAAGCCTCTACAACAACTGCCGTGCAAAAGCTGATAACGAACCTTGAAGGCTGATTCTTCTTTGACGGAGTTGCCTGCAGCAGTAGAACAGTCAAGTATATGACCACACAATAAACAAGTAACCAAACAATCAACTACATCCAAAGTAGCCCATCAGGGGTGAATGCCCCTAGCTTACTCGGGCAACTGATTTGCTCGTAGACGAGTTCAAAGGGCTCTTCTTCAACAAACAAATACATATCCGAAGAAAATACTCACATGGTCACATATAGCTTCCAGAACCCCCTTATCCCGAATACATTGCTGCACTATGACCTTTCTAGGTGGCGGTGCACCCGTGGTCTTCACACCATCAAGAAACTTCCATTTACTATTTCTAAATCATAAATAGGTGCAAACAATCAGATTCCATTAGCTTAACTAAACCGCCATTTACGAAACCACATACAACAAATTGAAAGTAACTTCCTAACCTCGTGTCGATTAACTGTACTATTCGAACAAACGCATGTGTGTCATGGTATGGCAAAGTACCTAAAATCAATTCCTCAAAATTGTATATATGAACGCTGCAATTCCAACCAAATTATTAATAAATAAGCAGTAAAGTTAGAATCATAATGAAGCAGCAATGATCGAAGAAGCGGAATATTTACTTGTATCGGCGAATCAAGTACTCAAGCGTCTTGAGGGCCGAAGGAAGTTGAAAATAACCAGACAATAACCGCAAGTACGAACCGATTGAGGCGTTAATTCGATTGTTTTCCTCTATACCTAACAAGTCTCTATCCAATTCTCTGCTTTTATGGCTAAACAAATCGTTCTTGTAGTTTCTAAAACGCTCATCTGTATCTATCAAAACCTCCAAACCTGACAAAAAATAACGAAAACTGAATTATGAGAATCTATTTTAACCGAAAATCTAGCTAATTGTTGGAGGAAAGTGAGGGGGGGGGGGGGACCTTGGATAGCAATGGAGAGAATGGTATCGACATCGATGTCGGCGGCTTCTTTGGGATCGTAGAGAATGGAAGGGCGAGTGAAAGGGCGCTTGAGAGGCTGAGAGTCTCCTGGTACGAACGATTTTATGACTTGTAACTGCGCGGCTAGAGAGGTCATCGCCATTGAAGAGGGTTTTGGAGTTCGAAGGAGAAGTGAGAAAGCGGAGACAAAGGGAGAGAGAGTGAGAAGCGGTCTCTGGTTTTTGTATTTGTGTTGTGTGTGTGGGAGGGAGCACTTAAACCCTAAACTTACATGAAAAAAAAGGTGGAGGGTTTTGTCTGTTTTCTTGCCAGGTATTTCCCCAGTGGGTCGGGTCTAATCTGCCCGAGGTTTCGACCCTGCTTTTTTTTTTTCTTTCAAAAGGTTTTCATACTATTTTTTATGGAAAATATAGAAACCTGCGAAGAAATCGCATAATTTTATATATTTTATATAGTATTTCAAAAATCGAACTTTTAAAGGGCATTGATTAACTTTTCACTTAAAAATAAGTTCTTCTAATGTCACAATTAAGGTAGCAAACTGTGGTTGTGGGTGGCTTATAACTTTTTATCTATTATTTGCAATTAGTCTCGTTGGGGTTGTGGCAAAAATTGTGTCCACGTTGTTTCTCTTTTAAAAATATGGCTCGATTTTGGATCATGTGGTTTTTTATATTTTTGGGGAAAATCTTGGATTTATAAATAAATACTTAGAGATGGCATGGCTTAACAACATGGGAAAGTCTAGGAACATATATTCTAACACAACTTGCACATTTATTAAGTGATGATTGGGGTACTTTTTACCAAATCACTGTTGTTGATCTATATGTTAATGATGTAATATAATAAGAAGTTGACACATGTGCAAGTTGTGGCAATGTGTGATTTTAAAAGACTACCAAGTAATCACTTCAGGGGCATAAAAACGACCATTTTACAAATTATGCAAAAAATTACAATTCTCCGCAAAATTAGTACTAAGAATTATGCCACTAGATATTTATACATTTATGAACATTTGAAGACTCTTTTTAGCCGTTACTTATCAACTATAACACTTTATCGGTGGATTTTGATAATCTATATATTGCTTATACTTTCATTATTCACCCTAATGAAAATTTTCAAAAATGTTAGAAGCCCTGTGAGTCTTCTCTAAAATTGTTATTTATAAAACCCAATAGGCCTAGTTGTATTGAATTAGTTTGCAATAATTTGATATCAACTCAAGTGTGGGAGCAAATATTGTTTAAAGAAAAATGATTTCATTGTGCTTCCAAGCCATTGAAGTTTCCTTGTTTGTTCATTAAATTTTGTTCTTTCTTCCACAATTGCCATTTTATCCCCATTATGAGCCCCGTAACAGAGAGCCCAACCTCACTTCATATTTGTCCATTATTGAAGACCCTTGCTGAAATTGACGGGGTCTAAGTCAAGGACATTCAGAATTATTTCTATTTCATCTTTTTCTACTATAGATTATGTTCCATCATCTAAACTACAAACCAAATTTTCTTCCAAAATAGCAGTAACACAATCTGTACTTATATTGATGTACTTATAAAATTATTTGCTGGCCTTTGACTAATTACACCACTCAACATTTAAGTGTGACTAATACTTCACCAGCAAGTTAATATTGTATGGGACTACATATCAATTGTCTAATTCCACACTATTTTTCAGCACAAAGAGGTCATCTTCCCGTCTTCTGTAAGTTGGAAGGCCTTGGTCATCAATGATGATTTCACAAACAAAATATTTAAAAAAAATCATCTGATATTTTTAATTATAATTGAATATACTTAATCAAATGATAACATATTACAATTACTTAAATATCTTAATTTTGCTTATAAATTACAAACAATATATATTAATCACTATAACCTTTTAATATGACTAATCATGGATTCTTACTTGAATAGAACAATATACTTTGAGAATGAGAACAAGGGAAACCATGATGGTAAAAGTGCCTCTTCATGCTTAAAATAATGTTTATCCCTATTGAAAACCAAAATAATAATAATAATAATAATATCTACCACTAATTTTCCAAAAGAAAAAAGTTCAGTGGACCTAAACACTAACATTAACTTTAAAGTGTTAATGTTAAGGAATAGAAATTTCAAAGATGTACAAGTACCCGCTACATGTTATCATTAACATATTCAATTCCATGATTCGATCTAACCAAACGCTTCACACATCCAAATTCATTAAGAACCATTTTCAATACAAGAATCTAGATAAGTTTAACCATTTGACTATCCAAATTCATGTGTTTCTCAACAAAAAAAAAAAAAAACTATCAAAATTCATGTATATTCATTTAAAAAGTCTAAAAACACATTATTATCATTTATTGTAATTTAATATAATCCTATGAATCTTTAAAAATCACTTTATTATAAGTAGTGAATGAAATATTAGAACACTATTTCAAACAAACAGAAATTATGAATACTTTACAAAATCTTCCTAATGACATGTTGGTGGAAATATTTTCAAAGGTGAGGAATGATTCAACAACACTATTGGGAAATATCAAGTTAAGGTATAACAAAACAACTTTTTCAATGTAAATATACTAATTTATTTCCTTCTATATATGTTATGCAATCTATTAATTCAATTCTTTCCTTTTTTGTTATCAATTGCAAAAGCTTCAACGAATTAACAGAAAACAGATTGGCCTTCCAAAGAATTCGACTCACTTCATATTTCAGTCGCCTAGTCCTACTAGATGACAAAGCAAAAAAACTATTTTTTTCCATGTTATGAAGCAAAGAATCCCAATGCACTACTCATAATGGGAACATACAAATACTTCTTGAATCAAAAAATTGTTGAAGGGAAAAGATTGATGAAGAAGTTGTTGCATATGGTGATTTCATTGCAACATATATTCATGTAGTCATTCTGCTTTCTGAAACAAATCCGAAAGGCATAGCTAACCTTCTAGAAGCCTATGTTCATCATCCAAAACTTCCAAAAGGTTACATATGCCTTCAGAATTTGATTCACAAAGCATAATGACTCCATGAATACATGTTGCAATGAAATCGCCACATGCAATAGCTTCTTCAATCAATCTTTTTCCTTCAACGATTTTTTGATTCAAGAAGTATTTGCATGTTCCCATTATGAGTAGTGCATGGGAATTCTTTGCTTCATAACATTAAAAAATTCAGTTTTTTTGCTTTGTCATCTAGTAGGATCAGGTGACTGAAATATGAAGCGAGTCGAATCATTTAGAGGACCAATTTGTTTCCTGTTAATTCGTTGAAGCTTTTGCAATTGATTAAGAAAAATGAAAGAATTGAATTAATAGATTGTATAACTTATATAGAGGGAAACAAATTAGTATATATACATTGAAAAAGTTGTTTTGTTATACTTTAACTTGATATTTCTCAATGGTGTTGCTTAATCATTTTCCACCTTTGAAATATTTCCACCAACATGTCATTAGGAAGATTTTGTAACATATTCATAATTTTTGTTTGTTTGAAATATTGTTCTAATATTTCATTCACTATTTTATAATAAAATGATTTTTAAAGATTCATAGGATCATATTAAATTACAATAAATGATAATAATGTGTTTTTAAATTTTTTAAATGAACGTCCATGAATTTTGATATTCAAATGATTTAACTTATCTAGATTATTGTATTAAAAATAGTTCTCAATAAATTTGGAAGCGTGAAGTGTTTGGTTAGATCGAATTGTGGAATTGACTATATTAATGATAACATGTACCAGGTACTTGTACATCTTTGATGTTTCTATTCCTTAACATTAGCACTCTAAAGTTAATGTTAGTATTTAGGTCCACTGAACTTTCTTTTGGGAAATTAGTGGTAGGTTCTTGCATGACAACTTACAAAGTTCATGGCCCTTGTCAAGAGACATGATTTCAAACTAAATTCATCTAATTAAAAGCTCCACACTTCACCAATAATCACTATTCTTTAAAACTGTTTTATTTAAATGAAAAGTTCTATATTGAATAAGAAAAATGTTGGGCTATAAATTCAACCTATTATATATTTTTTGATAAATTCAAACTATTATATCTTAATTGCATACATCGGCAACACTCAAATGTAAAGAACCTTATAAATCATAGTTTTACATCCACTTCCAATTAGTAGGAGCTCTTTTTGGAATGTTATAGCTATAGGTGTAGGCATTGGAAGTCTAGTCTAATAGGGAGGGTGATGGGTTTGATTGTACTTGTGTTAATTATAATGGAAATTAAGCGCTAGATTCAGATTCTAGCCTTCCATCTTCACTTGTCTTTTACCCTTATGAAAAACAATAATGTAAAGCCGAGTTCAAAATGGAAAAATCAAAAACCCAATGTACAAATAAATGCGAACAACACTTCATGCTCGAAACAAAAGCATTCCAGCTTTGCGTTATGGTCTGCATGATCTCGAGGATAGACCATACTTAGATTTTATCCATGATTAAACTAAGTTCATGAGTAACTCATTTGGCTATGGTTTAATATCCGTACTCCCCCCCCCCCCCCCACCCTCATCTTTTATGCGCATGTCTATATTTATTACTATGAAAAGAATATGATTTGACAATTTCTTATTTTTATTATTTATATATGTGATTCTATATCAATATTATATTTATTATAAATATAATTGGATTCCCTTCTTTGGACTTTCAATTTTCAATACACATTCAAATTCATATAAAAAAGCACATTAAAATTTTGTTTACCTCACAATCCATATCAATTCAATGTCTATGTTCTATTTAAATTCAAATACTAGGCCTTAGCCTATTGCTCCTTTAAAAAAAAATTTCTTATCCTTATCCATATCTAAATCTTTTCTCTATATCTCTATATAGAAATAGATTCCTACAAATACAATCCAACACATAGATGTTGATCACCTTTTAATTGAATTCCAATTTCTTAATCCCTCGTCTAAACGAAAAAAGAGGAACATTATATATATATATATATATATATATATATATATATATATATATATATATATATATATATATATATCAATTAGAAACAAATGTAAAAAAAAAAAAAAAAACTCCCTATATTCAAATTTCTTATTTGAATTCAACACCTATTTTATTTAAATTCAAATTTCTTACCCCCCTCCCCCCCATCTGATCAGCCATTACAAGCTTTAAAAGCCATGCTCTATTTGTGTGTGTGTATATATATATCACGTTTCAGTTTTTATTTTTTTCACACACACTTTGATTTCCTCAATTTCTTTTTTCAATTCATCACTATCTCTTCATTAAGAAAGGTACATCTCCTTTAATATTGTTTTAATTACAGTATTAATTTGTATTTTTCATTGTATATTCCTTTTCTTTGAAATAATCTCATATTTGATTTAATCTCCTATTATCTACTTTTTTCTCATAACTTCTGCGAGGGTCCTTTTTTGGACAGTGTCTAGGCCTAAGTTGAAGCAAGGACCCTGGGTCTTTTAGTTATTGTTTAAAGGGACTGGGCTTGGTTCACCGCAGCTAAATGAGCTGTTTACAAACCAAGTGGTGCACAGAGCAGGAATCCTACAATACGTGCATACTAACAAGCAAGAATATATATGTATTGAACAGCAAGAAAATAGTAAAGGAGCAATGTATAAAGAAAGACACAAAATGAACGTTAAGGATCCTTGAAACAATAAGGAATATCTTATTATTTTCTTAATTTGTGAATTACAATGTGCTCACTAAGACGTATTACAAGGTCCAAATAAGCTCAAAAATTACACATTTAGATGGCTCTCTAAGCCTCTAAGACTTGCAAAGTTTGAATTCCTTTGAATCTAAGTATGTTCTATAGTGGCTATTTTGGGACATCGGACAATATTTCTCTTTCTTTTACTACTTTCTTTGAGTTTTTTGACAAAATTTTCTCAATGATTCTATTATGATTCATTGTTGCTGAATGCATTTTCACTATTGGTTGCTTACCCCTTTTATAGTGTCATTCTAGAGTTCCAGGGTACTACTGGTTCCCTTCCTTTGCTCCCTTGGATACCAGAGCCCATGTTGTGCCAGCAACTTTGATGACTAATTCCTTCATTGTTTCTCATAGTTTTCTTCTTTTGGTACTTTTTTCTTAAAAGCCTCTTGCTGACTTTCTACTATGGGGTGTCTTTAGAGAGCTGACCTCCAATCTCTCTTCCTTCAAGGCTTCTAAACCTTACCTTTTCACACTCAGGTTTTTGTCTGTTTTTCCACATTTTTTAGCTCTAGGAGCAAATTTGGACCTATTATGAGAAAGAGTGAATGTGAAACATAGGCACCCAAACACTTTCAAATGTGAATAACTAGGACCATGTCCAAAGAGAATCTCAAAAGGAGTCTTGTGTGATAGAGCTGAGGTTGGTATCCTGTTTATCAAATATACAATAGTAAGAACACAATGACCCCAAAGGTGTAATGACAAATGAGATTGTATCGTGTGATCAATTGCCCTTATGTTTATGACCCAATCAGTGGCATGAAAAGCTTCTCTATTAACTACTTTAGTAGAGAAAATTGAATGCTTTAAGGTAAGTGTGAAAGATAGATTTGGAAATGATACCTAACATGGTATCAATGAAATTGGTGCTAGTTAATGGCTAGGAAGAAGTGGAAGCCACACTAGCAGCAGCAGACACACCAGAAGCTCCAAAAATCAAGCCAGAAACTCCATCACCTGTACTTACAATGGCAGCATAATGATTGTCACCAAGACTAGCTCTAGTGTTGAAAAAGGCAAGTAGTTGTTCACATTATGCCTTAGAAATAGGACATTGAACAGATGTACTTGAAGGGATCTCAACAATATTGCTTTGGTTACATGAAACCTGATTAGCGTTAACACCTGCACTCCATCGCTTGCACTTACAGTGGCAACATGATGACTATCACCAAGACTAGCTCTAGTGTTGAAAAAGGCAAGTGGTTGTTCACATTGTGCCTTAGAAATAGGACATTGAATAGATGTACTTGAAGGGATCTCAACAAGATTGCTTTGGTTATATGAAACCTGATTAGCATTAGCACCTGCACTCCATCACCTGCACTTACAGTGGCAGCATGATGACTGTCACCAAAACTAGTTCCAGTGTTGAAAAAGACAAGTAGTTATTCACATTGTGTCTTAGAAATAGGACATTGAATAGATGTACTTGAAGGGATCTTAACAACATTGCTTTGGTTATATGAAACCTGATTAGCATTAGCATTGGACCTTCCTTTGGGATTGTATCCAGGTGGATACCCAAGAAGCTTGTAACACTTGTTCACAGTATGCCCAAGCATGTTGTAGTGAGTGCACAAAGGTCTCTCCTTCTTGTTACCGCCTTTATTTCCATAATTGCCTTTGGATTTGGCATACATTGCAACCAAATCAGGCATTGGTGAGAAAGATGCACCTTGTCCAATGCTCTTATGTGATTCCTCTAAAAGAACCAAAGCATACACTTTGTTGATCGAGGGGAAAGGCTCAGACATGAGAATTTGACTCCTCACAGTCTCAAAATTCTCATTTAGCCCCATCAAGAACCTCATAACATAGGCCTTCTCATATGCAACACTCAGAGTCTTCATTGCTCCACAAGAATATGTTGGTAATGGCTCATAATTGAGCAATTGATCCCCAAGCTTCTTGAACTTGGAGTAATACTTAGTCACTAACATTTGATTTTGAGAAATATGTGAGATCTCTTTCTGGAGATTATAGATTTTAGGATCATTGCCCTGATAAAAAAGATTCTTTAGCTCAATCCACATCTCTCTTGCTGTTTCACAATACATGATGCTGCTAGATGAAGGAAAAATTCTGGTTTTGTATCTCATACAAAACACATAGCGGAAGCAACAAACAAGGATCTATTTCATTCATGATTGATAACGTGCACTGTGTAAATTTCAGAATTTAAAAACAAGATGGCGTACCTTGGTATGGAGAAATTCAAAACAAAGATTATAAGCACTTGAGAACACTTTTAATCTTCACTCCAATTCCACTTTACGCCCAAAATGTGTGGTCTCTCAATCAATTTTTCAAAGGGAGAATGAAAGTGTGTCTCACACTCTCTCACACCGTTTCTTATTTCTTTTCTTAGCAAAAATTCTGTATGTTTCTCCCTTTATAACTAACTGATTATCTAATTGGATTGGCCTATTGGGCCTTTCCAATTGGGTTTTAGAGCGTGGCTTTGAGTGGGACCAAAAGAAACCAATAAGACACTAGCTCCAATGGGTCTTGGGCTTTTCCGTCAACTCTTGACAAGTCCAAAGTTACCATTAATTATATTTAATATCACTATATAAATATAATTGCACTCTAGGCCTTATTAATAAATTATATCCCAAGACTTTATTATACATGCAACCCCTTCATAAAATATTCGCAGTAACACAAAGTCATAAATGTAGACTGCCACTTTGTAAATTACTACATCTTATCCTTGAGTATCCAGTTTAATCATTTAAAGTTATTCATTATATATTTATGAAATCCAATTCATAAATATATATTTTAGTAATTTCTTACTAAAATGGTTAGGCCTAACTCTCTGAATAACTGAACCCATTAAATTTATCTTAAGAGAATATTTTATATTTCCATTAAGAGACTATGAATTCCATCTTGAGAATATATGTTCCATCAACACTAAATGTGGCTGCCCAACATACTGAGGTTTTGACCATCACTTTAGATCTCACTCCTGATATATCAAAGCAACCTACACCTCATGATCATGTCCATTATTCTCTCAGGATTAAGAGTTCATGCAAATAGAAGTCGTGAGATTTATTATTCATTTGACAATCGTTAGAATAATAATAAATCTCACAGCGGTCTTGTTCAATATGTTTTAACTCTTAAAACAT
Organism: Castanea sativa; assembly: GCF_040712315.1. Classification (NCBI taxonomy): domain Eukaryota; kingdom Viridiplantae; phylum Streptophyta; class Magnoliopsida; order Fagales; family Fagaceae; genus Castanea; species Castanea sativa. The sequence continues at coordinate 24,571,942 of NC_134024.1, read as the reverse complement.
ATCAACATATCAACTAGAAGTCTCCACTTCCATGATCAAGACAAATCATCTTAGTTGATATGTTATAGTCTTCGCAGATGAAATGCCCAATTTCATCACCGACTACGAACTATAAATTCTGAGTTTACAAAGAATTTGTGATTTACATCTTTTGTGACTTTTCACATAAATCACATACAATGCATCTCATGGACTATATGATAATGTCCCATATTCATGTTACCATTATTTTAGATAATAATAAAATAACTTTATCAATCACAATATTAAGTCATACATAATGTTATACATAATATCATACATAGCATCATACAATAGGATTTAAGGGCACTAATCCTAACACTAAAGACATCGATGTGCATGGAATTGATCAACCAAGAGAGAACCATTGTATTGCAACTTTGCCAATCTTCATATAGAGGAGAATCAACATAAGGCATTGGAATTTTTCCATTCACAAAACCTATCTTCTTCTTGGCAGTGAGAGCCAAAACCATAGCTCTAGACCAAGATTGATAGTTCTTCATCCTAAACAATGACTGAGTAACCAATATATTGCCTGGATTCTCGTTAGCACTGAGAAAGAATGGATTGGGAGACTTAGACTCAATATTAGAACTTGAGCTTGGTTGTGTAGATTGAGTGTAAGTAGGATCAGAATGATTGCTTGCTTCAGCAAACGCCATTGATGAGCTTCACAAGCTTTAACAGAACCTCAATTGGGAAAAAATTGACTGAATTGGAAAAAAGTAAAAAGCTTTTTCAGAAGAGTTTCTTGAGATCAATGAAAAAAAGGAAATTTCTCAAGATCGAAAAACAAGATCTCTCAAGAAATTTCTTGGAATCGAAGAGAAAAAGTAAAATTTTCTTAGGAAAATTTTTTGTTTGGAGAGAAAAGAAACTTCTAAAATCAAAGAAGAACAAAAAGCTAGGAAATCAGTAAAACTATGATAGTTGCTTTGATACCATGTAAAATTTATAGAATAATCATTCTAAATAGAACTCAGAGAATTTCATTGATCAAAAGAGAAGTTTACAAGCAACTAAGTTGAAAATACATAGCCTAATCCTACTTATATACAGTTTGAACAAGCAAAATAACTAACTCCCCTATTTGGCATGAAAATCAGTTACTAGAACCATCCAAGCTTTACACGTGACATCCACACGTAACAAACTTTCTAATTGCCTAACTTCATGGAACTAACTCCTTAAAATTATGGATGAACAGCTCATGATAGGGAACTTCCTCAATTACTTCTAAAAGATCTGTGCTAGCCCAGGTAGGCTCTAGTGTTGTCCATGCTTCTTGATTAGTGCACCTTTCCTCATCAGGCGCTCCCCTTGCTATTGCTTCACTCATGCACCTTAGCTCACCAACTCTGCTATTATTTGGTTTCAAATTGGGGTGTTGTTGGATATTGTGTTTGTGTGGATGGGAAAGAAAATAAAAGAAATTCAAGATTAAAAAAAAAATCATTTTCTTTATTTTTGTTCTTTCAATTAATCTTTTCCCTTTTTTTCTGACATGGATTTTGTTTTAAATTAAAATGCTTAGGTGGCTTTTAAAATATTTAAATATTGAGAAATAATATATCCGCAACATTTTCACAATATTTTCATAACATTTTTACAACAAATCCTAGTTACAAGTTGTTACTGGTTGTTATTGTTGGGGCAAAAAAGTAATTTTCGTGTTAAATTCAAATTTGAACCAATAATAACTAACCACCTGTGATTTGTTGTAAAAATATTGTTGTCATAACATTTTTCTTATTATATTAGCTACGCCAACAATACAAAGTACAAACCATTTGTCATTTAGTCATTTTTCATTAGTGGGATAATGATAGAGACCAAATTAACTGTAACTTGAAAATAACAACGACTAAATTAACTCTTACTAAAATGTAAAAATCAAATTGATTGTAACCCTAAAATAAAGGGACCAAAATAATGTTTTTACCAATTATTTAATCGGCTTTCCCTTATTGCCCCTCAATTGATTGTCAGAAAGAAATCCTTAAAATTGAAAATCCCCAGGATTAAAAGTGTAATTTCATGAGCAAAAAATGGTCCTTTCTCTTTCAAAATTTAAAACCACATTCCAATTTCCAAAGGCTCAACCAAGCAACCACATTCCATTCATTCATAGATCTACAAAAAAAAAAAAAAAAAACACACTCTTCAGTCTCTGGTATCAATGAACCAAATCCACTACGAATGAACCCAAATGTAATGTACATAGAATTAGCAATTAGGAATAGCGTCTAGTCCTAGTCTTATTAGTCTAGCATTTGATCTATGAATTTGAGAAAAATTCTGTGACCGTGAGAGTGATGGAGTTCACTGAAAGCTACAAGCAGACTGGGCCCTGTTGTTTCTCCCCCAATTCTCGCTTCATAGCCGTCGCCGTCGATTATCGCCTCGTCATTCGCGATACTCTCTCCTTTAAGGTTCACTTTTTTTCTTTTTCACATTCCATTAATTTCGATTCAGTTCATGTTTTTGTTTTAATATAAATTGTATCACCAAAACTTAGTTACAGTTACATTGTTGGACGCTTTAGATTCTCCAATTAAATTTAAACGCGCATTGCATTAACCAATGCACACTTAAGTAGGAACCTAATATACTGTACCTGTTAAGTTAGAAGAGTCATTTGGACTCGCCTTTAGCTAGTAAAACCTGCACGCAACTGATCCTACTCGCCAAAACGGGTAATCTAACGGCATTTACCCGGGCTAAGTAGTTTATGCTCATTTGTGCCTAAGAGCAATTGTGTATTAAATTTAAACACTTGTTGCATTGACCAATGCACACTTAACTGGGAACCTAATATACAGTACCTAAGCAACTGTAGGTAAGTTAGAAGAGTCATTTGGGCTCGCCTCTAGCTAGTAGAACCTATGTGCAACTGATCACACTCGCCAAAATGGGTAATCTGATGGGCGTTCTTTTCACCCCTGACGGGCTAAGCGATTTATGCTCATTCGAGCACAACAGCAATTGTTTCTTAAATTTGTGAAATTGTAATGCAGGTTGTGCAGTTGTTTTCATGCTTGGACAAGATAAGCTACATTGAATGGGCAGTTGATTCTGAATACATTCTTTGTGGTCTTTACAAAAGACCAATGATACAAGCATGGTCATTGGCCCAACCTGAATGGACCTGTAAGATAGATGAAGGTCCTGCTGGTATTGCCTATGCTAGGTGGAGTCCAGACAGTCGTCATATACTCACAACTTCGGATTTCCAATTGCGGTTGACGGTTTGGTCACTTGTCAACACAGCATGTGTGCATGTGCAGTGGCCAAAGCATGGTTCCAAGGGGGTTTCTTTCACCCAAGATGGTAAATTTGCTGCCATTTGCACTAGGCGTGATTGCAAGGACTATATTAATCTCTTGTCTTGTCATTCCTGGGAGATCATGGGTGTTTTTGCTGTTGACACTTTGGATTTGGCTGATATAGAATGGTCCCCAGATGATAGTGCTATAGTCATCTGGGATTCCCCACTTGAATATAAGGTAATGGAATTAGTCCTTTTAATTTCTTTGTGTGCATCTGTATTAGTTTCTTGCTGATTTGCTAATTTGTTGAAAGTGGGCAAAAGTACAATTGTAGCTAAAAAAGGGAGCTTTTAAAAAGCTACACATAAGCAAATAAGCTAATAACAACAACAACTAAGCCTTAGTCCCAAAACTTTGGGGTTGGCTATGGATCTTGAACAGATTAGTCAGGGTTGGCCACATGTATGATCATTGTAACTTGATCACTTAACTTTGAACATCTGGTTGCGTATTAGTACTAAGCAGAAAAGCCTGTTACATGTATATCTGTGGATGCATCGATAGATTTGTAACTAGCTTTGGCTGTGCCAACCAGTACAAGAGTATCTCCAATTCTATGGCTACTTAATGCATTAGGATGTATGTTAATTTTGCTTGTCCTGTGGGTTTTTTTGTAACCGTTCTTGCTGAAAAGTGAAAACTCAAAAGCTTATTGATGGTGTGGTTTGATACAGGTTCTAATTTACTCTCCAGATGGAAGATGCCTATTTAAGTATCAAGCATATGAAAGTGGACTGGGTGTAAAGAGTGTTTCATGGTCTCCTTGTGGCCAGTTTCTTGCAGTGGGTAGTTATGACCAGATGTTGCGGGTTTTAAATCACCTGACTTGGAAAACTTTTGCTGAATTTACACACCTATCTACTGTTCGTGGTCCTTGTTTTGCTGCTCTATTCAAGGTATTTGCTTTTCATTCTTTTCTATGCAGCCAAACACTTTGATGGGTTATACGTTAATATCTCACCTCGTGTCTCTTAAATTCCAGGAGGTTGATGAACCTTTGCAACTTGATATGTCCGAGTTATGTTTGAGTGATGATTTTATACAAAACAAGAATGGTAAGCATGATATTAGTTGAGTTTTTGGGATGTGATGTTCCTATTCATTTTCGATGCTCCATTTTTGATGTTCAAGTTTGTTCATAAAAAGTCTTAGTTAACATGTTTTGCATCAGATTGTATATGGTCTACCCACCAAAAGAACTGTATATTATGGGACACTAGTGATATAATTACCCTTTTTTTTGTTGAAGTAATGATCTAGTTACCCTGCCAAGAGAAGATAATTGAGGATTTTTCCTGTTTAGTCATTCTTAGTATGTGTATTTTGACCTATTAAAAGAACAAAAAATAAATTTAATATTTGCAATTAGCTTACTACCTTCAACATGGTTTTAGTTTGCATATTGAGGTGATACTTGGCAATAGCCTTCACCATATCTTTCTATTGTTTATTTCATTGAGTCTATGTAAAGATTCAGCCCTCTAAATTTTACTTCTTTTATTAATTGCAAAAACTGCTTTTAGCTTGAATTTCTCTCAAAGAAATAGCATCTTGGTTTTTATAATTATTGATACTTTTCTATGAAATTTTAGTTTATTATTATTTTTATGACCTTCATATGGTTTTTGGAGAGAGACATGGTAAGGAGCATTTGGACACCACATGAGTTGGAGTCTTTTTTAGAATTTTCAGTATCTCTGCAAATGTCAAGGAAGTGTGTTTCTCTCAGCAATTGACTTAAGATAGGTAATCCTGAGTTCAATCAATGGTTTTGCCTCAGTTTCATATGTTCTTTTTGCTTTTATTCTGGCAAGATATACATTTTATTTAATGAACTTTTATATATGAAAATTATTGCAAATATAAGTTGATACACCTCTCATGCCATGTCCATATAAACTGTAATGTAATTTATAATAGATTTCAATTAATCATGATTTTGTAATTGCATAGAATGAATTTGGGGTGTAATAATCTTAAAATCTTAATGAATCCCCTTCCCTCTCCCCTTGGGTCAAATGTCAAATCTTACTTATAATTTTTTTTTATATATAAAAAAAATTCTTAATATCATCCTCCGACATAATTTCACATTGTATTCATGGATGTAGATTCAAGTCATAGGACTTCACAGCTTGTACTAGATAAGAGTTTTTCATTCTATTTCTATTGGGGTTTTACCGCAATCTGTCTCTCTTGCTTGTCATTGGTGTACTAGGAAGCCTTCTTTTGCACAATTGATCCGTTATTTAATATTTGATATGGAATATTCAGTGTTTCACTCATTTGATCAGGCCTTTCTTTCTTTTTTTAACCTTAAAGAAGATGCTTCAGAAGGACACTTTGGAGTCAGATATGAGGTTATGGAGTTGCCCATCACTTTGCCTTTCCAGAAGCCTCCTGCAGACAAACCAAACCCTAAACAAGGAATTGGTAAGCCCCTGCTTCCTCATTTGCCATAAAGATGACAATAAGTGCAAATTTTATGTTTTCCATTTGATGCAGTACTCAGTAGTATGAAATCCGTGGATAGAATGCTAAATCAGTGTTTTAGAATTTGGACTGTTCAACAAAACTGAAAAGTGAAATGGTCAAGGGTACGAGGTTCAACCATTGGGTTGACTATTCTTGAGCATTGACATTGTTAATATATTAAAAAGTTAAAAATTAATTCGTAAATAAATATGAATTCTGTGTACATGTAATTGAAGACAGAGTCAACAGTGGAGAAATCTTTGGCTAGTGGAGGTGTTACTAACTTAATAAAATTAAGGAGTTTTGGGGTTGTTGTTGGAATGCATTTTTGAGGCTTTTGTATGAAAAACGCTTTTTTTTAGTACAAAACTTGAGCAAACACGTTGATAGCCTGGTGGCAAAGACTTTCAATGCTACTACTCCCATGTCTTAAGTTGAATACCTGCCAACTCTATTTATTATTTTCTTTTTTTACAAAACTTAACCAAATTGAACCAGATGGACAAGAAGTTTTTATGCGGGGCAATGACTGGACATGGTCAATCCTATTCTTGACAAATAGTCGCTGGTCGGCAGTTCAATCAGTCTGACCGCCCAGTCCAGATCAAGTTTTCAAACCTTAATTAGGATAGTATAGTTGATATTATTCACACAGTATGCTTGCTAAGCAAGGCTTTCTGGGAAAGCAACTGAAAATATGATTTAGAAGCTGCCTATACACTCTTCTTTTCACTGTAAGAGAAAGGGTCAGCTCATAATACATTAGCCCGGCCATCAGATGAGATCAGCCTCAGGACTTGATTGATGTCCTTAATAGGGCTCATCAGGTGGCAAGGCAATTATAAGGAGACTTGGCTTCTGATTAAATCTAGATATATCTAGGCTTGATATTAACATTAAAGTCAAAGTTGTTGTTGTGGATAGTCCTGACCGTTGGAACTGCTATGAAGGCATCCTTGCCCTTCATGATCATGCATATCAGCCATTGGATTGTCAATTTCACATATGTCGGTAGAAATTTAACTCTCTTGCCCAAAAAATTTCTCATAAACGTATAAAGTACACATTATTTTTTGTATGAGATGGATTCAATTTTTTTTTATTTATTGATAATTACATATGCACCTGTTGAGTCTTGAACCTACATCCTCACTCTCCACCATGCTCTTACAAAGGGAATGAGATTCCATTTTAGCTAGATCTCATTGGCTAGATGGATTCAGCCGATTACGTTATTCAATTCTGTTGAAGTTTAATATACTATTGTTAGTGGATTCATCATGTCTGGGGTTTGTTCCCCAAATGTCATGCACATATTGAAGGTAGAAATTATGGATGTTTGTAGACTACAAGCTTTCTCTTTCTCTATGAACTCTTAGAAATAGGTGGATTGCGGATGATACTCTTGTTTTCTGTGATGCTAACAACACTTATATAACAGCTCTTCGTGGGATTCTCTCTAGATTTGAGGAGGTGTTAGGGCTAAAAATTAATCTAGGAAAGTCTGAATTGGTTCCAGTAGGGGATGTGCCTAATCTGCATGAGCTAGTGGAGATTTTGGGCTGTAGAGAGGCTACTCTTCCGCTGAAATATTTAGGTCTTCCGTTGGGTGCTACCTATAAAGATAAGACGGTTTGGAATCCTATTTTGGAGAAGGTGGAGCGAAGGCTAGCTGGGTGGAAGAGATTGTATTTATCTAAGGGGGCCAAGGTTACCCTTATTAAGAGTACTCTCTCTAGCTTGCCTACTTATTTTCTTTCTCTCCTCCCTATTCCAGTTAAGGTGGCCAAGTGGATGGAGGAATTGCAAAGAAACTTTCTTTGGAATGGTATCGGTGATGATCGTAAATTTCATTTAGTAAAGTGGTCAAAGGTTTGTAGGCCGCTGAAGAAAAGAGGGCTAGGCATTCGGTGCTTGAGAAAGTTTAATTCTGCCTTATTAGCCAAATGGTTGTGGCGTTATGGTGTGGAGAATGATGCCCTTTGGAGAAGGGTCATTGGGGCGAAGTATGGGAATGAGTGGGGTGCTTGGTGTACAAAATCTATGTCTGGGGCATATGGTGTTTGCATGTGGAAATCCATTAGAAGTGGTTGGCTGAATTTCTCCAAGTTCCTTCGGTATGATGTGGGTGATGGTACTTGTGTGAAGTTTTGGGATGATGTGTGGTGTAGGGATCGCCCTTTTAAGGAGGCGTTTCCAGATCTATACAATATCAGTAGGAAAAAGGATGCTTCGGTCTCTGAGGTTATGTGCTTTGCAAATGGAAGAATTTTTTGGGACTTACAATTTCGCCAGTTAGTGAATGATCAAGAGTCACAATCTTTGGACAAGTGTATGGTTTTGATCTATTTCACAAAGGTGCGGGGTGTTGGTTTTGACAAGCTTTGTTGGAAGCTAGCCAGAAGTCAAGGTTTCAAGGTGAGTGGGTATTATCACTCCCTTTCCCCGTCTACTGCCTCCTTTCCCATGGAAAATGATGTGGCAATCAAAGGTTCCCCCCCGGGTTGCCCTTTTCTCTTGGACTGCTACTTTAGGCAAGATTCTAACTATTGATAATTTTTAGAAGAGGAATTTTGTTGTTCTTGAGTGGTGTTATATGTGCAAAAGGTGTGGGGAGTCTGTAGATCATCTCCTTCTTCATTGTCCTATAGCATATGAGATGTGAAGTATGATCTTTTGCTTGTTTGGTATTTGTTGGGTGATGCTGCTAAGGGTAGTGGATTTGTTGGATTGTTGGGCTTGCAATTTCCGGCGTCATCATAATTTCGTTATTTGGAGGATGGTGACACACTGTTTGTTGTGGTGTATCTAGCGGGAACGGAATTCTAGAAGCTTTGAGGGTTGCAAACGGTTCATTCTTGAGTTTAAGTCTTTTTTCTTTTTTACTCTTCTTGAATGATGTTTTGTTGTACCATCTTTTTCTTGTTTTTCCCTTCCTATTTTGCTTGATCATTGTAATTTGGTTTCTTGATGTTTTTGTCCCTCTAGTACATTTCCTATGTACGGGGTTGTGTTCTTCTCTAATATATATATCTTCCTTTACTTATCAAAAAAAAAGAAAAGAAATAGGTGGAGTTAACATTGAATGTTATTTGAAGGTTTATTCGCCTACAATAAAGTCTAATGGATGAGAACATTAAAAATTCTGGTGGCAAGGTAGTACTTACCGTTTAGGCTATTAGCCCCCAAGGATGTCATAACCACTTTTCTTCGGATTATTGTGTTCATTGTGTTTAGTGATAACTATAAGTTGTATTGAGATATTAACAACTTGTAAGTGGAATTGCTAAGTGAAATGCTGCCTAGAGTGCCAAGTTCCGATTTGGTTTAGGGTCCATTTGGATACAGTTGAAAACTGAAAACTGAAAAACACTGTAGCAAAATAATTTTTTAATGGGTAAAACTACTGTTCATTGGCCTAAAAATACTGTTCACGACCTAAAATCACTGTTCATGGCCAATGAACAGTGACCGGTGTGCGTCCAGGTAAAGAAAAAAAAACGCGTGAAATCACAAAATGCTTCAGACGCAGACGTGGGTAGAAATCAAACGTACACTTAATTGTAATACGTTTCTATTGGGCTCTAAATGAAGGTTCAATCTGGTTGAGAACTTAAGATATGTAGTGTGACCCATATGGCTCAAGCCCTAGTTTCTGTTGCAGGTCTTATGTCGTGGAGTAATGATAGCCAGTATATCTGTACTCGCAATGATAGCATGCCAACTATTCTCTGGATATGGGACATTCGCCATCTTGAAATTGCTGCAATCTTAGTGCAGAAAGATCCTATTAGAGCAGCTGCTTGGGACCCCACATGCGCACGTCTTGTTCTTTGCACTGGAAGCTCTCACTTGTACATGTGGACCCCTTCAGGTGCTTACTGTGTGAATATTCCACTGCCACAGTTTACCATAACCGATCTGAAATGGAATTCTGATGGTAGCTGTCTTCTCCTCAAGGATAAGGAGTCATTCTGCTGTGCTGCTGTCCCTGTACTGCCAGAATCTAGTGAATATAGTTCAGATGAATGAAGGTTTTTTTCTTCCTCTTACACTAGATGACTCAGGCATCTTCCATCAATTGAGCTGTTCTGAATTCTCTCTCTCTCTCACATTGTAATGTGCCTTATTTTGGAGGGTTTTCCATTAGTTATAGTTAGGAACTTAGTGACTGCTGTTATGATTTTAGTTTGAATCTTGGGTTGCTGCAACCATAGCTGCATTTGTTGTATGTAGTTGGATGTATCAGACAGTTTTGATGTGTTATTAAATCATGTTGTATGGTGGTTATTCAGCATTTTGTCTTTGTTCACGTTTTCACTTTTTTAGAGAAATGTTAATTTGTGGTTGATTGATTGGCCCAAAGGACAACCATGGTCTTTGTGAAAAGAATCAACATTTTAATAGATTTTCCACTAGTAATTATATTATGGCTATGGGTATCTTTGGAACAGAAAAGATTGAGAAAGAACAGTGGAGAGGAGAAGGTTGTCGAAATGTACTGATATTTAGTATGAGATTATATTCTATAAGGATGGGGTGTAAACTCATGTTTTACACCATCCAATAAGTGTTGCTACATCAGCATTTTATTTAAAATTCAATACATCCTACCATACCTAATAACATCTTGATAGATTCCCAATTTGGTTAGAAATATATATGGGTGTTTACACCCCATCCAATAAGTGTTGTTACATCAGCATTTTATTTAAAATTCAATACATCCTATCACACCTAATAACATCTTGATAGATTCTCAATTTGGTTAGATTTATATATGGGTATTAGAATTGATTGTGTGTGATTGTGTTTATTCTTAAATATGTGATAAGATGATGTGACATGTTGGGATTGGAGGGGTAAAACATGAGTTTTACATCACGTCTTTATAGAATTTAATCTCATTTAGTATAGCCCGGATCATCTTTCCCAATCCTCTCCCTCTCTCCCCTTCCATCCAAACATAAGGCTAAGAGGCTAAGATCTTTATAATAATTAGATCTTGGTTGCTTGTACAATTTTGAAGGCCTTTCTTCAAAATTGTGTATTTTTTTTTTCAAGGGGGAAAGAAGAAAAAAGCAAAAAAATTGTATTTATTGGCATCCCAATCTGTCTTGAACTCAGTTCTGTATTACTACCCTACTAGTCAAGACCGTTGAAAAGGAAGGTATTTGTTCTTTAGGTTCTATCAATGTCCCTAACTTTGTTTTTTGTTAATAAAGATACTTTAATTTTGATTACGGTTTTACTTGTTTATTAATTTTTATTTATTTATTTATCAAATGAACATAAACCTCCATGGCATACACAGAGCCAGCTGAATGCTAGAGCCAAAAATGCAGTTGCCTAAGGCCCCAAGCAAAAAAAAAGGCTCCTAAATTTTAACCAATAGGGTTATTTATAATAAATAAATAAAATAATATTTTTTTATCAGATGAAAAATAAATAAAAAAGAGAGAAAAATGCAACGTCCACAATATTTTTCACAATACTTTTACAATTAATGTTAAGTAGTAGGTTGTTATTGATGGCAAAAAAATAATTATAGTGATATTTTCAAATAGAAAACAAAAAGCAACTTAAAACCTAGAATTTGTTATAAAAAATATTGTGAATATTGCACTTCTAAAAAAAAAAAAAATAAGAGTTGAGTTAGCAAACTTTTACTAGTTCTCATTTAAGTTTACCACTTACACCGCTTTTTTACTTACCACTATCAATTTGTCATATCAACAAGTATGAAAAATTTTGTCAAACTTTTTTTATTTATAAAATTTCTAAAAAAAAAAAAGAAAATATTCTGCGTAATTCATATTAATTAGTAGTAATTTTGCATCTAATACAAGATAATTAATTTTCGCTTTAGGCTCTCAAACGCATCAAGCCGCCCTTGGGCATACAATTTATATTTTGCTACATCTAAGGGTAAGGGACTTTTTTGTTTTTAAGATTATTTGGCTATCCTTGGTGCGACTTTGGGAGAAATTCAAGTATCCAATCTCCTCCTCCTCCTTCTTCCCATTTATAATAATAATAATAATAATAATAATAATAACTTTTTTATTATTATAAATTAATGCACGACTTCATTATTGAGAAAACCTACACACAAAACAAAAAAAAAACCCTCATCACTTCCTTGAATACCAAAGGAGGGAGGGAAAACTTGCAACAAATAAAACCTATTTGCAGAAGCAAACTTAAGTGCAGAATGAATAGATTATTAACATCACTTCTAACCCAACTAAATGCACATACATCAAAACAACAACTAAGCTCTACAACATTTCAGCATAGTAGGTATAGACCACTAAAGCTTAGCAAGCTTAAATTCAAAGTATCAAAACAACTTTTAGCATCACCCTCCACAATGATCTTATGCAAATTCTCAATTTCTGCTGACTTTAAGGCTGGGAGGATAGCTGTTGCCATTGGGTCACAAAGTACTTGCCTGTTAGCCCATGCATATAGGACCTCATCCTCTTTCTCTCAAGCCACTACCACCAATGTTGTGAAATTATCATTGTCAATTTGACAACATCATCAACCTTGTCGCTAATCAAGCTTAATTAGTTTTTAATTGTTAGTGTACACTACTTGTTGTATGCTGCACACACAATTCTTTTTTTTTTTTACTGATAAAAAAAACGTGTGTGTACTTTGTGTGTAAAGGGTAGTGTATAATAAACCTGCCCTTATCCGTTGGATAAGTGATAAGCATTATTCTTCTCGTGGAGGCAGTTGTGCTGATAGACTGATAGTTTTTAGTTACAATGGAACCTGCAGATGCTGATATCATATTGGAGAAAATATGAGGAAGATTTGTGTATTTTTGCCAAGTCTGAAGAGAAGCTGAAGTATTTTTACCTTTTCCTCTGTTGGTCTTTAATTTTGGCTTTGTTGGCCACTTGCTCTATAGTTTTATCGTAAATGTTCTTTTTTATCTTAAATGTTTTTCATCATTCATCAAACTCATATATTATTTAGGCCAAAATTAAAAAAAGAAAACCCATATAATATTTTTTGACAGAGTCTAATCGTTTGATTGAAACAAAGAACCAATACCATATTAATGTTCTTCTCAAAATAAAAATATTAATGTTATTGCATTGGCATTGCAATAGGTTACAAAATAATAATAATAATAATAATAATAATAATAATAATAATAATAATAATGTCATTTTTCTTTCTTCTGCATTGGTCTATAGGTCAAAAGAATCAAAGAAAGTAGTACAAATGGTCCTTATGACGGGTGGATGTAATTATGTACTAGTTTTGTAACTAAATTGACAGCTTCTTATACACAAAGTCTTTGAGAGTTCAAGAAAATGGCTTGAGGTGTGGGGGTTCACCGTTGTAATCATGCAGATTCCAACTGGACCATGCCACTTACTATTCTTAGATTCTCACGCTTCGCTGAATTTGTTGACCCTAAAAAGCATACAATAGATTGACTTGCAGCCTTCTGGTTCTGGAGGAAGGACCAGTCCTTACGTTTGTTGGGTAGGTTTGTCATTTGTGGGACTTTTCGCTGCACCAAATAAATAAGTGGACTGATAAAAAAATATGAGAAAAAATTTACTGAGTAATATTATTACGGCTGCAATTGTATAACTTGTTACAAATCTTTGTTTTGAATTTAAAAATTAACGTTTGTAAAAGGAAGAGTTTAAAAATCAGAGTTTGTAAAAAGAACAATGATGAGTTACTATTAGAGTTTTAGATTTTAAAAACACTCATTTAAGCCCCTACAACACCTAACTAAATGGATCCTAGATATACTATAACTTTTATAAAGCTCTTGGTTCTTACTTTTTGCCATAAGATTATGATATTTTTTTAGGAAAAAAAAAGCATTTTTGGATATTTTTCTCAAGGAAAATATATTTAATTAAACGTAAAAATTGTTATAAACAATACTCCATAAACTAAGATATAAAATCTCTTAGAAGAGATTTTAATTTAAATTAAAATTTTAAGATGGCAAATGCCATATATTTAATTTTAGGTCAAACTTAGGTCTAGTGTTTAGTGGTACTGAACTCATAGTGACAGGTGTTTACTTTTAAATGTGTATCACCATCTAATTAGGTCTAGTGTACTTAATGCACTCGACCTAGTCAAGTTCTTCAATTTTTCTTCATATATAATAAATACAGTCCAAGATGTGTTTCACTTTCACTACAATAAGTAATATCCAGTCAGTGATGATATATTTCACATGTTTGGCAACTGGGAACAATCTTACAGACATTTTTCTCACGTAGATCCTGATTAATGAAAGCTGCAGTCTCTTCCAACCGAAAGAAGAGCGGAAACCATTAACGACAGGCAGAGAGGCTCCAATAATAATGCATATGTGGGATATTACCGTAGACTATAGACAACAAATTAGGTACTTTTCGTTGTCCTATATGTGCTGGCTGACTGGCTACTAACTGCATTATTTATATTCTGATAAAAAATGGTAAACTGTACACTAATTATTATTTTTTGATAATCCTGTACAATAATTATTAAGATCTTGCATGAGGGTCTAGTCAGGTCTCAATTACCAGATACCAGGGAAATTCGATCATGTGCCAGGTTGCCAGCCACTATTCGTCTGTGAAAGAATGAAGTCATACTGTTAGGTTGTACTGGTACAGGCTTCCTGAACCCATCCTTATGTTGTTGTTGTTGTTGTTGTTTTTTCTTTTTCAATAAATGGAATCCCAAGAAAGGAAATCTTATTACTAACTATTTATTGAACTTCTGGTATTTTTTTTAATTGGATATATTATTTTGTTTTAAATATACAGTAACAAGTAATAGTGAATTTTAATTTTTACATTTTATTTAGTTAGTGAATGATGTGACAGTTTCTCATTAAAACAAAAAAAAAATTTAGTTAAAAAAGTACGGGAGGTAAGCCAAACTCACCTCTCTTATTGCACAAGCTGTATTCACTATGACATCGTATTTTTAAACATTATATTAGTTAAAATTGTGAAATCGCCACGAATTTAGTCAAGTGGCAATTTGTGTGTAGAGTGAGTTTGTGATTATCATTACTCAATCCAAAATTTAAGACATGGATGCTCATGAATAACTTTCTTTATCCTTTTGCAATTCTGCCTAAGGAGACTCATCAAAATAAAAACCATGAAAAACATTTAGGCAGATGACCTAAAAGATTTTTGATGGAGGCTTTTAATAATCGAGCTTAACTCATTTATTAAATAAAACAAATATAAACAAGTGTTTTCTTTAATTAAGTTTGAATTATTAAAAAATAGCTAGGATTATCTAAACCTAAAATTTTGAGAATTCCAAACAAAACTCTGAGAGAGGTTGAAATAAATGCCAAACATAGTGCGGCATAATGAATAATAAATGATGTTCGAATTACCTCTCATTCTTTGTAAACCGTAATTCCTTTGTATTTAACTGCCTCATTTTTTTTCTTTATTTGAATATCATTTTACTCACTTTATTAAAATAGACAAGAAAAATACTAAATTTTTATAAATTTTGTTATATAAAATTTATAAACTGATGTGACAATAAATGTGATTGATGAATTTTTTTTTTAAGAAAAGTGATTGATAGACTTTAATAATATATTTTTTATTAGTGTCGTATTATATAGTATGAACTCGGTTTTTGACATATATCCACATCTCAACGTGTCTAATAAAACTAAACATTTAACACAAGCTCAACCATCTTTTATAGTATATTTATAGTATATAAAACTTATGGAGTGGAATTTATAATATATTTAGCATCCTCTAATAGAAAATTCTCTAACACAGCTACAAGGATTTGACTTGTCACAATGTCGGTAATATGTCCATTTTAAAACTAGTAGAAGTTGTGAGAACATTTCTTTATTTATTGAATTATTGAATTGATCTAAATGGACATGTGTCAGTTAGGAGGAGAAGTATTGTTTTTTTATTTAAATTTTATTTTCTGTAAACAGAAGCGAGTTACTCCAAAGTTCAAAGTTGGAATAAAGCTTTTCATAAAAAAAAAAGAAAAAGAAATAAACCTTTGAGAAACGCTAGAGAGTACCCTTATGCATACCGACCTCGAAAATTGGTCTTTGAGAAACCAAGGCTGCATTTGGTCTCGAAGACCAACAAACCTTGTTGCCTACTTTTTGTTATTAAAAAAAAAAAAAACACTCTGAAAGATCTAGAAATAAAGGGAGTAACTTAAAAAAAATGGTAATTATTAATTTACACACTTTATTGTACACACAATTTATTTCACGGAAAAGTGCGATTTTTCAAATATAATTATATTAGTTTTAGTAATGTATATCCTAATAAATTATTTTAAAAATTTTTTTATGAAAAATAAAATAAAATTTTTTAACAACTTTTTTAAAAATAATTAATTAATGTATATTCTATACTCTAATGATATACATTAACCGGACTTTAATTTTCTTATTACACAGTTTATTTTTAAACAAAAGAAATAAATAAAACTATGAGTTAAATGCCATATGTAGTTATGTACTGCTTGCCTGCAACCCTACATTTCGCATTGCCAATATATATATATATATATATATATATATATATAAAGTTAATCCTCTTGAGTCTCTACTATTTTATTTATTTATTTATTTTGGTCTACCATTTTTTATTTTGGTTACTCATTTTTTTGCATTTTGTAGGCCTTTGTTTTTGTTTTAACTTTTTATGAAATGTAACAACTTTTTAGGAATTTGATTAGCATCTTTGAATTCTGAAGTTGGACTTGTGTTCCATCCTTTTCCACGGCGCCAAACGGCCATTTCATCAGTACCGACCTTTTTAACGCGCGCATAGCCGACGCGCTTGTCGACATTGTCGATGGGTTGGGATCTTGTGCAACGCTGTTCTTTATTGAGACGATTAGCTTGCCAATTAAATCCTGCCATCTCATCATTTAAAAAAAAAAAAAACTGTATGTTGCTCAATTTTGGCAGAAAACTAATAATGTACAATGCAATATAGTCTATGAAGTTTGTGGGAGATTACAATTTACAAACCAAATTAATTCAAACAAACAAAGGCGATCTCAATACAAACTTAAAAATCAAACAGCCCATGTCCTATGTCCTTCACAAATCCACCTTAAAGCCACAATAAACACTCAGGAAAACAATATATATACATGCCATAGCTGCGTAAGCCTCTCTTTGCCCCTTTTATGGGTTTTTCTGCCATTTTGTAGGCCTTTTGAGTCCTATCTTCTTTTGTGGCGGTTTCCACTGTCTCCTTTAGAGTAGAGCCTTAGGGCATTTTTATTGTTGTTTTAATTTTGTAACTTCGAGAAGTTGATTTTATATTATATACACCAAAATGAATATTAATTGATTACACATCCTTTTTTTTACGTTACCAGCTAAAATTATTGGAACTCACTCATCCTCCTTTTATTAAAGTACTTATATTAAGGATAAAAAAAAAAAAAAGACAAAATGTGTAATTGGTTTCTTACTAACCATAATTCTCCTTTCACACGTTTTATACGCAAGCCTTTTATACAATTGGATCATCTCCTATAACTTTGATTACTAAGGTAAATGCCACACAATTGTGATTGAATAGTGACACAAGTTGTCTACACGCTCAAGGATTCTATTAGAGATTGAGCATGCCCATAGTTAGGGGTGTTCAAAATCATTTCATCATTGACCATAACTACATTCGATCAAACCACTTTTGATAATCTTTGATGGTATTGGCAATGGTGGGTGTTGGTTTTTTTTTTTTTTGTTGACAAATGGACCCCTATAATTTAATCATCTACAAGAGATTTGAAAGTCAATAACAGTACATTAACCATCACACGTAAAATTTGTTTCGACCTTTACCCTAGGTTAGCCACCTAAGTCTAACTTGCTGTGTATGTCCAATAATCAAAGCTATATAGATTGACCACGCAAACTCCAAATCCACCACCAAAAATCTAACTTGCTGTGTATGTCCAATAATCAAAGCTATACAGATTGACCACACAAACTCCAAATCCACCACTAAAATTCGTCATATCTTATCATCGACCACCCAAATTAAGAAATTCATATCGAAAAACCCTGTGTAAGGTTCTTTTACTCTTAATGTCCATTTGGAAACAACTTATTTATCTGAAGTTGAAAACTTTTTACAGAAAGTGTAGAAAAAAAAGTTAAAAAAAAAAAACTGAATAGTATAAAAAAGTATAGTGAGACTTATGAATAATAGAAAAAATAAGCTAAAATCAATAATTAGCTACAACTTTAAACACTTCCCAAATGCATACTTAATAGCAACTTGTCGACCATGCTGATGGAACCTCCATTGCCTACTTTGACTTTTTTTTTTTTTTACTCTACGGTGTGATGTTGGCATGGTTCTTATTTTAGAGAAACTGATTTTATAATGTGATGCAAAAATGACTTACTATGAAAAAAAAAAAAAATAAACGATTGATTTCTTGGATGAACCCCCTCTACTCAAAATGACTCAGTAATACTTTAGCTTGGTGATACCTAAAGGCTAATCAATTTTTCTTTTTATAGAGTTTCAATTTATGACATTTGCTTATGATGATTGCTCTTTTTATTATAAGACCAATACACTAATTGATTTTTGGTATTACTAAGAATTAAAAACTTTACTAATTGAGTTAACTAGGACCCAAATTTTTTTTTTTTAGAAACAACCGGGACCCACCTAATAATCTTTAATAAGAGTAACTAATAATTGAAAGGTAGTGTTACTGTTAAGGAGCACCGCAAGGCACCCATTAAGAAATAACATTATGTTAATAAAGTCAACTTTTTGTTAGATTTTTGACTAATTGTATAGGGTGTAAAGCCAATAAAATAAACTTGTTGAGT
Organism: Castanea sativa; assembly: GCF_040712315.1. Lineage (NCBI taxonomy): Eukaryota > Viridiplantae > Streptophyta > Magnoliopsida > Fagales > Fagaceae > Castanea > Castanea sativa. The sequence continues at coordinate 24,553,243 of NC_134024.1, read as the reverse complement.
TTCACTTGTCATTTCAATACTATTTTTACTCATTTTATCAATTTAAACCAATTGTTTATTAAATAAACTCCACAATAAATTATCCTTAATGGACACCATGCGGTGTGGATTAACATTTCTCATATTTGAATATGCTTTTCAACATAGGATTCAGATCCTCTAGAGTTCCTAGGGTACTCTACTAAGTAGAGTTCATTAAATCCTAACCACTCTTTAATGATTTAATAGTCTAGATTCTGTCATGTCAGCATTTCATTAACAATCATCTTAATTGTTTTGTTTACAACATTATTTTATTATTTTAAGAATATTATTAATGAAATGCTGACATGGCAGAATCTAAACCATTAAATCATCAAAGAGTGGTTAGGATTTAATGAACTCTACTGGTAGAGTACCCTAAGAACTCTAGAGGATCTGAATCCTTTCAACATAATATAAACATAATCATAACCATAAAAGACATTAATTAGTTGGTACCACGTCTTTTGTTCATGCTAATCATATTCCATAACTTTCATACCGCAAAGAGAAAAAAAGTAAACGAGAAAAACATAGAAAAGTGAAGATGACAAATTTATGACGTTGATGATATATAATTCTTGCAAACATGCAATCCTTATTTATTTTAATTTTATTTTTTGATGTGCAAACATGCAATCCTTAGAAGTAAAGGATCAAATACAATTAACACAAGCTTGAAGAATTTAATTATTTGCGGTTGCGGATACAAATCTTGTTCATTGGTGAGGTGGCGAAAACTAATTGGTCACTCCAAGACACCGTAGTGTATAATCAAAGCACTAAATCCAAGCCCCTTTATCCAAAATACAATTTTCAATTCTGAAAATAATCTCTACGGTTTCCTTCGCTCAAACTCGAAGGACTCTTTTATATTTCTATCTCTGTTTGTTTCAATTCATTTTCTCTCAACACACCCACCCACCTCTCTCTCTCTTTTTTTCTATCACGCCAATTTCATTTTCACTCACTTTCTCGCACTTTCTCTCCCAAATTTTCCCGAGAATCTGTCCCCGCCACGAACGCCACTCGTGTTCTCCCCACTCGGTTCCGATTCCCTATTTATCTCGATCAATGCGCTTCATCTGAGCTTGACTGAGCTTAGCTGAGCTTTCGGGAATTTTGGATATGGAAAACGGTGCCGTACAGAACGGAGTTTGCTCCTCCGAGTCGGTTAATGGAGGCTGCGACGTTTGGAGCTGCAAGGACTCTGATTCTTCTTCAGCTTCTCATCTCGTCGTCATGGTGAATGGAATTCTCGGCAGGTCTGGCTCGAATTCTTTGTTTTCATTCTTGTTTAATTTTGATTTTTCAAATTTTTTAGGATCTATAATTTCACGTGAACTTGTTGTTTTTTATTTTGAACCTGTTTGATGATAGCTTAACCTTCGTTTTTTTTGGTCGTTTTTGTAAATTTTCCACTAGTTTTGATAATCGTTTGAATTGTTCATTTCGCTAAATTATAGGTATTGCTCTGATCCAGTTTTTACTAATTTGTTCTCTGGTGAATTTTTATTTTATTTTTGGTTAATTAATTCTGCTACTATTTGATAACGTGTAATTTCTGAATTTTTAGAGATTTTTAATAATTCTGTCATTATTTTTTTTCTCGATCGCATCATAAATTTGATATTTCATGTTTCATTTTGTAAATGTAATTTTAATGTCTTATTAAATGTATGCTTTATTTATGTTCATATCGGAAATGGTAGGGCATTTCAATGACTTCTTTGATTGATGATTTTTCGTTTTTATTAATAATTTGAAACCTTCTATTTTTCTGAATTCAGTTCCATAATTTAGAGCATGCATTAAAAAGTAAAGGATTTTTGCTACGTTTTTGTCAGTTTTAGTGGGCAAATTGTTTTGTTTGTTTTTACGTTTTGTTGCTCTCTTGAACATGGGTAAAGACATGGAGCAATACAAATGTTGGAGAATCAATTTGGTTTTATGTGAGGGTGTCCTACCGATGCAAATTTTTTAATTCGACATCTAATGGAAAAATATAGAGAAGCTTGTAAACTTCTTCATGGGATCCTTAGAGAGGTTATGTGATGGATTTTAGAAAAGAAAGGAGTTCCTATAAAGTATATAAAGTTTATTAAGGATATGTTTGATGAGCTGTAACTAGTGTGAGAATTAAAAGGTTCATAATATGAGCATAGCTGAAATGAGAATGTTAATATGAATAAATGGAAAACTGGAAATGCAAGGATAGTAGTAGGGCGGCCCAATAAACTTTGAGGCCTAAGGCGATATATTTAAATGGGGCCTTTTTGTTATTAATTAAATAATATTTAACTAGTTTTCAATATCATAATTTTTATATAGCAAAAATGCATTCTTTTTATCTTGTAATATGTTTTTTTTTTTTTGTAGAAATGCTAAAACTATAACAAATTTTACTAAAAAAAAGTACAAATGTTGTAGTAATGAATGTGATTAATGACACTTCAAGAAGATAATAAATAAGTATTTAAATGAATGATGTTAGAGATATTATAAATTTTACAACATGATGCTTATAAAGATGTATCACTAAGTAATTTAAAAATGCATATAATAGGTTATTGACGTCTACAAATCATATTAATTGTAACATCAATTTGTATAAAGGTTTCAAAGTAAATTTATAGTATTTTCCTATCTAAATTATTTCTTGTAATTAGTGACACATATTTGTAAGCCCTATGTATTTAAAATTGTAATATCTCTAGCATTATTCAATTCTTTGGTACTTCTTAAAAGTAGAAGAAAAATGTAAAACTAATTTTTTTTCCTATATCTCAAAAAAAAAAAAAAAAATATAAATATATATATATATATATATATCTCAATTTTTGCCCCCAAATTTGGGGCCTTTCTCTAGTGGGGGGCCCTAGGCGATTGCCTAAGTGGCCTTAAGCCTAGGGTCGGCCCTGGATACAATTTGAAATGAGGAAATTTCTCTTAAAGATAAGTGGGTCCATATTGATGAAAAGATGAAGAAGAGTGACTTGATATGGTTTGGTCATGTGTTAGGAGAATGATTAATTCACCATTGAGAAATGGTGAGTTGATTACATCTAAGGAATGGAAAGAGGTAGAGGTAGACTTAAATAACATTACTTGAAGTCATAAAAATGACTTTTGATAGAATATAATGGCAAAAAAGAATACATGTGGCGACCCTAACTACTTTGTTATGGATCTGTATTTGACCCCAAATCTTTGGGACTAAGGCTTGGTTTTATTGTTAGTAGAATTTTGTTGGCAATTTGTTTATTCTTGAAGGCTATTTAGTTGTAAGAGTTAAAATTTTGGCTTCTTTTGTTTTGGGTTTTCTCTGATTTATCATTTTAGTGTGTCATTTGGTTGAACTAGTCTAACTCGATAATGCTTAATGGTCTTGTTATCTGTTATTGCGTATAGAGTAAATTATTTAAACTAAAAGTTTATTTAATTTACCTTCAACAACCAAAAATATTATTACATTCTATTTAAAAAATTTATAACTTCTGTAGATTGCTGAAAGTAATTGATATTTATTTGTGCAGCACCTCAGATTGGAAGTTTGCAGCAGAGCAGTTTGTTAAAATGCTCCCTGATAAAGTGATTGTTCATTGTAAGTGGCATATAATTATGCTTTCAAGTTGAAAACAGAACTTCTTTCTGTCCTCACGTTACTAGTTTCATTGGGTTATAGTTATTAATCACTCAAAAGCAATTTTGTTTGACCTTGTTTAAGGTTCTATCTCAATCTTTTGGCTGTCCATTTCACTTAAATGCTATTTTTGTAATGTAGGGAAGATTGGGTGAATTATATGAAAGAGAGCCTATAACTTTATCTTAATTTGGGAGCTAAAACATGTTTTATAAGTCTTATTTGAATTGGGCAATGTATTTTTTAACTCTTAATCAGGATTTGTTCTCCATGCCACTGATTGGAATTGGGAAATGATAAAACTCTTATATTCATAAGGCTCTCAACAGTGTAGTATGTTTGGGTCCTAAAATTGCTGAAGTCAGCGTTGAGATTTTCTAGACCTTGAAGAAATGGTGAAATTTGTTTGAATTACAAATCATAGATGGATACTCTAATAAGAATTTGAAGTATGTTAAATTAACGACCAAAAAGAAGCCCATGGCAATAGTTCGACCTCTAAGGGAGGTCATTTCCTTTTCTTTTACCTGCACATGCCTTTGACTCATGATTTCCCCACGTGCCCCTCCCAAACTTTGGTGCGTGCTTGCAACTCTCTTCTTTCCTTACCAAGATTTCTTTTTCCTCCATTCTAATTCATGCTTATTTTATATTTCTCCAACTTTTCCATTAGTGAATTTTAATAACAAATCATTCTTACTCCCTTTTTGCTTCTAAAGCTATGTTTCATGCTTTCTTGTATCCTTACAAATATTGCTTTTTCCTCCCTTCTCACTTTTTCTCCTTGGTGAGTTTTAATAACATACCACTGCACAGTAGATATATTACTGCAACTGGTCACTGGATTGTTCATTTTTCTGACGGCCATAGTCTGGACTATTGTATACCAATACTCGTGTTTAGACATAGATACTGCCTTGTCCCAGGATTATCCTTGATGAGGCTTGCAGATTTGACTTTTGTGGTCTACAAATTAATAATTGTACCTTTTGATATGGGACATGTTAATGTAGTGCTTTAATTTGTTTGAGCTGTCAGAAATTTGAGGTTTTGAGTGTTTTGTGCCCTTCTCTGATAGTCAAAACTGCTTTGATATACATTAAATTGATAGAATATTGATATTTGAGCTACTAAGTTCATGGGATCTCTTTTGCAGCATTGAGAAACATTTGCTCAATTTTACTTAAGTTGGTTCGATTTGTTTTGCAGGTAGTGATCGAAATGTGTCTAAGAAGACTCTTGATGGGGTGGATGTCATGGGAGAGCGGCTAGCAGAGGAGGTTGGTAGTATTGTTAGAGCTGTGGTTCTACCTGATATTATGAAATTATCCAAATCTTTTTAATCTGACAAGAATCGTTGACTGCACACAATATTGTAATTAACAGAACATTTGAATTCTAGGTCCTTGAACTTATTCAGAGAAAGCCTAACCTATCCATGATCTCCTTTGTTGCACACTCTGTGGGAGGACTAGTGGCAAGATATGCAATTGGAAGACTTTATAGACCACCTAAGAGTGAGAATGTAGAGGATTCCACTACAAATAGATGTGAAGAGGATTCAAGGGCTACAATAGGTGGCTTGAAGGCTATGAACTTCATTACTGTTGCTACTCCTCACCTTGGTTCAAGGGGTAATAAGCAGGTGCCATATCTCTTCCTCTGGAGAAATTTGTTCATTGAGATTTACAAATTTTATCATTGTCCAATGTTAAAAAGTAGCTTATATTTTCTGAATTTAATAATGCTCAAATATTAGTGCTTATGTGATCAGGAATAAATTAGATAGTGTTGTCATTGCAAGGCAATTGATGGCTTGGTGGTGGGACGGAAATTATAGCTTCATTAGATTTGCTTGACAAAGCATTTGGGTACATTGAATAATTAAGCTGAGATTCCCATTGAGATAGAGAAGTTGAATAATGAAATGATGGGATTTGTTTGGTTAGGCTGTTAGACTTTTATTAATGAAAAAGTGGAGGACTTCTTAAAAACTGGCTTGGGACTGATGAAAGTAGAATAAACTGTTTAAGTTTTTGGAGACAAGGTTAAATGGTGGCCCACTTTTCACATGTGGTTACTACCATTGCACTTGTGGAAATGCTCAAAGGGGGAGAAATCAACCGTTGATGCTAGATATTCGTGATTTTAAGTCCACTCATAACAGGAAAGAAGTGGGTGTATCCTTTTTAGAATTTTTTTTGGGGGGGGGGTGGGGGGTGTTGTATTCATTGCATTGTTGTGACTTTTTTCAACTTTAATTATGACATTCATTAGTTTGGTACATGAAATAGAAACGAATACCTTGCACTATTCTGGATTTACAGCAGCTCTGAACATAATCTAAATATGTCTCACTTAGTGTCATATTTACCATATTTTCCTATAATATTGATTGTGAGTAGAAATAAGTGTTTGTTATGTGTATTTAAAGTTCTAAGTGAGAAAGCCATAAAGCAAAAGCAGCAGTTAACCCAAAGATAAAGGGAGAAACATATGGTTTCTTATGCAATGCTAGATGGTGAAGGTGGTAGCTAGACGGTGATGATATCCAGAGCTTTGATTTGATTGATGGTGCAGCTGATAATGATAAAGCTTCTGATATCTTTAAAACGAGGAGATGTTGAGATGATTTTGGGTTTAGGCTACCTGACTTCATAATATGAGAGAGGGAATGAGAGGAGGAGATTGAGAATGGGTGATTTGGGATTAAAACCTTCAAAGCTATTCAACCCACAAATATTTTATTGGTTTTACTGGTTGGATCAGTAGGTGAACATTTTCTAGTGTATGGCTTTTATGGGTTGACTGGTCTGTTTTTGGGACTTGTTCTTGATTTTTGCAGTCTTACATTGTTGTTCAGTATGGTTTTTCAGATCATGTCAAACTTGGTCTTGTGCAGGTACCATTTCTTTTTGGTGTACCTGCTTTTGAGAAAGCTGCAACTCTTGTTATTCATTTGATTTTTAGGAGAACAGGTCAACATCTTTTTCTCGTTGATGATGACCAAGGAAAGCCACCATTGCTTAAACGTTTGATAAAAGATGATGGCGACTGTTACTTCATGTATGTACTGGCATCACTTTTCTTATATGAAGCTATTGAATAATATAATCTACCATCGAAGAGCTCTTAGAACTTCCTTCATTTGCTTGTAATTCTTTAGGCATCTTGTGTATTACTTCTCTTCATGAGGTAGTCTTTTTCTTCAATAAATTAAATTACTTATCCAAAAAAAACCTTGTTCATGCAGGTCTGCATTGCGTACATTCAAACGTCGGGTGGCATATTCAAATGTGGGCTATGACCGTATCCTTTTTTCACATAAGATGTGGCTCTTACTATTTTATACTTTTGAACATTTATGTTTAATTTATCACCATTGTTTTCCATTATGAAACATTATAAAGATATTGTGGGCTGGAGAACATCAAGCATTAGGCGTAATAGTGATCTTCCGAAGGTATTGTTGTTTGCTTGAATTTTGTAACTGTGATTTAGGTGGTTTAGGTACTGCACATTCTGATTGAAATTATATAACCAAAACATTTTTTTAATTCATCAGTGGGAGGATGCTCTTAATGAAAGATATCCGCATGTTGTATATGAAGAACATTGCAAGGCTTATGAAGCTGAGGAGTGTGAGGCTACTTCAATTGAAGATCATGGGTCTGACAAGCTAGAAGGTTTATAACTTGATTTTAAGAGAAATTTCTGTTCTGATTGTTTTTGCTAGTTGCTTTTGTTATAACTAGTTCACTTCTATGCTTATTTAGCATTTTCAATTGATCTTGCTCCATTGGCTTTTATTTCTTTTCTTGTCTGTTTCGTGTAGTTGAATGTGACCTTTTTCGTGCCTACTTCTTATATTTTTAGCACGTTACTAAGGTGTGGGTAACTTGGCTAACTTCTTAGAAGTTAGGGTTGATTTTTTGATAAAGCTGAAATTTTGGCAGTGAAAATTTCAATGCAGAAATTATTAGTGTTGAAACAATAAGGGCCGAAATTGTAGAGATGATGTCTATGCAATAAATTTAATAAAACTAGTTGATAATTAAAATGCTAAAGAATACTTTCTTTTCATTGTATTTTAATGAGATTATGTGGGGGACCGTTTGCATACCTATTAAGATGATGGTCCTAGATGTGGCAATTGCACCAAGGACTGGTAGTATTGTTTTGATTGGCATCTCTCATCTTTGGTTTAATAGTTGGACAACTATGGTGTATCTTCATGGGGCATCACCAAGATTGGGAATGTTGATGAATTGGCCGAAACCACTTATATAGTCTTTAGATGAGGTTAACATAAATGAGCATATGTTGGGATAGACGGATAGTTTAGACAGAGAAAGCAATCAACTGTCAAGCTGAAAGATGCAAGGTGGTGTCAGTTAAGAACTAAATGGTAAAGTGACGTGCTACAAATTGTGGAATTTGTCTACTTGTGCTTGTGGTGGGTTAAGGGTTTAGAAGGGTTTGTGGATCTAGGGATTACAGCTATAGAATAAAGGATTATGACTTCATATAGGCTAGGTAGTTTTTTTGGCTATTTGATAGAGAAAGTTTGTGGAGGCTTTATGGTTTTGATAGGCAAGAGGAAGGGCTTGACTTTCAGTTATATGGAGAAATAGAGAAATTTATAGTGTTAGGGCTATAGTAATAGAACCCATGCTCAGTAATACAAGAAAGAGAAATGAGAACAGAGAAAGGAAGAAAAGGAACAATAAGGCCAAAGTGTCTCAATAATAATAACATTCAAATTTTTTATTAATCAACTCTATCTATTCTTCAAGTACATTTAGCATAAATGTATATAAGGACTCTTTTTTGTGCTAGTAGTATTTGGACTCCTAGTTTGACTAGTAAACTAAAAATCTAATAAGGTAATAACAAATATAGGACTAAAGAAAATAAAATCTAAGATAATCAGGATCTCCTAGAAAATTCTAGAATAACTATACTACAAAAAAAATACCCTTAATTTGTGGGGTTGCATAAATTAAAGTTTTGCCCCTGAATACACAATTAATCCTAACTTCTTGAATAAAGTGTTTTTAACTCTAGGATGCATATAATTATACTTTTAAAACCACATGATTTTTATTTCAATCGGATTTCACACATGGGCCCCATAAAAATAAAATTTAAATAGATGAATTTGCAGAGTATTAACAAGTTAATTTTCAATGGCTGCATCATTTCTTAATAAATCAATTTTCAATGGCTGCATCATAAGTAAGGCTTGCTAGTATCTCTAATGAAGCAGCTGTCAATAATTCTTCAACTAAAAATATGGTTGATCTCTCTCTCTCTCTCTCTCTCTCTCTCTCTCTGTGTGCTGGATGGGTGATTGATTGAGCTGGGTCTACATTTTTGGATAATGTGCTACTGGGTATCTTTTTTACTTGACACTGTTTTACACTTTTTTTTTTTTTTGAAGTAATGAAAATCTTATTATGACCGACAGAATCATTACATGGGATGTATATAGTACATCTTCTCAAGAGATTTGAGTCTATGTACACTAACATTTGCTTTCTTATTCATTCAGAGAATTTAGAAATCCTTTTTTTTCCCCTCCAATTTGTGAAAGGCAAAGCTGTAAAAATCAGTTCAGCACTTGAAATATTGTAGCTTCATTTCCTTCAGAGAATTTATGGTTTCTCTAAGTATGTTCCAGTGCATTAACCCTGGTCATTCCCTAATGTATTCTAGATGTAAGAATTAAAATTTTGTAATTTCATCAATTTATGGGCAGGACTACCCATATCTTGATGCATTTTTCATTAGCCAGAAATTGGAATTCTGGGTCGCTTCTGGATTAAATCTAGCACTATTTTAATTAAACTGGCTGCTGTTAGTTATAATACTTTCATGGAGCAAATGAGGATGAGAAGACAAACATCATTTCATGCTTGAAAACATTTTAGGTTGGTGAAGGCTAAGGTTATTGCTTCAGTTCTATCTCAACCATTGCTGCGTTAATAAAATCATCTTCTTTTAGTGATTAGATTCACATAGATAGTCGGAGAACCAGTTCTTGGCTATTATGTAACCATTTGCTAGCATGCTTTGTTTCCTCAGTTGTTTTCTATTAGTATCTCTCAATGTCTTTGCAATCTTACAAGCTCATTGATTGGTCTTAAATGTGCAGAGGAACTGGTGATAGGCCTATCTCGGGTGTCATGGGAGAAAGTAGATGTCAGCTTTCATAGTAGCAGACAGAGGTTTGCTGCTCATAGTGTCATTCAGGTATCACCCCACCACAGCCCCCAGCCCCACCCCCCACCCCCCAAAAAAAAAACCCACACACACACATAATCACCCGCCCACACAGACTCAAGAACTTATGCATGCATGTGGGTATATATGCAAGTCTACATATACGTTTACATTTTTCTGTTGAGTTTGTGGCACTGTATTTTCTATTGGTCACATATATCAAAGCTGGAATTGTTTCTTAGATAATAACAGTGTTGTTAGTTTTTATATGCAAAAATAGAAGCTCTAAAATTGGAAAATTTTCATTGATATGTTCTTCCGTCCTTTATGGTTTTTTTGTCCTAAGCATGTGGAGATGAACAGGAGAAAGGAGAAAAAAGGGGGAAACTATTTCTCACCACTGCCCTCCCATGTCAAGGATATAGAATGCAGGACCTGCTTCTTGGTTTTTACGCCCCCCCCCCCCCCCTTCTTCTCTTTCCCCCTCATTCAACCATTGTAAATGAATTGTATCTTATGCGAGTCTAAAGGATTTTTTTATTTTTTATTTTTTTACACATCAGCAGGCCTACTTGGTAGACCCACCACATTAAACCTGTGCCAAGACAGATATCTTGCCCATCTTAAGATAGACTCATTGCAATGGTAACTGATGCATTAGATATTTCTGTCCCTTGGAAAATGATCCCAATAGAAACAACAGGAGCCTTGTAGGAAAATGGAATTCTAAAGTTTGTTTGGATTCTGTTAATCTATTGTGTAAATATGTGCTAGACATGGCTCTAGGTATTACTTTGTGGCTTGTCAAAGCTGAAGTTCTTTCACATTAGTACTCAAAAAAGGAAAAGAAAAGAAAATCATTCTCTTGAAGAACAATAAAAATTACTTGACACTAGATAGTAGATGCAAGCTGAAGTCAAGAATGATGGAAAGCACTCAAAACCATGCTGAAGAGAACCTACTAGTCTGACGAAATGTATTATGTAACCATACATAGTTAATTTGTAAGTATCACACAAAAATGGAAACTAAACTTTGTGCTCAAATGTGGAGAAATAAAAAGGAAATAAGAGAGCATAAACAGCTGTTCATGGTTTTTGACTTGAAGTTGCTGAATTTGCAATGCCGAACTTAAATTTTTGATTGCTTTTTGTTATGCATTTTTTAGTTTATGTGCTTCAGAAACAGCTGATTAGCTGTTTCTGAAGCACTGATCTTTCACTGGACACCCGCATTATTTTAAAGAATTGTAAAACACTTTTGTCATTCTAAAGGATCAAATTCCTACTCTGGGCATCTTACAGGTCAAAGACCAAAGCATGCATATAGAAGGTGCAGATGTCATTTGTCATATGATTGATCGTTTTCTCACGTGTGAGCCTCACTCCTAGAAGTAAATGCATGTCAGCCTGGGATGCAAGGTTCATTCAGGTATGCTACAAGAGAGATGCTGCCAAAACCACTAAATCTGCCACATTGAAATGTATCTGAATTTCCGTTGTCTGTAGGTTGAAGGTGATCAATGCTCTCACTACACGGCAAGCTCTGCATAATTTGCGATTATGGAAGCAATTATAGAAGTTTTGCTTATTTGTTATCCTTGCAATGTATATGTACAGGCAATATCAATAAACCCAAGTGGTTTAATTTGTATCTACATTAATTTATTAAAACAATATTCTCATTAAGGGTCTGTTTGGAGTTCACTTATTTTGCTAAAACTGAAATTTTTTTGCTGAAAATACTGTAAGTAAAGGTAAAAGTTAGCTGAAATAGTAGCAAAAAGTGCAGTGGAGCTCATGAATAGTAGCAAAAATAAGCTAAATAGTAAAATAAGCTAACCTTTTAAGTTGGAGCCAAACACACTAACTTTTGGTTTGATACTGATGAGATACCTGCTTTGATTTTATAGTTATAGAATAGTCAAAACGAGTTAGAACAACTTGATTAAAATTTTTAACTTGAATTATGGCGCGGGGGTGGAGAATCCATTGAAGCTTTATTGTTTAGAGAATTGGTTTCAAGAGGAAACTAACTTCAAAATCCAAAATTTTTAAGACATTATAACCCAAATGAAATCAATAACAAGTTGTAGTTGGTGCTTGGGAAGAATTTTGGATACTTGTTCAGCCTAACTAAACCGTTTGGTTTGTCTCACACGGTCATTATCTATGGTACTCGAACTACGTTACATAGTTACATATCTTATGGAAAGCAAAAACAAGAACAAGCAATGCTGAATATCAAACACTAAATTCTTTACTTCTACCTAGTGTTTTATTGCTAAGGATTTTTTAGCTCAACTAGAACCTCCTGGAATTTTCAAATGAGATATTCAATGTCCAAATTCTCTCACCCCGCTGTAACTAGTAAATTATTAAAAAGAAATAGAAGCGCTTGCGTTTATCTTCCGCTGGCTGATAAAACGGCAGTCAGGCGAGAATACGGAGAACAAAGCAGATTATGAGACTGTATTGTAGGCCACTCAAGGGTATGGATCTTAGCCTCAGCTGCAATGCAAGTTTGTGAAAAAAAGACAAAAAAAGAGACCTATTTCACATTGCCCATAGTTTGTAGGACACAAAAGGTGCACTCCTTATCTGCAAATGCAGTGAAAAATAAAATGATAAAGTTTGACTACAAATTTGGTTATAGCTAATGCTGTAACTCTCACTAAAAAAAATTTAACATAAATATATTTTTTAAAAATTTAATCGTTAGATTGTATATTTTTTATATTCTTAACATACTTGTCAAATTTCATGTTAATATGATATTATTTATTATTTGATCTATAAACTTATTTTTTATGCATAATTTTAGACTACGAAAACTTAAAATTTAAATATTTAATTGATGGCATAGTTACTGATCTTTGAAATTTTGAAAATTTTGAGATTATGAAGGAAATAAGAAGAAAATGTAATTCAATGTTGAATTTGTCATTCATATTTAATAAAAAAAAATAATATTAAATAGAGTTGTAACTTTAAACTACAACTAACTTTGTAACCAAACTTTATTCATAATAAAATAAAAATTGTCAACACAAGTTTTTTTTTTCCCCTTGTTGTTTGGTAAAGTGCCCACATTTAGAGGAGTGGCTGTTAACTTATCACTATTAGAAAAGAATAGGGTTCTCACACACGCATACACATGCGCCACATGTAACAGATGCCCTCTAATTTGTTGTACTTATTATGCTATAATTTGATTCTCAAAAAAAAAAAAAAATTATTATGCTATAATTTTTTGTTGTTGTTGATAAATAGGATAAAATTTTAATCTATATGATGATGGTTCTTTATTATCATGCTAAAATATTAATTAATTTTTGCGATAGGTGGGGATGTGGAGTTCAAACCCCATATCTTTTATTCTATACTTGTTCTACAAGCATTAGTTCTAAGCCCTTCTTAAAATGATGTGATTATATTCTAATAAAATATAATTGATACGATAAATTAGATTTTATAAACTAAGCTATCTATGAAATTGAAAGTATTTTCAATTTTGTAGGTTTTTTCTAAGGAAATATATTGCATTTTATATTGAATTATTAGGAGATATTTTATAAATAATATAATATGTGGTTGCAATTTGTTCCTAGTGTGCTTTACAAACGATTCATCCTCTAATACATCTTGATTGGCCTTAAGAGGAATAAGATATAGCTAAATTCATCATTTTTTTAAGAAGAAACTAAATTCGTCACTTATATTAAAAGGAAAAAAAAATACAAGATTTTAAATATTTAGTAATAAATTGGATTGAAGTGGACCGAAATGGATTGAAATGGGTTGAAACTTGAAAGGGATTGAAATGAGCCACAGTGGACTAAAATGGACTGAATAGACCATAGTAGAACGAATGAACAAAAATGAAAAAAAAATGCTATAACGATGTTGAATATAATAAAAGAAAGGGTAAAATGCAAAACTGACTCTCTAAGTTTCTTCAGGTTTCATTTCAGTCCTCTAACTTTCAAGTTTATTCAATTAAGACTTTTTCATCAACTTTTATTATCTGTTGTGGTTAATTTTTCATTTTTGTAAATTTTTCTTCAAATTTTTTAAATTAAAAAATTCAATTAATGATTGAAAAATATTTTCCAAATTTTTTTTTTTTTAAAATTTTAACAAAAGTTAATGGAAATGCTTTAACTGAATAAATCTGAAACTTAGAGGGTTGAAATGAACGAAAGTAAAATTAGAGGACTAAAATAAAATTTAATAAAAGTGAGAGGATCAGTTTTATATTTTAATCTAAAAGAAATATTAACGGTGTTCTAAAGCATTAATTTAATAAGTTTTTAATTAAAGAAAAAAAAATACTGTAGTAATTGTTTTGGCGGCTTTTATTTAAAAAAAAAAATATTTTTAGGAAAACCGTGTAAAAACGTTTCCTTAAAATAGTATATTAACGAGGATATCAAAGAACGGTCGCCAAACAGCTTCTACAATCTTCAGACGTCAATTCTCCTGGCAATTGGGAAGCTCTTCGTGGAACCATCCAATCTCTTCCACGTGCCAAAATGTATTATTCTCTCATTGTTGCCGCCTTTTGGTCCGTTGTATGCCTATGTACAGTACGGGGTCAAAGCCAAAAATAAAAAAGTCAAAAAAACCAGTTTATCAATGATCATCTTTTATACAAACACTGCCTGCAAATGATCGAAATCCCCTCACTTTAATAAACTCCCCCTCTTTCAATCATTCAAACTAACGCGCACTCTTCTCTCATCTCATCATTCCCTCCAATTCTCTCTCTCTCTCTGCATAGATTATATATATATTTTTTGAGACATTGAAATTAGAAGGAGGTCATTGATGGATCTCTCACTTTCTCAGTCTATAATTCCAGCCCCGATTATTCCCTGCAATAAATCTCACACTTTCAATTTCAAACTGTTCCCGAATTTCCCCAACTCGAATTCCAAATCCAGAAACTTCCTCGGGAAGCCTCTGATTTCGCGCCAAAACCGTCCAATCAGAATCAGAATCAGAGCTCAAACCCCCAATGTCAATAATGATAATGACGGTTTTGTCCTCGAAGACGTCCCTCACTTGACCAATTTTCTCCCCGATTTACCGGTCGGTAACCCTATTTCTCTCTATTTTCTGTGTCTCTGTAAATGTTTCTTAGCTAGCTATTATATATGCACGCGATTTAAAATCTTATTATCCAAGAAAGTAATTCACTAATGAGTTAATACATTCCTTTCCTTCAGTCCTATCCAAATCCATTACAAAACAGTAAAGCTTATGCCATTGTCAGGTAATTTTACTTCTTTCTAGGGTTTTTACCTTGGTCATGCATCAATTGTATGTTCTAATTTCATATCTTGCTAGGCAAACTTTTGTACACCCTGAAGATGTAGTTGCACAAAAAGTAAGTAACCCCTCTGTCTTCTTACAACCAAATTTACACACAATTTTAATTGATATGTTGTATTTATCTTACTATAATGTATCTTGGATTGTTGTCGTCAGGTTGTTGTTCAGAAAGATAGTCCTAGAGGAGTGCATTTTAGGCGGGCGGGGCCTCGTGAAAGGGTATATTTGCTTGCTGCTAAAGCCACCATGTGACGTTCTTGTGGGATCACCTAAAAAGTACAGGGGCTGATAATGGGTTTTTTCTAATGTTAGGTTTATTTTAAGTCAGAAGAAGTGCGGGCTTGCATTGTCACGTGTGGAGGTTTATGTCCAGGAATCAATACGGTGATACGAGAGATTGTATGTGGCTTGAAAGTTATGTATGGCGTCGATGACATACTTGGAATCGAGGTATGTTTAATGTGGATTATGTGCCTCTTACACTAGTGTTACTATATATATTTTTTCTTTAGTTATAGATACATTTGGTTTCGCAATTTTTTGTTAGAAGTAGTTGTCTCATGTTAGTAGTTTTCCCACATCATTTGTTAGAAATAGTTTTCTATTTTGTAATTTCATTGTGGAAGTTGCTGCTTAGAAAGGTTTAATTAGTGGCATATTAGAAACAACAGAAAGACCATTGACTAAGCTTGCATATGCACAATTATGGTTTCTTTTGTTTAATTATATCCTTTCTTTAAGAGTAGTTCTCTTTATGACTTTGATTGTATAAGGGGCATTACTTTGTGAAAGAGTGCTGTTTGCTTGTTGTTTGGTTCATTTGTGGGGTGAGAAATTGAAAGAATACTGAATGAAGGATTTGGTCTTTTGGATTTCATATTCATTTTATGGTATCCAAAGTTTCATATAATACTTTTCTCTTATGCTTTAAAACAATTAATTTTCATTGTCACATGCATCACTTATTGCTTTATTAGTACATAACATATATATCCATCCCCATGGTCCTGTTGAAACAGGGAGGATATAGAGGTTTTTACTCTAAGAATACCATGAGCTTGACACCTAAAGTTGTCAATGATATTCATAAACGTGGTGGCACCTTTCTTCGCACTTCACGAGGAGGTCATGATACGCATAAGATAGTTGATAACATTCAGGATCGGGGAATAAATCAGGTGGACATATGATCCCTTTTCCTCAATATTTGCAATGCTTAAGTTATTGATAGATTGGAAAAAAAAAAAAAATCTGACAAAAATATGAGGGGTTTGGCATGAAAATTTTTATCTCTTTTGGGGTTTTAGGTGTACATTATCGGAGGCGATGGCACCCAAAAAGGAGCAGCTCTAATTTCCAAGGTGATTGGTTCCTCTGACATAATTTGCTTTTATTCTATTACTGTCTGTCAATCTAGATACATTGTGGCAAGATGTAACGAGAGTATATTTTGTCAAGGAAGTTGAGAAACGTGGTCTTCAAGTGGCAGTTGCTGGGATTCCCAAGACAATTGATAATGATATTGCCGTAAGTTATATTAACCAATCCTTATTTAGGTAATTATGCATGCTGCTATTAACTCATGATAATGTCAAACGATTTGCTGAAGTCTTAGATTTAGTGTCCAAATTCAAATAGTTCCACTAAATGGTGAAATTTATTTTTAAATTTTCTGTGTCACATATTCATTATTTGGTGAAGTATTTACTCTTAAAAGTGAATGGGATCATTGATTATTTTATGAGAAGATGGATTGGAAGAAGAGAATAAAACCTGCAATGGCTGCTTGATAATCTCCTTTTGTGTTCTCGTTAAAAAGACTGTATTGGTTGGCCAAATATTTTTCAGTTCCATTCAAGCTTTATTTTCTCTGAGTCTTCCTGAAAAGAAAAGCAGTTAAAACCCACTATGTGGTTCCCATATGAATCTCTGTCAAATATTCTCACTTGGGATGGGAATTGCATGCAGTGATTATTTTATGAGATGATTGATTGGAAAAAGAGAATAAAACCTGCAATGGCTGCTTGATAATCTCCTTTTGTGTTCTCATTAAAAAGAGTCTATTGGTTGACCATATATTTTTCAGTTCCATTCAAGCTTATTTTCTATGAGTCTTCCTGGAAAGAAAAGCAGTTAAAACCCACTATGTGGTTCCCATATGAATCTCTGTCAAATATTCTCACTAGGGATGGGAATTGCATGCACTTTTCTAATGGCAAAATAAGATTGTCTGTTATATATAGATGTTTTTCTTCTTTTTAATTAGTTGATTTTGCATGTTTGGTTTTAGGTCATAGATAAATCTTTTGGTTTTGATACTGCTGTTGAAGAAGCTCAGAGGGCCATTAATGCTGCACATGTGGAGGTTGAAAGTGTGGAAAATGGAGTTGGAATTGTTAAACTTATGGGCAGATACAGTGGTATGTGTGAGATAACTGTATATAATTATAATATAGGGCATTTTATGGGATTTTTCAATCCTATTTTTTTCCCCTTTCTTCTGACCTGAAAGATAGTGAAAATTAGGGAGTGTCATACTTTTGTGTTTCTGCCACAAACCTTTATAAATTTTCATTTTGCAGGTTTCATTGCCATGCATGCAACTTTGGCAAGTCGAGATGTGGTAATATTCTAGCCCCACTGCACAGTAAACAATTGTGTACTTTTGATCTTAAGAGTTGCTGCATAGAATCTCTTGCTATTCAAATGTATCATTTTAAGCAATGAATAAAGCTGAAGCAATTTTGAGAAGCTGATGACAATCTACTAACGATAAACTTGGCTAAAAACACAAGTTGGAGATATTGCTATGCATTGACAAAGAAATAAGTTCCTGGCTTAAGTATTGAGCAGGTTGACTTATGGTATGTGGGGATCTGCTGGGTAGCCCTTTCAAATTATGTCCTATTTCTCATCACTAAGTATTCAATTGGAAATTCTGTATCATTGTTCAAATTGCTTTGACTTGTTGGCAGCTGAGATCCAACAGCTTAAAAGAGAAAGTCCAAAACAGTCAAAAAAGTAGCCATGAGCTGAAAAATGGCCATATGTTAATCTGGCAGCAGAGAGAACTCTTTCTTTGGAAGTGGCTTATGGAATTCTTTATGGTAACATATGGTCCTCCATGCTTCCAGAATTGGTCTCATCAAGTTTGATTTAAATGGAATATTTGTAAAGAACTACAACAACCAAGCCCTATTCACAAAAGTTTGGGGTCAGCTATGGATCCTCAACACACTAATTAGGGTTGGGCATATGTCTTCTTTTCCGCCATTCTATCCTATCTCCTTTCACCTTCTTAATTGACGTGTCTTTTTTTTTTTTTATAAGTAAAATAGAAGAACAACTATTTCTACTAGGTTTTCCTTTACCTTTTTTTTTTTTTTTTTTTTTCCTTGATTTGAATCAATTTAGTCTTCCTCATTGGTGCATTGATCGCTCTCTTTTGCACATGACTAACCATCCCAAGCAACTTTTGGTCATCTTTTCATCAATACGGACAACCCTATCTTTAAGTGAATTTTCTTATTTTGAATCCTGTCTTTCATTGTATTTCCTCTTATCCATCTTAACAATCTCATTTAGGTACACTAATTTTATGAACATATTGCTTCTTCGCTTCTTAATAGCCCAGCATTCAATACCAAGGAGCATAGCTGGTCTTATAGTGAAGAAGTTTAATTTATACAAAGTACAAGCTACTGCTGACTGAAGATTTGAAAATAGCTTCCAGCATTAAAGGACTTGATTTCTTTTATCAATTAAGATTATTGAGCATTTAAAAAGGACCATCTGTGCTGTCTTTTGTTGGTCCATTCTCCTTATAAGAATTAAACTGGAAAATGTGATAAGAACTATCAGAATTCTGGGACAGATCTGATTGGTTGAGGGGATGCTGAAACCTGATTAAGTTCTTTTAGCTTCTTCCTATAGAAGGAGGCTGAAATGTCAGCAAAAGGGACTAAAAAAAGAAAAAAGTACCTAAGAGATAAGATTCTGCTGTAGTGAAAGAATTCAGTGGGAGCAAGAGGGGTAGAAACTCTGACATAAAGATAGAAATTTATTTATAAAAGAAAGGAGAGAAAATTCTGCTACAAAATTAAGAGGAATTTTCTTAATTTTAGAAAAGGGTTAAAAAGTTTACTGTGGAGAGAGAAACTACTGGGGAAAGATCAAATTTCTGCTTAAAAAAATCAATTTACCTTGCAGCATTCATATGGAGAATCATGGGTAGATGGGTATGCAAAGTAGAAATTCGGGAAAAGAAAATTTTTCTTTCTTTATAATCTTCTCATGTTATCTCTCTTGAATTTATAGTTAGTTTTTTTTTTTGCCTCTATTTTTGGTAAGAAAAACTGGGGGGGGGGGGGGGTTGTTAAGAACTAGGCATACTTCTCATAAGTTGTAATTGACAACTGAGTTTTCACTTGATAGGAAGTGTGATCCTACAGTCAAAAGACTCAAAACCTATCAATCTAGCTTTTGCTCATTGGAAGTAAGATCTTATGGTCAAAACCTATGTTCTAAAACAAATATGTTAGAAGTTTTGTGCCTAAATATCAAGGCTCAGTGTTTTCATCACTTTTTTTGTTTGAAGAATTCATTAATTACCATGAGAACAGAAACAAAAGCAATGAAAGGTTTGGGTGAAGAGAACTTGGTTGGTTTTAAAAGTCTGCATATCTTTTGCAACAATTATATTGCTGTATTAGTTAATCATTTAAGAGGTTTTTCAAAAAGTCAGATTCTTTATGAGATCTTTTGTTTTTATATAATAAATAATGAATTCTTTGTGAGAAACTTTGACAACTATAGTCATACATTGTTGAAGAAGGAAATGTTTCTTGCTTAGAATTTTGAATAGTTTTGGAACTGGACCAATTTGGTTGACATCTTAGTGGGTTAACAATTTGTGCCTATATCTACAATTAAATGATTTTTTGTTTAATAAGAAATGATAAGGATGGCTTGTACTGAGGGTAAAGTTGTTTTAGAGGATTGTGCAAATCAGTGGTTGATTTGTCACTTGAGTTTGTGGAAATAATTGACTTTGTAGATCTAAGCAACTCAACCATTCATTTATACAGCAATTGATGTTATGGGCTGATTTCCTAATCACCAGGAGGTGGAATTTTTTTAATGAGAGATTATTTCCATTTTTGTCTCTTTTTAATATATTCTTTTGCCATTTATCCAAGATATTCTTTGGCTACTTCTCCAAAAGTAAACAAATGATTTGGTGGTTGGAAATATGCTTTCATGGTGTAATTGGTATTGCAAGATCTAATGATGGGCTTTGGAATGTAACAGGATTGTTGTTTGATTCCAGAGAATCCATTCTATTTGGAAGGCCCGGGTGGGCTTTTTGAGTTTGTTGAAGAGCGACTTAAAGAAAATGGACATATAGTTATTGTGTTAGCAGAAGGAGCAGGCCAGGAATATGTTGCTCAGGATTTGCATCAGGTTGATGAGAGAGATGCATCAGGAAACAGGCTATTACTAGATGTTGGTCTATGGTTGTCTCATAAGATCAAGGTGCAGTTAAAACTGTTACATTCTTGTTTGGCTCATGTTTTATCTTCTTTTGTGGCTTCGTCCTTGAGGCTTTGGGGTTGTCATTGCAGTGTAAAGCAGTCATAATCCAAATTCTTCAATCAAACATCTATTCTTGGCCTCTAGCCGTGTGTATTTAATTTATTTCCTTTATTTTTTTGGTTGGACTTGGACATTAAATTTCAAAAACTGATTTGATGGTGGAGACTTCATGGATATATATTTCTGTTAAAAGAAATAAAACAGTTTCCTTGGGGTCACTTCCATCAACGTTTGAAATTGATTATGACTTTGCATTTAATAGATATAGCCTAAAACTTTTTGTTCATTGCATCTTAAAATTCAGTAACATTGCCTGTACAAACTAGAATCATGTTAATATGGAGTTTGGGCCAGGATCATTTTCTTATATAACTTTGGGTGGTAGTCTAGTCCTTTCCTGAGTGATTTCTACTTGTTCTTATGAATGCTGCAAGCAAATGTGGTTTCTGCTCATCTGATATGGTGAATTGCTAAAAGAAAAAGCCTGATATGTATTATTATTATATTTTAAATTTTATCAATGCCAATAAGAATGAGAATGGTAATATGAAAACTAGAAAATTGGTCATGGATATTGTGTTGAATTAACCCTGTACTGAGTCTCAAACTTGCATCTTCTCTTTAGCCTGATGAGCAATTTTGGTAAAACCTTGCCTAACCATCATTTTGTTTGATTTGACATCTATTTTCATTTTAATTAAGTGGCCAATGATTTTTTTTCCTCTAATATTTTTATGCTTACATTCTTATTTGTCTATTTGTATAACACATTTGTTGCAGGATCATTTTACAAATTTTAAGAAGATGGCGATAAATATGAAGTATATAGGTACCTTTTATAATGGTGTTTGATTTCTAATTTACTTTCTGTAGTGCACTGGAATCTTAAATGGTTTTCACATCTCCTAATATCAATCCTAGTATAATTATACATTGATGATATGGAATGTCTTAAAAATATGTTGGCCAGTCAAGGGTTTATATTTTGTGGAAAGTTTGGGAAGTTTTGGAAAACTTAGCCATTTAAATGTTCAAACAGTTCATCTGACATCTTTGGGCCAAAATATAGCTTAGTTTCTATCAGGTTTTGGCTGGACTTTTTTACTGTTTTTATATTTCATTAGAACCTAATTTTCATTTGCCTGGCTTGGGTAGTATGTTAGAATGCACTTGAAAGATTTGTATAGCCTACCTATATTTGTCACAACTTAGCAATGCTGTGTGATAAATTGTGCAGTTGTAATTCCAGTGCTCGAAAACCTAAAAATTGTGCAGTTGTGAGTGCAGTAAATGCATGGATTCATTGAGTTAATGGGAGCTGATGGCATGACCGCTGACTGACATATAATGAGTAAATTCATGCATTTGTTGGTGATATGGGATACACTTACATACCAATTGATTAAATGAATTACTTTCAAGATGAGACTTGTATTGTGTGGAACTTTATTTTTACCTTGATAAACAAAGTTAGTGAAGGAAATTCCAAGATGACCTTGATAATATAAGCCTTTCATGACATGCTGTTTCTGATAGCTTTACTTTGCATTTTTAGACATTTCATATCCCCTTCTGTTAATGAGAAAAGAGATCATTATTCAATATCTTTTGTAACTGCTATATGGTGCTCCTTACAAGGGTTCTCTTATGTTTAACTACTTACTATCTTTTAATTTAGTGGCATGAAGGTCTCTGTACATTTTTAAGCAACAAAATGAACCATCTACATCCTAGTCTCATATATAAAATTGAAGTTCATAGTGTAGTTGAAATTGTTCAAAAAATGGAAGTTGTTCTAAGTTTTATATGACTTGATTTTCACAGATCCTACGTACATGATTCGAGCTATTCCAAGTAATGCATCAGACAATATCTACTGTACTCTTCTTGCTCATAGTGCAGTTCACGGGGCCATGGCCGGATACACTGGTTTTACAGTTGGACCTGTTAACAGCAGACATGCTTATATTCCAATTGCTGTAAGCACTTCCTATCCTTGTTCTGTTTTTATTTTTATTTTAAATTATTATAATTTTTAGTTACACACACATCCTATGGGTTTTTTTAATCCACTAACTTATTCTCTATCTCATTTTTTATGGAGGGAGAAAGTACCATTTGAAGTAGATCTCATTAGTTCTATGTTTTTATTTTTAATTTAGTTGGTGATTGAACTTTATAATTAACAGTTGGAGATTCATAGAATCTGACTAATTTCATTTGTAAATGTCCTCTGAATATATGTGGTAAAAGTCTGGATTCAATGAAACTGATTCAACGATAATTTTTTTCTAACAGTAATGGTAAAATTGTGGAGACAAACATGAGCAGAAGTGATATAATAGTTCTCAGACACGATCCTTTACATTAAGGATGCTTGTGTGTTTGGTTAAAATTTGAACATCATTTGTTGGCTTCGCATTACAGTTAGACTTCATAGGGAATCAATCATTTTGTTTCCCATACTGTTGCATGTCTTTTTCTTTAGTGTAAAACCCTTATTATGGTCCTATATATTTGCAACATCAATTGTAAATAAATATCTCTTCGGTTTGCTGCATTGCACTGGAGTGGTACATTTTCTTATGGTATGGCGGGGAAGGGGTGGGGGGCATGAGAGAAGAATTAGCATATAGGAAAGGTTGGAGTTTCAATATGTAAAATGAAAATTTATATTAGGAGGGTTGCTTTTCTTTTTTTTGGCCGGGTGGGGTTTGGGGGGGGGGGGGGGGTGTTATTTTTTGCAATTCAAAGAGGCTAGATTTCTAAATATGTCATTAAGCTGCCCCCCTCTCTCTCTCTCTTGAACTAATCTATTGGCTACTGCATTACAGCTGATGTGCTCTTCACATTTCCTCTCTCTAGCATGGTATCTTGATGCCAATGCTTTTTGATAAACTATCACTTATCCCAAAAGTTAAACTGTTAGGAAATAGTGAATTTAATCATTTAACTAGTATTTTAACACACTCTCTCACGTGTAGTCTCCCCCTTAATAAATGGGGTTCAATATGTGCAATTTTATATTTTTTAAGTAGGAAGTAAAGTGGAGACATAGTTTGAAGTTTGGACCACTTGCTCTCCAGGTCTGCACTGATGATGATGAATTTGAGCTAATGAGTTCTTTCTTCTGTGTCTTTGATTGATTGTTTCTCCCATATATCTGTATGTGTATTTGAGTGAATTTTTTCCCTTTTGTATGCTCTGGCTTCATTAAAGCATATGTAGTTTTTTTTTGTTTTTTTTATTGTAATTTGTTGCGACAATTGATGTGCTACATTGTTGAGTCAGAAATCTTATTATGAATGGTGTAATGTGGTTTTGCAGCGTGTGACTGAGACACAAAACATAGTGAAGCTGACAAATAGGATGTGGGCTAGACTTCTGGCATCAACAAATCAACCTAGTTTTCTAAACAGTGATGAGGGGATCCCAGAAAAAGTTGATCAAGAGCCTATTGAAGTTATGAACAATATGAAAATTACATCGGTCTAGAACTTATGATTTGAGTTCATATCCAAATCAATCAGCGTCATTTCTTGATTGCATTTTTTGCTGAGAGCTCTTTGCTCTTGCAGTTCTGAACAGGTTCTGTGGTTGCCCTCCTTATATGGTGAATCTTATTGAGTTATAGGTGGCTCAAAATCAATTGTAGGCTACATCCTAGATTGTGTATTGCAAGCATCGATTTAAGTTATAGTGATTATTTGATGATAAATTATATATAGGAAGATTTCTTAGATTCAAATGTTGTAAATGTAGCTTGACCAAAGAATAATACAAAAATACATAATGCTGCTAATGAAAAAAGTATATGTTTTCTTTCTATAGGGGACTTGTGCCATCTGGAACTTGTTGGCTTATTGTTGAATTCTATGTGATGATGAGAGAATTTAAAGCATGAAAATTATTTATGAAGAGATTTTTGACTATTTGAGGCATTACGAATCCAAAATCATCCTCTCCAAAATTGGGTGTGAGGTTCTCTACCTTCTCCCTATTCTGTGAAGAGTTTTTTTTTTTTTAAAACGGGATATGACATCACAAATGCCTAAAAAGTAGTATGATATTTGAATATAGAAACATGTAGATACCGGTGCGGTGGTCAGTTTACAAGTATAAATGCTTGTAGGGTGTGAGGGCAAGGGCCGAGATTTAAGTCTCCAGGAGGGAGCTTCACATACATATACACTTAAATTAGGCTAGAGTAGAAATTCTATCTTGTATATATATATATATATATATATATATATATATATATATATATATAACATGTAGATTAAATTGACTGAGAAAGCTGGCCAACTTAGTAAATTGACAGGCACACATGAATTCCCAATTTGGATTTAGGTACTTGAGTGTGCACAGGGTTGTTTAACTGGTTCTTTAGTCTTGTTTTGTTTTTTAAAGACACCCAACTGTTATTAGTCATTATTCATTTAATTAAACACAAATGATGTGATAAAATCTGATAGAATTACATAATAAAATTACCTTTGGAATAGATATGACTAATGAGTTTTAACTCAACTCGTGGTGATTACACACCACCGCTTCTCTCCCTCTGCTTACCTCCTCAAGGACCATTGATTATTGCACAATGTGGAAGTACATCATTCATTTTCATTGCTCATCACCTATTTCATGCGTTAAATGTGCACTAACAAGTGAAAAACATAGATATATCATGTGTTTAGAGTGTACACTAACGAGTGCGTACAAATATTTTTGTCCTCGAAAGGTAAGGGTACAAGTGGCAAGCACATCAATTTATTATTCAATGGTCCCCCAGCCTTTCCTAGTGTGCTAGTTGCATAATTCCGTCTTTATGTACTAGTTGCATAATCACCTATTTCATGCGTTAAATGTAAATATACTTTAAAAAAAAAAAAATGAAAAACAAAAGATATATAATGTGTTTAGAATTTACACTAACGAGTGCATAAAAATATTTTTTCGTCCTCGAGAGGTAAGGGAACAAGTGGCAAGCACATTAATTGACTATTCAGATGGTCCCTAGCCCGTCCTTCTGTGCTAGTTGCATACTAAGCAGGCTTTGGCATCATGTATATGTGCACGTTTACGCTGGAACTGAGAGACAAGTTTTGCAACTAGGTCGACTACTCTGCCTTTTTCGAATGCAACCTGTCACCAAGCCATCTCTATCTGCCTTTTACTGAAATCCAATGCATCCAACTTGGAATGGCTACCGACTACTTTTACGGCTCTATCTTAATTGACAAACAACTAGACACGAACAACTTTTAGATCACAGCCGACTAGTCATCCATCCACCTTCATAAATTTGCCGAGTGCCACATTTCAAAGCAGGACAATATTTAGTAACAATTTCAAGATGTTTCACATTAATTAAAATTTAATTTAATTTTTTGTTAGAAGGTGGGGTGTTTTTAATATTTATAAGAGGGTCCGTGCAAAATTAGCAGACCATGTGGCATTTTTTAAAGGTCCACACTTTCATCATGTCCGTTATAAAACATTGATACATTATGGGTAATTGTCAAATTCTTCCATTATGCTCTCTTGCTCTCTTGCTCTCTTTGTCAGTCTATTTGCAATTTGCACATCTATTAGCTTCACGGTATACGTGACATGGATGGATTGTCTAATTGTGAGCTAATAAATTCCTACAGTCACCGACTAAAATAAAAATATCCAGTGTCCAAACATTATTAGTTGTTATTTAATTAACTAGCTTAATTCCATATATATGCATGGATACACTTAAAGATATATAATAAGATGCATAATATAATTCATATTTATAATTTAAATACTATTTGTGGGGAGTAAAAAGACCCCGATGGGTATATGGGCCTTGTGCAAAGAAGGCGCCGACCTCTCCCGGTTTATAACTTGTTAGTATTGTGGCCGCCATACGCCAGGTCCGAGAGTACAGCCGATGATGATTTTTCCCCTCGGACGGACATCGGAGATTCCGGGACTTCATTGTAAAGGTTAGGGAATGACACGGTCAAGACCAACGGTTAAAAGGGATGAATTCTTGAATGTCCTAGAAGCACCGATGTCAGAGAAATACCAAAGATAAAAGCTGCCACCTCCACATTAAAGACCCTGTACTTACCACCCTGGCCGCATTAATGGGGAAGTGACACCTGAATAGTGGAAGGGAAACTTCTGGTTACTATTCAAAGGCACTGAGAAAAGAAATATCTAGGCTAAGGGGGAGTTAGGGCAACACGTGTACAAAGTATCAAAAAGAAGAGTATTTAAGGAGCAACCTAGAACAGAAAGAGGTGGGTGACCTTTTGTAATCTAAAAAGAGAAAGTGATAATATAAGAACAACTCTTGGCTTACGTCCGAGGAGGTTGATTTACAATATTCCTTTTTGTCTCCAAGTGTTTATAGTCTTTGGCTTGTCATTTAATCCCAAAACACTTCTAACCTGGGTTTCAAGCCCACACTCTACAAATTCATATTGTTTAAGGCTCATTGGGCCTGAGCCCATAACTGTTCTTGGGGCCAGGTGCAATTGTGCGCTTACACTATTAATTTTCATTTTTATATTTTGTTAACTCTTTAAAAAATTTTGTAAGGATATTATTAGGTATAAAATATAAACTGTTCATGTTTTTTTTAAATTATTGTAAGACACTTTTTTTTACAATTCATTTATTCTAGACTCTTTGATTTTTGTACTTAATAATTCACTTGGATGAATGTTTATGATGTGGCCTCACATTTTATTTTGAAATTAATAAATAAAACTCTTAAGAATAAATAATTTAGAACACATAACGTAAAATTGTAACTCTAATTTAGAATTCTAATTTGAGTTTCCCTCATCTTCACCTATTATATATATATAGATTACAAACTTTGAAGTTACCGCTTAGATAAGATTTTATGACCTTGTCCCCAATCCCCATGCTAAGCTTAATCCATATCCAATATCTAAAAGCGCATAATTCAACAATGTTGTTTGTTGTATTACTAGTGCCTATTTTTATTGAAAAGTATTGTGCCTAATGCCCATATATATTTCTAATTAGGCCCCCCTCCACTTGCAACATTTTGACTACCTAATCCTAATGTACTCCCATCCATGTTGAAAGTAATAAATTGAGGCGACAGGCCATCACGGGAGTCCAGGACATAACATCTTTTGTACTGAATTGATCAATATAATCACTAATTAAATTAAATTTGAAATCTAAAGGACAAAACCTAAGAAATTGGACATAAGTTTTGCATTTAGACTATCATAGGAATACATAGTAGCTAACTTGACATTCGGCTCATTTCAACTTGGTTTACCTCTTTGACTTGGTTGTCAGGACTACCTTACTTACACCTTGCAAATAATAATCTGGTGCCTTTTCCCCCCTTAAGAACAAGATTTCAACACACAATTTTCTTAACTTTATGTCATTCCTCAATACTTTAAGTTAAACGTCCAAGAATAATTGAACCATCACACTCAAAATTTTCAATACCTGAAATTATTTGATCCTAAAACCCTTTTCCACTTGCCCTGCATCATATATAATACGTCACTAGGAATAATAAGTCTCACAGGATTTTGAAATAGCTACGCAATAGAAAAGTCTTGAAAACAAAGCTCTAATAAAAACATAATGATGATATTTATAAGATTGATGATTGATAGCAACACCAGGCGTTGCAATTGCACCACCAGACACATATGAGGCGGCTTTTTAAGCAAACCACCACATATTCTATCCTCTCATCGATCGGCTAAATGAATTTGTCAAACCATGTAACTCAATCAATTCATTCAAATAGTGTGATACATAAGTATGCAGCCACATGCATGAAGACTTTCAAGTCTTGTATTTGATTTTGTAGAAGATAGGATTGAAGACTGGGCATGGCTTCATTATGTGGGACAGGTAATAGAATCTCTATAGGCTATTGCTATCACAGCACATTGAAATAAAATATCACAACTCCCGACATTCAACTTTAGAAACTACTGGTAGTGTAAAGTAAAAAGATCCGCAAACATATAATATCGTTTCATTTCGAAGGGATAATATCTTTAAGACATAATGAACTTTAAATTATGTGTCATCTCTGCTCTATTGAATCTACTAATTAATATGAAAATTCCCGACATTCAACTCTAGAAACTACTGGTAGTGTAAAGTAAAAAGATCCGCAAACATATAATATCGTTTCATTTCGATGGGATAATATCTCTAAGACATAAAGAACTTTAAATTATGTGTCATCTCTGCTCGATTGTATCTACTAATTAATATGAAAATTAGTGCAAGTAAAGGAAAAAAAAAAAAAATAATAACAGAAGAGAAACTATTCCAACTAGACACATGTCATATGTGATAAGGTACTTAATTTGTAAATGGAAAATAATACACATAGGATAAAGTTTGGCAACAGACAACCCTACTCAATATCTTTTAATTAAATGTAAATTTTAATAAATCTATCATTATATTACATTTTCTTCTTTTATTCTTCATTTCAAAAGATCAAATATCAGTAACTATGTTCTCAATCAAATTTTTAAATTTCAAGTTTTTGTAATATAAAATTATGTAAAGTTTATGGATTGAATAGTAAATAATATCTTATTGACACAAAATTTGACATATGTGTTGAGAACATAAATAATATGCAATTCAATGATTAAATTTTCAAAATATGTAGTTATGTTAATTTTTTTAGTAGAAATTGTACCTTAAGATACAACCAAGTTTGTAATCAAATTTTATCCATATACATAAGACTACAATTAATTTTCCATGTGAGTAATTATTTTAATGGTAAATTACTATTTTGGTTCTTAAACTTTATCAAAATTTTTTTTTTTCATTCTTAAACTTTAAAAAGTTCGTTTTTCGTCCCTAAATTATTGAAATGATCATTTTCTTTCCTTAAAATATTGAAAATGTTTTACTTTCTGTCCTTCAATTTTACCAAAAATTTGTTTTTCGTTCCTAAACTATTGAAAAAAATTCTTTTTTTATCCATATATTTGTCTCTAAACTAATAAAAAAACTTTTTACAAGGTTTAAGAATTAAAAAAAACTTTTTAAAGTTTATGGATAAATTTTTTTTTTTATAGTAAAGTTTAAGAACCAAAATAGTATTTTACCATCCTTTTAAAACTAACTTAGAGCTTACTTTGCATGAATTTCGTTCAAATATCTTCTTCTTTTACCAAAAAAAAGAGTAATCTTATTTTTTGTCTTGCCATGATACCAATTTACAGAACATAACTAATTTGTTGCCTTATTGTACCAGCAATTATCTTCGACTTCTGTTTTATAGTGTTAAGTTATGATTTTTCACATAATATTTATGTTGGTTTTATTCCATGACAAAAAGTGTTGTAAGTTCTTTAATTTATTTTCTTGTATTTTGCGGGATTTAATTGTAATGAGTTTAGTTTTAAGTGGTGAAAATTTGATCAAGAGAGCTGAAGGTCACATGAAGAGCACATGCCGGAAACTAAAGAGACAGTGTGTTTCGTGACTCATCTCGCGAGTTGGCCAACTCGCGAGATGCATTGACAGCTGAGATTTAAAGTGTGACTCTTATACCCTTTACCGATACTATATATACATTCATTATCCACAAAATTGTAAGGAGGCTATTTAGAAGAAAGCCCTAGAGAGAGCTTCTATAACACCCACCTTGTTAGAGAGAGCTACTCATCCTCAAGAGAGAAATTCTTGTAGCCTCTTCTCCCCCCTCTTCCATTGTTATACCTTGAGAGGAAATTTGTACCCAAACACAAATTACATATATTTAGAGTGTAGAGAGTGTTTTGGAGTTTGGGAAGTATTGGGTATTTGCCAAAATAAGCCGGTAAAGACTTGGCGGTGCAATCAGGTGGTATTGCGGGAAGACAAGACTCTGAGAAGTCCGTTGGTAGCTGAAACTTGGAGGGCTCAAAAACTTTGGATAGATTAAGCTTGGAGGGCCTTTTTGGTATCCTTGTACTTCAACTTATTCACTAGTGGATCATTTCGACTTGGAGGGCCGCAGATGGGTTTTTACGCCTAGTTTTTTGGTTTTCCTCTTCGATAACATCGCCATGTTATTTTGGGTTTGCTATTCTTTTACCCACTGTCTTTTACATTTTAGCATTGCACTTACCTGTTCATCCATACAATTATTGAATGCTTCAATTGATTAATTAACTAATCACGTATATTTCATATTAAATGTGTTAAGCATAAAATTAATCAAACCGTAATTAAGAATTTGGAGTCTAAACAAGTTATACTATTTGAGATTTCATATAAAATGACCCTCTCACAGTATGTAAGTTTCATATATTTATAGAATTCACACGCTTTGAAAGACTGCTCCTATAGAACTAAGATATATCCTCTATTGGACAACTAGCTTGTAACCCCATATATATATGCATGAATATACTTAAAAGATATACATTAAGATGCATAGTATAATAATCTTACATATATAATTTAAATATTATTGATAGTTATTCTTGTTTTTTTAAAACTCTTTAAAAAGTCTTGTAAGAAAGTTATTAGGTAGAAAATGTAAATTGTCCATTTTTTAAATATTTTTATGTTCATTAATTCTAGACTTTTTGGTTTTTGTATACAATAACTCACTTGAATAGATATTTATGATATGGTCGTACATTTGATTCCAAAATTAAGAAAAAAAACTCTCTTTAAAAATAAATAATAGGACACATGGTGCAAAATTGGATTTCAATTGGTTTTTGTATACAATAACTCACTTGAATAGATATTTATGATGTGGTCGTACATTTGATTCCAAAATTAAGAAAAAAAACTCTCTCTAAAAATAAATAATAGGACACATGGCGCAAAATTGGATTTCAATTGTAGAATCTAATTGGATTTTCTTTAGAGTTTACCTATATATATATACATATATATATTATTTTTGTGCCAAATGAATTGTTTTTAGTTATAAAAAAGGCTCATAAATATAAAATCATTCAAACTCTCTCTTCCTCTAATTTTATATATAGTGTTAGATATATGATTATGTTTTTTTATGATTTATTTATATTGGATTCCTTGTTTTCTACTCTAAATTAACTCATTTTGGCACAAAAATTAATTTTTTTTGATTAGATGGAACATGTTTTGTAAAATTAAATTCTAATTGAAATCCAAATTTTACACTGAACTAATTAACTTGGTTCAAAAATTAATTTTTTTTGATTAGATGGAACATGTTTTGTAAAATTAAATTCTAATTGAAATCCAAATTTTACACTGAACTAATTAACTTGGTTCAAAAATTTAAATTTTTTTTATTAGATAGGACACATGGCGCAAAATTCAATTCTAATTGAATTCCAATTTAAAATCTACTTGGATTTTCTCTTAGTTTTACTTATTAATATATATGATTTATAAACTTGAATTGTTTTTAGTTCTACCAAAAAAATAGTTCATAAATATAAAATTATTCAAAAATTATGTTTTTATGGTTTACTTATATTGGACTCCTCGTTTTTTACACTAAATTAACTCATATAATAATAATAATAATAATAATAATAATAATAATAATAATAATAATAATAATAATAATAGGTAAAGCTGAGAGAAAATTCAATTAGATTTTAAATTGGAATTAAATTAGAGTCTAATTTTACGCCATGTGTTCCATCTAATCTAAGTTTTAAATTTTTGTGCTGAGTGAGTTTATTCAATTTAAAATTGGATTTCAATTAGAGTTTAATTTTGTGCCATGTGTGTCATCTAATCTAATTTTTTTAATTTTTGTGTCAAATGAGTTCATTTAGTATAAAAAACGAGGAGTCCAATATAAGTAAACCATACAAAATATAATTTTTGAATGATTTTATATTTATGAGCTTTTTTTTTGTATAACTAAAAATAATTCAAGTTTATAAATCATATATATATATATATATATATTAATAGCCAAAGTTAAGAGAAAATCCAATTAAATTCTAAACTGAAGTCTAATTTTGCACCACGTGTCTCATCTAATTTTTAAATTTGTGTGTCAAGTGTATTATTAGGTTCAAAAATTAAAAAATCTAAATTCAATTAGATTCTAAATTGAATTATAATTGGAGTTAAATTTTGCGCATGTGTTCCATCTAATTTTTTAATTTTTGTAGCAAGTAAATTATTGAATGTAAAAACAGAAGAGTTTAGATCTAATTAGATTCTAGGTAAAGTTGAGAGAAAATCCAATTAGATTTTAAATTGGAATTAAATTAGAGTCTAATTTTACACTATGTGTCCTATTTAATTTAAGTTTTAAATTTTTTTTTTGAGTGAGTTAATTCAATGTAAAAATTGGATTTCAATTAGAGTTTAATTTGTGCCATGTGTCCCATCTAATCTAAGTTTTTTAATTTTTGCGTCAAATGAGTTAATTTAGTGTAAAAAACAAGGAGTCCAATATAAATAAACCATAAAAAATATAATTTTTGAATGATTTTATATTTATGAGCATTTTTTTTTTGTATAACTAAAAACAATTCAAGTTTATAAGTCATATATATATATATATATATATATTTATATTAATAGCTAAAACTAAGAGAAAATCCAATTAAATTCTAAACCGAAGTCTAATTTTTCACCTCGTGTTTCATCTAATTTTTAAATTTGTGTCAAGTGAATTATTAGGTGCAAAAATTAAAGAATCTAAATTTAATTAGATTCTAAATTGAATTTTAATTGGAGTTCAATTGCGCATGTGTTCCATCTAATTTTTTTTTTATTTTTGTAGCAAGTAAATTATTGAATGTAAAAACAGAAGAGTTTAGATCTAATTAGATTCTAAATTATATATATGTAATTGTAATTGTTTTTAAATGTATCCGTGCATATGCATGGAGTTACACATTAGTTTGATATAAAAATTAAAAAACTTAGATCAGATGCGACACATGTCGCAAAA
The DNA here is from genome assembly GCF_040712315.1 of Castanea sativa. Taxonomy (NCBI): domain Eukaryota; kingdom Viridiplantae; phylum Streptophyta; class Magnoliopsida; order Fagales; family Fagaceae; genus Castanea; species Castanea sativa. The sequence goes on along the minus strand of NC_134024.1, from coordinate 24,519,492 downwards.
TTAAACTCTAATTGAAATCTAATTTTTACATTGAATTAACTTACTTGGCACAAAAATTTAAAAAAACTTAAATTAGATGAGACACGTGGCACAAAATTAGACTCTAATTAAATTCCAATTTGAAATCTAATTGAATTTTCTCTTAGTTTTACCTATTATTAGATATATATAGATTATGACAAGGGAGTATGCATATAATAGAGAATAACGTGTAGTCCATTCATCAAAAAGTGTACTCTACTAAAAACATTGGTCGGCTAGTTTTGGCAATTTCGTTCATAAGTTTTGTAAGAGCACAATTTGTACCTGGAACCAAACGAGTGATGGGCTCGAGCTCAAAAAGCCTTATACAATGAAATTTGTAGAGCATGGGCTTGAAACCTAGGCTTTACGGATATTGGACAACAGATAGGTGGGTTAGATCGCCACTACCTACGCAATCAATGGATGAAAATAATGGAAACTCTCCTCGGACGTAAGCTGAGGATCACTGATATTGCCTTTCCTTCTTTAAATAAAAGATTAAGACTGAAGATAATATGTACAGTGCTCTCTCTATCCCTTCCTCTCTTTTTTCTCCGATCCCTTTCACGCTCAAGACGTTGGAAATGATCCTCACGCTGGGACCCCTGAGACTCTGCATGATGCGGATCTGAGCCTGCCATAATGTTCCAATTCCTTACACACTAGATTTCCCACAGACGGCACCAATTGTAAGAGCATAATTTGTACCCAGACCCAAACGGATGATGGGCTCGGGCTCAAAAGGCTTTATACAATGAAATTTGTAGAGCGTGGGCTTGAAACCTAGGCTTTACAGATATTGGACAACAGATAGGTGGGCTAGATCGCCACTACCTACTCAATCAATGGATGAAAATAACGAAAACTCTCCTCGAACGTAAGCCGAGGATCACTGATATTGCCTTTCCTTCTTTAAATAAAAGATTAAGACTGAAGATAATATGTACAGTGCTCTCTCTATCCCTTCCTCTCTTTTTTCATTGATCCCCACTTTTTCTCATGCCTCTTTCCTTTCTTATATCCCTTTTTCTCTCCCTTTCATCTTCCACATGTAGCGCAGATCACCCGATTAGATATTTCTCCCATCCACCACCTTCTTGAAGTCTTCAAACAATAACTGGAAGACTGAATATTATTATTCAAAGGTCATTTCCTCATTAATGCAGCCAGAGAGGTAGGTGCATGGTCTTTAATGCGGTGGTAGCAGCCTTTTCCCTTGATATTTTTCATACGTTCCCCCTCTCTATAACTGTGTGAAACACAATTTTACCCAACAAACTTTCCAGAATTCTCTTCCTAAACATCATGACGTGTCACACGATATTCACTTGACTTAGCCGAGGAGATGCCTCTTCTCGGACAACCTTATCAACCTTTCTAGCAAGAACTGGCTTGTGGGCCTCAAAGGCTCTGTTCGAATTGGCTCACACCGTCAAATCAGGCCTAAGGCCCAAATGCGTATTCGGACCATTTTTACCCACACAAGTTTCATATCGAAGTTAACTCTCAATTTCATGTAGTTTGCTTCTTCTCAAGCCAATTCGCTTGCCATCCTCAACATTGTATTATGGTCCCTGTTTGTAAACATCTCAAGATTACTTGATACACTTTCTCAGCTTACTTGAAAAGTACATATAACATGTGATTACTATCCACAAAATTGTCTTATCACAGGAAAACAGTCTCAATTTTGGTCAATTATTGAAAAATCCGAAATAATTCAAATAATTTACAGATAGTTCAAGAATCAATGCCACAATCCTTTCTACAACTTTTTTTTTTTTTTTTTGAATAGCTTTCTACAACTTCTTATTATGTACTTTCTCAGCCATTTTAATTTCTTCCTCTCATCTTTTTCTTATTTTTTTTTCTTCCTACTCCACCTCATTGGATTGGCCTTGAATTACCAATCCTTATCCGGCAAGTCACAAAGGATACTCCACTAACTAGTTTAGCACTCCCCACGCAACAGCGTAATTAGCATCATCTTTATGATCAAAGCATTAACATTAATTTTGGATCGAACTCGGAGGTGGTATTTTATATAAAGGCAACATTGCTCACATGTGCATATCTGAGCACATTAAGTTCATGCATGTGAGTCTCACTACATGTGAGAAAATATTTACATATAGAATGCATAATAAGATACTTATTTTTTATGACATCGACATTATATGCTTTAAAAATAGACCCAGCAACATATTAGCACTCGTAATAACTATTCTTCAAGATTAGGGTGACAGTTGAACTGCATCAACCACTCTCATCCTCCTCTTGATCCTCCCTCTCCCAAAACACCCAACTCTCCACTGCCACATCATCAGATTCCGGCGTCTCCACTCTCTTCTCTCTCCTCCTCTTCCGGCCGTTGGTTTCTATCACCGGAAGGTGGTTAGACGCGCCGGCCTCCAAAGGAAAATTCAGTATGGCTTTACGGCCCCTCATCTTGAAGGCAGCACAATCATATGCTCTAGCAGCATCAACATCAGTGTCAAAGGTTCCAAGCCAAACCCGATGCCCCTTCCGGGTTGGGTCCCGGATCTCCGATGCAAACTTGCCCCATGGTCTTCGTCGAACTCCCCTATAGTGCCTCCACTCACTATAATCTGACTCCTTGTTGGAACCTTCAGCTACTTCAGGTACTTTGGACTCGATGCACGCTTTCTTGGACAAGTGCTTTGGACTTGAAATGTGGGGTTTTGTTTCGAAATCAGAAGCTTGTTGGTTGTGGTAGTTTGAGTCCAAAATGAGAGAATTGGATTCAGAATCAGATGGGGGGCTTTGAGCTTCATGTTTGACAGGTTGAGTAGCATAATAGGCTTTAGGAGAACTACTGAAATTGAGGCTGTTAATAAAGTATTCAGTGGAGGTGAAATCTCCAAGAAGGTGTTGTCGGATAAGCTCTATGGTTGAGGATTCATTTGCAGCAGGTGTTGCCATATTTGAGCTTAGAAAGCCAAAGACTTTGAGAGCTTAATATCTAATATATTTCGACTGTCAAATAAAAAAAGAGAGTAGAGTATATATAAGAGTCAAGACTTTTCAATTTTGCAATGGTAATATTGTCTTGTCCACTCGTTAAAATCAATATATGTCAAAGCGGATGCACCTTTCTTACGAGACTGATCATCATAATGTATTGATTTGTACTAGATGTCCAATGCATTAGGAGGAGATTCTCACACGTATTTCACACCATGTGTCACCACTTGAACTTGTAATCTTATCCCTTATCATTAAATAAGAAAAGCAACCTACACTCAACAAATATTGAATCCCAAGTTGTTATTTGGCATCTAGCTACCAGAAGAAGTGATTGTTGTGTGCCAGGGGTGCATTTGTACATGGACAGCAAACAGGTTGAGAGACAGAAATTTGCAACTTGTTTTATTGGGGGTCCCTAGGCCCTAGTACTATGCCAATATGCAAACTTAGCTCTTGGAAACAAGAGAAAAGACAAAAGCTATGAAAAGTTATAAGTGACCATTTGCAAGATGTTGCTAGAGTTAAACCTACCGCATCATCAACTTGTACATAACATTTAACCAGTGAAAAGGATAAACAACCGCAAAGGAAAAGAGAAAAAAGGAGGAAAAAGAAACAAAAATAAAATCCTATTGCTTTTATTGGAATTAGAGAAAATCCTAGGGTATGTTTGGTTGGGTGAAAATAGGGAGAATGTAAAATAGAGAGAGGAAGAGGAGGAGAGGGAGAGGGGGAGAGAAAAGTGGTGGGCCCATAAGTTTTCTCTCCTCTCCCTTTAAAATATAATCTCTTCAAATTGGAAAAAAAATTGGAATGAAAAGTGAAAAAAATATTTGGACAAAACAGCCCCTCCCCTCTTTAACGTTTCTGGCTTTTTTTTTTTTTTACTTTCTCTTTGTTACGCTTGACTTTCTGTTTTTGTTTTTGATTTTTTTTTTCTTTGGTTTTGTTAAATGGTGGATTCTTCTTCTTTTTCTTCTTTGTTTTTCTTAATTTTAATTTTTATTATTTTTTTAAGAAAACACTTTTGGATGATTTCTTATACTATTTTTTAAAATGTTCACTTTCATCTATACACAATTTTTTTCAAGCCTATACACAATTTTTTAAAAAAGTATAATGTATTACCTTTTGTATTATTTAAGAGAGACGTGATGGTAAATTTCTACAAACCTTATTTTCAATCAAACTAAAAAGTTTTCCATCACTCCACTTTTCCACCCTCTCAACAAACACAGATGGAGAAAACTAAAAACTTTTTTATCCTCCTACTTTTTCATCCTTCCTCTATTTTCTATCCTCTTAATTTTTCATCATTCCAACCAAACGGACCCTAAAAGTAGGGTTGGGTTTATGGCTTGTATGTAACATTAATTGAATTATTTGCCATGAAATAATTTTAGTGACTCCATCATAAGAGAAATACGTGGGCTATAGTTTAGATCACGTAATTGGTGTTGTGGAGGTGGATGTTGTGAATTTGGTTAACAATTATTTTATTTTTCAGTGATCCTACTAATGGGGGCAATACATGGGTGTGGTCTTTCCTGTAAGGATACATAGGACATGGCAATTTGAATATTGTATTTATGACATTTTCTTATAACTTGATATTCTTATATGGTTTGAGTAATCATTTTCATATATCTAAATACCACGTTTTCTCTTTGTTTCCCTTTAATTTTTACATTGAGATCTATTGGATTTATTGACTTATTGTTAGCCACCTTTGTTGATATTCTACTTGTAAGGACCAAAAATTCTGTCAGCCTAAGCCCACTTAGAATAGTGAGCTTGTTGGGTTCAAGTTAGGCCCAAATCAATAAATTTGTTAGAGAGAGAATCAAACAACAAGAGAGGGCTTAGCCCGAGGATGAGAATAAGGGAGGAAGGCCTCGTTTTATAAAATACGTAAGTCAGTGTATTAATACAAGATTGCCTGAGGAGGCCAAAATTTCACAGAAAAATATACTATTCATGTTCTTCTCTCAATGATCTTTTTTCAAGGATATTTTTTAATCCCAATCCTCTTCTTTGAAAACCTTCTTTTCCTTATATACTCTCTCCTACTTCACATCTTGACCATCCATCCCTTCCTAACCAGCCTCCTATTATGACACTAGTATCTTTTTACATTTGAAAAAGGTGGTGTAAAGAGTCTGCTTAGCTGTGACTTACACAATTCAGGTCACTTCCTCATCAATATAGCTAATAAAGCCGTTGCCCACCATTTAATGCGGCCATGAGGTTAGATGCAGAGCATTCAATGCGAAAGCTACAGAATACCCCAAACTAGAAATTTTTCCCATGATCTCTAATTCCCACTTGATACACCTCAGAGTCCTTTTGACTTATCTCTTCCCCTCCCCAAACAACCTTCCTCTTCGGACTTGTGGCCTGTGGCATTCCCCCCCCCCCCCAACAATGCGACTCTTCAACTTTATCTTGGTCCTTGGTCCTCGGGCACCTATAATAGCCCCCTAAAACTTTTGCTATTAACCCTGAGGTAAAAGCGAAGTTTTAGTTACACGTGCCATGCACATTCCCACATGGTAACGTCCTTTCACCTACCTCCAGCATGCACTTAACGCTTCAGAATCCACAATCTCACATTTATGGTGTCAGGTGGCTGCCTGTCTCCCCACGTTCTATGACTTGATCAGGATCGTAGGGTCCTTATCTTCTCTTATTTATGAGCAAAAAATTTACAGCCCAATTTTTACTCCTATAAAAAGAGGACCTAGGGCTGGTTGAAGCTCATTTATGCATTCTAGCAATCTAAATTGAAGCAAGCTCTCGAGGAGATTTTTTCCCTTTGCTCGTAGGTGTGTTCCCTCTCCCGTTTTTGTCTTTACACCAATTCATTCTTTTACACCATAAAACTCCATGGGTAGATACGCTATATTAATGGATACTCTCTAGGCTAGGGCTGTCTTTAGGGCACAGTATAGGATTCCTAATGGTGTCGAAATTCGGCACTATGAATACGATGAATGGTGGGCCTTGAACAAACCTCCCGAGTCCGTGGTCATTCCTATGATTGTCTTCATTGAAGGTGGGATGGAACTCCTTATAAGAAGGGTTACTAGAGACTTCCTAACAAATTATAGATTGATTATCGCCCAATGTTCCCTAAATGTCTTTAAAGTCCTTGGGTGTGTAGATATGCTAAATGAGGACCAACCTTACCTGGCATGACGTAAATTAGGTATACAATTGCCAAAAAGGGGAAAAACTAAGTATTACATTAAATGTAGAGTCCAACCTTACCTGGCATGACGTAAACTAGGTATACAATTGCCAAAAAGGGGAAAAACTAAGTATTACATTAAATGTAGAGTCCCTCCTATCAGGTTAATCTCCTGCCTACGTGACTCAAGCAAAGGCATGGACGAGGACTTCTTCATCGTCTCGGGAGACTAACACAATGGATTGCATTGTCCCACTCAAGAAGGGGAACTAAGTAGGGTTCTCGAGGACCATTGATGCACATAGGATGTTACCTAATTTCATTAGTGTAAAAATTTTCTTTCTTTCTTTCTTTGCCTCATCTCCTCACAATTCTCATTGTTTTTCTTTGGCAGATGAATACCACACAACCCCAGCTAAACGTCTGGTGAACTTCACGGACTTGAACCTGATTCTCAGATTAGAGATCTTCCTACATAAGGACGGTCAACTCCGAGTTGCTCACGTCATCCTCGGATACAAACCTTCCACCAAGCATTTCCAAAGCCCGAAGAAAGTCATTAAAGCCAAGGACCCTTGGTTGGCTTTAATAGACGTAACCGGTCTTGGATTTTTGTGGTCCGAACCTCCTCCCGCCGGAACTTAGGACACCCAACTTTCAGCACTAGCTGTCAGGCTCCTCTACTCACAAGAGCCCCCCATCCCATTGAACGATGAGGCCAAGGAGTCGACACCCGAGCCTGCCCTCAAGAGGTCACTGATAAGGACTTCAAGGTCTTCTATCAACAAGAAGGCCCCGAAGACACTCCTAACACCTCACACAAACGCCTATAACCCGCACAAGTTAGCGTCAATCAAGAGGCCACAGACATCCCAGAAGGCATGGGATTTGAAGAAAAACGCCAGACCTGCTAGCTCTGCTTAATGCCTATGCTGGGGGTTACACCCCAACCATGGCGGTGGTGCCTTAATCACCTACTCCTGCCATGAAGTGCATATCATTCGTTGAAGCTGAGGATAAGAAAAGAAAAAGAACCTAAGGAAGCAAAGGCATAAAAGGTGCCGAGGAGAGGGTGGTTACTCAATCCTCCCACCAGCCCCCCTCCAAAGAAGCCTGAACAGGGAGGGGGCAACAAAAGAAGTCATCTTCCACAGGGATTACGAAGGAGCTTGGGGGAGACCAGTCTAAGAAGCCTTCTATTTGGAGGCCTTTCTTTACCCTTAGTTTTGGCAACCCAGATACTAGATGACGCCAATCTGAGGGACTTATAAAAGGGAAGCTCAGGCTTGGTGGCCGAGTGTCTAGAGAAGGCCTTATGCTTGCCAGAAGACATGGCAGAGCTGAGATCCTTTAGGAAGCGAGAGGTCTTCCTATCCTTGAAGCAAGACTTAGCTAAGGTATGTAACTACTTTCCTTAGCCTGCCACATTAAATTGTATAAACCTTAACTGACACTTACTATATTTTGTTGTAGTTTGTCCAAGCCACCTTTATGGCCGAAGAATGGGTAGACCATTCCTTGGACTTGGCAAGAAAGGCAGAGAATAAGCTAGAGGCTGCTGAAAAAGCCTATGCAAAGGCAGACAAGAAGCTTAAACAAATTCTTGCCTAGCTATCCAAGGTGGAAAGGGCCCAAAAGAATGCTGAGTCGGCCCTTAAAAGTTTTGAAAAACAAACTGCTGAAGCCTTGGAGGCCCAGAGAAAGGCCAAGAATAAAATGGTTTTGACTCTGGTGGAGTTAAAGCAAACATAAAAGCAGCTGGAGGCTAAGGAGGCAGAGATGTCCCAGGCCGAGCAGCAGCCTATGACGTGGGCATGACTAAGGCCGCTAAAAGCCTCACTGCCCAGCTTAGGGACGCTGCTCGGGCGTTTTGTCTAGAAGTGTGGGGCTAAACCCTAAGTGCTGTTGGGATTGGCACCGAATTAGAGCTTAGGGCTCCTGATAAGGTGTGCTATCCCCCAGCCTTATGCGTGGCGCTTACTCCTCTTCAGCCTCTAATTAATCCCAGCTCCGCTCCCCCCTCCTCTTTAGACAAGCTTGCCTTTACTCCTTTTGCTGGCCCTACCCAAAACTAGGAGCAAGAGCAGCCCCAAGAGACCTAAGTGGTGGATGTAGAGAAGGAGGAAACAACAGAGGTGACCTAATAGAAGAAGAAGAAGAAGAAGAGGAAGAAGAAGAAGAAAGATAAAGATCAAGAGAAGAAAGGGGGAAAGGGGAAAGAAGCGTGAGCATAACTCCACCTCGAGCCAAGAGATAGACAACCATTTTGTAATGAGGCTCAAATGTAATAGGCCCCTTTTTCTTTTATTGCTTATCTCATACTCCTTTAACTGTGTAATTTATATTTTTTAGTTTATGTCTTACACTCTTGTACCTCATTTATAGCAATTTCATCACATTAACCTGTAATTCATTCACTAAATACTTCTTATCTTTCTATCTAATCTGGAGTGAGTTGTGATAAAATTAATAGACTGACTCATGGAACTTAGGAGAAATTCCAACCAACACTGGCTACAAATTGAACTTGCTAACTCACAGCAGATCCATTAGCATGAATCCTGAAACCTTAGGAAACACTCAAGGCCCCCACTCTAGTCAATACTCATTAGTTTTCTCAAGTGGTGTTAATTTATTTTAGGTTTGTGACCTAAGGAACCGATCAAAGCCTAGGTTTTGCTTAACACTTAGAGTTTTTCAAACAATATTAATTTACCCTAGGTTTGTGACCCGAAGAGCTGGACAAGGCTTAGGTTCTGTTTAACACATAGAGTTTTTCAAAAAATGTTAATTTACCCTAGGTTTGTGACTTAAGGAGCCGAATAAGGCCTAGGTTCCGTTTAACACTTAGAATATTTCAAATAATATTAATTTACTCTAGGCTTGTGACCCGAGGAGCCAAATAAGGCTTAGGTTCTGTTTAACACTTAGAATATTTCATGCAATATTAATTTACCTTAGACTTGTGACCTGATGAGCTAAACAAGGCCTAGATTCTATTTAACACTTAGAATATCTCAAAGACTGATTGTTGCAGCCAAAACATCCACAATGCAACGGAACTAAGAAAGATATGAATGGAAAAAGAATTCATAACATTAATAATAATAACATCGAAGATTGTTTACATTCCAAGGGCGAGGAACTACATTTGCATCTATATCTTCTAAGTAATAAGCCCCCCAATGCCAACAATGGAATTGATCCTATATGGCCCTTCCCAGTTAGGACTCACTTTTCCCCAAGTAAGGTTCTTTGTTGTTCCTACCACTTTCCTCAATACCAGATCCCCTGACGCCAGAGGCCTTGACCTAATCCCCTTATCATAGCCTTGCTTAAGTTTTTGTTGGTAATGTGCCATCTTTACCATTGCCACCTCTCTTCTTTCCTCGGCCACATCCAGGCTGTCTTGGAGTAAGAAATTATTCTCTTCAATATTGAACTGATCTGTTCTTAAAGTTGGGAATCCAAACTCAAGAGGGTCGCGTCAGTCATGAGAGGTGGGTCCCATCTGGTCAGGAATATATCCCAAAGGGACCCACCAACATGGAAAACTACCCCTCATCATGACAACCCCACTAAGGAAAGTCTATAAATAGAGGCTGATAGTTAGAGGGAGGGGGTTGGCAATTTTTCAGGGAGAGCCACATGAGACAAAAGAGAGGAACGACCAAAAAGGAGTTAGCTCAGCACCACCTAGCTTGAGCCTTCTCGGGAAGCACACACACACAGGGTAACAAAATACAAATTAGGCCTAAAATACCTTCTCATGAGTTGTTGGGTTGACTTCAGGAGATTTTCCCATTGTAGGAAATTTCACACCCATAAAAAAACAAGTAAATTGGGAGCTTGACCCAAAAACTCATCAGGCACCTTGGGCCAGGCACCACATGAGGCGTTAGAGGGAAGCCAAACCTGAATGGTAGGAGACAGACAGAGAGAGAGAGAGAGAGAGAGAGAGAGAGAAAAGAAGTCTTGGGGGCATGAGAGAGAGAAGAAGTTCTGTTAAGTGTGGTCTAATTAGGTGGGACTTGCGGTTTTTAACATATTTACAAAAATGCCATTGAACGATGTTATTTGAAAATTGAAAACTGGTAAGAAAAGTTTTTTAAATTCAGTGTTCAAACACCCTCAAATTAGAAACATAACTCAAACACTCTTAAAAGAAATCCATTACCTTACGCGTTATTATTATTATTTTTTGGGTTCATAATTTTCAATATTTAAATACTAAAAACTGATATTTAGACTACCTCACCAAACAAGTTGCTAATATTAATATGTAGACTAGAACATGCATGTGCAGTTTAGGTTAAGAAACAATGTACCAAAGAAAATTGGTTAAATTATTTTCTCTAAGTTTTATCCTTATTTCAGAATCGTTTATGTACTTTTGAATGTTTAATAATCTTAGTCCCAATATATTTTGAAATGTTTCAAAAATGTCCTTGTCATCAATTGATAGATTAAAAATATCGACATGATAAACTAGATTTTCATGTAATTCATGTCAAAAAAAAAAAAAGTTGCATATGAAACATCTTTCCAACCGTTACTCTCTCACCCGTCACCACATCACCCCATGACTTCTTATATTGCTGGTAAGTGGTAACTAGAGATGGAACTACTTGTGGGGTATGAGTTGTCATGCCCCACAAGTAATTACTTAATAAAATATACTAACTTTTGAGCACACGCATGTATTCAGAGGCTCTTTTATTTTTTATTTTTTATAAAGGTTAATAATTTGCATCTATTATAATATGAAATTTTTTTTTTAAAATTTTTCAAACAAATAAAAAAGGATAAACTTTAGATGAACCTTAGGGGAAAAAATGTTAAATTTTAGGAGTTCTCTTAGTTTTTAATTTTTTTTAATTGGGGGTGTTTTACTTTTATTCATTTGAAAAAAGAATAAAAATGATAAATTTTAGGGAATAAAAAGATGAACCTTAAGCAAAAAAAATCCTAAATTTTAGGATTTTTTTGAATTTAAAATTAAAATTATTATTTAACATTTATAACCCTATTTTTAAGTGAAGTTATCATTCACTAATACGAGTATTTTTGAACCAAAGGTCCAGTGCAAAAAAGGTAATCCTCTTATATATAGTATAGATATAGTTTTAAAAAAATTAAAATACATAGATTTCAAATTTGAATTTAAAATTTTTGAAAGGTGTATCTAATTTTCCCTTAACAATTAAGTTGGCCAATTAAAGGAGTCCTTAAAAAATAGAAATTGTCAACTAATTCACACCAATGCGCTATGCCCCTTCTTAAAAAAATTTGTAGTGCCCCTTCTATGGTGCCTCCATATTGAAAACATTATTTTAAAATTTATTTGAATTTCTTAAACAAAATAATAACAAAAACATCAATTTAGAAATTTTTTAAAGTACAGTCTTATTATTTCAAAATAAAGAACAAGGAGTCGGTTTGATTTTGACCCAAAGTTTAGGGGACGTCTTTTGTATTTTTCCCTTTTAAATAAAATATTTTTTAGATATGGAATTAGGTGCTAGAGAGTATATGACAATATAAAATTGTTTATATACGAGAATTTAAGATATTTTCTAGCTTTAGAGTCAATAGAAATTACTTTGAATTTTAGTACAGATTTTTTTTTTGAGAAACCTAGTACAGAATTAATCATAGGAGATTTTCATGATTAAAAAAAATTGTCGAGTTTCATCTTGATAAATGATGCTAATAATCTCTAGTAGCAAATTTATGATTGGTGGAAGTAACAATTTTTTTTTTTTTTTTTTGAGAATCTGGAAGTAACAATATTTGATTTTGGTCATTGTTTCGGTCCTTGATTTTGGGATGTTGGCTGGTTTGGAGGATGGCCAGATTTGTGTAGTAGTTCTTAGTTACCAGAGTCGTTTTTGGGGGCATCTTTTTTCCCTCCTTTAATTATACTTCTTGACATTTGGGCTCCAATGTCATGCAAATGATTTGAGTTAGATGAATTCTCCTTCTCACGTCAACATTTTATACCCATTAATTGACAATACATCACGATGTTTTTGGAACATTTGAAAAAAAAAAATATAGAAACTGAAATGAAACATTGAAAAGTACAATGTCAATTTGGAAAGAGAGATTAAAATTTGAAGACCATATGTACAGCATTAACCACCCAAAACAAAGAGGAAGGAAAGAAAAGTAAAACTCTAGTTCTAACCATCCATTGCAAATAAAAGTCCAAGTCTGTATCTTGGTTAGAAAAGCATCGAGACATAAATGAATAGAAAAAATTCAACACCATAAGTGTCCTTACTATCATCCTCTAAACCAATCTACATTTCCCACACTTAATGAGAGACTCTTCTAATATTTCCAAGCTTAGTAAATTCTACGAGGCAGTAGTTATTAGACACATACTTTTATACACACATTATAAAAAATAACTAAAATAGTGACTTGAAGTCACTATTTTAGTTATTTTCTTGAGTGGGAGTAAATGTGTGTAAAAACATACATATGTACAATAGCTTTTTCTCCAGTCTGTGATACCACCACCACCATTAGCAGATTTGATATGTCTTATCTCTCTCATATAACCAAAAGCTGAGAATATCCCATTGAAGGATGCGGAGATAACGGCGATAACGGAGGCACACTGAAAATTCCCTTGCCATCAAAATCCCATACACCAGTCCAACTTGACGGCGTTAATGGACAAACAGAGCTTGAGCTTGAGCTTGAGCTTGAAAGTGAAACACTCTCAGCCATGATTACCTTCTCTTTCTTCATCTCCTTCCTCTCTTCACTCTCACTCTCACTCTCACACTCTCTGTTTCTTTTCTTACCAGTACACACTTCTGCAGTATCAGCAACATCGAACTCAGAAGAAGAGTTCCCAGCTTCTTGAGGAAAGTTCAGTATAGCTTTGCTTCCACGCAACTTGAACGCAGCCCTATCATAAGCTTTAGCAGCATCTATGGCGGTATCAAAGGTTCCAAGCCATACCCTTGAGCCTTTCCTATTGGGGTCACGTATTTCAGCTGCAAACTTCCCCCATGGCCTTCTCCTAACGCCCCTATAATGCTTACTTTCATTATTAGAGTCCGAAGCATTGAGCTTACTTGTAGTTACCAACATGGGCTGTGATGAATTCAGGCCAACAAAGGTTGTTGTTGTTGGTGGAGGTATTGCAACGTTCAAGGATGGACGGCGATGGCTTAAGTTTGAAGGTTTTGGACCTTTAGGAGGCTTTGATGAGTGGGGGTTTGTGGGTTTTGTTTCAAGATTGGAATAGTTGGAAGGATCGGTGTTGATTGGTTCTTCTTTGGGTAGCAAGTAATCAGAGATTTCAACATCTGTGTTGGTGCTTTCAGTTTGGTTTGACTGGCTTTGTGAGATATTGTTGGAGATAGAATGATTCAGATTAGTGATGAAGCTCTCCATGGAGGCAAAATCATTGAGAAGATGTTCCCTAATGAGTTCTAAGGTTGAAGATTCATCTATAGATGCCATCTAGTTCTGGTTGTGGTTGTGGTTGTGTGTGTGGTGATTAACGATGATGATTAATATATATATATATATATATAGAGAGAGAGAGAGAGAGAGAGAGAGTGAGAGAGGGAGGGTAGTTTGTGTGTAGAAATTCAAATCTAGGAATGGGAATACAGGTTTGAGTGGAAGAAAAGGAGTGTGGTGAAGGTATATAAGAGCATGAATTTTGTGTGTGGGAAATAGGAAGGAGAGGGGAAAAGGTTGGTTTCACATTAGCTTCGAGGATAGAGGAAAGAAGCATCATATTGGCAAGTGGAGCTGTCTTTTCTGAGTTTGTCAGTTTCTTTTTAACTGTGGAGGGTCCTCTATTAATCTCAACCATTAATTAAAAAAAAGTTAATATAAAATAACAAAAACAAAAAATAAAAAATAAAAATTTAAAATGTAAAATTAAAATAAAAAAATATATTGTGAGAAAGAGGAAGGTGAATTGCAACACCGGATCCCCATATTTTATGCCCCCAAACAGGCTTTGTACCTAAAACTATAATTTGGTTTAATTAATTCTGTGGTTCAGATTACAATAATGAATCCCACATCCTTCAAATAATGAATCTGTGGTTCAGATTACATTAATGCATCCCACATCCTTCAAAATAATTAAAAATTTAGGGTTAAGTTAATATATCTTTGTTTTTTTAGCACTGTTTGCATTTTTAATTTGAGAACAAGGCATGGATTCACGTGGTACAGTAAAATGGAAAAAACTTTGTCACTTATGAAAAAAACATTACTTTAATTCTTGAATTGGATAGAGATGAGCATAGCGGTGACGCTAGCTTCTTTATCCACACCATCAGCCAGTACGTCCATTGTTTTTCTTTAAAGATAAGAAGTTAGAACTACCCCATTATTGGCCCAATATATTAGAGTACTGCCCATTGTGAGCGTGGGGGATTGTTGGGAACCACAATCAACTCCGACAACAGGTTTAAAAACAAGTTCGCGGAAATGTTATAAAAGATCTTAAGTGTATTTTTTTCATTATCAATTGATTTTGAGGTGCAGTGACATAGTTTATAGTCTGAAAAATAGTATCAGAGCCAAGGTTATGGATTCAAGTTACAGGAATGTCATTGTGAATGGTGGATTGTTGGGGGGACAAAAATTCAACTCCTCATAACCGCTCTAAATACATGCTCACGAGGCGTGATGTCGAATGCCATAAAAGATTTGAATGTTTTTTTCATCACCAATTAGTTTTAAAGTAAAGTGGCATAACTCAAGGTGTGATAATTACAACTACTCTATGATTAACCCGCTATATTATAGTAGTACTCTTAAATGTATCGATTAAAAAAAATTCTTTTTTATTACAACAAATGGAATGGAACATTTGAGACCCAACTAAGGACTTTTATAATAGAATTGGACAAACAACTATGATATATTTAGTTTTATGGAAATTACGTAGATACATCAGTATCTAGAGTTTTGAAATTTAACTTACATTTTTGTGGTGTTTTTAATAAATGATCAAAGTTCAAACCCCCTCCCCTCCTTTGTTCTTGTAATATATATCGTATTATGTATAAAAAGTTTCGAATCATAAGGATATATTAGAAATGCACATAAATTGTATGATAGGGTTTTCACTAAAATTTTGGGCTTTGAGTTGAGCCCAAATGTTTTCTACTTGTTTTTAGATAAAATTATGAAGCTACAACTACCTTAGCTCAATACAAAGACCTAGCATGGGTTTTTTTTTTTTTTACCCCCCTAAAAAATTTCAGATCACACATTTGCCCACTTTCAAATTTTCTTTTCCTTGGTTCTCTAACTCCAGATGATGCCCCCCCCCCCCCCTCTCTCTCTCTCTTCCTTTTGGACCATGGAGATGAATTTGATTAGGCAATGATGAATATGATAAGGAAAAAAAATTGTTTTGACTTACATATAATGTATTAACACTTTTATATTTGATAAATTTGAATATGGAGGAGGTTATAAATATATTTTTCTTTGATTTTATTTAGTTTTTTCAATTTGTCAAATATTATAGCATAAGTAATAATTAAAGTAGTCATTATATAGTTGCATATGTTCCTTTTCTCAACAAAAAAAAAATTGCATGTGTTCCAATTTTATAATAAATATACCATTTAAATAAATAAATATATATATATATATATATTTATAATTTTTCCATAAATTTTACATCATACTATGTTACATAAAAATAAAAAAAAACGAGTTACAATACAATTAACATTTTAACAACTATGCTTATAACTATTAAAATTATATAATAATTAGATAAAATTAGTAAGATTTCAATATATACATTTTTTTTTATAGAAATTAAGTAGGTCGACACATTTATACAACTATGCTTATATAACTATTAAAATTATTTTAAAAAAAAAAGATTTGAATAAATTTTTGTGGAAAGTAGGTCGACACATTTTCAAGTGGGGGCAGGCTCTCAAAATAAAATTCTTGGCTTCGGCCTTGACTTGACAGGCAGATTTCCATGTCTAACTTGAGAGAAAACCATATACTACCGAATACCAATCCCATCCAGCTGATTCATCTCCTTTCCCTGTTTTCAAACATTTTCTAGTCCTTCAAGTTAAACACCTTTTGGATATATATTCTTTAATTTTTTACTGTACATGCTTTAAGAAATTAAATGTACCACGTGCATATTAGAGATGCCTATATGAAGTCTTTGATTTATATAATAATAATAATAATACTACGTGTCCAATCTCTTACCCCAATTAAAGAATCTTTTTTGTTTAAAAAAGAAAGAGTAAAAAAATTCCAAGTCTTTGACTCGAAGATTCAAGAATGAACTTTCAAAAACCACATGGTGTTGAATTTTGACTTTGGTGTTTCTAAAATCAAATCATTGTTTAAAAGGATTTTTTATTATCCAAGCAAACGAACTTGCCTTGCATGCAACCTCAAAGATGATCCACTTGCAACTTGCAAGTATCACTTTTTGTCAACTTGCTTATAGGTGAATCATGAATGAGCAAATTGGTGGTTCGGCTAACATGCGCATTACTTTGTCCATGGAAATGAACATGAGTACATGACAGCCTTTTTGAAATGATATTTTAAGTCATAGCTGTATCTTGCTTTGGACCGCTATCGTTTTAATAAATTATGGACAACGACTATCATTTAAAGCTTTTGTTTCTTTATTTTTAGGGTTTCAATACGTGACGTTTGTAACATAACTCTTATTATTATATTAAAATATTAATTAATTTTTGGTGTTGGTAAATATTGAATCTTAGATTTATTATTTAATTATTAAAAATTTTATCAATTGAAAAAAAATTTAATTTAATTTTTTGAGTCACAATCATTTAAAGTTAGGATGATTGCTTTAAGGCAAAGAGAAGAAATTTGATAAAGATAGAGCCCACAAATATGAATGCTTATTTTCTTTCCATAGGAGCATGGTGAAAATTTTGATATTTTGACATAATTTATTCTGAATTCAATGATTTAAAGCATGTCATGAGTATAAATCAAGGAAAAAATATGAAAATGACTACTGAGGAGAGTAAGAATTACATTTTCTCATTCTACAAAGTATTCTGATACGCTTAGAATTAGTCCCCTCATAGAGTCTGTCAAACAGAAATTTATAAGGAAAGAGGTGATTTAATTATCAGAGAATTTCGCCTATATTCAAGTTACTAGAAGAGTAAGGGAACTATATGATTGGCAAGAACTAGCCCAGATCTGCAAGAATTCTTGGCGTGTTGAGTAATTAAGCAAGTTAAAGGAAGATTCTTTCCTAATGCCCATTTGGTGCATTTTGGGCAAAAAGAAAAAAAAAGGAGAAATTATTATTTATACCAGGAGGACTGTTGATGTAGTCCTCCCTGATCAATGAGATGATGTCATTTATGCAAATGTTTGTGTGAGCTTCCTAATTAGCACAAAAAATAAAAATAAAAATTACCAAATGATGTCATATTTGCTTAAATAACAACATTTTATTGGTTGAGAGGTTAGAGGGAACGAGAAAATTATTGTGTACTCCTGGAGTACCATGAATTTATACTCCCTTTTCTCACATGAATGATGGATCCTACTAATTAAATTCATGGTGGGATACAATTTATGTGAAAGGGAGGAGTACACATTTATGATACTCTGGGAGTACCTAATAATTTTTCGAGAGAACCACGTTAGCAGTCCTCTTGGTGAATCTAATAATTTCTCCAAAAGCAAGTTGGTAGTTTGAAAACATAACCATAGGGTGATTGGTGAAATTTTGAAATTGAAATTTTCAGTCCTCTAAACGTAAAAAGTGCATTTTCGTGTTGCATCCCCTTAACAACAATTGCAATTAATTGAAGAAGTCCAAAAGCAAAGAGCTAAACCAAACTCACCCTTAGTAGAATGCCAAATTAGAGATCCCATTCAACCATAAATAAAGAGAGTTGTACATCCACATAAAAGGTAAGCTCATATTTTGCAAAAATAATTCTCTCAAAACTCTTTTGAGTTTAGAGAAATAAAGAGATGCCCTTGTTGACTTGGCCATTGGAAAAAAATACAAGGCCTTGGTCCTAGATATAATCTAAATATTACATGACTTTGGTCCTAATTATATTCTACAAGATGTAAAATTACATGGACAAGAACTAGTTTGAGATCTTTTGGTCTATGTACAAAGGCTAAGTTACAAGGTAGGAAAGTATTAGGCACCCACCTTACCTTGTAAAAAACAATTTTCTAAAATATAGCCGTGAATAATCATGTCACCAACAATCAATTGCATGCCAAGATTAAGAATGGAGATGATGAACATGATTTGGAATTTAAAGGAACATGTGATTGTGTGTGATTTGTAATGATCTTAGATCTACCATGTGATCATGTTATGAGAACTTGAATGCAATAATGGTGATGGTGTGTGATTAGTGAAGGGAATTGAAAAATAAGCGTGCTTTTTAGGGAAGTAGGTAGACCAAATTCACGACAAATACTTCTTTGCTTTCTCTAGAGTTCTAGGGAAGTTTTACTAGAACTCTTATGGTCCATTTGAATTGAGGGAGAAGAAAGGAAAGTAAAATAGAGTAGAGTAGAGTAGAATTAGCCAAAAATTAGTCTGTTTTCAGCTAACTCTATTCTACTTCCTTCTACTCCTCCTCTCTCCATCTTCAATCTAAACGAGCCCTTAAAGAGAGGCAAGGAAGTACCCACTCGCACTCTAAGACTTAGGCATACTAGATGCATGACAAAATCTTATTTCCTCTAGAGTTCTAGGGAAATGTTGTGCTTTGGAATAATTAAGGATTTCACTTCTTTTTATAGTGGAACGAGAAGCATCTAGAGGGGGTTTAATGGCTTGGTTTGATTTTATTTGAGAGAAGAGCAACCTGAGGAGCAAAAGTAAGTGGGTGGCCAAGTAAATCCTGGTTTTTCCCCATAGCTTCTTGTAACTGATAGCATGGTCAATGTCAAAAAAATCATATCTCACTCTTTTCTTATCCAAATTAAGTTGTTCATGTGCTCAAATCATTGAATGTATATTTTTTGATAATGAAAATAACTCATTAAAAAATTTGCAGTGGTTTACGGTATATTGATAAAAGCGTGAGCAAATGTGATTTTTGGAAGTGAATTTTAGGCACAATTTTTATCTTGGGTAAACTATGTATCTGGTCCTTATCTTATACACCATATTTCAATTCGGTCTCTAACATTTCAATTGTGTCAATTTGGCCCCCAACCTTTCAATACTGTGTCAATTTAGTCCCTGCTGTTATTTTTTGGAAGTAAATTGATGACGCGTCTAATGACAAAAATAAAAATTAGTTTTCATTAATGTGAAAGTACACTAAAATTTTATTTTACCCATTTGCCATGTCATCAATTTTCATTAAGATATAATGATAGGAACTAAATTGATACAGCACTAAAAAGTTAGGGACCAAATTGACACAATTGAAAAGTTAAGGATCAAATTGAAATATGGTATAAAAGATAGGAACCCAATATATAGTTTACCCTTTTTTCTTTTATGGGATTTTTTGAGATTTTTAGCCTATTTTCAACCAAATCACATTTATGAGGGTCTTAATAACCCTTAATTATTTTGTAATTACCCTTTTTAAAGGACAATTACAACAATAATTGAAGAATCATTAATATTTGACGATCAAATTAATCAAATGTGTGCAACCTCACAATTATATTTAATCCAATCCAATAGGATTATGATACATTAGTAATTTTAAATTGGGTTCTCATGGGACCAATCAAAATTAATTGTTCATAATCACACATAATTGAACTCAATCATGCATTCATGTGAATGCATCTTAACTATTAAAACTTGATTTTATGATATCTTTTAATCCAATGGGTTAATTGAGGCATGTAACTTGTCATATGCAATAAAATTTGACATAACTTCAAAAAAGGAAGGAAATGTACTAATTTTATGAGATTGGCCGAGGTCAAAAATCATGAGACCAACCAGCCATGAGTTTGAAAAAAGGGTCATGAGATTAGCCTTAGGGTGTGTCTGTTTGGAAGTGAAATAGGGTGGATGAAAAACTTTAAAGAGAAAATGGGTAGGAAAACTTTTTTATAGTATGTTTGGTTGGGTGGAGAGAAAGGAAAATAAATGGTGAGACACATATGTTTTCTCTTTGGGTCCACTAAAAAGTTTTCTCTCCAAAATGGAGAGAAAACTGAAGAGAGAAATTGGACGTCAATTTTGAACAAAAATGTCTATGTGCAGTTTCACATGGCTTGTCCACGTTACTGTTATGTACTCTTTTTTTTTTCTTCCTCCCACTTAACGTTACTTCTTCTACTTCTTCCTCTCTTTTTTTTTTCCTTTTAAAAAAAAAAAATTGGGCACGCTTGTCTAGTGCTCATATTTATTTTTGTTTTTATTTATTTTTTGTTTAGATGTGATTTTTTTTACATGATTTTTATTTTTAAATAAATTTAGGTGATTGATTTTTTTTGGTTGTTTATCACTTTTTGGGTATTAATTGAGCATCATTTTTTAACAAGGGTATATGTGTAAATTTATACAAACTTAATTTTTCTATTCCTCCACTTTTCCACTCCCAACTAAACGAAAAACAGGGAAATTAAAATCTTTTCTATCCTTTTATTTTTTCATCATTCTACTATTTTCTATTTTCATACTTTTCTACACCTTTAACCAATCGGACCTTAATCTCAAAAAAATAAGGAGACTCTCCTAAGGTTTGAAGATTGGTTGTGGTCATGAGACTAATCTAACCTTAAATAGACAAAGGAAACTTCTTAGGGCCATGAGATCGGCCGATTGGCCTTGCATTAATGGCCTTGAGGCTATCCAAAGACAAAGAAATTAAAAAGTCAATTAAAATAATGGATCATGCCCAACATTCTTTTCCTATTTAAATAGCCAAACTTCTAGGGTCTAGGCTTAATAAAAAATGTGTGTCAACTGGAGTATATATACAGTAAGGGCCTACACTTAGATGGTAGCTGTATTAATTTGAGCGATCTGCTTTGGGCAACATGAACTTCCCACCAACCTCGCATGCTCAAAAGTTGTACGCACGATATATTATAGAATAAACATCATTATTTGAAGTCTCAACGAAATAAAAATATAATAACAAGTTATTAAAAACGGTAATATTTGACTATTTGTTACTCATATCCTGTTATATATTCTTAAATTCGTGTTTTCGACTTCTCACGATTTCGTGGGTTTTAGTTAGTTTAATTGATAAAATTTCTAATGATTGAATAAGAGATCTGAAATTTAATCTCCGCTTATATAACAATTTTTATCACATTATAAGTATATGGTTCTCAAAAAAAAAAAAAATATAAATACCAGATAAGAATTAAGATGGATATATATATATATATATATATATATATATATATATATATGATATCTAAAGTAAGATTTACCGTACATGTAATTTTTATAAATAATGTAACAGATATTCCAGGACATTATTATAAAAAAATAAATTAAAAATAAGAAGGACTACCAAATCAATTAATGCATTGGGTTCCTTGACGGATTCACGAGGGCCCAGCCCACAAATTAACACAATTAATAATACATTATTTTCTACGTATGGGTTCCACCTTTTTGCCGTTTAGGAGCCGACTCAAAACTTTGCTTTGCGGTGCTTCAGCTATTGACTATGGAGGGTTGGATGGTGGATGCTAATAAATTTAGCTAATGAATGCCATAGTCGTGTGGGGGCAACGTATACTGTGACCCTGTGACCGCACGCAGATACGGAACAGTCGAAGGTTTCGGTCAAACGTTCCACCATACAATTCAATTTCAAAGGTTGAATGTTACCACCTTCTTTGGCCAGGATCTGTTGTATCCTTGCTCATAAAGGTTGAATGCTGAAACAGTTTAATGTTTTTTTTTCTCAAATTTTGTGCATGGGTGATAATACTCCCCAATTGAGTAAGTTATATAATATATAAAAATACTACCTAATTCAAAATTTTTCATTTTTAAATTTGGGCCAAACTATGAAATATTAATATCTCTTATTTTTTTATTTAATGTGAATTTTTTTTTCTAAACATTATTTAATGTGAAACTTTATTTACACGTATATGCTTAACATTATAAATGTATGATAACCTCTCATTCTAATCATAGAACAACATATGCCTGGTGGTTTTGAGTTATAGCTTAACTTGTTGTAAAGTTTTTTTATCTTCAAATAAGAGATTTGAGGTTTGAACTTCGCCTACATCAAAAATCAATTGATATCTTAACTTGATGATAAGAATAATTAACATGAATTGAACGACATAAATTGAAACCCTGTCGTCTCTAAAATTTAAAAAGAAAAAACATGTGCTTGAAACTTTTTTATTTTATTTTTATTTTTTGACTTGAGCATGTGCTTAAGATTTCTTAATATCAAAATGTCTTTGTATCTCTAAAATTACCGAAATGCCTTTAGAAATTTTAAAATAACAAAAATATCCTTAATTATCAAAATGCATTTGGTATCGCAAAAATGACCAAAATAGCCTTAGAACCTCTAAAATGAAAAAAAGAAAAAAAAAAGGACCAAAATAGCCTAAGAACCATTAAAATTTAAAAAGACCAAAATTTTTGTGAATGATTACACAATTTTAATTGTATTTTTTTTATTGAATTCTCATTATATATTCAAGGTTGGTCAATTTAATTATCAATTGTAAGTTTTTGGCCAATTCACTTTTTCATTACATTGTTATTGGGATAAAATACTATCAAAATTGGTCAAGTTAGAGGTTTTTGGTGTATTTTTTAAAAATATTAAGTTTTGATGGTATTTTGATAATTTTGGTGGTTACAAGTGTATTTTTCTCATTTTGAGAGTATTTTGCTCATTTTTTTATAGAGAATTTTGGATATTTTAGAAGTTCAAGGCTATTTTGATGATTTTGGTGGTTAAATGTATATTTTAATAATTTTGAATGTTTCAAAGGTATTTTGGTCATTTTAGATGTTTCAAGCGATATTTTGGTTATTTAGGAGACTTTAGTGGCATTTTGGTCTTTTTGGAGTTTCTATGGGGTATTTTGGTAATTTTGGTTAGGGGGTGTGCAACCAACCCACCAAACCTAATGCCTTGGATTAGTTTTTATGGGTTAGTGGGTTGGGTTGGTTCATATATATATGGTTGATTTTGATTTGATATATTCTCCAATTTTACTAACTTGACTCAACCCTTTTTTTGTTGTTGAAAATACTAAGTATTTTTAACACACACATACGGAGAGAGGGGAGAAGATTTTTTAAAGAAGTTTACAGTGCTGTATATTCAAAATGGTTTAACTTGACTTAACCCGAGTATATACAAAATATATTTAAAATATATATAGTTTAGGTATTAGTTATTTTCCCTTTTGCGCCTTTTACACTTAATAAATTTGCAACCCTAGAATCATATTCTCATATCTCATTTCCTCTCTCAAAGTCTCACTCCTGATTGCTGCCACTCCACTCCACTTCTCATTTTCTCCTCTCAAGTCTCATGTCTCAAGTCTCAACCACTAGTGCCATCTCCTCAATGGTTGCCAAAAATGAAGAGTAAAAAAGCTAGGCGTCCCCTCTATGGGGTTTGTATATGAGGTTTCGATCCCTCGATCTTACAATCAACCAACCAAAGCAATTTTTTTTTTTTTTGAAGCCTTAAAAAAACAAGTCTTTGGAGTCACAACTTGTTTGACACTTTTTTGAAGTGGTAATTGTAACACATAAAATAAGTGGTAGGGAAAAAAATGGTGTTTGTGGCAAGTTGTATGTAGGTGATGTCTATACTCTATGCAGACTATACTCGCAACCAATCATCTCAGTGCGTTAAGAAATAAATTTTATCCATAATAAAGTTGAAAAAAAAAAAAGTTGTTGAAATAAACATGTGATTGTGGAATTTTTATATTTCATCTTCTTGGGAAGGTACTAATGTTGTGCGGTGAGCGTTTTATAATGACTATTGAACACCATGATCGATGTGAAGGGCATGTGGAAAAGAAAAACCCCAATAAAGCTTGTGTTTTATTAGGCTAATCTTTCTCTTTCCTAAACGTTATAGGAAAATTATCTATTATCTTCATTCCATGGGCCCTTACTGTCTATTTTTATTTATAAATTTGTATTGACTTTCTTAAGTAAGTCCTTTTTATTTTTGAGAAGAGACTTTAGCAAGTCTGATCGAATAAAGTCAGGACCAGGGCTTATGCATCTTGATCTTTTGAACACGACCATATCTTATGCATCTTGATCTTTTGAACATGACCATGTCTATGCCTCGTGGCTATTATAATATCTCATAATAACTAACAAGTTGCAATGATCGTACAAAGGAAAAAACTTTGAAAGGGACATATTCTAATTACTCTGATTCTAGATATGTTCATTTAAAAAAAAAAAAAATTTTTGATTTTCAAGTTTGATTTCTTCGATGCCTTATTCAGCCAAAAAAAAAAAAAAGTTTGATTTTCTTCTAGGTTTGGATAAATCGGCTGTCAAGCCTTACATAGTTCAATTTTTCCATTTTAGCCCAAACAACAATGCTCTTCTACTTCCGTGGACCTGGTGCTGGAGCCTGGGGGAAATGCAAGTGAAGTGAAACATTTTGTAAACAAAAAACAAACCTATCGGCGAAAAATTGTATACAATCGCTGATTTGGTTCAATATGATTAATATACAATAAAAATTATATCAATAATAAACTCATATAAAAATGATGTTACTTTCATAAAAAAATTTGTCGGTCTTACTTGTAAAAAACAAAAAAGGTTGTCTTCTTAAGAGTTAAGATGCTCTTTTTAAATAAACATACAAGGAAGAAGTGATACACTAACACTTCAATTTGTTTCAAATGCTAAATATAGTTATTATCTTCATGATTTTTAGACCCAGACTGTTCAAAGAACAGGTAAAGAGAGATTTTTTAGGTTAGACCGAGGTTCAACTAAAGTTGAACTGTGATGATATCATAATTAATTTAATAATTAATTTAAATAAAATAAAGGTATTAAATTTATAAATATTAGAAAAATCGACTAAAATATCTAAAAAAAATGAACCAAACTTTCAATTAAATTTTCATGATATTATAAGATTAACATAAAATAGTACATTATAAGGTTAATAGAATATAATATAACTTAAATAAGCATGAATAAATATTGTATAATAATCCTTCAAGTAGAAATTATTTATTATATATAAATCACTTTTAAAATAAATTCATATATAGTAAATTCCTATGCAAAGGTATTATTCTTAAATCACAAGTTAATTTAGCAGTGAAAACAAATTTAGTAATATTAAATACATTGAGATAGAGGTGATATGGAAGTTTGGAAATTATAAATCATGTAAATCTAATATAAATTTAATAATACTTCATATTAACTCACAAGGAGCTTACCTAGTTTGTTGGTCATGGTGTCAGCTAAAAGTCCGGTTCTTGCATATAAAAAACTGATTTCATGGTCGGTTCACGGTTAACCCAGTCCGACCGGCCGGTTCGGTCCTAGTTTAAAAACCATGATTACTTTATCAAAGTTATTCAGGGCCACATAAGAACATGCATATCTATTAGATCTTTCGAGAAGTTAGTAACAAATGGTATCAAGTGATCAAAGTTAAAGTTTTCACAAGTTGAAATATTTCTATAAAAGGGAGTTTATATTCACTTGTGAGGAGGATGTTAGAATATTGAATAAGTGTTTACATTCCCTATGTTTTTTTTATCATCTTAAGCTTTAGATATGTGTGGTACATGACTTACCATACCACTTAGTCTTGTTAAAGTTAGTGATATAGTATTAGGGGAAAATTGTTATTTTTCAAATTAAATACAATCAATTGACCAGGTTGAACAGGCCCATGGTTTGGCCAGTTTTTGGGTTGAACCTCGGTTCACACGGTTCCTTCAGATCTACTAAAAGTTCGGTTCTTGCATATAAAAAACCGATTTCATGATCGGTTCACGGTTAACCCAGTCAGAACGGCCGGTTCAGTCCGGGTTTAAAAACCATGATTACCTTATCAAAGTTTTTCAGGGCCACATAAGAACATGCATATCTATTAGATCTTTTGAGAAGCTAGTAACAAATGGTATCAAATGATCGAAGTTAAAATTTTCACGTGTTGAAAATATTTCTATAAAAGGGAGTTTGGGTTCACTTGTGAGGAGGATGTTAGAATATTGAATAAGTGTTTACATTCACTATTTTTTATCATCTTAAGCCTTAGATATGTGTGGCACATGACTTACCATACCACTTAGTCTTGTTAAAGTTAGTGATATAGTATTAGGGGAAATTTTTTGGGATTGTTTGAAAAAGCACAGAATTAATTGGTTCAAAATTGAATTGGTTTTTATTTTATCTAGAAAAAGTTAGTGATACATCATACATGGCTCACTAGTTCAAAATTGAAGTTTTTATTTTATCTAGCTGGTCTAGAATCAAGTCAAAACCAGTAAAAGTTAATAGGCAATTTAATTATGAAAATGACAAATTTAAAATAGTTTATCCTAGGAATAAACACTAAAATTTAGAAATTTGATTTTGGAGAAAGTGTATTTTTAGCTAA
Source organism: Castanea sativa (assembly GCF_040712315.1). NCBI lineage: Eukaryota > Viridiplantae > Streptophyta > Magnoliopsida > Fagales > Fagaceae > Castanea > Castanea sativa. The sequence goes on along the minus strand of NC_134024.1, from coordinate 24,492,690 downwards.
AGCTAGTGTAGGGGTGATAGGTCCAGGAGTATATATTGGGCCAAAGGCCAAATTTGAGGACATCAAGTAGTTCAAGGATGGACAAATGTCTTCCTAAGAATTTGTGTTGGTAAGTAAAGAAGGAAAGTTTGAGGAAGACATTTGTCCGTCCTCGAACAATATTTATGATCTGTCATTAAGTGAGATATATAGAAGCATTAGCCTCTTCGAATGAGGTCTGAGGACGATTTACCTTACATAAATTGCTTCATCCTTATTTTATAGTCATCTTGACCCATTACAATTGACGTACAAACTCATTAAAACCTAGGTTTCAAACTCACTCTCTACAAATCATTGTATTGGGTTCTTTGGGCATATTCCCTTCCTATTTTGGGCTCAGATTCAAATTGTGTCCCTAGAATTGGCACTGTCTATGGGAAATCTTGTGTTTTAGCCAGTTTAATGTTATGGTAGGATCAAGTCCACACCAAGTGAAGTCTATGGGGTCTCAACGTCAAGATCACTTCCTAAGTAGGGATCGGGAAGGGAGTGTACACACCACCCATAATAGCAGAAGTCAATCACGAGGCGGGAGCTGTGTTTCTCATGAAGAAAATGCCAGAGCCATGCAATTGGAGATTGATCATTTGAGGAGGAAGTTGCATCACGAACGACGGAAGCAAACTCCTTCCATTTTTGACCCTTCTTCTGATGATGGTGGGGATAGCAGTTATAAGCCTAGGTCAAGAACTCCCTCTAATGAATTATTCTCGTATGAGGAGGAAAACCCTCGTGACCGCAGGGATAGGAATTCATCTTGCAGAGGCCTGGGGAATGACGCTATATGTGGAGCGTTGAACCAAATTTCTAAATCACCCTTCATGCGTAGAATTGAAGAAGGAAGGCTTCTTTGGCGATTCACTCAGCCAACATTCACCATGTACAATAGTCGAACGGACCCTTTGGAGCATGTGAGCCATTTCAACCATAGGATGGTTGTGCACTCTAAGAATGAGACTTTGATGTGCAAGGTATTCCCATCTAGTTTGGGACATGTGGCAATGAGGTGGTTTGACGGTTTGGGGGCAGGTTCTATTGGTTCCTTCAAGGAACTCACCCAGGCGTTTAGATTTCGCTTTATTACATGCAACAGGGTTCCCCGGCCCTTGGATTCTCTGTTGTCTATGACTATACGAGAGGGGGAGACCCTAAAAATGTATTCAAACAGATATTAGGAGATGTTCAACAAGATTGATGGGGACTTTGATGACATGGCCATAAGAACTTTTAAGGTCGGCCTACCTGTTGAGCACGGTCCAAGGAAATCATTAATAGGGAAACCGATTGATAATGTACGTCAGCTCATAAACTGCATTGATAAGTATAAGCGGTGGAGGAGGACCAACAGTTAGGTAAAGGTAAAGGTAAAGCGAAGGTGGTCTCTCAGGATAGGAGAGACTTTAGGTCGGATAAGTACAACAATAATCGTCCTTGGCGGGATTTTTCTGGGTAGTCTGGGGCTACTGCTGCTCCACAAGTGGTTAATGTGTTTTTTCGAGAACTAGTGCATCAAATCTTGGAAAAAATCAAGAATGAACCATTTTTTCAATGGCTAAATAAAATGGGAGGAGACCCCACAAGGCACAACCGAGGCCTTCATTGTCAGTACCACCAAGAGTGAGGACATACTACCGAGGATTGTCAAACTCTATGGGGACACTTGGAGCAGCTAGTCCAAGATGGCAAGTTGAAACAATTCCTTTATCATCCCAACGGCCAGGGGGGCCAGGCAGGATTGGGATCTTAGAGGGACTCTTTTTCAAAACCACCTCTGAGTACAATCAATGTTATTCTTGCTGCCTCAGGAAGAGTCGGTTCTTACCACTCTAAGGTACTGTCTGTAACCCAGCCACCTATGGGGGCATCCTACCCTAAGCTCAAGAAGAGTAGGATTGAGGTCCGACCAGCACTGAGTTTCTCTGATGAGGATAAGGCTGGTACCTTGCAGCCATATGATGATGCATTAGTGGTTACCCTCAAGATAGGAGGATATGATGTGAGGCGAGTATTGGTTGATCAAGGCAGTGAGGCAGAAATTATGTACCCTGACTTGTATAAGGGGTTGAGGCTGAAACCTAGGGATTTGACTAATTATGATTCACCCCTGGTAGGTTTTGATGGAAAGGTAGTTGTACCAATGGGGCAGATCAAGTTACCAGTGTAAACTGGGTTAGAGGTGGTGGAGGCCAACTTCATAGTGGTGGATGTGTATTCCCCCTACACGGCCATAGTGGTAAGACCTTAGTTTCATGCCATGGGGGTTGTTTCCTCCCCTTTGCACTTGAAGGTGAAGTATCCATCTGGTGACTAGGTTGAAGAGCTAATAGGGAGCCAGTCTATGGCTAGACAGTGCTTGGTGGCTGCAATTAGGCATCAAGTTAAAGGAGAGTCCTTGGCATCAAATAAGCAAAGTTTGTAGCAATCAAAGGAGCCGGTATTATCTGAAGATTCAATGGAGGTAGTAAAATGTGAAGGGTTAGAAAAGGTTATTATAAGTAATGATAAGGAGAAGTACTTTCAGGTCAGAGCTCAACTGCCTCCTCGGGAGAAAGACGAGTTAATGATGTTTCTTAGGGAAAACATTGATGTGTTTGCTTGGAAGCTTACGAGGCCCCAGGAGTGAATCTTAGTTTCATTTGTCATCATTTGAATGTCAGCCCAACTTTTTGACCAAGGAAGCAACCATCTTGGCAATCATTTAAAGAGCATGTCAAGGCTGTCAAGGAGGATGTGATCAAGCTTAAGCAAGCAGGCGCTATTAAGGAGGTATTTCATCCTGAATGGTTGACTAATACAGTGGTAGTGAAAAAGAAGAATGGGAAATGGCGAGTACGTGTAGACTTCGAAGATTTGAACAAAGCTTGTCCCAAAGACCTCGTTCCAATGCCTCGTATAGATCAATTGGTAGATGTCACTGTTGGGCATCCTCAGATAAGTTTTTTGGATGCCTTCCAAGGATATCATCAAATATCCCTGGCCTTGGATGATCAGGAGAAAACAACCTTTGTCACTCTTATAGGAAATTATCTTTATAAAATAATGCCCTTTGGTTTAAAGAATGCAGGGGCTACCTATCAAAGGATGATGACTAGGATGTTCGAGCCACAACTAGGTAAGAATATTGAGGTTTATGTAGACGACATGGTAGTGAAGAGTAAGATGGTGTCTGAGTATGTGGGAGACCTGGGGAATATCTTTGAGATATTAAGGAAACATAAGTTGCGCCTCAATGCTTCCAGATGTTCCTTTGGCATGGGATCAGGTACATTTCTAGGTTATATGGTCACTCATTCATGGAATTGAGGTCAATCCTGATCAGGTTAAGGAAACTAACAGTTTACAGCCACCTTAAAATCCTAAAGAAGTTAAAAAATTAACGGGGAATGACTGCTCCCTTGAACCAATTCATCTCTCGGTCTGTGGACAGATGTAGGCCTTTCTTCCAGTTATTAAATAAGTGGAAGGGATTTGAATGGATAGAGGAATGTGCTTTGGCCTTTCAACAGCTCAAGGAATATCTTTCTCGGCCACTTGTTATGTCCAGGCCCAAGGAAGATATGGTTTTGTTTGCTTATATTGTTATGACTTCCCATGCTGTTAGTTTGGTGTTGGTATGGGTTAATAATGGTGTGTAGAGGCTAGTTTATTACATGAGCAAGTCGTTACATGAGGAAGAGATCCGTTACCTACCATTGGAAAAAGACCATTTTAGCAGTGGTGCATGCTACGCATAAACTCCCCCACTACTTCCAATCTTATACAATTGTTGTCTTAAACCAACTTCCACTCAAATCATTACGTTGGAGTGTTGATTACATTGGAAGGATTGCCAAGTGGGGTATAATCTTAGGAGCCTTTGATATTAAGTACATGCCTTGTACCTCTGTTAAGGGCCAAGTTCTTGCAGACCTGGTGGCCGAGTTTGCTGAACTTTCTGTAGAAGAAGAAAAGGACAAGCAGAACATAGATGGAAAATTAGTTGGCATGGTCTCCCTGAAGAGCCTACATCTTGTAAGGTGTATGTTGATGGTGAGGCCAATCAAAGAGGATCAAGAATGGGGCTAGTTATAACTTTCCCCTGAGATGATCGTTATTAAAAAATCCTTAAAGTTAAGTTTCTCGGCCACAAATAATGAAACTGAGTATGAGGCCTTATTGGCTGGGATGGCTATGGTCTAGAAGTGGGAGGAAAAACAGTGGAGATGTTCTCAGACTCAAGATTGGTTGTTGGACAAGTGGAAGGAGAACTAGAGCCTAGAGATCCGAGAATGCAAGAATACTTGAATCAAGTGAGACATTTACAGTTAAAGTTTGAGTCCTTCACCTTAGTGCAAGTCCCCAGAAGTAGGAATACCCATGCTGATTCCTTGGCCACCCTTGCAACATCCTCGATGCAGAGCTTACCTCGGGTTATCCTTGCTAGAGACCTGTATAAGCCTGCTGAGATGAAAGGTGACATGGTTCGAGTTCATAAGATTAGGGCGGGACCTAGTTGGATGGACTCCATAGTGCTATTCCTTAAGAAAGATATCTTGCCCGCGGAGAAGTGTGAAGTGGATAAGATTTGTAGAAAGGCTCTTCGGTTTTGGCTATTCGAGGACCAAAAGCTGTACAAATGCTTTTTTTCTGGACCCTACCTGCTATGTATACACCCTGAAGTAACAGAGCTAATTCTAGAAGAATTACATGATGGAATTCATGGGAGTCACACAGGAGGTAGATCCTTATCTCATAGGGCACACATCCAAGGATACTAGTAGCCAAATATGCAGAGGGAAGCGTAGGAGTACGTGAAGAAGTGTGACCAGTTTCAGAGGTTTGAATCGACATTCATCAACCAGAGGGTGTCCTCAATCCTCTATCCAGCCCTTGGCCTTTTGCTCAATGGGGCTTGGATATTGTAGAACTTTTCCCGAAGGCAGTAGGGAATAGGAGATGGCTGCTTGTCGGCATAGATTATTTCACCAAGTGAGTTGAAATTGAGCCACTGTCAAATATCAGGGACTTGGATGCTAAAAGATTCGTTTAGAAAAACATTGTCACCAAGTTTGGAATTACCCATACCCTCATCGCAAACAATGGCTTTTAGTTTGATAGTAAGGCCTTTAGAAGATATTGTTGCAATCTGGGCATTACGAACAGATATTCCACCCCATCTTATCCACAGGGGAATGGACAGGTCGAAGCTGTCAATAAAGTAATAGTGAATGGGCTTAAGAAGAGGTTGGATGATGCGAAGGGAAAATGGGTGGAAGAACTGCCACACGTTCTTTGGACATATTAGACCACCCCTTGCAGATGCATAGAGGAAACACCCTTTTCAATGACTTATGGGGTTGAGGCTGTAATTCCTCTCGAAACCGGTTTTCCAACATTAAGGACAAGCTTTTTCACTCCGAGTAACAATAACGAGTTGTTGGAAAGGGGCTTGGATTTGTTTGAAGAGTGGAGGGAAAACGTCATGGTTCAATTGACATATTATCAACACAAGCTTAAACATGGTTATGACTCAAACGTGAAGTTAAGGCCACTGGTGCTAGGAGATTTGGTATTAAGAAAAGTTTTAGGTATTGCAAAGAACCCAGCATGGGGAAAATCAGGGTCCAACTAGAAAGGGCCATATCGCATCACATTGGTAGCTGGGATATGGGCATATTATCTTGAGGATCTAGATGAAAATGTTGTACCACGCCCTTGGAATGTAAATAACTTATGAATGTATTATTATTAAAGAAGGTTTTTTTTCTGTTATATATATCGCATATTAATTCATGCGTTACATTTCTCATTATATTTAATTATCAAACAGAACCTTGGTCATGCCTAACTCCTCGGACCACATACCTTGAGTAAATTGATATTTTTCATCATTTATCCAAGTATCAAATAGAACCTTGGTCATGCCTGGCTCCTCGGACCACATACCTTGGGTAAATTGATATTTTTCATCATTTTTCTAAGTGTTAAACAAAACCTTAGTTATATCTGGTTCCTCGGACCATCTACTTCGGGTAAATTAATACTTCATATCATTTATCTAAGTATTGAATAGAACCTTGGTCATGCCTGGCTCCTCAGATGACATATCCTGAGTAAATTGATATTTTCATCATTTTTCTAAGTGTTAAATAGAACCTTAGTTATGTCTGGTTCCTTGGGCCATCTACTTCAGGTAAATTAATACTTCATACTATTTCTTTAAGTATTAAACGGAATCTTATTTACATTTGGTTCCTCGAACCATCTACTTTTGGTAAACTAATACTTCATATCATTTTTCCTAAGTATCAAACAGAACATTGGTTATGCCTAACTCTTCAGATCACATACCTTGAGTAAATTGATATTTTTAACTATTTCTCTAAGTATTAAACAAAACTTTAGTTACGTCTGATTCCTCAGACCATCTATTTTGGGTAAATTAATATTTCATATCATTTTCCTAAGTGTTAAACAGAACTTTAGTTATTTCTAGTCCCTTAGATCATTTGCTTTAGGTAAATTAACACTTCAGGTTATATTATCTAGTTATTAGATAGAACCTTGGTTATGCTTGGATCCTCGGATCACATACCTTGGAGATTCTCACAACAATGACTTCAGCAAATGGAAGTTCATGAGCATCAGTTAAAGCATTTGTAAGTATATCGGACACATCTGTTATCTGGTCAATATTTGACTATTTCCTCAAGGTCAATAGGTCTATTAGGAATAATGTGGATGAATATTCTGGCGTGATGTATGGATTTTGAAGTTAAAGGTGTGTTTTAATAATGTTGTGGATTTAGTAGTTTTTAATCTGTTCTGTTATTAGTCTGAAAGGTGTGGTAATTGTATCACCACTTGTGCAGATAACCAAAAGGGGTCATATTTTATGGTTATGTTGAGTGTTAGATAAAATGGAAACTATGCAAGAAGAAATACAAATATCATAATCATGAAACAAGAACTTGCACTTTTCATTGGTCTAAGCCTTAGGAAAAGGCAATTTACTTACAAAAATCAGATTACATTATAGTTGAAAAAAAAAAAAAAAAAAAAGGAGCAGAAAAGAAGGAAAAGACCAGGACAAATCAAGGCTTCATCTTTATTACAAGCTTGTCCTTGGAGGTCTTTGGGGGCTGATTAGGAGCCGTGGTGGTAGAAGTAGGTCCTTTACCCTTCATGTCCTTCTTAGTGAGAATAGGAAGGGTTGCCAAGACAATCTTCATGGATTGGGAAGACTCTTTCTCCTTGGTAGGCTCTTTAGGGGCAGTTGGAGGCTGAGCAGCATCATGGGCGACCTCCTTAATTGTGTTAATTGCTTTTCTAGTGGCCTCAAGCTTCTTAGCTTCCTCGGATGGATTGCCAGAAGAAGGAAGGGCTTTGACTGGACAAACCTTACTAGCATCTGCTCACTGGGAGGCAACATCAACTTTAAGGACAGATGAAGTAGAAGCCCGGATGGCTGGAGGATAGTAAACACTTTCTGTTCTCTAGAGGGCAGAAGAGGCTTCAACCCCAGCCTGACTGAGCACCTCATTCCACACCTGGAGGTAGTAATGTCTACATACCTCTGAGACCACCACCTTAAGGGAATCCTCGATCTTAGCCACCCCTGCTTCATACCCATCTTGCTCGGCCTGGTCCTTGGCCTTCTTAGCCTCCTCCTTAGCCTTTTTAGCTTCTTCCTTGGCTTTGTCAGCTTTCTTCTTGGCCTTTTTAGCCTCTCTTAGAATTTTGGGGAGGGCCTCTATTTGTTTCTTCACTGCCGCGAAGTCGTCCTTGGTCTGGTGGAGCTGTTGACGCTGGGCCTTCGCCTGCCTCTCGACCACCGCTAAAGTGGCCTCGACACTTTTCTTCTCACTTTCGGCCAAATTTAGTTTGGCGGTGACTTTATGCAACTTTTTCTCTACCACCTCAAACATCTTCACAACGGCAACACGCTTGGCCTCCTCATCCTTCATCATTCTGTACGTGCTGATGACAATTTCTTCAACTCTATGAGTGGCTTGGACAACCTTTTCCCAAAAACAAAAAGAAACATTGAAACATGATCAGGTCAAAGAAGTTAGGTAAAAAAAAAAAGACAATACTAAACAAAGAAAAAAAAAAGAAAAAGAGTTAAATAGTAGTCTTACCAGGGCGAGCTCCTTCTTCAATGTGAGAAAGACTTCATGCTTCCTCATCTGCCTCAAGTCAGTCATGACCCCGGGTAATTGGAGAGCTTGCTCCAATGCGTTGGCCACATAAGCAGTTGTTAGGACTGAGAACTTCTGATGGAGGTGTCGATAGTTATAGTAGTTCTATCTAATGTCATGGCCGGGGACCAGACCGGAGCAGATGCAAGAACCTGAACATCAGTCCTCCTCTCTAGGGCTATTTGTTTTGTCTGAGCCTGTTTAGCTCCCTTTTAAGACTCGGCTTCTTTAGGGGGATGACTCTTGCCCCCCTCCACCACCTCCTTGCCTTTAGGTTGCTCCCTTTTTCTTTTGTGATCAGTCGGGTTAGGGCATTGGGTTTGAGTGGGTGGAAGGGTGGGAAGTTTGGGTTAGATGGCCTTCTCCGGCAAAAGACCCCCACTTGGGACTCCATTAAATCTCGGAGGCTTTATTTGGTTTTGCGTTGGATTGGCATTGCTTCATAGATAACAGGTTCTCCTTATGGGTGGCTTGCTTGTTTTGGGGATGTGAGGCTGAGGTCACCGGTTGGACTTCCCGGGGAGGAAGGTAGGTTGAAGACCTCAAATTCGTCCTCGAAGTCTGAGATGTCAACTATTTCCTCATCTTCCTTGATGATGGGTTGGGAAGAGGTAGCTTCACTGGTCGTGTGTTGAAGTGGAAAGGCTATTTTTGGAATGCCTTTTGGGATAGGTTGGGTAGTGAGAGTGCCTTCTAGGACGGAATTGGGGAGGAGAAAACCTGGAACAGCAACACTTATCCGGTGCAGGCGAGGGTCTTTGGCTTTTATAACGCATTTCGGTGCCTGGAAACTTTTGGATATAGCGATGTAGCCGAGAATTAAGTGCGCTGCTCGGAGCAGACCGTCGCTATGAACGAACACTTTGGCCTTTAGTATTTCGTCCAAACTCAGCAGGTTAACAAGACTGAAGTTAGGAATAGCAGCGCATTTATCTGTAAAATCATTAACAAAAATCAGTGTGAATCAAAGGAACATTTATATACAAACACAAATAAAAGAAAAAGAAGAAAGGATGATTTTGAAATAATCGACCTAAACCTAGAGCACCACCTGGTTTCCCTTCTCTCGTCGGGCAGGGGAGGCCATTGTGCTCCTTCCCTGATACGATCAAGAAGTCCTTGTTTAGGCCTTTGTTAGAATCGGGGAGGCATTGGATGAGCCTAACCTCAGGAAACCTAGACTTTAGGTAGTACCCCTGCCCCCTTAGGTAATAGAGGCTATAGATCCAGTTGACATCATGGTGGGTAAGTCCCAAACCCATTCTCTCATTAAGTACGTCTACACAGCCTAAGATTCTAAACATATTTGGAGCACACTGGGTGGGAGCTAATCTGTGAGCCCTAAGGTAATCCCTAGTGACCGTGCCCATAGGAATTCTTATCCCTCCCTCTATAAAGGCGATCATCGGGATTACTACTTCTCCCTCCTGCCTTTTCTCATGCCATTCCCCTACCTTACAGTATCTAATCGAGACTCCTGGTGGGATCCTATACGTGGCTTTAAAACTATCTATTCCCTTCTCGGAGTCTACCAGACTCGCGAACCTACTCATTTCTAAGAGAGTTTAAAGGTACTAAGAAGATAAAGGAAAGGAAGAAGAGCCGAGGAGAAAAAGACACAGAGGAAAGAAAAGTAGATGAAAAAAAATAAACAAAAGGATTTATAAAGACTTACACGAAAGAGAAAATTCTCCTCGGACTAGCTCTTGGTAAGTGTGAGGGCTTGAGTAGATTAGGTGAGTTTGTAGGTTCAGTGTATAAGTGCTAAAGTGAGATGAGTGATTAATTTGGGTAGTATTTATATCAAAGGAGAGTCATAAGTGGGAAAATTCCCGCTTGAGTTTCAACAAAATCCTCAGCCGTAGGATTTGCATCATGCCGTAGAACGTGGGGAACAGGGAGCCATAAAAATTAATGAAGGCGCGTCTCGTGTACCGAATCGTCAGGAGCGTGCCTTGGGTAGTTAAAAAGGCATCTGAGCAGTTAGAGATGATGTATGACGAGCATGGAATAATTATAGTGACATCAAAATCCTCCTTTCTTCTTGAGGAGCCAGAAAGAAGAATCTTGAGGGGCTATTGTAGGGGTGATAGGTCTAGAAGTATATATTGGGCTAGAGGCCCAATCCGATGACATTAAGTAGTCCGAGGATGGACAAATGTCTTCCTAAGAATCTGTGTTGGTAAGTAAAGAAGGAAAGACTGATCATGATCGTCCAAGAAGGTGGTTCGAGGAGGAATACTTCCTCGGCTAAGCAAAGCTGAGGTCGGAAGGTGCGATCTGCCATCCACAAGCAATATTCGAGGAAATCCTGTAGGTAAGAATATACATTGTAAGAGCACAGGACAATGAAAGACTATGAAATATCTTAAAGAAAGCTGTTATTACCGCATTGAATGCTCTGCAGTTAACTCTCTAGCCACATTAATGAGGAAGTGATGCCTAAGTAGCAGTGTTCAGCTTTACATCTACTTCCAAAAGTTTCAGGAAGGTGTTGATGGGACAAGTATCTTGACCAACAATCTAATCCCTACGTGGAGGGTAGAGAGAGGAGGAAGGATGGTATAAAAGGCAGAGGAAACTCCCAAGATAGAGGGATCGAAGAAGAAGGAGAGAAAAACACTGTAGACCAAAGAACAATATTTGTAATCTGTCATTAAGTGAGATATATAGAAACATTAGCCTCCTCAGATTAGGTTCGAGGATGATTTACCATACATAAATTGCTTCATCCTTATTTTATAGTCATCTTGACCTACTACAATTGACGTACAAACTCATTAAAACCAAGATTTCAAATCCACTTTCTACAAATTCATTGTATTGGGCTCTTTTGGTCTATTCCCTTCATATTTTGGGCTTAAGTACAAATTGTGTCCCTACAGCTGGAATTTCTAGCCCCATTTTATGCAAGTTTTATTAGCCAAAAAGTTACAAAACCAAAAAACAACTAAACCAATTAAGTTGTTTTTCACAGGAGTCATTTTTTGTAGTTTTCCAAAACACTCCCAAAAGATTTCATTCTTATAATTGATGCCAAATACACTCGAGTCTAACATTAACATACTACTTAATATTTAAATGAAAGACATTTTATTGTTCAAATTGATCTTAAATACCACATATAATGCACGCACAATGCGTGTATCTACGTATATATTACGTATATTATGTATGAACATGCTAGTTTTAAATTTTACCATTGGAAGAAATCACGTTTGTCAACAAAAATTCTAAGTCCATGTAATAAATCACAACTCTTGCTACAACTGTTCATAGGGCATACTGTAAATAGTAGAGAATAATTGGTGAGTTTATGTAAAAGTGACATGCATCTAATCACAATCTGTCACGTAATATAGTTGTGATAAAAATAATAACTTTTTATATAGTATTAGAATTACTCAGTTTGTCAATTTAAGGAAAAAAGCTGCCAATATGTGGCAGTGGGATCCACATTGTAAATAGAATTATGGGCTCTATGATTCACATTGTTGATAATGGGTTGAAGATATAATTTGACCAATAGGATTGTACATGGGTTGGTTTTGTTGAGGCTAAAATTAGCCGAACAGCCCTTGGTGAGTTGGACACTTCCAAACTATATACCATTGACCTACAAACCTAGGGTTGACCCAAGGCATTGTAGGACTTAAGACGACTACTTTAAGTGGGGATATTCTTATATTTTGAATATTAATAAAATACTTATTTAACTTTTGGTATTTTATAGATTTAAAATCTATTTTTTGAAATGCAAAATTACAAATTGAAACGAATTTATTGAATTGTTTAATGACTATACAACTAAAATAAACACTATTTATTAATTAGAGCAAACAAATACTAAAAAAATAATGATTCGAAATTTTAATAAAATTATAAATTTGATATCTCTAAATAAAATTCGAGTATAAATTTATTGACTAGTGGGAGATTAACGAGTTCTTTCAGCATTTGTGTGTGGGAGATTAATGAGTTCTACACTTTAAAGCTGAGAAAAAAGAATAGTCATTGCCACATTCAACGAAAATATTTTTCTTTAAATGATTTTTCTTTGATAAAAAAAAAATACTTTTTATTATTGGTGAATGTTTGTAACTTAATTAATACTTCCATTGGTACATGGATATCTCTATTGGTAAAATTTTAGGAGCTTTTTTTATTAGGAACCTTATGCGATTGCCTATTTGCCTCATCCATTGAGCCGACATTGTACCAACCTTTACAACTAATAAGTTAACTAAAAATAAAGGAGGTTTCAACTCGACGAGTTAGGCAGGTTATGCAAATTAACAAGATATATTTGCTTAGATTGGACCTTCTCTAATGGGGGCATGAAATAGAACTTTTTAGTGAATCTTTTTAAATTTTTAATAGTCATTTTTTCAAATAGTTGTTTGTTTTATCCCAAATAAATGAAAAGAATAACCAAAAAAAAAAAAAACGCTTGAGTTTTTAATATTAGTAATATATATGTTTTATCCTTATATGTATAAAAATAATTTTGGTGCCACATCCAAAATCACAACTTTGTTCACAAGTTTCATATGTGGCAAGCTACCTCATCACCTTGGGCCCACCAACATAACACAACACTTAAACCTTAGTTATCCTTCTTCTCCCACCATAACTTTACTTCTCCGGTCTTCTTCTCCCTCCAGCACTTTCAAACAAAACCCATATATGAAAAAGCTTGAGCGCCAAAACAAATTGCAGTAGCAGTTTTAATTTGGTGGGGACCTTTATTATCTCCCCTGTTTTAATTTGTAGAACATTCCTTTTGTTTGTTATTTGTGTGAGGAGTTTATGGCTCAATTGCTTGTTGTTATGTTGATTTGCTCAAAGTGTTATGCCAAGGATGTTGTAATATTGTGTATTGTACAAATGCACAAATTGTTGTTGTTGATAGTCAATTGCTATAAAAGAACTTCAAAATCCTTAGTCCCTCTTTTCAACCTCAAATGTTTTTTTTTTAAAAAATATAAAAATCAAAACTCTCAAAAAGTTAATATAACACACCAAAGGCTCAAAAAACCCCCCAAAAAATGGTGTTTGGGAAATGAAAATTTTGGTTTGAATTTATGAATTGCTTTCATTAAAACAAAAACAAGCAAAGCATTCACATCTGTTTTCTACAAAAAATTCCATTTTCTCATCTCAAAGTTACTTTATCATTTATACCATACCATTTTACAACACACCTAACATGCCAACTTTTATTTTACCATACTACATATTAAAATAATATAAAATATTCTCAATTCTCTCTAATCTCTGTTAGTCTCTTTCTCTCAACCACCCACCACAATCATCACCATGCCACCACCACCACACCAACCCAAACCAACCAATCCCAATCCAAAATCCAAAGTCCAACTAAGCGGAATCCAAAATCCAACCAAAGTCCAACTAATCAAAATCCACACCCCATCAAAAATCCATAGCAAAACCTCATCGGAATCCACCCGATCAGAAACCCCATCAGAACCCACACACAATCAAAACCCACTCACCTTTGCCACGACCCACCTGATCTCGCCACACAGTGACCACGCCCATCTCCACCAAGCATGACCTCACCATGAGCCACACCAGTCTCCACTGCTGCACGAACCACTTGATCAAAACCCATGCTGATCTTGACCCATTCGACAAAACCCACAGAGCCACGCTAATCTCGACCCACTCGACAAAACCCACGCAGCCACGCCAATCTCGACCCATTTGATCAACCACCACGCTGATCTTGACCCACTCTGCTAGGATCACGTAGCCGAATCACCAGATAACGCCAAACCCACGACCACGCTAGAAAAAATGAACCACCGTGAGAGAGATGTGAGACCGAGAAGGTATGTTCTGTCAAGAGAGAGAGAAGATGCGACAATGAAGAGAGAGAAAGAGGCAGATATTTGTAGGTGAGAACAAAAAAATATAATTTGGTTTTACAATGCTGCTACAGTACCATCGTAAATTTATGATGGTACAATAGCATTATTGCAAATATTTTTAGGAATAGAAGACCAGGTAATGGCGTTTTTTTGTGCTTGTATGGTAAAATAAGGCAAAATATGGCATATAGCATGCCAGGTACTAATGCTATAATTAAAACAACCATTGCAATTCGTTTTGGCGTCGTTGGGTTTTGTTCTAAAAGTGCTAGGGGGAGGGGGGAGAATAAGACTAGAGGAGTAAAGTTACGGTGGGAGAGGAAGGATAACTAAGATATAAGTTTGTGCTATGTTGGTGGGCCCAAGGTGATGAGGTGGCCTGCCATATATGAAAGTGAACAAAGTTATGGTTTTGGATATGGGCGCGGACCAGAATTACTCTATGTATAATCATAAATACTAAATAGGCAGGTTGTGTCAGTTTTTGGTAGGTTCAAAAAAATTCAACTTACACGTCAAACCAACTAGGCATTTTAAAGGGCAAAACCTACTAACTTGCCTTGCACCACCTTCAACATTAATGATTAAACCCACACGGGTTGAAGCTGGGTAGGTTGGATTTTTGCCCAGTCCTTGTGACTAGTGCAGTGGTGAAGCACCATTAATGTCAGGAGACCATAATTTTTTTTAAACTCTTAGAGCGTTCGCATCCAGAATTTACAAAAAATTCTATTTTACCATCTCAAAACCCACTTTATCATTTATACTATACCATTTTTCAACACACCTAACATCCTAACTTTTATTTTCTTATACAATACATTAAAATAATATATTTACACAATAAAATATATTTATGTCTCTCTCTAATTTTTATCTCTCTCTCTCTCTCTGTCTACCACTCATCACCTCCATCACCACCGTGAAGACCCAAAACCCCAACACAGTTTACCAAAAAAAAAATAAAAAAACACACACACACAGAACCAAAAAAAACCTCATTGAATCCACCATCAATATAGTTTATCAAAAACCCAAAAAAAAAAAAAAAACCACTGATCCACCATCAACGACACACGCCGATCCACCTGACCCACCAAGCAAACCCACTATTCCACCATCAACAACACATGTCGATCCACTTGACCCACCAAGCAAACCCACCAAACTCAGCCCCAGACCCACTGCACCACCACAACCCACGGCCTACCACACCGATGCCACCACGATCCACCACCGAAACTCAGCCTTAAACCCATGACCAATAATATAATATTGTTCCCAGCCTTTTTCTAGTTTTGAGTTTGACATACACATTATATAATCCAAAATACAATTTGTTATTGTTAGGATATTCGTTTTTATATTTTCCATTTATTTAGGATCCCCACTTTTTCTTTTTTCACTTTCCTTACGAGGATAGTATTATTTCTGCATTCATGATGTAGAATCTTAATTTATTTATAACTGTCATTAAAAATATTTTCGATTTCTTGAAAACTTTTTTCAAAATTATATTTTGAATTGGGAAAGTAAGAAACAATCTTATGAAACTATATTTAGAGAACATCAACCAAACAATATATTCAACTCCATATTCTAGTTTTCAATACAAAATTTTTTATTTAAATCATTTTACCTAACAAGCCCTAAAACACCCATAAAATAGATGTAATTAAAACAAGAATGTTAAGATCGATAAGTAAGGCTGTAAATGAATCAAGTTGTTTATGAACAGCTCAAGCTTAGCTCAAAAAAAAAAACTTGTTTATTTTCGTTTGTTCAATAAACAAGCCAAACTCAATTCTAGACTCGATTATTAAACGAGCTAAGCTTAAACATAATAATGTTTTTGTGAACGAGCTCGTGAACATGAAAACTCAAATTAACTATATATAATACTATATATTTATATGTATATTTTTCTAAAAATAAATCTATATAAATTTGAAATTGGGTTTTATAAGTTTGTAATTGGTTCTTATGATATAAAATTATTATTTGTTGTTTATTCATAACATAAACAATTTATTTGTAGTAAAAATTCATAAATTTATGAAGGATTAAAAAAATAAGTTAAATAAGTAGCTTGTGAAAAAGCTCAAGCTTGCTTGACATGAAAATGAATCAAGCTTAAATGTGTATTCTTGTTTGGTGATGAGTTGAAGCTCGGCACGTGTTTAAAATAAAGTTAAATGAACAAATTTGAACTTTTAATATTTAACTCGGCTCAGCTTGTTTACAACCCAATTGATAAATATATAAGATTTAAAATAGGGATCTCCTCTGAAATATAATAATGACCCCTATTGATGAAAGGATAAAAGAGAATCGTTTGTAATTGTTTAGTTATGTTCAAAGAATAGCAGTTAATGCACCGATAATAAATAATGAGTTGATTCAAGTCAAAGGAACAAAAAAAAAGGGGGGGAGACAAAAAATAACATTAGTAGAAATAGTAAAAAATAAATGACATATTAATTAAAGAAGTAATAGAAAATATGATTTCAGATAGAATAAAATGAAAGGGGAATATATATATATATATATATATATATATATAGGTTGGGTTCAAGTTACACCTGGTGTAACTTTAAGTAATATTATACCAACCAATAATTTTTAATTAGATGCGAATTTTGACAAATCCACCATTAGATTACATTATTTTTGTATATTCTCCATACTTGTAAAATTTCGAGGTGATCAAAGATCAATAGCCATGTCATCAATCAATTAATTAAACTCAAATTTTTTTAGTTTGAAATAATGCATAAAACATTAGTTTATGGATCAAATGATAAATTACATTTGATTGGCATGAAATTTGGTATGCATGTTAAGAACATATAAAACATGTATTTCAACAATTGAATTTTTAAAATATGAATTCAATATAAAGTTATCGAGTGGTGTAACATTACTTAGAGTTACATCAGGTGTAACTTGAACTCAATCCTATATATATATATAGCCGACCACTATTTTATTAAGGATCCATATTCAACCCCAAAATGATTTGTTCTCCTTTTTTTTTTCTTTTTTATTTGCAACAATTCCAACATCTTATTTTGCTTGAAAATCTTAACCTAAGGGTGATGAATTTCGCATGTAATAAGACCGGCTCCTTTTGGCTTGAAAGCTATCCTTAAGGTATTTTCGACACAATAGACTTTCACTATGCTTGTTTTTGCCAAAAATTCCTACGTTCTTGTCATTGCTGAACATAGAATCTCAATTATATCTTCGAGCATTTGCATCAGTTCACGCAAAATTTTCTTCTATTTTGCAAGAAAAAACCTACTTTTTCTATTTTACACACTCATTTTTGTAAAACACCCACATCAATCTGTCAATTATACACATTTCTTCAAATAAAATATTCTAAACCCAGCCACCATTAACTCGATCAATACCCAACCACCATCAATGATCAATACCCAACCTCCATCAACCCGATCAATACTCATCAAAATCATCAAAACCCAGCCACCATCAACCTGATCAATACCCACGGATCAATACCCATCAAACCCACTCATCAAAATTATCAAAACCCCAGCCACCATTAACCCAATCAATACTCAGCCACCATCAACGATCAATACCTAGCCCTCCATCATTAACCCATACAACCACCATCATCAACCCACTAATCAAATAGAAAATCCAAAACTGATCAAACAAAAAAAATTTAAAAGGATCAAAGGTGAGTGAGATCGTATCAGCAGTGAGCTTCGGATCGTCTTGGCAACGCTGGACTGATTGGTGATTGGTGAACTAATTGGTGGATTGAGGGTGAGGCTGGACTGATCAACGGACTGAGGGAGAGATAAAAAGTGAGAGAGGTGAGAGTGAGAAGCTGAGAAAGTGAGGTGAAGGAGAGAGAAAAAAAATCTAAAATATTATATACACGAGCTATAGTAACCATGTAAATATATATGGTTACTGTAGTTCATAGAAATATTTACACATTTTTACACTAACTGATGTGAGTATTTTTTTACTCAAAATATGTAAAATTTATATATTTTTATTTTATTTTAAAAGACTATAGACTGATGTGGTTACTCAACAATTCATTTTTTACTTAGGCAAGATTTTAAGTTTCAACTTTCAACGAGAAGAACCAAATCATTATAAAGCTCTGGTGACAAACGTCCCTCAATTCTTTATTTTCTCAAAAAGAAGGAAAAAAAAAATTCCCCTTTCTTTGCACCTTGTCGTGCACGAAACATGGTGCATAGCCAACCTAAGCACATTACGTCAGCTACTCTATGTAGAAGTTGTCGGTCACATTAGTGATGCTCACTTCTATCCATTCGCGCACCAATTTGCCCACTTGTTGCTCTATAATGAAATTTCAGAGAAACCCAATATATATAAATATACAAATTAAGCCCTTTAAAAACAAAAACAAAAACAAAAACAAAAAAAACCTATAGAAAAACAAAACATTCTCTGTTCCCACCACTGCTGCATGAGTCTCTCCCTTTTTATAAATACCCTTCAAAACCCTCATCCTCCAAATTCGTTTCTCACTCTTATCTCCAAAACTCTCACACCATAACTCAAACCTGTTTTTTGAAACAACCTTTTATTTTACCAAAAATAGGAAAAAACATGAACTATCCTACCTTGGGTGAGTTTAGTTTTCCTCTTCTCTGTCACCGAAGCTCAGGCTCCGGTGGTCTCTTCCCTTACTTAACGGAACAGTGGGGAGACTTACCGTTTAAAGTTGACGACTCTGAAGACATGATTGTCTACAACTCCCTACATGATGCCGTTAGTTTTGGGTGGTCTCCGTTAGACTTAACGGCAGCCACCACCACCACATCAACAACATCCATAAAAGCCGAGCCAAGAGACATCTATCAACAGCTGGCTCCAGGAGCCGCCGATCCATTGAGATTGGCTCCACAAAACAATTCGTTCGAAAGTGCTTTCCTTGCTTCGAAAAGCGAAATTGAATGCAACAATGCTATTATTGTGTCGAAGAAAACAGAAAACAAAGTGAGTGCTACTGCTACTATTAAAGAGAGGCACTTTAGAGGGGTGAGGCGAAGGCCTTGGGGAAAGTATGCGGCGGAGATACGTGACCCGGCTAAGAATGGCGCGAGAGTGTGGCTCGGCACGTACGAGACGGCTGAGGAAGCGGCTTTGGCTTATGACCGAGCAGCTTATAGGATGCGTGGCTCTAAGGCTTTGCTTAATTTTCCACACCGGATTGGCTCGGGTGAGCCAGAGCCGGTTAGAATCACGGCTAAGCGCCGAGAGCCCGAGCCGGGTTTGGAAAACGACGGCTCAGCAAAGAGGAGTAAAGTAGCTAATGAAATTGAAGCTGTGTTTCAGCTGGGCCCACTGCCAGTTGCCGAGCAATTATTGGTTAGTTAACACGGTGGTTTGGAAATTGGAATGGAATCTCAAGTCCAAGAAAAATAAAACAGAGAGCGATACCTATTCCGAGTGTTTGTTTTGGTTTGGATCTGTACAAATTGAGGTTTTGCAATTTTTTTTTTTAGTAAAATGTACATGAGGTTCTACTTCTGAGCAATAAGTTGGTAAGGTAAAATTTAATTTTACCGAAATGATGGAAATTATTAATGGAGTAACAAGTGAAGTACTTTACTAAAAATGACTTTTATTATTGCTTCTACTTTCTTTTTTGGTGTTCTATATATGGGTTCCTTTATTGACTTGCAAAAGTCACAATTGCATATGCTATGCGAAACAACTCAAAAAGTTATACATGATCTGAATTTTCAAGTGAGAAAAAGTTGAGCCATTACTAAGCAATAACCAAGAGTTTGAAAAGGCATTGTCATTTTCCTTTTGATCCAGTAGGATATCAATTGCATTGGTTCATTAAACATTTGCGCTTATGGAACACTAGTTCAAGACTGAAATATGGTATAGATTTGAAAGGATTAGTAACATAATATTTTAGATTATCTTTTATCCGTGCATAATCAAAAATTTATGGAACCTTTTAAAGTTCCTATCCAAATCTGATGCTATTATAAAACAACAATCATTCTAATGTATCCAATTTCACGCCAGGTTGAATTGTTAATTTATGATGGAAGCAACTTCACTTTCACATTAGTCTAGGTTTTTTTTTATGTATCAATCATGTTTTGTTTTTTTTTTTGGGTTTTTCTTTTTTGTTTTTTTGGTGGGAGGGCAGAACAAAACTGCACTGCTGTATTAATCATGATTTGAAATATTAGTTAATTATGATGGGTCTAGTCTATTCTTAGACTTTTTCATTATAAAATTAGAAATAATATTACAATTACAATTTTTGCCACAACTCTATCACAATTTATCTACATGATAAATTGTAAGTGATAAAATTATAAACTCATATAAACCTATTATTTTTACTCTACCATTTATAATTTGCCACGTAAATAAGTTATGATGTTATGATTTTTCTAAGGCGTAAATGCACTTTTAGTCCCTATATTTTGGGGTCATTTCTATTTTGGTCCCCACATTTTCATTTCACCACTTTTAGTCCCTAAATCAATTAACGCGTTCCATTTTGGTCCTTACCGTTACTCACTTAACAGAAATTGCTGATGTGGCAAACGGCGTCCACTGTTGGCACATTAAATGCTGACGCGGCCAATAAAATAATATTAAAAATGCCACATCAGCTTATAAATAAAAAAAAATTATTTATTTATTTTAACTAAATAAAAAAATTAAAAACAAATTGTTTAAAAAAGAAATTAAATTAATTAAATTTTAAAAAAATTCTTTACATTATCTTTTTCCCAGTCATCATGAGTTCTTCCTAAAATCAAGAACATGCCAACATGATACACGCAAAATCAAAAGTCACAGATCAACAAAATACAAAGAGGTTCAAAGATTCAAAGAACACAAACCCAAACCCAAACCCAAACCCAACCCTCAATCTCTACCAAACCCAGAACATCACATGAAAAATCAAACCTCCATACAAATATCAAACCCATTTCCCTTTTCAATTTCTCTTCGCTATCACTCGCTCATTCACCAAACTATTTTATCTCCGTTTTGTTTCATTTTTCTAATAAGTGATCACCTAAATCGAATCCCGATTGGTTGATCATTCCCAGACTTGAAAACAAGAAATCTATGTGCGGTTGATTTTGAAATAAGATGTGAGTGAAGAATTTCCCTCTCACCGCTCCTCAGCTAGCAACTCTTCCGGAATCGAGACGAATGGATTTTCTTCGCGCCGTACTAAGTTCCATCCGATTCAACCCAACAGGCCAACGACAAATAGTATGAGCAGTACCATCGAGTCGTTTAGTGGCCCTAGGGTTGTTTCAAATCCGGTTACAAGGGTCAAGATCGTGAACCCTGTTGCACCCAATGATTGCCGTAGCGATTGCGACTCGTCGTCCTCGGTGGTTGATGATGACAACGACGACTACTGTGTTCTCACCTCCTCGTTTCGTAAGATCCAGCCATTCGATCTGAATCTACCTCCTCCGATGGATGAAGATTTCGGCATCGGTGATGATCTTCAAGCCACCGCTTTGTGTCTCTGATTACGGATCTAATGGTCAACTTTATTTTTATTTTTATTTTTTTTAACTTTGTATTTTGTAGATCTGTGCCTTTTGATTTTGTGTTATTCATGTTGGCATGTTCTTGATTTTGAGGAAGAACTAGTGATGATTGGGAAGAACATAATGTAAAGATTTTTTTTTTTAATTTAATTTCTGTTTTAAACAATCTGTTTTTAATTTTTTTTATTTAGTCAAAATAAATAAATAATTTTTCTTATTTATAAGCTGACGTGGCATTTTTAATATTATTTTATTGGTCACGTCAGCATTTAATATGCCAACAGTGGATGCCGTTTGCCACATCAGCAATTTCTGTTAAATGAGTAACGGTAAGGATCAAAATGGAACGCGTTAATTGATTTATGGACTAAAACTGGTGAAATAAAAATGTAGGGACCAAAATAGAAATATCCTTAAAATGTAGAGACCAAAAATATATTTATGCCTTTTTCTAAAATCAATGACACTGACACCAAATTTTTCACATCAAATTTCACAAATTCTCTCTTTGGTTCAGCACAACACGTCAGCAATGATGTAAAAAAGTCGGTAAAAAAATTATGCCACTTTGAACTTTTTTCTTTTAAAATAGAATAAAAGCAATCAAAAGAGCAGTACTTCGTTCGTGTTTGCGTAACAACTGTACAAGTACAATGTTTTTTTTGCTAAATAGTACAGGTAAAATGTGAAACACGTAGAAGTGGCATCTTGAATTTTAGTAGCTCCACTACTAGTGACAGTGTAACTGCTTTAATCAATAGTAAATTAATAATTCAATCAGGATAAGTTTCAAACCCAATTTCGCTGGAGCTAACTTTACCATTCTTCTCTATCATTTTTGGTCAAAAAAAAACTTCACCATTCTTCTAGTGTGATATGGTGAAATTTTAATTAATGTTACATTAACTAATAATTTATTAAATTTATATTTTAAAAATTCAACTGTTAAATTACATGTTCTATATTTTCTTAACATGCATGTCAAGTTTCATGTCAAGTGGATGTAATTTACAATTCAATCCATAAATTCATCTTTTATACATTATTTATTTTAAATTTCAAAAACTTGAATTTAATAATTAATTAATGACATGATTATTGATCTTTGATCCTTTAAATTTTGTAAGTATGAAGAATATATGAAAATAATATGTGTGTGTATTCAAAATAGTAATTTTTTTAGTAGGCTTAAAAGTGTAAAAACATACCCCTGAAGTTTGGGGGGCTTTATAATTTTAAGTTATGAAGTTTTTGAATTTAGATTTTACTCCTTTAATTTATATTCAATTTGCATTAGCACCATGTTCATCTATATTTTCCATTAAGTGCCACATAAACTTTCTTCGTGAGTTTAGTTCTATCAATAAAATAAAGGCAAAGTTCGCTTACAAACTTTGTTATAACCTGAGACTATAACTTCCTTTTAAAAAAAAATTAACATTGCTACAAATTTTGAAAATCTAACGTTAGATTGCATGTTTTTGTATTTTTTAATACTTTTAACATATATGTCAAATTTTGAGTTAGTCAAATGTTATTTACTACATAATTCATAAACTTATTTTTTATGCATAATTTTATGCTACAAAAACTTTCAATTTACAAAATTGATTGATGATATAGTTATTAATTTTTTACCTTTTAAAAATTTTGTAAGCATGGAGGATATAGGAGAAAATGTAATTCAATTGTGAATTTGTCAAAATTCACAATTAATAAGATCTTGAGTAAAATTGTAACCTTAGACTACAACTAAGTTTGTAACCAAATTTTGTCCATAAAATAATATCAAGACATTGGTTATTTAAAGTATTTTAGGCTACAAAAATAATGTAGCATTATTTTAGGGGCATAAAATTCAAATTCTAAAATTTCAAAAAATAAAATCTAAATTTAAAATGTAAAATATAAAAACTCTCAAATTTTAGGAATATAATCTATACTTCAACCATTAGGGAGATATCTTTTTCCACTACATGTATAAACAAGATATCTTCTTCACTATATCTCTAAGCAATAAGTCTATAGAAACCAAAAATATCACACTATTTCACACTATTTCTTACACGAGGAGTAAAAAAAAAAATGATGTCCGTTTTAACATCTAAATTATCCTTAGCACGAGAGCATAATTGAGGTGTCACTTTCTAACATGCTTAGCACATTTTATCGGTAAAAAAGAATAAGACTAGTACTTGACTAACCGTACAGGCATCTAGCTTGGTCGTACATTTGTGTACCACGTTTGTTGACAAAATGCATCTTTTGAATTTTGTGGAGAATTTTCTATTGAACTAGGAAAAAACGTGTTTTCCTTTCCCACTAAGGAATAAAAATATGATTTAAAGAGTGATAATATTTCTTAATTAAAATTTAAAACATGCCAAATTTTTTTTTTTCTTATTTCCTTCTGAAGAAAAGTTAGAAAACACGACAAACTTAAGTGGGGCCCAAATTATGCCTATTACATCAAGCTTATCTCTAGTATAACCAGCACACTGGACCCATAAATTTAGTGACATATGTCACAATTATAGCAAGTTCAGTATTACTAGACACAGGACATAAGCCGCTCTCCCTCAATGTTGCAGTTTAAGTTTTACAATTAAATTCAAATAAATAATTAAATTAATTAATGTAATATAAATAAAACTAAAAATTTCAAAGAAAATTAAATTTAATGTACTTATGTGTTTAATTTAATTTTCAAATAATATAAGGCATAGCATTAAAAAATTATACCGAAATATGATTTTTTTTTTTTTTTGGCTAAACACCGAAATTTGACCCTTAAAATAAAGCTAATGAAGATATATGATGTGATGAGAAAATTGTTAGATATTTTTGTAGCCAAATTTCCAAAGTGTCCTATTTTAAAAAAAAAATATCTAGATTTTAAAAGTATTATTTGTAAAGTCACTCTTTCCTATCCGATGATCAACTTTTTCTGCAACCCGTGGGCCACGTGTATGTGACTCTAACAAATGGCCTGTTTTCTCTCGGACATAAGGGAATACTATTAAAGCCTTGTACTTTAAATAAAAGTTTTTTTTTTCTTTAAAAATGGTATATTCTTTTCTTCTGTTCTTTTTGTTTTTGCATCCAATTGATATAATTTTGAATACATGTTCATAGAGAAACACTTAGCTGCAAATTCTGGATTTAATACTAGTAAATTCCTTTCATGCCAAACGTGGTGTGGACTCTGGAGCATTAAGATATGGTTAGCCTGCAATATCTTTTTTCTTCTTTTTAAATTCTTATAACTAAAATAGTAAAATGACTAATAAAAATAAATAAAGAAAAAGACATGAAGTACCAGATTTTCCAATATCAAATTTTAGATATTTTGTTGCCAAGAAAACATAATAATTAATAAGTTTTTTAGAAATTAATTATAAAAACAGAGCATAAATGGATGGGGAATCTCAAGGTACTAGCAACTAGCAGTCCATGAATTAGTTAACACACTTTTTGAGGCGGTTGACATCTGCGGTATGACAATATCATTTGAGTTTATATATATAAATATTTTTTTAATGAAAGGGCCGTAGGTGTTGGTTTGTTTGTCATTACTATTTTTCTTATTCTTTTTTGACTAACTTAGTTCTTCTTCTTTGACATGATTATTAATTAAAAAAATGATAATGATCTTTGTAAAATGTTCTTTATTTTGTATAGAAGATGACACAATTTTGATTATGAATTTTTTTAAAAAAATTGTGAGAATAATATAGAAAATTGAACTTTTACTTTGAAATTTTTTCATATATACTAAAATAATCTAAATCTAGAAATGAAAGATTAGAATCAAGACTAAATTACATTTTTGGACATTAAAATTTGGGTTTTTTTCATTTTGGTTGCTTAAGTTTAAGGTTTTTCAATTTAATCCACCAGATTTGATTATGATATTACTATTAAGTGCCAACAAAACAACATTTTTTCCCCTTTCTTAAAGTTCATATCAATTATGGTCTCACGAAGATAAATAAAATATCCATTTTGAAAATGAAATTAATTTTTTAGGGGAACATGAAAATAAATTAAATTAAATTAAATTAAGTGAACTAAAATGAAAATCTCAAACTTAAAGGACAAAATAAAAACAATTGCAAATTTTAAGGGTGGGAAAAATGATCTTGTCTATGATCTATGCCATAGTGAGGGTGTATTATACTATATTTTTTTTGACCAAGGGAGTATTATACTATTAAGTATATGTGTGTGTGTTTTTTTTTTTTTTTTTGGGTATGAGAGAAAATGTAATGGCAATTATTTAGCTACACAATACGTCATTTTGACATCATGCAAATATTTAAAAAAATATATAAAGGAAACATGTTTTCCAAATTGCCATCCACATTGAAAAATGTATTCCATTTTAAAACAAACTTTTTTAGGCAACTTCTACGGGGAAAGACTTCCTGAACATCTTTGACCCAATGTACGTTTGCGGCAAATCAATACAGTGAAAGTAATGAAAAAGGAATCGAATTATTCTTGTGAAAGGAACAGTATTCACACAACTTTGTCTCCCAATTCAAATGATAGCGCAATTGTTCTAAGTTCTTTGGAAAAGTAATAAGGAATGTTAAATATTTAATCCATTATTGAAAAAAATTGATGACCCTTTAATTTATGTTAATTGTAAGTTTATAACGAAGACACATGTTGCAGTAGTACTTGAAATAATTTCGAATCCTTTAACTCCGTTGAGATCCAACCAGAATATTTAACATATAAGTTGAAAATTAATATTCTTGCTTCTTATGATATGCATGATCAAATCAACTACATGGAAATGTGATAAATCTACAATCATACGAATCTATCATATTGATCTTTACCCTCCGTATCTCATCATTTTTGTTGACAAAATGAGATCCCATTATCCCAACCCCAATACGACAGAGCTTTAAGTATATACATGTACCCATGCCTAACTTTTACTAAACATAGATCACCAAACCTTAGGTGATTTATAACTGAAACATATTCTTAATAGTAGCTAGCTTGGCTGACACAATTCGATTGGTCCACTTGATTATAATGGATTATGTTCTCATGTTTGAGTTTTCTGATAGAAATTTTTTTGTCTTGGAAATAAATACATATTATAATAAAAACTATATAGGTTAAGATCTTTATAGGTTGTAGCTCAATTAAGATTTTTTGATATTTTCAACAGAGATATCTAGGTTTCAGATCCTATCTCCTCCTTTGTAATCATTAAATTATAAATAAATAAAAAAAAAAACTATATAGTGTCCCATTTTCCTCTTCCTTTTTAGATCCTCATTTTATTTTAATTGGATTACACATATTTGCTAACCAAATTTGCATATGATTTTCCCTCTAGGTTGACTATTAATTATTAGGGGGTTGGTGAATACTTTTCCCCAATTCCATATTCCCATCAACAGTTTATACCTAACCCTATGCATGGCTATGTCAACACTTAGTCGCTCGTAGAAAAACAAACCATGCCTTCAAATGAGGATAATTTGGTGTGCTTCTTGACCTAACAATATCCTAATATTAACAAATGTGAGGTCAACTGGCCGTTTAACCTAGCAAAAGGTTCACTTAACCCAGCATTTTAATTATGATTAAATCATGATTTCATTGCAAGCTCATAATTCACCTTGGGCTTAAATTCTTGCATTGTCGTAAATTTTTTTTCAGAGTGGCATCTATTTTCCCAGATAAGCTAATCCAGGGGTGGCATCTATTTTCCCAGATAAGTACTTGTCTATTTTTCCTCATTCCTCATACCTCATTCTATGATTGTCTGTCATTTCATATGAAGAGTCCACAATGATTGAAAATTATCAATTTAATCATCTTATCTATATCATAACAACAATAGAGATATCCAATTTGAGTTTAATTGAAGTTTATAAATTAGCTAAGAATAGAGCCAATGTTTTAAATTGGAACCATATATAATCAAATGTAAACCGAGTCAAATTGTGATTGAGTTGAGATTATTATAACCGGACCCACTGGTAACCCTTGCGGAAGGAAATTGCGGAAAGGCCAATAAAAAGTGAAGTAGAAGCAAGAACTGCAAAAAGTTAAAGTTTGAAAGGAATCAAATGAAAAGTAGTTTCATACTTGCCCGACATGTCCATTTTAGAATTGTTGGTCTTTTAATATTTTGGGAGCTATGGATATAGCCTTCTTTGTGAGCTATATTCAGAAGTCAAGCAGAGATTTCCACGAAAATCTTCTATCTAAAACCACAGTCGTTGTATTTTTTAATTTCTATTGGACTGACCCTCCTGGAGTCAAAAATAGATGTACACCTATGATTCCATCGAATACAAAGGTATACAGCAGACCTTTTCATACATAATTTCCATGGAAAAAAATAAAATTTGATAAGAAATCCAATTAATGTGTTTGCATTGCCATTCGCCTAATTTGTCTGATATTTATGCAGAGCTAACAGTAAAGACAGTCGACTGACATGTTGAATTAATTAGTAGACATCACGTTATTTTCAGTTAATTGCATGCATTATGCATTCTATCAGTGACTAAGCCAAGATATTTTTCCTGGTGGATGCAAACTCTTAACTAAAATATATATATATATATATATATATATATATATATATATATATATATATATATATAAATTTGATAATTTTTATTATTAAAAAAGTGGGTTTTTAAATACTATATTACAACTAGGGTGTTTGTGGTGCGGTTCGGTGTGGTTTTGAGTTATTTTTAGCATCACACTTTATAGTGCGGTTTGGCCAAAACTATTATTGCACTGCATCTCAATTTTATGGTCACATGTATGGTGCAGTGTACAATGTACAATTTGGTTGGTTTTGAGTTAGTATATTTTTCAAAATGTTATAGCCAATTACTAGTTTATTATTAATAACCATGATAATATGACAAAATTAAAAAAAAAATTAAATATAACCTCGTGTAACAAAAAAAAGTAACACAAATATATACAAGACAAAAGAAAAATAAAAAATGATAGATTGACATGCAATAAACTAAAAGTATTGCAAATATATACAAAACAAAAGAATATAATCCATGATAATAAATCATATACAATTATACATGTTAAATAAATATAACTTGTAACACAAAGATGCTTAACAAACGACAACCATGAGGTTCATAACAGTTTACCATATACAGTACTAGTCATGCCTACTAAGAGTGAGAGGGTATTAGGAGAGAAGAGTGAGAGTATGAGATGGATAAGTCGTTTATAATGTGAAATTGGAACACACTAACTTTGGGGAAGCCACTTATTTTGTATAATATTAAACTATCAATATATATTTAATATAAAAAAATATATATATATATATATATATATATATAAGTGTAGTACGGTGTAGTTTTGTGCGACTTTCTTATAATGAAATTGCACGTTGCACCACACAATACGGTTCAATATGCAGTGCAGTTCATTACTGCTTGCAGTGCAGTACAGTTACTTTATTTTGCAAGCAATTTTGGTTAGTATGGGGGCAGTCATGCAGTTTGAATAGTTTGGTGAACACCCCTAACTACAACCGATTTGCATACTCTTTAAACTAAGCATTATTGAATTTATATGAAAAGTTTTCAATTTTCGTTTGTGAAAAGTAGTGGTTATGAGGTTGATAAAAGCCATTTTGATGCTTTTAAAATTTTATCTATACCATTTTGACAGTTTTGTGGCTATTGGTTTATGGCATAAGTGGTGTTTGTTCTAATAGTGGTTTTTATTTAATTAATTTGAACTTTTTTTAATATTATAATTCGACCAGAATGAGAGAATTTAAATCTTGAATATCTTTGTTAGAAACACTAGAAAATCCCAATTATTTGAACTAAAAAGCTCTTGCATTTTGGCATCAATTTCAACTCTTTTGAGAATATACGCTCTGTTTATTTTGTTGGAAAACTTTTTGTAAAGATAGTTTTCCACATTTTCTAGTGTTTGGTAACATAAAAAAAATTGGTCAATGAAAAACTATCTTTAGTCAAAGGAAAACTCTAACAAAAATAAGGCTTATTTTCTATAGGTTTTTTTCCAAAAAAAAAAATAAATATATTGGAAAACAATCACTCTCTTGCGCAATAACTCTTATAGCTCTCTCACTTCTTCTCTTCCCTTTACTTTTTCTCTCTCTTCTTACACCGTCATTGTCACTCTGTCTAGTCTCTTCTTTTTCCACAAATTTCTCCGTATTTGTCTCTCTTCTCTCGGTTTCCCTTCCCCTCTGTAACACAGTTCTCTGAATTTTTAGCTATATTTTCTTTTTTCTCTAAACAATTTTTGGCTTGATGGATTCCCATATGAACAACTGCAGAAGTTCATTCTTTTTCGCACATAAAAGTGCAACAAAAAAGAAAAGAAAAGAAAAAACAGGAAACAAAGTAAAACTATAAAAGACGAAAATTTGCCAACATAGAGCTATATGACTAATTGCTTTTACATAGGGAAATCCATACAATAAATTAATAATGTTACAAATAACAGTATTGTGGGGACCTGAGGACCCGAGGACTTAGGACGAGGACTCGAGATTCAAATGTGAAGCTTAAGAAATAAAAGGTATGGTAATAAGGACGGAAGTCAAAGGCTCGAGGGTCTGAGGATGCGGAAGTAGGATTACTCGGAGAAATACAAAGGGTAAATTGGTGATGCACTAGAGAGATATTGAAAATATCTGGATTTAGGGTAGGTAACTGTGAACGCCGCATTGAATGTTCTGTGTCAGGCTTTCTGGCCACATTGAATAGGGAACACCAACTTTATCTGCTGCATTAATGTAGAGGTGACCTGAACAGTACAAGGCATAACACTAGAACTTCTTTCCATTATTGACTACAAATAAATGGACAAGTGTCAGCAAATAAGGCTAGTGGGGGGGGGGGGGAGGAGAGATGAAGGGTTGTTGAGATAGCAAGAGCAAGGAATATAAATAGGAGAGGAAGAAACGAAAAAAAGGGGTCGAAAGGAATGTATTGTGGATCTTGGTGAATTCATCAGAACGCCATTATCTTTGTTGTTTTGTTCCCTCTCTATAAATTCATTGTTTTGGGCCTTGAGCTATTGGACCTCCCTTAGGCTGTTGGGCCTGTGCTTGATTTTTGGTCCTTACAATTGGCGCCGTTTGTGGGAACAATAAAGCGTGACATTCTGGTTTGAGGATAGATGGCGGAGGCAAGTCAGGAAAGGGAAGAATCAGTTGGTTCACAAAGGGAGAATTAATCCGTAAGCATGCAACGCAGAAATGATAGGCAACGCACCCCAAGTATGGTGGTGGAATCGTATCATAGTGATCGTGCAGGAAGAAGACAGTCACATATTGGGGGTCAGGTCTCTCATGATGATGAGTTGCAAAAGTTGCAATCAGAAATAGACTATCTGTGCAAAAGGTTGAACCGAAGGAAGCGTGATAGGTGGAGCATATCTGACTCGTCCAGTGAGAGCTCTGAGGAAAGATGAGGAGGGAATGATCATTAGGCGTCTAAGTCCCTTCCTAGTGAGTCCTGTTTCGTTCCTTCTTCTGGGGGTAAGGCAAAGAAAAGGGGGGGAAAACGAGTTGGGGAATGGTCGTATTAGGGCACGGGAAATGATGCTATGAGTAAAGCTTTGAGGCAAATCTCTAAATCCCTTTTCGCAACGTGGATAAAGAAGGCGAAGCTCCCCCATAGATTTTCTCAACCTGTATTTACCATTTATAATGGCAAGACTGATCCTATGGAACACGTCAGCCATTTTAATCAGAAGATGGCAGTTCATTCGAATAATGAAGCGTTGATGTGTAAAGTTTTTCCTTCCAGTCTTGGACCAATGGTCATATGATGGTTTGATGCTTTAGAGGAAGGATCCTTAGGGTCCTTTGAAGAGCTGACAAGGGCATTTGGAGCTCGGTTCATAACATGTAGTAGGGTCCCTAAGGCTTTGGATGCATTGCTATCTATGGCAATGAGGGAAGGAGAGACTCTTAAAACTTATTCAGATCAGTACTGGGAAACCTATAATGAAATTGATGGAGATGTTGAGGATGTGGCTGTGAGGACCTTTAAGGTGGGGCTCCCTACTGAACACGGCTTGAGGAAGTCATTGATAATGAAAGTGGCTTTAAATATGCGTCAGCTTATGGATCGTATAAATAGTTTTCCAGAAAATGTTTTTTAGAAAATAACAATTTTTTAGAAAACGTTAATACTGAAACAAACAGAGGGATAATTCCATGTGCTTTTTAATTAACAAGTCAACTTGAATTGTTCAGTAATTAATAGAGTTTAACTAAATATATCAATAATCAAACCCACAAGATATTAAATTTGGAAAATTCATTATTCAAAAACTAACTCTATTATATATTCAAATTCATTATTCAACTCCCCTCTCATAAGAAAAAAGAGCGAATACTCTATCAAAAAAAAAAAAAAAAAGAAAGAAAGAAAGAAAGAAAGAAAAAAGAGCGAAGGCCCAATACATAAACTTAAAACATCCACGCCAAATTAATGTTTGACATTTAAACATACCCTGTCAAGTCTTGGGCCCAAAAACTTAAACAAGCTTATAAAATTTCATTTATAAGGTGGAAGGCCCAACCAATTTTTTTTAAAATTTTATAAACAGGCTCAACTAATCAACAAACCCACACCAAAGTCCACATCCAACCAATATTTTACTTCCCATCACTTGTATTATTTCAGCTTTATCAAAAGATCCCTCTCAAAAAAAAAAAAAAAAAAAAAAAGACAGACAAATGCTTAAAATCAGCAGTTTTTGAAATGCGCTAATAAGTAGTAATAATCTTTTCTTGTTTTGATAGAGCTTCATCCAAAAATTCTCAAATTTTAATTTTTTAATCACACCCTCTGCACTTCTCAAAATGTTGCTATAGGTAGCCACAACCCACGTAGTCTTCAGTGGATCTGTAATTCCACATTTCTACCCACAGATTTTGTAAAAATTGTTGAGATCTTTATGGAAGATGGGAGAGATTTGAAATTATTTTACAATTGCATCCATTTAAAAAAGAAAAAGAAAAAGGATCAACTATAATAGCTAAACACCCCCCCCCCCCTGGGGGTCTTGTATTTTCCAGCCACTTTTGTGTGTATATGAGAGAGAGAGAGAGAGGGATGATCACAGCACAACTTGCAAAGATATATTTTCAAAATTGTGAGACATTTTATATGAGGTTCCATTTATTAAATTGTTTGATGAATAAGAAAGATAGAAAGTAATTAATTCAGAAGCAACAAGTTCCAGCAGCAACTCATGTACATCTTCTTCATCGTACCCCCAATAGTGTGTATGAGTCCAATATTCAACCCCCTATGTGATTTATAGATTAGGCCTTTTCACGTGTAATTTTCATCTTTTTAGCCTCAAACTTAGATAAATGATTCATAAATTTGGAATTTCACATGTAATTTTCATATTTTCAGAATGTAACTAGGACATCCAAGCCTTGTAATTTTTTCTTAGATTAAAATTAGGACCAAAGTCATATTATGTTCAATTCGATGTAAATTCATTTTGAATATCGATTAAATGAGGTATATTACTACATTTGTCACATAGTTTTTTTAATCAATTATATAAGTGGTTACTTCAATGTATAACTCCCAATCTTGGAGAAAAGATATAATTAGTCAAATTGTCATTTTGAGAGGCTTCAACATAGCCTCACCTATTCATATGAATTTGGCACAATAAAACAAGTGGGCAAGGTTTTGGTCTTTCATATAGGTTAGGCTTGTTCACGGGTCGGTTTGGGTCTAGTTTGTGCCCAACCCGAAACCGACCCGATCAATTCGGGTCTCCTAAAATTGAACCTGCCGCCAACTCGCCAAAGGCAACGGTTCGGGTGGTCGGAAGTCGTTGGTTTCCGGTCAGGCTCGGACTATGTGAATTGTTGCCGGATTTTGCCAAAATATGCTTATTTTTGCTGGATTGTCTAGATTTCGAAGAGATCAAGCCAGTTCTCTTGGAGATCAGGCTAGATCTCGGCAGATCGGACAAAATCTTCGCTAGTGAACAATTTCAATCTGCGAAAAAACATATTTCTAGTGTTTTTCCAGTTGGGTCAGTTGAAAATCGGTTTTCATGCTCTAACCCGTCAACCGACCCGCCGGTATTGGGTTTTGGGAGTGGAGATCCACCGTCAACCGTCGCTGACATCGTGTCAGTTGGTTCTCGAGCAGGGTTGGGCAGGTGGATCAGGTGCCAGGTCTGGTTGGACACCCCAAATATAGGTTGTAGTCTCTCACATAGATTCGTGTAAATTAATAGGAATATTTATTTTTTAAATAAGATTCTTAGCTAAACTATAGGCGAAATGACACTCTCATCTCTTGAGATTTGTGGATACATGACACTTTTCCTAATGTTTAGTTTGTTTTGCTTATAAAATATTTTATAGAAAATAATTTTAGCAATTTATTGTGTTTGTTTGTTTCATTCTAATTTTGGTTAAACTTGAAAATATTTTTCATTGACATTAGAATTCTTTGTAAAATATTATAAAACATTTTACCTTAAAAAACTTGGAAAAACATTTTACAAAATGCATTGTAGCTCTTTTCTTCCTCATCCAATGGCTGGGTTGTCAATCTGAACAGGTGGTTCAGTGACAGACTAGTAACTCTAGTGGCTAAGCAGTCCATTTTGGTGGTTTGTAGTTGAAAACATTTTATCGTGAAACAAACAAAGTATTTGTGTATATATAATATAAGGATATATTTTGAAAAAAGAAATATTATGTTAGTCAAAATTAAATGTTGCATTTTTGTACAAACTTCAAAGGGAAAAATATTATTTCAAAAAACATTTGGAGAAGTGTAATTTTGAAAACTTCAAGAAAGGTTTGTATAATTTGTTCAAAATAAAACGAGTGGTGCACGAACAACAAATTAGGAACACAAATTCTTTGTTTTATATATATATTTTGCTACTTTAGTAATTACAATTTATCACCTATTTAGCCAAAAAAAAAAAATGATCACATGTTTTTTATTTTTTATTATAAATCAATCAAAAAAAAAAGAAAAAAGAAAAAGAAAAAATATCATATCATATATCACAACTATTTTCTAGAGTTGCTCAAAAGAGTTATTAATTTCCAAGATGACATGTTATTAATCGAGAACTAGTCTCATTACACGCGCTTCGCGCGTGCGATGAGACTTTTCTTTTTTAGTAGTCCTATTTTATTAAAAAAACTGTATTTAATTATTTTATATATATATGATTTTTATTTTAAAAATCTAATTTATAAATGAATAAATCAATTTAAAAATTAATAGAAAAGTGATCCTATTTTTTAGGCAATATTTTAGTGGGAGTTGGAGTTGCATTTTTACCGAATTGTCTTTTAATTTTGTCTCTACTTAAACATAAGATTATATGGGTATCTTTGAACTAAAAAAATAAGTTTTATCGGATTGTCCTTTAGTTTTGTTTCTATTTAAACATAAGATTGTAGGTACATTTTTAAACTAAAAAAATAAAAATTCAAACAAAAAAAACACTTAAATAGTAGTATAGATAAAACTTTCGTCATATACAGTTGTCTTGTCTCACTGTTAGTTTCTGATCATGAACTGATCCACACTCCATTATTTCCAGCAGATCGAAGTGCTCGAAAGTCGAAACCTCCCGAACCCCTCTCTGTCTCTGTCTCTGTCTCTGTCTCAAAGCCTCGAATAAGATAAAAACGACGTGTCCCCAAACGAAGCCACTTCGTTTACATGCAACCCCTGCATGACAAACTCCGCAACACGTGCTACCTTTTCTGAAACGCGTGCCACTCCATCTCCACACCCATCTCCTCTTTATAAACCTCTCTCACCCACACCAATCATCTCTCTCACATACACACTTCCCCTTTGATCCACCACCGTCTGATCTATCAATCTTCATCAAAAAATGGCGGAGCTCCAACAACAATCCCAGTACCAACAACAACCGGGCCAAGCAAGCCGGTCCCAACAAGTTATCAGGGCAGCCAATGCAGTCACTGCATGTGGGTCTCTCCTAATTCTCTCCGGTTTGATCCTAGCTGCTACAGTCATTGCCTTGACCATAGCAACCCTACTGTTCGTGATATTCAGTCCGGTTCTTGTCCCCGCGGTCATTACAATAGCGCTTATTTTCATGGGGTTCTTAGCTTCAGGTGGGTTCGGTGTTGCGGCAGTGACGGTTCTGTCATGGATTTATGGGTACGTGACTGGGAAGCACCCACCTGCTGCAGACCAACTTGACCATGCGCGCTTGAAGCTAGCTAGTAAGGCTCGAGAGGTGAAGGATAGGGCTGAGCAGTTTGGTCAGCAACACATCTCTGGAACTCAGGCCTCTTAAGCTAGCTGCACCACCGGGCATCTGATCGTGATCTCAATGCCTCTCTATATATATTTATGATAATGCAAAGCTGTGTTTAAGAATGGGTCATTTGTTGTGTGTGTGTGTTTCGTTTATTTTATGTTGTAATAGACTTCTTCTTTTTTGTTGCTTTATGGGGTATGTTACGGTCTTTGTAATGAATTCTACATTTCTACACCTAATAAACTTTGAATTCTATTTTCATTTCATTTTCTTTTCCTTTGATTTAAGTTGATCTTTTGATTTTCTTATGCCGGTCATTAATTTCATTCATGAATGTAAGACGATATAGGTCACGCATTATAGGGTCATTTCAGTCCAGGAGAGCTTATTCAATCGTTGCAAGGAAAGTACGAAGTGTCAAAATGCATGTTTTCAGCTTAGGAGACATGACAAGCGATGCAAAATATGCATGCAGCAATACACGTGTTTAAGTTTTTTTTTTTTTTGGGGAAATAATGCGGCAGAGTAATTTTATTCAGTTAGAAATATAAGAAAATATACAATGGGCATAACTGAACCAGGATGGAGATGTCCACCCCATAGCAATTGATTTACAAGCATAATTTTTAAGAGTCGAAGCAACTCTCATGTTACAACATCTTGAGAAAAAAAAAAAGCCTTAAAAAGAAGAGTTAAAACGATTATCGCTCTTTATTTTTACCTCAAAAAACTAATTTCTAATTTCTATTCTTTATTACCAGCTCAAGATATTAATTATTAATTGGTTTTTGGTCCGATTCATCATTTTAACGGTTAGTTTTTGCTGAAGATAAATTTTTGGTGTAGATAAAGTTTTCGTCTTCGTTCTCTTTAGGATTAATTGGTTTTTAGCGTGTTTGGCATGTGCCATGAGATATCATTCTTTAGATCCATCCGTTTGCTCTTTCTCATCAGTTTTGATGGTTGCATTTTGTCATCATATTAATATTCACCAATTTGTTTTTTGGTTTTTAATTTAGTTGGAGGTTTTTTTTTTTTTTAAATTTATTTTTTAATTAATCAATTGTATCTTGAAGTTATCACATAATAAGAAAAATGTAAATTTAGTTAATTGGCGTAGAGGAGTAGTGAGTTTTTTTTTTTTTTTTTTTTTGGGGCTAAGAACAACCTACAGATTTAATCATAACAATAAAACAAATAGATTCAATATATGAAAAGAAATCAGCAAAATAATTAAACAACTCACAGTCAGATGTGCAAAGATAAATGATGTAGAATTAACTAAGTTCGTGAAGGATGATGCAGAATTCATTAAATACGAAGAAGAAGCATTGCAGCTCAATGAATTGAACTACGTTGAGTTATCTCTCGTTGACTCTATGTTCAAGCACAAAAATAATTTCTCTCTGAGAGAGATTCTCATTAAAAAGTAATTTTTATAAACGATGAACTGTAAATATATATGAGCAGACATTCTCTCTAGGAATATATATGAACAAACATTCTCTCTAGGAATAATTGACGTACGCAGACTTAGAGTCCGTTTAAATAGAACTTATTGTTAAAAACTGAAAACTAAAAACATTGTAGTAAAATAATTTTTAAATGTGTAAATAGTACCGTGAGACCCATTTTTAATAAAAAAGTTGATAAAAAGTGAAGTTTGTGAATCCGTAAACAATGCTCGAATGCACTGTTTATAGAAGAAAAAGTCAACTAGTGCAGCTACTGTTCATGTACAGTGCATGAACAGTAGCCTTTGCCTTCGAAACGCGTGCAAAAAAAAAACTGAAACGTGAACTGGAAATGTAGATGCAGATAATTTGTATCCAAATGAATACTTAGTGACTTAAAAAATATAATAATAAAATATTATTATTTAGACAAGAAGGCTCAATCCACGTATGTTTAAGTTCAATTCAATGTCCAACCCATGAATATATAAATTCATATACTATCTCTTTTCTTTTTCCTACATGGAGCTCAATATTTTGCACCACTTTAAATCCATGTTCAAATGGACATATGAGGAGTTAATTTCTTATTTATTCCTTAACATTTTTCTAACATATAATATAGTTATTTAATCTATATATATCAAGGTGAATATGTAAATAATTTATCGTGTATATATATATATATATATATATATGTCTTTCCTTTAGAGTCTTTTTTGGGAGTTAAAAAAGAGAGGGGATAAAATTTTAAAAAAAAATGGAAAGGAACTAATATATAGTTTTACATTTAGGCACTTCACCGTTTACCATTTTTTTTTTCTGAAATAAGGATATAATCTACCGTTTATTTCTAAAAATAAAAACATAATTTGTAGTTCTCTTGGGCGGTTGGAAATATGTGACTAGCTTTTTTTTGTTCAACATTATGCAAATAAGTTACGGAAATAAACTGTTTCTAACTGAATATATATATATATATATATATATATATATATATATATATATATATATATATATATATATATTAGAGTCTTTTTTGGGTGGTTAGAGTACCTCCTTAGCTTATAATTTTATTAATTATTACTAAAACTTTGGATAATAATTTTTTGACAATTTCATTATCCTTCATTTACAAATTTTCAAATTCTCTCTATATAAAGGAGATTTTTTTATCATAGCCAATAAATTTATTTTTCAATAAATCACACATTTCTTTAGATTTAGTTCACCAAAGAAAAAAAAAGTTTCACCCAAAATTCTAGGACAAATTAGTTTTACTTACCCCTTGTCCGATGAATTGTAGTCATTGCTTCTTTATGTTTGTATTTCCTTCTGCTTTGTTGTTGTCTAAATGCACGTTTGACAATAGATCATAAGTTGACTTTGTTCTTAAATATCTACTATTTACAGGACTAACGCTGGTTTTGGTCTTAGTTTTATTTCAAATAATCTAACTTTTAAGTTTTTGGGAATTAAACTAGTTTTTATCTTTTTTCCTCACATTATGCAAAAGAGTTAAGTAAAATAAGCAACTCCCAGACAGGATAGTCTTTGATTTGTTGTTAAAGTTGTGATTGGTTGACAGCTCCCATGGTAGGCTACCCTCGACGAAGAAAATTCCAAATTGAACTCTTCCATATGTTCTACAGTGGAGCAAGAATTTAAGTCTAAATTGAATTCTATTTTTGAGTGGTAAGGTTGGAATGCAAGCCCATGTAATTTCAGCAAGATGGTTTCGTAATTTAACTGATATTTTTTGGTTTTTTCAACAAAGATATTTAAGATTCAAATATTCTTTTCCCAACTAAGAAATTATAAAAAAAAAAAAAAAAAGCAGTTTAGTAACTGCCCCAAGGCTTCCATATAAGCTATTCATGTAATGCAAAACAAAAATGAATATATAAAAAAAAAAATCAATACTTTGCCTACTGGTCGTTTGCTCCTCTATCATTAAAATAAATATATAAAAAATATTTCTTAGCCTCCCATTATTTACAACCTTGCACCTTACATTTTACTACTCTACTCCAGTAAAACAATGAGTGTTCCTCCTAATTTTAGGAAGAATTCTTAGGATGAAATGAAATATAATGAACACTCTCTTACTATTCCATCCTAGCTTCCTATTAAATTCTTTGATAATAGAATGGATTGGATATTCTTAAAAAGTTTCCTCTTAATCCTTTTCATTTCATTACACTCCCCATCTCTAACAAAATGTAAGAAAATGGAAGATTTAAACTAATGACCTCTAGTTCATGAGGCATAGTCCCTAGATGGTCATGGTACCTCGAGCTTGAAGTTTATGAATTGGAATATAGTATGAATTATAATTTACTCCCATATTAAAATTTTAATATTCATAATTATATATATATATATCCACATGTATGTATATAGGCAGGTCTTAATATATCTTGCATCAAGTTTATCTTAATTGGTATATTAATACTATAATATTTTAACCCCCAAACGACAATTCTTAGTCCATCCCTAGAGTTGGAGTAAGTAATTAATCTTAGTTAAGGTTACTAACTAGTTCACTTATTCCCAATTTCTAACATTCACTAAATGTGCAAGGAATGAAAGAATAATGATTACCAAGAGTTTAGTAATTCAATTAATTGGCACATCTTGATATATCCAAAAGAGATATCAAGATTCAAATCTCTCTTCCCCCAATTATCGGGAAAAAAAGAAGAAAAAAAAAATGATGATGCATACAAGGGACATGCATGCCAAAAGTACTTCTAACTGTTGTTTCATGAATCATGGGCTAAGTGCCCATAAGAGAACCCTCGGCCAACCTTAACCTATAAGAGAACCCTAGGCCAACCAAAATCAATCATCGTTTTCATTTCTCACATATTCCAATAATCCAACACTGATTGTCTAGTTTGTAGGAATTTTTGTGGCAAAAACGCACGAAAATAATACAACGGACTCTGGTTACAAATCTGTGTTACCTCATTGTCATTTCTATTGTTTGCCATTAAATATAAGATGGATACTCATTTGCGCACCAATGAGTTTATTAGTTACCACTTCACCATTGTTTGCCACCCATATAACAAAAGGACCCAAACTCCTTTTTGTAACTCCCTATAATTAATTTAAGTTGACAGAAATTTCTTTCCTTTTTTTAGGGACACAAATTTCTAATCATTTGGAGAAAGAAAGTCTATCCATTCCAGATCACTTATTGCTGTGCAATCCATGTGATTCCAAAAAAAAAAAAAAAATTGAGAGAAAATGAGTTTGTCAAATAATTGGTAAGAACAACCAAACGTTGCTCACATTTGCCTTAATCAAGGTGATCTTGAGGCTTGAGTGACATGAAGTATACAGTATAATGTCTGAGCAGGCTCTCAGTGCCTCTATTGTGCATCATAGGACTCACAGTACCCTTAGTTCTCGTCCTGTTGCTTCGCCAAGCAATTTGTATAGTCACTGCTGCCCATGTTCGCCAATTCGATGAGTAATATCTCATTGTCCGCATAAGTCTATCACTGGCAAATTGGTATCGGAAATGATCAGTAATATACCGGAGTTGATCTGCTTCAAGACAATATGCTTCTATGGATTCTACACAAACAAATGAAGCGGATGAGGATGGAAGTCGATCTATAAATGGGCGGCGGAGGCACCATGATAGGAGCTCATCACCCAAAAAGCTTCCAGGTTGAAGCATACTAGTGCCAATGAAACCTCTGTTAAGGGCTTGGCTACGTCTTACACGACCATAAACAACAAACACCATCCTTTGCACAGGGTCTCCTTCTCTGATAATCTGCTTCATAGGAATATCAAAAAGTTTAAAAACTTCTAAGTCTATGGTAATGGTGTAATTGCACAGTTTCTCACCTTTTCACCCTTGCCGTAGATATGGGGCGTGACTAGATCACAGATGTTGTCAAGAATAAGTTCATCTAACATTTGGAATAGAGGAACCTAAGAAATAGAAAATACAATAATTAACATAAGTTAAATTTCAAAATAATTAATATTGAATACAAAACCATGTGGAGGAATGAACTCTACTAGATAATCATTGAATTTATTAGCCTTAATCTGATCCTAATTTACAAGCAATTTATCCAAAGATTCACATGTTCAATTAATAATGCGACGTTTTGGCAGATGGTTCTTGTTACCTTCTTGACAAGATCTATGCAAAGATAACGTTTAATGTCCCTACGGAGGCCATCAGGCAAATCTTTGATTAACTGCATCTCATCCTGCCCTTCCATGGCTGCCCATCTTTGACGTTCAAATCGGTGAACTCTCCGTCTCAAATGAAGCGGTAGCTGTCTTCGTTTCATCCACCACACCATGTCTCGATGTTTAAGTAGCACCTTTTTCTTAGTTGCCATGAGCGTGTGCAAAAATACCTTTATTAAATCGGGAACTCTTTATCGTTAGCCTATTTCTAATATCCAATAGGACCAATGCTACATGCTCAACATTTTTACAATATTTAGGTGCCATCATATGGGAAATAAGAGAATAGTGAGACTTATGGGTCACCTGGATATTGGCAACTAAAGTAGTGAAGAGCGCCAATCCCCCAAGCGTGATGCATATACTAAAAATCACTTCCAACACATTACTTGTAGGCGCGAGTACATTACCAAAAGAGCTGTAAAATAACCAATGATGTAAACAAATAGATATAATTACAAACAAACAAAAATTAGGTGTAAAGATTTAGTTGATCATTACACAACTACAATTCAAAGATTCATGGAGTAGCATTAATTTGAGATTTCCTTTAGGCATTATTTTCACACATTAATTGTGAAATTCCCACCAACCTTGTGTACCCCATTTGGTTAAAAATGAATATCCCTTCACTAAAAAAAGGTGTCAATAAAACTCAAATGTTTAAATTAATTGTTAAGCTTGTCTAAATAGAGAGATTCATGACTTGATTTCATATTACTCAGGATTTTAACTTTCCAGCTAAGAAATAGACCATGGAGGAGGCACAACTACTTTATCATGTGTAAAAATATTATAATTTTAATACTCTAGCTGATTACCTAAGGCACAAAAAGCCCCAGAAAATAGGATAAAGGATCTTAACAGCCAGGGAATTGCTCGATAAGACTGGAAGTGCCTGCAAATAGATACCATAATTATATGGCCCGTCTTCATCCAAGCAAAATGACCTTATTGCTGTTAAGTTAGCACCACATTGATTTCCCATTAAGTTTTTTCCAGATGCTAACTGAATATGCTGGTTATTACATCTTGCGTCTAAGCAAACTAAAGACAGATTACACTTGGTACTCATGTCACACTGTTGATGGAGGCATGACACTAAACGTTGTGTAGAAAGGGCGTACCAGCATCCACCGACTACCTGTAGATAAAAAATTCAGTTTTCCTAAAATAGTCTATTAACAAAGGTTCTAAATGCACCAATTAACCGAACCTATCTTTATTACTACAAAAATTTGGAGTCAAATAATTAATAATGCATAAATTTTAAGTTACAATATTGGTAGGCTTACATGAGCAGCAATCAAGTATGCAAGGAGATTAAGGTTGAAACGCCACCAAACACTGCCAAAGATATAACCAGTGACCTTTTGCAGTTTTTTCAACAAGTAAATGCTATGGTAGAGTTTGGCGAGGAATTGAACAAAGTAGGTTACTAGAAGTATGGTCATTATCAGATTAATCCGATTTTCTTTGAGCAATTTTGGTACAACCAACCATGTTACCACCTGCCAAAGAAGAAATATGAGTTAAAATAAGTGCTATTCTGTATAAATTAGCTCATTAATACCATTGTTGCATTAACCCCCCCTCCCCCCACCACCCCAAAAAATAAAACCTTATTAATACCATTGGTTCAATACGATATTAATTCTTTTGGAAAATGCTAAAACTATTAATAATTTTATTACTTAAAACTTACTATCACTTAAATAATATAATAAATAAATATGTAAATTATTTGACACATCAATTTTATAATATTTTTAGCATTACTCTATTCCTAACTTTCATGTTAGGGGCTTGAAGTTTTTCAAGCAGCCTATTTTTATCACTGACAAATTCTCTTAAAAGCACAAGAATATGGCATGGCGTGGTGCAATGCTTTTTTCACAAGGTAATTCTTGTAAAGTTAATGGCTACTTCATAGAAGACAGAAAATACTCCGAAAGTAAAGTGAAGAACTAATTATTTCCTAACCATTCTTCTCTTCCTTTTTCATTATTTATTTATTTTAATGATAGGAAGCATAGGGATTTTATTCATTTGAATATCAATTTAGTATAATTTTGGTCTTCTCTTTTAATACAACTTATCTGTCTTATTTTTTGTATTCTACTTTATACTCTACTAATTATAATATGTCATGTTTGCGATTTTTTTTTTAATTTAAAACTTTTCTTATTCTATTAGAATAGTTAAAAGAATATACGGTAATGTGAGACAAATAATTTGTATTCATTTCATTCTTGCACAATTTTTTTATTATTATATAAGGAACGTAATAAAAACACATGATAAGTTATATTTGCAAAGCATGCCATGGGAAAAAAAAAAAGTAGGACGGAGCTTGCCATGTATTCTTGACCCTCCTTATAAATTACAAAAGCCAAAAATTAAAATAAATAAATAAACACATAGCATATTATAATTAGTGAATGATGAATTGGAAAACAAAAAGTTGGATAGAAATTTGGGAAAATTATAGTTTACCACCTTAAACAGCTTCATGTTACACTTTGCACTATAAACTTTTCGAATTCACTTTTTGCATCATAAACTATGACATTTGTTACACTTTGCACCCTGATGTTAAGTTTGCTGTTAACTTGGATAGAAAAATATGACACCACGTAAAAAAACTTAATTGCCCATTTTCTTAATGCTTTAAAAACGAAAGATAAAAATTACACTTTACTGCTTTAAACTATATTCCTTATTACACTTTGCACCCTATATTTTAAATTTTTATCCAAGTTAACAGCAAACTTAACGGTAGAGTGCAAAATGTAATAGTGGTCATAGTTTAAAGTACAAAATGTGCATTCGAAAAGCTTAAGGTGCAAAATGTAACATAAAATATAGTTTAAGGGATAAAGTATAATTTCCCTTAGAAAATTTGTACTCTTCTATAGCCTCACAC
Source organism: Castanea sativa (assembly GCF_040712315.1). NCBI lineage: Eukaryota > Viridiplantae > Streptophyta > Magnoliopsida > Fagales > Fagaceae > Castanea > Castanea sativa. Next base: position 24,448,077 of record NC_134024.1, on the reverse strand, counting down.
ATTTTCATATCATGTTAACTTTCTTTTAAATGCTTTTTTTCAAAATGGGAGTGTCGAGTGAGTGATTTGCATAACCCAATATATCTTGCCAGAAGGACTTTTATGAAAAACTCTTGTGGATATTATGTGAATAATTTATGTTAGAGAGTGTGAAACAATATTTAATTAATTACCCATCTTAAATTATTATTTTTTCCTTCTAAAAGGAAATTAATTTTTTTTATTATATATAAAGTTTAACGAAAGAAAAAGGGATAAATAGGAATCTTTTTTTTTTGGGTTGAAAAGATAAATAGGAATATGAGATAGAAATTAATTATAACCTGGGGAACCGGGAGAATAACAAAAGCATCCAACCAGAAGCCTTTAAAAGATCGCAGGTTGTGAGAGGCAATCGCACGTACGTCCCACACGAGTTTCCCACACCCAACCACCAAGGATTCGCTAGACACGTAAGCCAACCTGAACTGAAGCCACACGTGGCAGAGATGGACCAGGTCCACACACGTGCGAACGACAGTGAGGACGATAGCCAACACAACATGCATGTAGAAACAAGGGGGCCCATTCTCTACAGTACTCATGTACATCACGTTGAAGAAGAGAGGATCAACGGCCAAGGCCAAGCCACGTGCCAGCAAGATCCGACGGTTCCACCTCTTGATGTTCTTGCTACGTGGGTCCAGGACACGACACAAGATTGGACCCCACCAACTGGTCCGAGCGATTGAATCGGAGCTGAAACATTGTGAGTCGCTGTAGGATCGGTTGTTTTTGAGAGAGATTAAGGAAGAACCAGCTGAGGATTCCCAGTGAGGCTGCTTGTTTGTTGGGTCACAGCGAATGGAGTGAAAAACTGGGACCCCAACTTGGTTGCAGATATGGCATTCTTTGAAGTTGGCAATAGGGCTGTCTTCATCGCTAATACTACTTCTATTCTTGTTGGTGGTGGTGGTGTTATTGTTATTGTTTTTGTGTGAATTTCTTGATGATAGCTCTACCCACCTGTATGTATATGCAAAAAACAAAGAAAAAGAATGTGGGAAATTCAAAAACCTCATTAGTCTACATCTTATAAACATTGCATGTGTAGAGAGAGAAAGAAAGAGAGACAAGATTTTGGTAATTACCTTGAGGAGGAGGACATTGTTGAAGGTAGAAGATAGAAAGATAAGAAAAACCATCTAGAGGCAGAGAAAGACAGAGAGGGGTGGGAGGGATTACTGTGTGAATTGGGTGGTAGTAGTAGTAGTAGTAGTAGTATTATTATTATTATTATGGCCTGTCAGAGAGAGAGAGGCACGTTGCGCATGAAGGAAGGAACCATGGTTGTGAGAACAAAGGGATTTGCTCTTACGTGGGTGTTGGTGATGGAGGCTGCCTTGCTGGCTAGCTATATTTGAACCCCTGGTCCACATACGGTTCCAAGTGCTTACTTACCTTCCATGTCAGCATAGATACCCATATATATATCCATCAAGGAAAATCAATCTGCTTGATTGTGCAAACAGTAAATGTTGGAGAAAAAATTATTAATTTATGTGAAAATGATACACAATTAATCACAATCTACCCCATAAAATAGTTGTAGAAAATTATGTAATAAATATTGTAGACATTAAATAACTCCCATGTATATTGGTATTTTTTGTTTTTTAATGAATAAAAAAGTAAGACGGGTGACTAAAGTGGCTTATTACATGGGGTGCTATCATAATAGTATCCTATCATTAGAAACCGGTGAGCTATAATTTTAAACCACGAGAGCACTAATGGGCATTGGAGGGTCTATTAATTTGAAATCAGTGAGCTATAATTTTTACCCAAACCCCACAATGGTACTAAGCTAGTGGGAATTGGGGCTACAGGTGATAGGTTTAATTTTCTTAAGCGTTTCTTATTGCGAATTCAAACTTGAGACCTCTACTCCTTAAATCACTTGTGAGTAAACTCAATAACCACTACACCATCACCCTTAATGGTGTTCTTCTTACGTAGTTGTGCCAGTATTCCCATAATTATTACTACTTCTAAATATGTAATTATTCCTAGTTCTTAATGTGTACTGTTATTACCATAATTTTACTTAAGCAATTTATTTAGAAAAATTCTTAATTTACATTGTACTATCAAGGTAAAATTTTCTTTGTATTTAAACAAATGTGTCCAACATTGTACTCTCACAAGTCACATGTTTTAACTTTAAATGCCACTGCCAAATTGATTGACTGGGAATGTATCAAATGCATGTGTTGGGCGAAAATGGGCAAATGCCCATTTCGCACAAAAAAAATGGCAAATGCCCCATTTTCCAAACTAATTAGGGAAATGTCTTTCTTTTGAAATTCGATTTTCTCAAAATTGAGTTAAAAAAAAAATTATGGAGCCCTATAACGATATTTTAAGGAGCCTATAGTGACGTTTTAAGGACCTATAGCGGCTCGAGTTACAAAATGCCGCTATAGGTCCTTAAAACGTCACTATAGGCTTCTTAAAACGTTGCTATAGGGCTTAACTCGATTTTGAGAAAATCGAGTTTTAAAAGAGGGGCATTTCCTTAATTAGTTTAGGAAAGGAGACAACATGCTGATTTTTTTTCGTGAAAAAGGCAAAAGCCCATTTTGGCCTGCATGTGTCTATTATCAGGGCAGGGGAAGGGAGGGAGGTGGCTACCTTTAACTTTTCAAAAATCCTCTATTCCTTTTGTATTTTTGGTAATAAAAAAAAATAGATATAAAATTAAATAATGGCCCCCCTAGATTTTTACTAAAAACATGTAATTCATTTATACAATTGACTAATATTTTTGTTCCCCTCTAATTACTCTTATATCATACATACTCATTAAATCAAAGTATGTTTAATGTGTATCATATGTAACCTCCTCTCCCTTGAGATTTGGAGTAATGACACTCCATTCCAAACTTGAAGGGAAAAAATACTTTTCTCTCTTAGGATCTAGAGAAAATAACACTCTTCCCTTCACGTTTGTATTAGTAATGGAATATTCTAAATTCCTATAAAAGTTTCTTTACCAAAATTTTACCATGGTTAGTAAAACATAACAGAAAAATTTAGAATAATAACGCAAAGTTTATCGCACACCAAAATACTTGCAATGAGAAATCTCTCCACAACCCATTGGAAATTATATATATATATATATATATATATATATATATATATATATATATATATATATATTGTGTTGAATATTTTAAAATACTCTTTAACTAAAATTTTAAATCAATAGATTTTTAATTCTAAAACTAAAAGAGAGGATAATTTTGGAAACCAGTCCTTAAGAAAAGGGCAAATTAGTATGCAATATTTTTAACATCAATTTAATAGAGGTTGATCAAATGAATGTGAAGAGGGGAAAATATTTTTTTCTCTTCAAGTTTGAGGTGGAGTGTCATTTCCCAAAATCTTAATGAAAGGGAGAGTGATTACCTCAATAATGTTAGGACTTTTTCGTTTTTCTTTTTTGCAATTGCAAAGATGTAAAGACTTACCTGATGTAAATATTTTTGTTTACATAAAAAGATATCATATGTTAAATCAATATTTCAAACATATATTCTTCACGTATAATGTTTGTTTGTTTAGACCCCTTAAACAGATTGTTTAACCTAATTTATTAATCAAGTGATTACTTATATTAAATCTTAAATCTAGGTTAAACACAGATAAATCATATCATACATAGATACGAAAAAGTAAATAATATCACGATATGATGACCTAGGAAAACAAATGAAACTAACCGTTTCAAGGTAAAAATTTGAGGAGGATTTGACCTACCTATCCTCAAGGTAAAGTAAATCTATTATAAGAGAATTGGAGTTTTTACAATTAGATTTAACCATAAATCTATTGCTACCTCATGTAGTAACTTACTAACACGACCACGTGTAAGCTTTAAATCCACAGACTCCTTCTCTTTTTGGATTTACACCAACACAAACTGGCTTGCTTGTGACTTTGAGATTTGACTCAAAGGTTTTAGATCACCTTCAGTAATGACCTAGATGCAACAACTATGTTCTACCAAATACTTGATTGAAGTTTTAGCTCCAATAGATTCTTGTGTAATCACAAGGTACCAAACCTCTCGGATCTCACAAAGAGTAACACACAAGTCTTCTCTGATCACATCAAAATGTGGCTAGGGTTTTCCTTTTATATGTGGAGGAGATTAGAAAAAACCCTAATTGTTTTCACAGGCTTGGGCCTATTTAAAATTCTGCAAAAAACTGTACCTGGGATTTTCAATCGATCGAGCAAGGCAGAACCACACTCCCTTTTCTGCATTCAGTTGGACTTGAACCTTGAAAAAACCACTTTTAAGCCTTGCCTAAAAACCTAGACTAGACATATTTTGTTCTCGGTTTGCCAACACAATACAAATGTTGATTCTAATTGTTTAAATCTAAATCTTTAGAACCTAATAGGCAATCCGTGACAAAACACATAAACAATGAAATGCTTAAACTTAAATAACAGCCTAAATTCCAGTTATTGCCTTAATACAATCCTTACACAACTACTAACTATTAGTTGCTAGTATAGATAGCAGTTGTAGAAAGAATTAACCTGTAAATTCCTGAAAGACTGAAAATAAACCATAAACGCATGTGTGGACGATATAGTATAATAATCTAAATAAAAGAAAATCTGAACTTTAATTCACAAAACAAATAAAGAAATAGTGAACACATCGTTATCAATAATGAATTACCTCATCATCAATAACTATTATAACCAACAAAGTATATCAATGTTTGTGAATCAAGAACAATAAAAATATAAACACAAAAATCGAAGAAAAAAAAATCGAAATACATCTACTCCCCCTATATACAAAAAGTCCTCAAACTCTAAAAAAGTAATTTTCCTTAAAAATATGCATCTTGATTCTGGTCATTAGATCCTTAATCTCATTTCACTAAAATGATCTTGATGTTGTAACGATCAAATCAACTAGTCATAAGCCCTAATCAGACCATCATATTGAAAGTTATCATTAAATCAAGTTTTAATGGCCGAGATGCACTATCACAAATTGAGTATGATTATATGTGATTATGAATAATTTATTCCAATTGGTTATAATTATAATCAATTTGTGATTAATGATGTGTCATAATTTGATTGGTTAAGACTACATTTTATAGTAAGGTTGCATACACCTAATTAGTTAGATAAATAAATATTAATTATTCAATGAGTAATTTGTGCAATTATCTTTTAATCAGGATAAATTTGGAACAAATCAAGTCTGAAATGGGAGTGATTGGGGCCATTTAATTTTAATTGGGAGCTAATTTGGGACCTATTAATGTTAATTGTGCTGAAATCATTTTCTAACAAGTGACCTCTGCTCACCATTTCATCGATATCTCTCAGAATATTTTGAAGGACAAAATTTAGTTACAAAATTAGTTGTAGCCTTAAGCTACAAACTTATTTAATATCTTTTTATTAGCGGTGAATTTTGACAAATCCACCATTGGATTGCATTTTCTTCTTATATCCTCCATACTTGCAAAATTTCAAGAAAATTAAAGATCAATATCTATGTCATCAATACATTTTTTAAATTGCAAGTTTTTGTAGTTTAAAATTATGCATAAAATATAAGTTTATAGATTATATAGTAAACAATATCGGATTAACACAAAATTTAAAATGTGCATTAAGAGCATAAAGAACATGTAATTCAACGGTTAAATTTTCAAAATATGTTGTAATATTTATTTATTGAGTGAGTTTATAGTCTTCAGCTACAATCAATTTTGTAGTTAAATTTTATCCTATTTTGAATTTGTGAATGAGGTTAATTTTTCAAAAAACTAGACATCCGGGGCTTCAATTTGAGCACAAGAACGAGACAATTCCGATCAAAATTGAGTCAGATATGATTTTTTGAAGTTGGCTATACAGGCTGTTACAGCAGCTATGGGAAAACCAAATTTTGGCTTGCTCCTCACTCCCATCAATCTCTACATTTCATGCACCAAATTTTCCCAAAGGCTAAAATGAGGTCTAGGTTCATGATTCTTTGTCAGCCCTCATTAAATGACATTCCATTCATATTTCCTCAACCACTACTATATAAACCCCACTCTCCTCCATTCCAATACACAAAAAAAAAACACACTCTCTTCTCCTCTTTTGAGTTATAGTGAAGTTAAGTGGTCTTGTCATATCTTAGTCTTCTTGAGACTCAAGGTATTGAATGAGACTCACTCTTCATCTCCTAACTCTTCTTTTCTCTATCCTAGGACCTCCTTCAAGAGTCTCCTCATCCACCATATGGATCTTGCATGAAGATCTAATCTCTTTCCCTAATTATTTTTTTATGTTGCTATGATGAGAGTTTAAGATTAAAGCATGATAATAATCATTTAAATTCATTTGAAAATATTTGAATGTTCTTAATTGTTCTTATATGTTCTTCACATGTTCTTGGTTGTTCATCACATGTTTATGCATAACACTAATTTCAATCTTAAATCCACATCAAAAACATGAAAAATATGTTTTTTTAATAATTCTTTTAAATTCTTGAATCTTGGATATCACCATCCACACACATTCACTAGAATTTATTTTTCAATCCAAATGAAATGCTTAATAAATTGAACTAGGATTTATCACATGCACACACTTTAAATTCAACATGCAAATTGATTGATAACATATTGGATGATGTGATATAAATGTTGGCCACCATAATCTAGAAGACCGGTTTCACCGGGCAAGGTGGGTGTCTAACACCACCTTGTAACATAGCCTCCAAGCTTAGATCAAGGGTTGATAGATCAATACTTTTCCTTGTATTTTTCAATTTCTAAATTGTAACTAGGAAACAAAGCCATGTACTTCATCTTAGATTGTATCTAGGACCAAAACCATGTAATTTCCTATGATCAATGTAAATTCAATTTCAAATCAATAAAATGATGAATTTTTCAATTATGGTTTTCTTATTTATTCCAACAATTAAATAAGTGGCGACTTCATTGTAAAACCCTTAATCTAAAGGGGAAAATATAATCAGTCGAACCTTCATTTTGAGAGGCAATAACACGACTCCACCCATTCACATGGGTTTGGCTTTAACACACCATTAAAATGGGCCGGGAGTGTGGTCTCTCACAATAGCGACTCCACTGGGGATATTGAGGGCTAAGCTTTAATTAGGTTATGGTGGTCAACTATGTCATCGTTTGTTTATTGCTTTTTATAAATAATATGTCTAATATGTCATTATATTGCACGTCATGCATCATTTGCTTGAATGAAATTTATTTTATTTGTGTGCTAGCCCAAAAGCATGATAGTATTAGTCGTGGATTGTGATCTTCCTGAGACTCACATACCCAGCGGGTGAACCTACCACCCACCGTGACAAGGATCATCGTGGTTATGCCATGGTGGTTCATAGGGACAAACTGTACCGTTCGGACCAACGCGGCGCTCCTAACGTCACAAGTTGAGAGGTATGACGTCCTAACTTGTGGAGACCTTTAACCTACCTTCTACCCATGTTGTAATGACCTATAGAACCTACCTTTAGGTCAGTCCATGTAAATTGCATTGCATTATGCATATGTTTGGCCGTTGTTTGAACCATGATGACTCAAGTCCAACACTTGAGCCCATCATAATTGTTTGAACCTTGTATGTTATGAATGAACTCAAGCCCAAAAGCCTATGATTGAACTCTACTTGGCGTAGAAGCCCAAAATTGTTTCTTGAATGATTCTAAGCCCAACACTTGAGCCCATTGAAGGTATATAGACATGAGCAACATCAAAGGCCAAAACTCACAAGATGCATACCTTTTAAGTGCAAATCCAAACCATTTCAAGCAAATACCAAAAGATCATAATCAAGGTTCAAGCCTTCCAAGTACAAGCTCAAGCCATTTCATCATAGTCAAGATTCAAGCACACCAAGCGTCCTATATGGACCAAGAAGAAGCAAGTGGCCAAACTTTGCCTCTCTCCACATTTGGTTTGCAATATCATGGTTAAGCCTAAAGTTTGTTTGTTTATTCCATGTTTTTATGTTTCTTTGAATTCTAAAAATTCACGTAATATTTGATGTACTTTGTTCATGTATATATTCAAAAAAAAAAAATCAAGATTCCCAAATCTTCCAAAAAAAAAAGAAAAAGAAAAAATTTCAAATGAGAAAGTGTTTGGAGTAGGGGCATTGGGCCTTTGAGTCATTTAAAAAAAAAAAAACTTTGAGCTAGGGTCATTGAACTTCCTAGTGACTTTTTCAAAAAGACCCAATTTTTTTCAAGATTTAAAAAAAGAAAAGAAAGAAGAAGTCTCCTTTTCAAAATGGTACATGAGGATTCCTTGAACAAAACATTTTCTAAATCTTGATGTTTAAAGGCTTAAGCAATCAACTTGTTCCAAGGAATGATTAATTTCATTTGATCTATGTAAAGACTTTTGTTACTTGACTTAGAATATAAGAAGAAATGGTCTTAAAAGACAATAAAAAAGAATCCACCCATCAGAAATCCCAAGAATCCATGCACTCGATCCAATTTTCAAAAATCTTTTGTTTCACAACATTAGAGCATTCATAATTTTTCTTTTAAGATGAATTTATTGAAAGAGCTTAAGTCACTGTGCTTACAAGCAAGCATTACTAGGGATAGGAGGCCATCTTTGGTTAAACAACATTATTCCCTTATACCTAGAACGATCATTATCCATTGCTAGCCCATTTGAGCCTTTAAACACTTAGCTTCTTTTTCGCATGAACCCACTAAAATCTAAACCTAGGGTGGGAAAAATCAAATTATGCGTGCTTTAATCTCATGTTGAGGAGGAGTCAACCTTGTAGCTTTGAAGCTAATTGATAAATCTCTCCTAGAAGACATGAAAGACAAGTGGAGAATTCATTAGGCTAAAGACAAGAGATCGTCAAAGAAAAATGTGGTTTCACACAATCATGGAAAGAGAAATGAAATTCCATCAATGTGAAAAAAAGCGTCCCTAAAGTTGAAGAGCCTAAAATTCATCGTGCCAAGAGGAATACAAGATTCATCTAAAAGAGAGTTCATCAAAAAAGGAAAATATTCGGCAAGCATAGAAATGTGCAAGCACTTCAAGGCAAGAAAGATGTATAGAGAGTGCATCAAAATGACTTAAGCTGAGAAAAACAAGGGAGGTAAAAGATCCCCAAAAAATTTCATTCAATCAAGAGATGAAAGACAGCGAAAAAAAAAAAAAAAAAAAAAACCCACAAGGCTGAAAACCCAAAAGGGAAGTCTAAGCAAAAGCTAGGGCCAAAAAAAAAAAAAAAAAAAAAAAACCCACTAGGTTGAAAACCCAAAAGGGTAGTTTAGGTAAAAGTTAGGGCCAAAGAAAAGAAGAAGAAAAGAAAAATTGGAAAATCCTACTAAGTTGGAAACTTGAGGATGCAATTTAAAAAGAGAAGAATTTTACAAGATGAAAGTCTAGAGGTATGATTTAAGATGAATGAGCATAAAAACAAATGTTGATACAAGTGACCAATGAAGACTAGTGAGAAAATGGCAACGAAGAGATGAGAAAACTCCTCCAGTACTTGATTTTTAAGTAAGGCATACTTGGGGGAACATCATAAGGAATTTTGAGCCTTTTATATCTTTCATTTCATAACCTAAACCCGACCTACACTACAACCCATGAATAAGACCTCTTTGAAGTCTTGCTAATTGTAGGCGCATCTTAAACTCTAATAATATTTTTCTCTTAAATTGAAAAGGAAAATTACTTAAAATTGTCAAACCCCACAGGATGATATTTCTCAAAACCTTAAAATGACTCAAAAGAACTTCCAAACCAAGAGCACTCTCCTTGTTTGCATCCAACAATGTGATTCATAAATATTATCATATTTCATTTCTTGATTGCCTTTGGAGACTTAATTTGACAATGTTCAAAAGGATGAAGAAAATTTGATTACATGAGTTTGATGATCTTGATCCTTCCAAATCAAAAAGATTTGTTTTTTTCTTAAACACTATAATTTTCCAAAATGGTTGTTCAAAGGACCACATCTTGTTAAAAAAAAATTGAAATTTTTTTTTTCAAAAGGAAAAAAAAAGAAGGAGAAATCTCATTTCAAAAAAAAAAAAAAATCATTATTTTCCAAAATCCAGTTCTCTTGAACTACGTCTTGACCAGATCCTCAATGAGAGAGATACGTAAGCAGCCTTTCAGAGGGCCAGTCCCGATCACCCAAACAACCTTGGAAAATAGAGTTAAAACCATTGTTTGGGTGCATGCTAGGTTAAGCCCATTTGTTTGCATTAAGCATGTTTAAACTTGGAGCATTGACCTATTTATATTGTGTGCAAATATGTTCTTCTTGCATGGAAGTATGTTTTCATTTGAGGCATTAATCCATTTGTTTGCAAGCATGTCCACACTAAGGACATTGGCAAAAAATGTTTTCCCGATAATTGGTTTCTAACAAGCTAGAGAACGAAGCCTTTTTGCAGGAACCAAGGATGGTGGACCATAATCTTCTTTCATGTTCTCCAATGGTCACAACAAATAAATTCAGCTTCAATCTAAGCATGGAATATGCCCTAAACTAGGGGCATTGGGTAAGTACTTCCAATTCATTTCAATGAATAAATTCATTGCTGATTGAAATTATCTTTATGCAGGAATTAAGCAAGAACTTATCCAACAATCTGCATCAACTTCCAGCCAAAGTTATTCTCACTCAAATGATAGGTTTTTCAAAAAAAAAAAAATCATGAATCAATCTTCATCACTTTTGGGTGCATGCTAGGTTAAGCCCATTTGTTTGCATTAAGCATGTTTAAACTTGGAGCATTGACCTATTTATATTGTGTGCAAATATGTTCTTCTTGCATGGAAGTATGTTTTCATTTGAGGCATTAATCCATTTGTTTGCAAGCATGTCCACACTAAGGACATTGGCAAAAAATGTTTTCCCGATAATTGGTTTCTAACAAGCTAGAGAATGAAGCCTTTTTGCAAGAACCAAGGATGGTGGACCATAATCTTCTTTCATGTTCTCCAATGGTCACAACATCAAATAAATTCAGCTTCAATCTAAGCATGGAATATGCCCTAAACTAAGGGCATTGGGTAAGTACTTCCAATTCATTTCAATGAATAAATTCATTGCTGATTGAAATTATCTTTATGCAGGAATTAAGCAAGAACTTATCCAACAATCTGCATCAACTTCCAGCCAAAGTTATTCTCACTCAAATGATAGGTTTTTCAAAAAAAAAAAAAAAAATCATGAATCAATCTTCATCACTTTTACTCCATCTTCATCTTCATCTTCTTCTCTTTTTGATAAATCTTCAAATCTCGAAAAAAAAAAAAGATTTCCATATCTTTCAACGAAAAAAAAGAAGAAGAAGAAGAAGAAGAAGAAGAAGAAAAGAAAAGGGGAATTTTCAAAAAATCCTTTGGACTAGTGGCATTGGGCTCGTACTTCTTAGGTTGCTTTAAAAAAAAAATCATCAATCAAAGTGTTCAATTCCTTCAAAAAAATGTCCAAGATTTTCAAATTTCCCAAAAAAAAAAAATCACCAATCAAAATTGTCAATTCCTTCAAAAAATTCAAGATTTCCAATTAGGTTGCTTTAAAAAAAAAATCATCAATCAAAATTTTCAATTCCTTTAAAAAAAATTTCAAGATTTCCAAATCTTTCAAAAAAAAATTCCAATGCCTTCAAAAAAAATTCAAGATTTCCAATTTTTTCAAAAAATAAAAAATAAAGAGTCCCAGGAGAGAACTTCATTAAATTCTTCTTCAAGAACAAAAAACTGTGATCCTCTTCCATATTTTCTAGTGGTGCAACATCAAGTCAACTGTCCATCCTCAGCATTCATCGAAGCATGGAATATGTCCCAAACTAGGGGCATTCGCTAGGTATGCCGAATTCTTTTCAATGAATAACTCTGTTACTAATTGGAAATATCTATTTTGCAGGTATTAGGGTAAAAGGCCCACACACATGAGCCAAACCCCAAAAATCCTAGGTCCTCTGAAAACATGAGCTAGAGTCCAGAAACCCTTGGTCCTCTAAAAACATGAGCCAAGATCCAGAACCTTTGGTCCTCTGAAAACATAAGCCAAAGCAAAAAATCGTAGGTCCTCTGAAAACATGAGCCAGGATCCAAAAACCCTTGGTCCTCTGAAAACATAAGACAAGATTCAGAACCTTTGGTCCTCTGAAAACATGAGTCAAAGCCAAAAAATCCTAGGTCCTCTAAAAGCATGAGCCAGGATCCAGAAACCTTTGGTCCTTTGAAAACATGAGCCAAGATCCAAAACTTTTGGTCTTCTAAAAACATGAGCCAAAGCCCAAAAATCTTAGGTTCTCTAAAAACATGAGCCAAAACCCAAAAATCCTAGGCCCTCTGAAAACATGAGCCAAGATCCAGAACCTTTGGTTCTCTAAAAACATGAGCCAAAACCCAAAAATCCTAGGTCCTCTGAAAACATGAGCCAAGATCCAGAACCTTTGGTCCTCTGAAAACATGAGCCAGGATCTAGAATCCTTTGGTCCTCTAAAAACATGAGCCCAGATCCAAAATCTTTGGTCCTCTGAAAACATGAGTCAAGATCCAGAATCTTTGGTCCTTTGAAAACATAAGCCAAAGCCCAGAAAACCCTTGGTCCTCTGAAAACATGAGTCAGGATCCAGAACCTTTGGCCCTCTAAAAACATGAGCCAAAGCCCAAAAAACCCTTGGTCCTCTAAAAACATAAGCCAAGATCCAAAACATTTGGTCCTTTGAAAACATGAGCCAAACCCCAAAAATTCTAGGTCCTTTGAAAACATGAGCCAGGATCCAGAACCTTTAGTTTTCTGAAAGCATGAGCCAAAGCCCAAAAAACCCTTAGTCCTTTGAAAACATGAGCCAAGATCCAAAAATCCTAGGTCCTCTGAAAACATGAGCCAGGATCCAAAACCTTTGGTCCTCTGAAAACATGAGCCAAAGCCCAAAAAACCCTTAGTCCTCTAGAAACATGAGTCAAGATCCAAAAATCTTAGGTCCTTTGAAAACATGAGCCAAGATCCTTGGTCCTCCATATTTTCTAGACCTCAGGTAAGCATGTCTTGTACTCATTCAAAAAAAAAATTTGCATGCATGAACTATGTTTGGACCTGATCCTCCCACCAAGAGGTACGTTGGCAATCTCCTTCGAGATTCAGTCCACATTTTGATCCATAACATGACCGTTTGCATTTTTATCTACATGCATCATACATTCACCACGGTTAAATATTAATTACAAAGTGAGGTGTCTCTTTCATACATTGACATTCGCTTTTCAAGTTCTGCCAATGAGGGGCATTCTGTTGACACCTAATTTTGCAACCCGCATTTAACCTCACCTGGAGGGTAAAAGAGTAATTTTTCCTTAGAAATATGCATCTTGATTCTGGTGATTAGATCCTTAATCTCATTTCACTAAAATGATTTTGATGTTGTAACAATCAGATCGACTGGTCATTAGTCCTAATCGGACCATCAAATTGAAAGTTATCATTAAATCAAGTTTTAATGGCCGAGATGCACTATCACAAATTGAGTCCGATTATATGTGATTATGAACAATTGATTCCAATTGGTTATAATTATAATTAATTTGAGATTAATGATGTGTCATAATTTGATTGGTTAGGACTACATTTTATGGTGAGGTTGCATACATCTAATTAATTAGATAGATAAATATTAATTATTCAATAAGTAATTTGTGCAATTATCTTTTAATTAGGGTAAATTTGAAACTAATCAAGTCTAAAATGGAAGTGATTGGGGCCATTTAATGTTAATTGGGAGCTAATTTGGGACCTATTAATGTTAATTGTGCTGAAACCATTTTCTAACAAGTGACCTCTACTCACCATTTTGTCGATATCTATCAGAATATTTTGAATCTGTGAATAAGGTTAATTTTCCAAAAAACTAGACATTCGGGGCTTCAATTTGAGCCCAAGAATGAGACAATTCCGATCAAAATTGAGTTAGATATGATTTTTTGAAGTTGGCTTTACAGGCTATTATAGCAGCTACTAGAAAACCGAATTTTGGCTTGCTCCTCACTCCCATCAATCTCTACATTTAATGCACTAGATTTTCCCAAAGGCTAAAATGAGGTCTAGATTCATGATTCTTTTTCAACCCTCATTAAATGGTCTTCCATTCATATTTGCTCAACCACTACTATATAAACCCCCCTCTCCTCCATTCCAAGACACAAAAACCCCCCCTCTCTTCTCCTCTTTTGAGTTCTAGTGAAGTTGAGTGGTCTTGTCATATCTTAGTCTTCTTGAGACTCAAGGTATTGAATGAGACTCACTCTTCCTCTCCTAACTCTTCTTTTCTCCACCCTAGGACCTCTCTCAAAAGTCTCATTATCCACCATATGGATCTTGCATGAAGGTATAATTTCTTTCCTCAATTGTTTTTTTATGTTGCTATGATGAGAATTTAAGATTAAAGCATGATAATAATCATTTAAATTCCTTTGAAAATGTTTGAATGTTCTTAATTGTTCTTATATGTTCTTCATATGTTCTTGGTTGTTCATCACATGTTCATGCATAACACTAGTTTCAATCTTAAATCCACATCAAAAACATGAAAAAAAATGTTTGTTTAATAATTCTTTTAAATTCTTGAATCTTGGATATCACCATCCACACATATTCATTAGAATTTATTTTTCAATCCAAATGAAATGCTTAATAAATTGAACTAGGGTTTATCACATGCACACACTTTAAATTCAACATGCAAATTGATTGATAACATATTGGATGATGTGATATGAATGTTGGCCACCATAATCTAGAAGACTGATTTCACTGAGGCAAGGTGGGTGCCTAACACCTTCCCACCTTGTAACATAGCCTATGAACTTAGATCAAGGATTGATAGATCAATGCTTTTCCTTGTACTTTTTAATTTCTAAATTGTAACTAGGAAACAAAACCATGTACTTCATCTTAGATTGTATCTAGGACCAAAACCATGTAATTTCCTATGATCAATGTAAATTCAATTTCAAATCAATAAAATGATGAATTTTTCAATTATGGTTTTCTTATTTATTCCAACGATTAAATAAGTGGCAACTCCATTGTAAAACCTTTAATCTAAAGGGGAAAATATAATTAGTCGAACCTTCATTTTGAAAGGCAACAACACAACTCCACCCATTCATGTGGGTTTGGCCCTAACACACCATTAAAATGGGCTGAAGGCGGGGTCTTTCACAACTCCATCATGGCATAAAGTGATAAATTAGGAGCAACAATAGGATCAACATCCACAACACCACCAGAAGGATCCACAGCAGCAATCGGATCCATAAATGTCTCCTCAGCAATAGGCATAGTACCAGAGGCGGGAGCTGTAGAGGTAGCTTCTCCTCGTGATCTCTTAGACGAACCAGTGCTTGGCTTAGCACTCTTCATCTGTGCCTATCGCTGTCTAAGATAGGTGGCTCCTATGGGGGCAATGATATGTACTAACTCTAAGGGAGGAAACTCTGACAACCCTAAAAACCTCAAAATCCTAAAAATGAACATAGGGAAAAACAACTTCTGACTCTTACTCTTATTCCTACATATATCAACAGTGGTTTGAATAAACATGAAAGGTAAACACATGGAACCCTCAACAATAAAAGCATAAAGAAAAGCACATCCATCTATAGGAACAGTATAAACATTTGAAATGGGATAGATATTATGACAAGTAAACCTTAAATATAAAGAGTTAATCTCAGTGAATTCACAAGAATTGGTTCTTGGTTCAGAACCCCAAGAAACAGGATGACCACAAAGAAGTGACATCATGTCATCAACAGCAGGAAACTCAGTGTATGTGTATATGGGTTTACGAACTATGGGTACACCTAATGGTCCGTTTGGATTGAGGGAGAGGAAGGGGGAGTAGAGTAAATTTAATACAAAATTAGCTTATTTTTAACCAACTCTACTCTACTCTCCTCCACTCCCCCTCGTTCTCCCCTCCATCCAAACAAGCCATAAAGCTTCAGATACAATTTGTTTAAAGATTGTAAACTCTTAACCTCTAATCCAAGAAGTCAAGTAATAACCACCTGTGATCTCAAAATATATAGAGAGGTTAGAGCAAAATTCTCTAATCAAAGTTGCAGGGGGAGGATCAGACACCTCACATAAAGAAACCCAATTCCTAGACACAAAGTTCCTACGAATGAAATGATCTAGCTTACTCTAAACTATTTCTCTCTCACTCCAAATAAACCTATACTTAGTTAAGGTCTCATACGTTTCCTCACATTTAGCAGACAGAAAATACTCTCTATCACCTAGAGCTGAACCAGATGAGGAAGACTTAGGGTTCCTATCTGTTCAAGTTTTGAACTTCCTACCAACCTTAGAAGCCATAACTAAAGACAGAAATAGAGAAAACACAATACAAACCAAGGGCAAACTGCATTAAGAAGGGTTAGAGACAAGATAACATGCAATTTGAAAAACTATATGATGCATGACAATGAAAAGCATATGATGCATGCTCTAATGCCCTAAAAACAGAGTAATTTCATTAAAATTTTGAAAATTGACAGAGGAAATTAAGAATTTTAGAAAATTCCCAATTTTGAAAAACCTAAATTAAAAGGGAAAAAAAAAACCTTATATTGATCAATTGAACAACATAGCAAGCATAAAACATGTTATAATCACTCAATCTATCAATAACACAAGTCAGCTTCATTCAATTTTGTCCAATTTCACAAATTCCCAATTTATCAAGAACTTAGAACCCTAGTTTCGAAATTCTTAATCAACCACAAAAATTTTGAAATTGAAGCATGAGAATCATGTTTATATGATGCATAAACAAAAACCCATGGTTCAAATTTGATCAAAAATTTCATAAACATTAAAAACCCCAAAATTTGAATAGTGCAAAAGTCCTAGAAAAAATGCATGAAATCATGTAATTTGATGAAAAAGAAAGGGCAAAAGTGTCTTACCTTAGAGTTTTGAAGAAAAACTTTGAAGCTTTGACCATGAAAAAAAGCAACAAAATTTTTTTTGTGAGAAGGGATCGAGAGAGGAATTAGAGAGAAAGACAAAGAGCTTTTGAAAAAGTTAAATCTAATTCCTATATGTTTTTAAAAATTGAGATCTGAACGGCTGAGAGGAATTGGGCAGGAATTGAATTTTACTTGAAAACATGCTCGATTGATCGAAAGGAATCGGGTAGGAATCGAAGGGACCCGACGCTTTGAATTAAAAATCCTATTTTTCTTCTTCACATTTCGATCAATCAAAAAATGGACTCAATCGGTCAAATATTAAAGGAACAGAAATTTGAAAAATTATGGAAAAAAATTTCTGCAGAATCATTTGAAAAATTGTTTTTATGATATGACATGTATGTTCATGACTTCAAATGATTTTCAAAACCAAACTTTTCAAAGAAAAATTCAAACTTTATCAAATTTCCTCAATCTTTTCTTTCCTCACTCCCCAAAATGCTTTAAACACATCAAAAAGTTTAATTTTGGAAGGTCACAAAACTAAACACACAGTTACATGTACCAAATTTAACAAAGTTTTGCTTGTGGTGTGTGCAACTAATAAGTGTATGAGATACTCACAAGGTGATATGTAAACAGAAAATAAAAACACTTTCTACATTATTCATCACATAAGTTTGAAAGTGGCTATCACCTAAAGAGTTATATCATATAACTTTCACATCTCTTAGAAAACACGCTTGCAACCACATGCAAATTTTTGTTTTTAATATTTGGCCTTTTCTTTTTCTTTTGAAGCATTTTTTCTTTTTCTTTTTTCATTTTGCTTCTTGCTTCTGTTAACTAATGTACAGTAACACCTTAAGTATTTTGCTATGCAAGTGCTACACCTTACCGAGCACGACTTTTATGATTTGCACACAGGTGTTCATGATTGGCGAGTAACAATGATGATATGGTAAATTATGCCTTTCTCCTAGGATTTTTTAATCCTTACAATTAAAAGAATGTGACTTCAAAATCAAGAACATGTGTTTAAAAACCATAAACAATTCACACAATACAAGCACTACATAGCACAAACTAGCAAAGTGCATTAAAATAAATCTCATCAAAGCTAAAGAAGGTACACAGTCATGAAATGTAAATTTCATAGGCCAACCTCAATTACACATCTTGAAGATGTATAATACAAATTTTTTTTTTTTTTTCTGTTTTCTATTTTTTTTTAAAATTGAAAAACAACACAAAACAAACCTAGAATGCAATATATGAATGTTATGCAAATCCAAACCTAAAGAAAAACAATTTGGTCATAGGGAATAGAAAGAATTAACACAAAGACCATGTCAGACAGACTCACTAAGGCTAAGTCTTTTGCATCTAGACCCTTTTAGAAGCAAACTTGGAGTTGGAATTTCTATTCGTATTGACCCCAATTTCAGTTCTAGTATTGATATAAAGGTTAAGAACCTTTACCAACTCATGAATAAGTGCCACAGGATCTTGTGCTTTTAGCACAAGCACTTTTTGTTTGAAGGTTTGCTTTAAAGCTTGCAACTTAAAGCAATTTGGTCTCGTATGCCCAGCTCCACCACAAAAGTGACAAAACCACTAAGGTTTGTGGTTTTTCTTGCTTCTAGATTGATTGAGATTCTTAGGTTTAGACTCACTCAGATCTACCCTAGTTCTTCTAGAAGCTGAAATGACATCCTTATGTACCTTAACTTCAGAAAGAGTTGGATGAACAACAAAAGATGATGTAGTAGGTACAAACTTAGGAGGATTTACCATAATAGTAGATCCACTCTCAACAAACCCTAAACCTGCCTTATCAGAAACAGACTTTTGAACATGCAACATCTCATTTAGTTTAGAGGTAGAAGTTCTATCTATTTGTTCTCTAGCAACAGATAATTCTAATTCTAAACTTTTAACTTTTTCAAGCAAAGACATGTTCTCAATCTTAACAAGGTTCAAGAGATCATTGGCATCAAACAACTTAAGCAACAAATTCTTCTTTTCTGTTCAAGAGTGTTTATCTTTTTCAATCCTGATTCAATACTCATAGCATCTTTAGCTGCTATCTTGCAAAGCTTATTGTAAGCTTCTTGCAAATTTGCATTCTTAAAGAGTTTCCCTCAGAAGGGTTCTCATCAATAGTCTCTATTTCACTTACTACAACAATAGTAGTAAAGGCCATGAAGTTTCCTTCTTGATTACTTTCAGACTCATGATCAGAAATTTCATCATCACTCAAAGTAACAACCATGGCCTTACCTTTTGATCTCAAGAAAGTTGGACACTTATATTTCAGATGACCATAACCCTGACAACCATAACACTGTTGTCTTAAAAAACAATTGGGAGATTGACCTATTTTATCTTTTGATTTTTCAACATTGTTGTTTTTAGCAGTGTCATTCTTCTTCATATTCTTAGCATCAACATTGTTTTTATTTCTTGCCCTCCTATTATTATTTATCAGAAAATTTCTAAAGTTCTTAGCAAGATAAACAATCTCAGTAGATCAGAGTTCTTCATCAAATCCACAGTCATCAACATCATCAATAGATTTTAAGGCCATAGATTTGAATTTATTTGCTTTTGGTAAGTCAAATTCATAGGACTGAAAATATCCTACAAGTTCATCTACAGGGATAGAGTCAACATCTTTACTTTCAATTATGATAGTCATTTTAGGTCTAAAGTCCTCAGTTAATGATCTAAGAATTTTCCTAACAATTTTTTGTTGATCATATACTTTACCCAAATTAAAAGCTGAATTGACAATATCATTCAACTTAGCATAGAATTCATCAAAAGATTTATAATTAGACATTCTAATACTTTCAAATCTAGATGTCAACTGCTGCAATTTATTGATTTTTATTGCCCTAGTGCCTTCATGCACTATTTGCAAGATGTTCCAAGCAATTTGAGGCTGTGAGCAACCTCCACATTTGAGATCCTCTTAAATTCTTCTATGGAAACAGTATTGAATATTGCATTCATAGACCTACTATTAAAGCTTGCTACTTCCTCTTGGGAAGTCCATTCACCAATAGCAGTGGTTGGTCTTTCCCAACAGTTCTCAACAAATAACCACACTCTCTCATCAATAGACTTCAAAAAGACTTTCATCCTAACTATCTAGTAAGCATAGTTATTTTCATCAAATTGTAGGGAAATCACAAGAGAGTGACCGCATTCCATGACAGCAGGGGTCAAGAATCAACTCTAGGTTAAGAAACATAAGAACAAGAGCTAACCCACTCTGATACCACTTGTTTGTTCGTTTAGACCCTTTGAACAGATTGTTTAACATAATTTATTAACCAAGTAATTACTTAGATTAAATTTTGTATCTAGGATAAACACAGATAAATCATATCATGCAAAGATGCGGAAAAGTAAATAACACCACAATATGATAACCTAGTAAAACCAATGAAACTAACCATTTCAAAGGAAAAATTTGGAGAGGATTTGACCTAACTATCCTCAAGGTAAAGTAAATCCACTATAAGAAAATTGAAATTTTTATAATAAAATTTAACTCTAAATCTATTACTACCTCATGTAGTAACTTACTGACACAATCATGTGCAAGCTTCAAATCCACAAACTCCTTCTCTTCTTGGATTTATACCAACACAAGGCACCTTACTTGTGACTTTGAGATCCTGCTCAAATGTTTCAGATCGACTTCAGTAATGATCTTCAACTATGTTCTACCAAATACTTGATTGAAGTTTTAGCTCTGGTAGATTCTTGTGTAATTAGAAGGTACAAAACCGCTCGGATCTCACAAAAAGTAACACACAAGTCTTCTCTGATCACTTCAAAACATGGCTAAGGTTTTCCTTTTATATTTGGAGAAGTTTAGAAGAAATCCTAAACGTTTTCGCAGGCTTGGGCCTATTTAAAATTCTGCAAACCTGTAATTTTCGATCAGTCAAGACTAATTCTCGATCGGTCGAGACTAATTCTCGATCGGTCGAGCAAAGCAAAACCACACTCTCTTTTCTGCATTCAGTTGGACTTGAACCTTAAAACAACTACTTTTAAGCATTGCCTAAAAACCTAGACTAGACATATATTGTTCTCAGTTTGCCAACATAATACAAATATTGATACTAAATGTTTAAATCTAAATCTTTAGAACCTTAACATATAAGAAATATAAATATAATATCTGTGTGTGTGTGTGTGTGTTGTTCTTAGGATTTAATATATATATATATAGCTTGGTCCCCTTAAAAAAAATCCTGGCTCCACCACTATGTATTTCTTTTGGTATCTTCTTCTTGTTATGTTATGTTATATTTTATATTATTTTTCTCATTATTTTTTTAAAATAAATTAAAAAAATTTGAAAAACACACTTTGAAATTTTGTATAAATTTAAGAATGTTTTGGAAAAAAATCAATAGTTACTATTAGATTCTTAAGAATGATAATCTAATATTCTCAAAAATTGTATTAGATTTCTATTCAAACCAAACATAAGCATAACTCCATTTTCAAGTATCACATTACAAGGAATTTGGATATTAAAATATAATATAAATTCCCTAAACCAGGCACAAACTAATTTCTTAAACTGTCAATGTTCTAGAAGATTTTGTCAAATATGCAACTGTTTAATTAGGACTTTCCATTGTGAATGTAAACTGTAGTATCATGTTAAAATCTTGCTTCTAATTATTATTCTTTAAATAATTCACTCAACAATTTTTATATGGTATCAGAACCAAATCCAGTCTTGGCTCACTGAGAAATTTTGTCTTTTCTTCCATCAAAAAAAAAAAAAAAAAAGAAGAACTCCAATGTTTAAATGCAATGAACGTTAGAATTTGATATTGTGTGCTTAGTGTTATATCATTGTATCATACCATCTTTATTTTTGTCCTCACCATCACTCCTTTAACATTGCTGCCACCACTACAATCTATGTCGTTGTCACCAGGTCTATATAAAATATTAATGACTTTTTGTGCATATAAAAAATATAAAATGTTTTCGAGATAAATTTGAGAGTAGATGTTGATGGAGTGTAAAAAAAAAAATTGTAGTTATTAATTTTTATGAGAGAGAGAGAGAGAGAGAGAGAGAGAGAGAGAGAGGAATGGTCTGAATGGAAGTGGTAAAATAAAATAGAGAGAAAGTTTGGGAAATGATATTATCGAAATTTTAAACTCTTTATTTAAGTTAATATATTAATACTTAAAAACCTAAAAAGATTTTTTAAAATAATATAAGGACATAGTTAATTGTCGAGAAAGAAAAATTCTAATGATAAATTTCTCAATTGAAAAATACTTTAAATTTCCAGTTTAGTTTAAATTTTTTGCTAAGTGAAGAATGAATATGTCGAAGTTTGAAGCCCAGATATATATCCACCACAAGAGGAGGAGTTACCATAAAACCAAAGAGCAATTGGCTAAAAATCATTTTTCCTGGTTTCTATACGATTAGGGGCACCGATTTCTTCATTGAATTTTTCATGCTTTCTTTCACATAGCATTGCCACTTCAACTGACTGGCCCACCATAACACAAAAATACAAAGGAAGGTGTGAAAATTTTTGTTAAAGTATTCGGTATGAATAGACTTCTTGGTAAGATTATATAAAGCAGAGGCGGAGCCAGAGGGGGGGGGGGGGGCGAGGGGGGCCCGGCCCCCCTCATCCTAAAATTACCGCGTATATATAATCTTAATTCTTAAGTAGTTACTCACTGCCATAGAAAATAAAAACTACAAAACTAAAAAAGGACTCCAACTTGGTTGAAACTTGAAAGTGATTTTGACACAAGAAAAAGAAAGTAAAAAAAGATTTTTTCAATCATCAAACCGTATGACCTTTTCACCTATTTTACTGTTCATGTAAGTAGCTTTTGTCTTGTGTCCAAGTTTCACAATTTTTTTTTCTTTTTTCTTTTCTATTATTTTTTCACCATTTTCACTATTAATGATACTTTTTATAGTATTTTATTGTTGAGTAATTTTAGAGATACTGCAAATTTTATTACTTATATATTACAAATTGGTATATCACCAATCACAAAAAATAATTTCAAACATTTATTCATTATATATTATTTAAGTAACACTAATCACATTTTTACCATATCAATTTGTGTAAACTTTTTTATTGTAGATTTTGCAATATGAATTGGTTATTTTTTTTAATTTATTGTAATGATATGAAATATATTTATTTTCTAACAACTGTTTATTTATTTTGTTATTATTATTGATTAATATTTTTTAGATTAATTTCACTTTAAATAATATCTTTTAATTTTACCCCTCTCAACCAAAATTCTGGTTCCGCCACTAATATAAAGTGAAGTTTTAAGTTGTTGTCACACTTTATAGTTAGTAATTTGGAAATATGTATCAAAAGTTTAAGCCAATGATCATTGGCAACTACTTCAATATGTTTATGGCCACTACTTCAATATGTTTATATCTCTAAAAGAGGATAATTATACAATATTTTGGTAGTATATATATAAAGGTCTAGTCACTATTTTCTCTTCTGTATTTTGTTCTTCTTATGCCTCATAAGTGAAGTATAGATCCATAACTTTAGCATTATATGGTTGTTGTCATTCCACAATTTCTCTTTGCCAACGTTTTTTTTTTAATAACACCGATAGTTGGGATTAGAGAATTTAAATATAAGATATTTTTATTGAAAATATGAAAAGGTGCCAACCTATTAACCTGTACACGCTCTTGGCATTTGATTGCCAAATTAAACTTTAAACTATAAGATGAAAATTGATGACATGCTAAGCTTAGAGGTTGAACACCGTAAGTTTACCTAAAATTAATTAACAAGGGAGAGGATACAATATACAGCAGTTTCATAAATTTGGATCCAAATATATAAAGAGGAGTTTAGATTGATTTTCACCCAGATATATGACAACAGAACCGTAATCTTCCATTATGAATTCCTGGCAACACATATTAAGGAAGAACAATTAAAAACTTTGAAACAATACAACCCAAGGAAAACATAGATACTTAATTATAAATAATATCAAGAACAAATGTACAAATTACAGGGAAATTAAAAGAAGTCCTTGCTGACACTCACATATTAAAAAATCTTCAACCAAAACGTAAGAAATTTATTTACCACACATACATCTATTTACTCCCCAATTAAACATCTCTCTGAAATAGTGAAATCTACTCTCATTAGATCCCTCACACATGCACATATATTTATATATATTTACTGCACCAACTCTGAAATCCAATCGATCTGAGGCAAATCTGACTCCGATGATTCCCAATTATCCTCAACATCCCTTATCTTCAAACCCCTCATACTCTTCAAAAACTCCGAAACCCCATCACAACAACAGCTCTCAACAACATGTTTCTTCTCCAACTGAACCGGCACGGGCAAAGGCAAAGGCGGCTTGGTGGCATCCTCCTGACCGTTTGATCCATCGCGAACCCCATCTCCGCCGTTAATCATTCTTGGTCGGTACGTGTAATGGCACTTGTATTTAGTCTCAGACCGTAACTGCTCAGGCGTGTGCGCAAAAAAACATACCTTACGTTGGCAATAACGCCCAGCATTGCATGCACGCGTGCGATACCTAGCTGGGTGAAGCCAATACTCGAAGACTCCATGCGCGAACTCACAGGTGTCACCCTTGAGGCACTTGCCGGTTCGAAAGGCCGAGCATGCAACGGCGGAGTAGCTAAACTTACGTGGATCGCGGCGCTGAGCCTTTTCGCCGCGGTGAGCATAGGGGCACTCGGTCCAGTCGTGGCTTCGCATTCTCGGACACCGTTTTATCTTATAGGCGTACATTCGGAACTCATCGGAGCCGAAGATAGCTTCGTCGATGTGATCGTTGTTGATGGTGTTGTAGAATTCCGGAGGTACGAGGTTGGGAAATTGGTGTTCGGAGAATCCGTAGATGCTGGGATTTATGCCTTTCAACATGTTTGTTATAATAAGGAAAAATTGTAGCAAGAGAAAGATGTCAATTACACAAATTGCATGCGTACATGCAAAAGATTTGTAGGGTTTATATATATATAAAAAAAAAAAATTATAAGGATGTTTTTAATTTCTATGATATTTTATGAATTCTAAAGGGATTTAAGTTGTATATGTAATTCAAGTTTAATGCATGAGAATGATGGGCTGTGATGATATACAAATTGCAAGGAAGATTAAGAAGAAAATTGAAATCTAATTAGATGGAATATGATAAAAATCTGTGAAGCTTTTAGTCTCTTCATAATACCTCTGATTATTGTCAATTTGATGCCTAGAGATAAATGTTTCTGATTGCAAAGCTGAAGAAAGGAAGTTGGGAAAGAAGTGAAACAGCTAGCGGATCCATTACTTGAAGAGAAATCCAGAGGCAGAGAGCGTTAGAGAAAGAGCATTGAATTGTAGGAAGGTGAGGAAATAGTGCATTTATTTATAGGGATAAGAATTGAACTCAGCTAGAGTTAAAAGTTGACCATTATGAGTTACTTTCTGAGCTTGGCAATGGACCTTTCATCTAACGGTAACGGACGTTTAATGGGGTTCCCTGTAATGGGCATGGCATGCTTGCATGCTTTCTTGCCATTTGGGAAGACATTGGTCACCACAGTCTGCCACTTGTTGAAGCCATGGATAGCAGCTTAGCCAGGTGGAGTTGGCCATTCTTGCCAAGTGATATGCTTTTAACTTTACAATATTAACTTTGCCTTCTTTTGGTGACAGTAATAAAACAATATTCATCTCATCTAACCATGCTTGAAAGGTCAACGCAAAAAAGATGGATGCTCTTTGCAGAATCCATGAATGAAAATCGCCCTATATCTGCAGAGATCTGATATAGGATAGATATGTATAAGCCAGAATCTCTGGTAGAAAGCAATTAGAAATCTTCTAGTATCGAAATTTCGTGACCAATCACCAAAGTTCTGCGGATTTTGCTCCAGTACGCCGATAAAAATCTTCACTTTCACTTTCTTTTTCTTTTTCTTCCTTTTTCTTTTTCTTCCTTTTTTTGTTGTTGATGCTGTTGATGATTATTCTCCACTTTCTATTTAGTTGGCATTATTTGGTTTTGGTCAATGTTACTGAAGATGAACTTAAGGAATTGAATGAGGGCATACAGTAATTTTTCATCATAGACAGATCCATATGCACTTGCAGTAATTAATTAAGGTCAATCTTGTACTGATAGGATCATAGCCACCCATTTAACATTTATGTTGAGATTTCATCAAAACAGTCATATCTCTTATTTTAAATTTGAGGTTTTTTTTTTTTTTTTTTTTTTTCCCAAAAAAAAATTTTAGAGCCCGTTTGTTTTTCCATCTCAAACTCACATTTTTACATTTTAAACAATATTACACACTTTTTCACACTTTTTCATCCACACGTATTTCAAAAAATTACAAAAATTTCATCTCAAACTACTCTACCAAACACTTCTTAGAGTTTAAAAAGCTGTTTGTGTACAAAAGGTAAGACATAACTAGTAGAATAATTATTAGAATTGAGAATGTACAGATGAATTACGATTTGTTTGTTTTAGCTTTCTAGAAAATGAGTCATTTTTCAAAAAGTATTTTCTATAAAATTATATAATTTTCCTATGTATGGTAACAACTTTAAATGAGTTGAAAAATAATCTCCTAACTTCTCTTATTTAGTTTAAATAGTAGAAAACAATTTCTAAAAATAAGTCATATATACTTTTTCTGTTGACCAAAGATAGTTTTTCCTTAACTCATTTTTTCTAATGCTACTAAACACTGAAAAATACGGAAAACTATTTTTACACAATTTTTCATCAAAACAAACAGAGCATTAGAAAACTTATTAGAATAGAGAATAAATAGATTAATTAGAGAAAATTGGAAGGATACCAAAATCATTAAATGGCCACATCATTATTAGATAAAACTTGTGTGTTGCAATAAACCCATTGGAATATATATGGTAAACCCCCGAGACTAACTTTAGGGTTACTTTACTTGCACTACACGTAATGTTTACTGCAAGTAATATTTATATATCCTAGCTCAATGAATATTTTATCAGATGCATTGTTAGATTATATATTCTCTCTATTCAACTTATATATAAGTTGAATTTCATATTGATTATAATTTATTATCTAGTTCATAAACTCATACATTTAGTATATTTCAAAATGATTAAAAATAAAATTCTGAGAAATTAATAGATAATCTAATTCTTCATCTTCAGTTAACTTAATACTTAACAAGCATGATCAGCATGAAGAAAAATTATGATCTATTCATAGATGAGTAATGTTACAAACACAAATTATTTTACAACATTTTTACAAACTGATATTGTGGCCAACTTCTTACCTGTTCATCTAGGCCCACCATTAACATCACTTTTTCATGTACTAATAATTACTCACCACATCAACAGTTTGTAAAAAAAAATTGTACAATAGTTTGTATCTCTAACACTACTCTTCATAGATTAATTGTGACAAAATACTTAATTAATAAAAAGGTATTGGAAAGTGTAACATTAACAAAATACTTTACCTAACTTTATATATATAAAGCCACAAGCAGTTTTGGTGGTCTCACGCCATAGAATTCAGGTTTAAATGAGTCAGGGGAATGATACTGCGTCGTATGAGTAATCTTTTTAATTCATAAAAAAAAAAATTTATATACACACACACACACATATACAAAGCCACAACAACAATGTGTTACAAAGGTTCGATTTGGTACGTTTACAAAATAACATGTCTCATAAATATGTCAGCTTTTAAATACAAAATAATAAAGTAATTCAAAATTTTATTTATTATATTGTGATGTGTAATCAATTATAATCATTTTTTATATATAAGATAGAAATTCTACTCCAGCCTATTCTAAGTGTATATGTGTGTGAAACTCTCTCCTGAAGACTTAAACTCCAACTCTTGCCCCTCACAACCCATACCCCATTAACACTTATACTTGTGAAGTGACCATCACGCCAAGGATGCGCAGTGATAATTACAATCATTGATTGTTATGTCTATTTGTAAAATTTTATAATCAAATTTATAGTATAACCAAAGTTTTTAAAGCCAAACAGAACCGTTTGGTATGATCGGGTTAATTGTGAACCTGGTTATTGATCAAGTCGGTTTTTTACAGTAATTTGAAAATTGTCTATTTTACCAACTTTAGGTTCTTTGTTAACGTGCTATTTATGAATTTATTTTAAAAATGCTTTCTACGTTAAAAAAAATATATCTTTGTAAAGAGATGTGGTGGATGTTTCATTTGATGCGTGCAATAGAGGAATAGAAGCTTTTCCTCAGAAACGGATCAAGGCAGTAAGTGGAGATGGTAATCCTGATTATATTATCCTTATAAAAATTATGAAAATTTATTTGAAATAGAATAAATTGTTCTTCAAATTTTTTTTTAGTTAATTTGCTAATATTTACAAATTTTATATCTTTATTTTATATTTTAATAAATTATGACATCTTTTCAACTTCTTTTCAAACCACTATTCAACCTTAAAAACTTTAAACATTTTTCTTTTTTTAATTCTTTGAATGGTTCAATTTTTAAAACATTAGTAATGCACGTGTGTGTGTGTATATATATATATATTTTTTTTTTGTTGAGAACCAACATAATGCATTTTATTCAATGAAGACCAGCAGAATCTGCTTAAACAAAAGAATGAAACTATGGTGGAACATCCTCCATCCACACACTGTAATCTAAAACATTTAAAGCAAAACGAGCTAAACCATGAGCAACCATATTACCCTCTCTCTTAACATGAGAGTAGTGTAATTTATTGAAACATCTAGCCTATGACCTCACAGCATCAAGTATTATACCATCTGGTGAAAAGAATGGGCTATCATTTTTGAGGGCATGCATGAGAACCTGACAATCCCCCTCCAAAATGACTTCTTGGAACCCCAAGTTCAAAGCTAGCTGCTGCCATACCCTCAACTTTAAACGGTGAGTATGTTCAGCGTAGACCCTAGATAGAGAGGCCAAAATAGCTCCCTATGCGTCGCATATAACTACTTCAATCCCTGATTTTTTCTCCCTGCTGAATAGTGCACCATCAAAATTGACCTTCACCATGTCCAAGATAGGAGCTCTCCAACAAGCACGGATCGGTGTGGTATTCTCCATCTACAACCCCTTACTAACACGTCCCTCCCATGTAAAATACTACTCCATGCATACGACCCCCCCCCCCCTAGATTTTTTAGCTTCCATGATCATACACTTTGGGAAAAACCGAGCCTTGGAGACTTTATAAAATAGAGAGTCTTGGTTTTTCAAGAGTCGCCATGCTTGCTTAGCCAAAAGTGAATCATTAAACAAAGCCAAGTCTCTAAACCCCATACCCCCTTAAAGTTTGGATTTTGTCAATTCTTCCCATTTCAACCAATGAATTTTCCTTCTCTCCCCCTTTTGCCCCCACCAAAATTTCTCTATCAAGGCTTCAATATCATGGCAAAGCCCCAATGGTAATTTGAAGCACCCTATGGCAAAAGTTGGGATGGCTTGAATAACCGCCTTAATCAATACTTCAATGCCCGCTTGAGACAAAAGTTTTCCTTCCCAACTTTGTAATTTTCTCCATATCTTTTCTTTGATGAGGTTGAAGCTTTGTTTCTTCCTTCTTCCAACCAAGGATGGTAGACCCAAATATTGCTCATAGTGTTCTATCTCCTGTAACCCCAAGGCTGTTTTGATCTCATGTTTGTTGCTCTTCGTGGTAGATTTGCTAAAAAAAATTGTTGTTTTGTTCTTATTAACCTTTTGCCCCGATGCTTTCTCATATCTTTCCAAGATGTCCAAAATATGCCCACACTCCCTTTGGGTTGCCCTGCAAAAAACTTGGCTATCATCTGCAAAAAAAAAAGATGGGTTAGTTTTGGTCCTCTTCGACATAGGGAGAACCCTTTAATATCCCCCCTATTTGCTGCCTATTGTATGAGGACATTTAGTCCTTCAGTGCAAAGGAGGAAGAGAAAAGGAGACAAAGGGTCCCCATGTCGAATACCTCTAGTTGGATGGATCAAACGGTGGGGTTCTCCATTTACTAGAATCGAATATGTAACTGATTGAACACAAGCCATGATTAACCCAATCCATTGCTCACAAAACCCCATTTTTCTCATAATGTTTTCAAGGTACACCCACTCAACTCGATCATAAGCTTTGCTCTTGTCAAGCTTAATCGCCATGAAACCTGTATCTCTTGAGACTTGATTTTTCATGCAATGCAAAGATTCAAAGGCCACCATTATCAGTAACGAGTCTTTTTTTGTGAAGGAAGATTGGTGTTCGGTGATGATTAAGGGTTAAACTTTCTTAAGTCTATTAGTTATAACTTTGGAGAAAATTTTGTAAAGAACATTGCATAATCTAATGGGACGGAACTCTTGAACCAATTCAGGGTTTTTTGTTTTGGGAATAAGGGTGATAAAGGTATGGTTTAGAGGGTGAGAGAGAGTACCTGAATTGAGCCAAGATAAAACTGAACTCGTAACATCATTATCCACTAAGCCCCAAAAGTGTTGGTAGAACAAAGGAGGCATCCCATCAGAACCTAGAGCTTTCAATGGGGTCATTTGCTTCAGTGCAGTGACCACTTCGGATTCTAGGAATGTACCCGTAAGTGCTGCATTTATATCATCTGTGATTACCCTTGGGATGTGATCATGATCAAGAATATCATATGTGTGTCCGGTCTTGAAGTGGTGAACAAGTCCTGGTAGTACCTGATGAAAACCAAAGCTATTGGCTCTGAATGGACCTGCCAGCTATTTGTTTCATCTCTAATCCCACGGATTAGGTTCCTCCTATGTCTTTTATTTGCAAGGCAGTGGAAAAATTTGGTGTTATTGTCACCATTTTTTAGCCAAAGTACCCTTGAACGTTGACACCACAATCTTGCTTTCCTATCAAGGAGTACATTAATATGCTCCTTTAGCTCACGAATTTTATGATTCAGCCCACTAACAATTGCTTCCTTATCGGCTTGAACTAATTCAATTTTCTTCTTTTCAAACTCCTTCTTGACATTCCCAAAGATATTTTTGTTCCACCAAGCTAAATTTTTACCACAGGTTTCAACCTGCTTCAAGATGCACTCATCACTTGCTCCACCATGTATTGAGGACCATGAAGCTTCCACGGTTTCAAAACATCTTTCATCCAACAACCACATTTCTTCAAACTTGAAGGGTCTCTTACATGGTGGTGGTTCAAACCCTGAAAGGTTAATTAATAATAAATAATGATCTGAGGAATTACAATGGAGATGAGTAACAATAGAACCTGGAAATTTCATGAACCAAGGATTGTTTGCTAAGCCTCGGTCAAGTCTTTCCCATAAAGAGTCTCCATCCATGAAATGGTTACTCCAAGTGAATTGGGTACCCACATAGCCAAGGTCCATAAAGCCACACTTCTCTATTACATCCCTAAAGAGTTGCATCTATCCATTGCTTTGAATTGCTCCTCCTTTCTTTTCATCTTGCCTAATGATTTTGTTCTCCGGTGCAAAGCCACGGTACCTTAAAATGGTGGTTTAACGATCGAAGGCTATCCCAAGCTTCGATTCTTCTTGAGGTATCTGGTTCCCCATAAAAACCTGTGAATCTCCATTCGTTGTTCGTACCATTTAGATGAATCCACCACTTCAAGGTTGGCTGAGGCTTTCCAAAAGAGTGCAATACCCCCACCTTGCCCTTCTTTAAAAACTAACCACTTGTGTTCGAAGTCAATATTTGTTTGTATAGTCTTTAGCCTTGTTTCGTCTGTCCATGTTTCAGCTAAAAACACGACAAATGAATCTTTTGCCCGAATTATTTCCCCAAGCTCTTCCTCTGTTTGAAGGTTCCCAAGCCCCCGACAGTTCCACACTAAAAGATTCGTGGTGACTGGCGGGGCTAAACCTCAGCCTCCTCCACTTCAAATTAACTGTCCATACCTTTCCTTGAAACCTGTATTTTTTTTTTAAGGTAACTCGGAGTGGTCCTCATCATGCAGGAGATTACGTTTACCATATTTCTGAAGGTCATAGCTTTGGGTAGCAGGTTGTACTGAAACCTGTCTAACAATCCTTATCCATCGTGGCTATGCTAGGATTTTTGCTGACTCACATGCCTCATGTGTGTCACGTAGGGATGGGATGCCAACTATTGGAGAGTTATTAGGGTGGTTATTGTGTGGCTAAGGTATATTATTAGGGTTGTAAAGTGTGTTTAAGGTTGATGGGGTGTTACAGTATGGCTGGGTAGTAATGTCTTAGTGAATTATTTTAGCGCCACCTCATTAATGTCATCATGCGTTGCACCAATAATTGAGTAAATGAGGCACGTGGTTGATGGTTTAGGGTTTCCATAGGTTTCAGGATTGGGTGTAGCTAGCTAGACCCCACAAAATTTGCTAATTCTACCGTTACTAAGGCGTGCGTTACCAAGTCAAGGACCTCTTTCCTTTCGTGGTTATGACTATGATTAATGGAGTCTCAATTGTCCGACTGATTCTTCTTCACCGGCGCCTGAGCTTGAACTCCGGTATGTCTAGCACCTTGTTCGTGAAGGCTTTTCTCCCCCCCTGAAAAATTAACGTGTTGCCTCAAACCCGACTTCTTTGTCGTGTAAAACCTAGGAATAGAGACTACTTGTTTGCGAGATGGTGAGAAAGGCTACGCTCGTATAGTAAGGTCGTATTGCCTCTGTTCCTTCGAAAGTGAGCCCTCATTGTTCAGCCACAACTTGCAATCTTTGTCATTGTGATCGAGACATCCACACCAGTAGCATACGTTCGGCAATCTCTCGTACTTGAAGCTAACACAAATCTTTTCACTGCCCCCTACTATCACTAGGTGACCTCGACATAGCAGAACCATAACGTCTATGAAAACTCTAATTCGTATGAAGCTTCCTCCCTCATTCTCACTGGGATTTGTCATAGGTATCACTATACCCAATACTCTGCAGATTTTTTCAGCCGCCTTAACGTTCATGAATCTGATGGGAATGTCATGCACTTGCACCCAAAATGTTGTTCTGTCAAAAGTAAACTCCTCCAAAGCCTTGCATTTGTCATAGCTTTGCATGTTAATCAGGTGCTTGTCAAAGCTCCATGGTTCGCTAAGGATCACCTTATCAACTTCAGCCTTGTTGTCGAATATAAAGAGATTGTATTATTACCTATGTTCCGAATCTTAAAACCATTTCAGGATCGCCAAAGAGGGGTAAAGGTCTTGGCGATGGCATCGATATTTAGAATACGTTTGGTGAGAAATTTAGCTACTATGATAAACTCATGCACTTCACAATCCCGTTCAAATCACAGCCCGACCCCTCTCTTTCTGACAGCGTGAGACAAGTCCAATTAGAGGTCAAATCCTCCATGATTTAGAGAATTCAACGAATCTTGAGAGGAATAGAGGTCTGAGAACAAATACTTCCAAAAAAAAAACACTCTTAAGTGTTTCCCCACCCCACGAAGGAAAAACCCAACAAACCTTAAAATAAACTTGTTATTTCAAGGAGTACTAACTCGCCTTCAAAGAGAAGGGACACCTATTCTATTGTCTAGGAGAAGCAAGAAGCTTTCTTAGAAACAAAAAAATTGGGTAAAATCGAAAAAAGATAGTTGAGTCTTAAGTTTTGCATAAAAAGTATAATTAAATTATGTTGCTCTCTCTCTCTCTCTCTCTCTCTCTCTCTCTCTCTCTCTCTATATATATATATTGATATTTGAAAGAGAGAAGATTTTTTTTTAACCCTACACACTAAAAATATAAAGAAATGTCAGTTCAGTTACAAAATTCTTATTAGTTAATGGTAACTCTAACCTTTTTCTTTTGTAATTAGGTGAAAATACAATTAAATGAAAAATAACACACTTGATCTCAAAGTTGTTTCTTCTCAACTTAAAAATAAATAAATAAATAAAATAAAAAAGATCTCAAAGTTGTTACAGAGCAATTAATATACTTAATTAATACATACATACATACATATATATATATACATACATACATATATATATATATATATATATATATATATATATATATTGATTAAATAACTCTGACCATCAAAACAGTTAAAAAGGCAATTGCATCCAATCATCCAAAGACAAAATCCATACTGACTCAAACGCGAGAGATCACAGAGAGAAGCAACACTTAACGGACGTTTCAGACCACGGTAATGTACAAGAACCAAAACGACGGCATATCAACCTTCACAGAACGAACAAAGTTTGCTAAATATAGCAAACGTACGGTGATCCACACGTGTATAAATGATTAATGACTAGACATATGTTTAGGTCAAAGAAAAATTATTAAAAGATTCTCATTTTCACATGTCAGAAAACTAAAGGATTGAGATCAAGTG
Source organism: Castanea sativa (assembly GCF_040712315.1). NCBI lineage: Eukaryota > Viridiplantae > Streptophyta > Magnoliopsida > Fagales > Fagaceae > Castanea > Castanea sativa. The sequence continues at coordinate 24,413,570 of NC_134024.1, read as the reverse complement.
CAATACTTAAAATATTGTACCTAATGCAATTATTATCAATGGTTGAGATTGAGAGTTGCAAAAAACAACTTTCAGTTTCAACCATCGATTAAAAAAGATTAAGAAAAAAGTTTTAAAAAGTAAAAAATTAAAAATTTTTGTGGAGGAAATAGGTGAATTGCAACCTGTGGAATACCCTAGGAATAGTGAGTGAGAGCGGTGTCGTTCGGTTTGGCATTGGCAAGCATTTCTTCTGTCTATGGTTTTGGTAACAGAACTGATTCATTTACTCCACGTTTTGACTACAAAATGGTTTTGGGTGCATGTGAAATAGAGTTGGTGCAGAGTTTTTTAGAATATCGAGGTAGTTTCAAGTGTAGTCTTCTTGGGATCGGAGTCATCAGAAGCACATTGGTTTTTTTTTTTTAATAAAAAAAACAAGGGAAGTCTAGGGTGAACTCTTCGATGCATGTCATTGTGCCGCCTAGACCTTAATGGTTTCTTGTCGTAACCAAAATGTATTCATTGAAGAATTACGATTCAAATTACTTAGGACATGTGTGTAATCATAAATTCATATTTTCACATTTTAAATAATATTACACACATTTTTATGCACTTTTTTATCTATACATATTTCAAAAAATTACAAAAATTTAATCTCAAATTACTCTACAAAACACTCCCTTCATTTCTACAAGATTAGGTGAAACAAAATGAGTATTCGTACTACTAAGTTACAGTACTCCCGCAATGGTATAGGGGTTGAGATTGAAGTAATCACACATTTTTTTCATCATCATTCATAGTAGGATAATTGTGGCAAAGTACATGATACTAACATTATTGTTTCACGTGAAGTGATTGTCCGTTATTCACAACTTACTAGTTTAACAAATTATAGAAATTCACTATCATTAATTGATTTTTTATAGGCATTCATTAATTGAATATTATATAATAATATCATAGATGTAATTATTAATAACTTATTCCATGGTAAAGATCTTAATTTTTAGTTCAATTAACACATTTTAGTATAAATATTTATTTTTATAAAAAGACTTCATAAAACCGGAGCTATATAATAATATTATAAATGTAATCGTTGAGTACTTATCCTTCTGTCAAAAATTTTGTAGTTAAATAGCATATCTTAAAGAAAAAACAAAGGGGAAAAAAAAAGACTAAACATTTAAGTAAGCCTGCCATTTAATTTCCTTGTGTGCTTCTTCTCTTTGGCATCGGCATATCAACATCTATCTCTACAATTATATTCTTTAATTTTAATACCATTAATTGAAAGAATAAAATTTGATTACAAACTTAATTGTAGCTTAAAGCTACAACTTTCTTTAAAAAATTTAACAATGCTACATATTTTGAAATTTAAGTGTTGTACTTGTATTGCTTATTCATTATGCTTTTAAAACACATGTCAAAATTTGTATTAATCAAATATTATTTACTATATAATTTACAAACATATTTTTTTATGCATAATTTTAGAGTATAAAAACTTGCAATTTACACAATTGGTTGATGATATATATATATATATATATATATATATTGATTTTTGATTTTTTAAAAATTTTGCAAATATTGAGAATATATAAAAAATATATATATAATTTTGACAAAATTCATATCCAATAAAATAATATTGAGTAAATTTGTAGTCGTATACTATAACTAATTTTGTAACCGAACTTTGTTCCAATTGAAATATATACTTAGGCACAATCCACCTCTCTCGAATACAACGTAACAGATAGTGGAATAGCAGAAATTCCTCCTAGAATTTACGAAATCCTACGCAAGCTTCTGTTTGTGGTGCCAGAAGAACAGGAAAGAAAAGATGTTAAGGCAATCTGACCTAATTAGAGACTAGACAACAAGATTTCAAGAAAACCGCAGAGACGACCAGAAGGGTGGGTTTTTTTTTTTTTTTTTTTCTGCAGCTTATTTTGTTTTTTTTGTTTTTTTGTTTTTTGTTTAGATACAGCTGTCAAAGTCTTAACATGTTCTGGGTACAACTGTAATTTTATAAGTAAAACAGTTTGGTCGATTAAAGGCTGTAAACTCTAAAGCTTTGATATTCCAATTCGAACAGTGAGTTGTCCCTCTTGGTGATAGAGATTCCAAGCATGAGTCCCTGTAAAAATCATAACAATATAAAATTATTATGAGTTCCTTTCAGCCTTGTAAATTCAAGGTGGTGAAAAGGCATTGGCCTAATTACGATTGCATTAGAAGACAATAGCCTATCATCCCATTAAGATCCAACGGGAATTGAAGGCTTATGCAGATACCATGCCCATCAAACTCCCAGATGATCTGTGCCTCTGCAGGACAGCTTCAAATTTAAATGTCGCATCAGTAGGGTTAAAGCCCTATCAAACTTAAATGGACAGAGTCCCATGTAAAGAGAGAAAGGAAGGACTACCCACCACCTGCTAGGCCTGTCACCGCTAGGCTGAGGGGTTTTGTTTTGATAATTTGATAATTGAGTGAAAATGAATTTGAACTCTAAATGTTGCGATGCCAGTTGAGCTACAAGGCTCAAGGCTGAACTAACAAGTACGGGAGCTTGCTACAAGGCTAAATAAGCCTAAATTAATTAGTCTTACATGATGGGGAAAAAATTATTCCTTTATCGTTTGAATTATACAAGGCACATTTTCTTTTGGTCTGATGACATGTGCCATCTATATCATTACAAGAATACAATAGCCAGGTAGGCTTATGGCCCAAAAATGAAAATGAAGAAGATGCTACAAATGTAGTGATCAAGATTACAACACAAGTGAGGGAGCATCTCGTACTTGCTTGAATGTAATTCATCTCTTCAGCTTTTAGGACATAAATCCTGGCTTTGGCATTGTTCAAGAAAAACATTACAATTGTTCATTGTGCGCGCATCAAGGAGACCATGATTCCACAGCTTGATCATAAATAATCTCCAACATCTGTCAAGCCATAAGTAAATACTTCAGAACTGATTTTTCCATCATAAATGTAATATTTCAACTTATTACACGATAGTATAAAAGCAGAATCTGATTAGAGTTAAAGCATCTAAATTACAGAAGCTGAAGTCTAGGGCACATATGAACATTCATAAAAAAAATTGTAGTATGAGGTAAACTTAGTAACAAACTAACTTGTCCCCTTTCTTATTTGGGGAAACAGGGGAGAAGATTTAGAGTGAAGATGAAATTCAAGCGAGAGCCAAAAGCACAGACAGATATAGGAAGATACGAGAGAGAGAGAAAGAGAGAGAGAGAAACACTTTCAAAGATCAGCCACATGTACTATTCATCCCTATTATACTAGAATGAATAGAGGTCTGTATAATATTTTAATATACAAACTCAGAAGATCTGAAAGAGAGATGTTGCCCTAGACTGTCTAGGGAAACATCCCTCTGATATTATAATGTGGCCAATATGAGAGAGAGAACATTAAAGGATATAAAAAGGTATGAGAGAGAGAAACACCATCAAACATCCCTATTATACTATTCATCCTAAAATATATATATATATATATATATATATATATATATATATATATATATATATATATATATATATTAAAGCAATTTCCATGGTATATGCCTGATAAATCTTTTTTTTTTATATAAGTAAAAAAGTGTTGGTTCAATTGGGAACAGCCCGGATGGCCATGTTGAGTGTGTGACGCACCGGCTAAATGTTAAATGATAATAATTAAATCTAATTTTTGCCATGGGGTCTGCTTTCAATCTTATTTTGTTGGGAACATTTCACCCTCAAGTTGAAAATTGATGTGAAGATCTCATCCAGCCATGGCATATTGATAGTCTTTGTTTTGTTTTTGGACTCGCAAGTACTTTGATGCTATCAAAACTCATTGAAGGGCCAGAACATAGTCCAATACCAAAATGAAGTAACCTGGAAGCCTGTTCTTTTTAAAAAGAAAAATAATTTTACTCAAAAGAGAAAATAGATCAAGTACACAATACTAGTAGTGGCCACTCGTAATCAATTACAAACTCAAGCTCAATAGGTCTGGAGAGTCTAAAAAAGAAGATGAGGGGATGTTGCCCTAGACAGTCATCTACTCGTATACAGACCTCAACATCATTTGCTTCAGTACATGATTCAACCTTTCAACACCGTCAAAGATCTTACTGCTTCTCTTTAACCAAATGGTACACCACACACAATGGAGTAGCCTTTTAAATCGTCAAAAGTAACCTAAAGCTGTGTTATAAGAAAATTCATCAAAGATATTGACTGCGCAAATTTGTGATTATATATATATATATATATATATATATATATATATATATATATTAGTAGAGAGTAAGAGAAGATTTATAGAGAAGGTGAAATGGAACACATACAAAGGAGCAGAATTAGTGAGAAACAAGAAACTAGAGAGAACATTTGAGGGGGTTCAAGATATGGAAAGATATACAAGAAAGTAAAAATTATGAACAGAAGAGTAAGAACAGGACAATCACTTGGTGAGAGTATGTAAAAATGCAAGAGAGGGAATGGGATGCAATGATAATGGAGTTGGAGAGGAGTGAGGCCATGAGGGTGAGAAGAGAGCAAACAAAAGCTCTTCTAAATAATCATATTTTAGTAAAATTTTCACTAATGATGTATGAAAGTTGAGAAACAATCCCCCTCATAGGCTTTATAGAACATGGGTAGCCAGGAGAATATTTGAACATCTGGATCTATTTAGTAACATATCAAGACCAAAATCCCCACTTAAAAATTATAGAAAATTCCATTCTCAAAAAAAAAAATGAAAAACAAAATCCACAACAACATTTATCCCTAACATATCTAAACCAAAACAAAATTATCTAAACCTTGTTTTGGCCTGTTTGATTACATCAAAAACCCTAGTTTCTATCACACATTTATCACAATCAAAGACAATAACAATAACAACAAAGCCTTAGTCCCAAATTTTTTTAGGTCAGCTATGGATTTTTATCAAGATTAGTCAAGGGCAGTCACATGTATTATTTTCCTCCATTCTATTCTATCCAAAGATCTCAATCAAAGACAAGCCCAACTTTTATTAAATAAGGTAATTTACTGCAAGTGCATATAATGTTCATTTGGCAACCAAATAATTGACATGATGACAAGAAACATGTGTTGTTGTCTGTGTAGCAAAGGGCAAAAGCATATCAATTTGTTATGAGGCACAAAGTGTTTGGAGGACCAATAATTTTATAAAAGAAATAACCTAACAAAAATTAACAAACCCAGTTCAGAATTTCAGTCCCTATGCATTTATCAATTTCCATTTATGAGCAAATAGATGGCTCCTTTTGAAGATTTCCACAGAATTTTTAAATTAGAAAGCGACAGTCTATGAATTGCCAAATTAGATGCAGAAATAAACTTCTGAATTTGACTGTATTATAATGGTCCAACCAGAACATAATGCTGGGAGGGAAACAAAACCAAGATTATGAATCAAGAAAGTAATGAGAGAGAGAGAGAGAGAGAGAGTCAAGATTTGCCTCTAAGGCAGATTCACAAAGAATGCAATCCTACTGAAAATTAGGCAATTTCCCATGAAGGGAAACCTGAGCTAGGAAGCATGGACATGGCTGGATAGAAGGCCCAAACATGCCAAACCATACAAATTCTTCACAAGAGTCCCAACACTGGCAAACTTGCAGATTGTGATTAAACCACAAGCAGGTAAGTTGTAACTTGTAAGTGAAAGTTTGACCACAAAATGCAAAATCTGTAAATTTGGACAAAACCTAACGATATAATTTTAATCCAAACTTCAGGTTGTCAAATCTAGCAACTAAAAGTTCATGAACTAATTAATATTCTTTTTCTTTTTCTTTTTCTTTTTCTAATTAATATTAGTTCTTTGATTACCTATCAAAAAATATGAACTAAATCGTAATAGGACCAAACCACTAAGGGATTAATTCAAATTAGTTAATTCCATACTGTACTGGCTGATATGGCCAGAATTTCTAGTTCCAACCAACAATCTAATATACTTACCCCATCTAAGATGTACCGGTCAAAATTATGAACTGTTTCAGCCAGTAAACTCAATTCCAGCCAAGACAACATTTCTTCTGCTTCTCAGTTCACACTCCTTTTTTCTCTTAATTGTTATTCTTCTTCTTATTGACAAGTACTCAGTTCCTCAGTTCTTATGCTCATCAGTTCTTTTTTCTTTTTCAAATTCGTCACCTATCAATCACATTAAGTCTTCTCTCTCTTCCCCCTGTCTTGCTTTTTGTCTTCCCTAAGTCTTATTTTTGTAGTTTTGTTCAAGATGCCATGTCTTAGTCTTTTTATGGTTTTTCTATTTTGTTCTTTACTTTTCTTTATCAAGTTTTTTTTTTTTTTTGCTCCAACAATCATGTCTTGTCTACACATGGGCATCCATTCTTTGACGTGATTTTCTTTCTGATATTGGTTTATTTATTTTTCTGACATGATGGTGAAAATATATATATATATATATATATATATATATATATATATATATTGATTATGGTAAGCCCAAAATAGTACACTAGTATTAACCGATATTTTGTTTCTCAGATCAAAACCAAAATGGTCTCCAGTACAGTATTGACAACGGTGGATTAATTGCAATTCTCCTTTTTTTTCTTTTTCTTTTTTTGGGAAAGGGGGTGGAGGGGAGGAATGGAATTGAATAAAAAGGAAAATAAAAGAAAATTATCCTTCCTTTCTATTCCATTCTCCTATAAACTCCCAAAAGAAGTGTTACTGGACACAGCTAATCTGTTTTGTAGATCCTTTTCTGCCTTGCTGCAAAGCATCTGAGGGGGGAAGGGGGGAGAAAAAGCAGAAGCAGCAAAGTACCATCACCATAAGATGAAAAACCTAGGTCTTAACTTTTAGATGTTCCCACCTCAAATGAGTCCTAAGCATAGCCCCTCCCCCCTTCCCCCTTTGCCCCTCCCTCCCTATATCTATCACAGGCAGCTGAGGCCCAGTACAAATAGGTTCTGTAATATGACTCCTATTAGTATTAGTAACCCTTGATTTACAATCTCAGTGAGTCAACACCAACATTATATATAACACTCACATAAAGTCCTTTTTCTTCCATACTCTCCTTGAATGGAGCTTAGTTTTACCTTCATGCACTTCTTTGTCCCTCCCTGTTTTTCTTGACCATTGTAATTTGGGTTACTAATTTCAGCCACTATAGTACATTTCCAGTGTACTTGGGTTGGCTATTCTTTAATAAAAAGTTCTTACGTTATTTGTCAAAAAAAAAAACACTCACATTCTTGCACAAAAATTTATAACTCATCCTAACAGCTCACAAGCTACCTGAAATCTTTTTATGAAAATTTTTCCTTTATCATAAAAGAGTGTATTGAGTAAACTAAAACTTAGGTTCAAATTTTATTGATCAAAAAGAAATTAAAGACTGAAGTTAATATATATGATGTATATACACACACAAATACATAGCATGTGTACACCTGCCAACTTCTCAATGTGAAAAAGGGCAAGTTCACCAGAAGTATGTAGCATAAACTTAAAGGGATGAACTGCATTGTACATGACCACAGTTTAGAATCAAAGAAGAACAGCTTACTTGATCAATGCGGAGTTATGGACAAGGTCAGGTCCATGCAATCTTGAAAAGGCCTCACATGCCCAAGGAATATGCCCATCTGCTAGCACCCTGACATTACCAAAGACATGATCGTTCAAAGCAAAAACCTCAAATGAATAATGGTAATAGTGAGACAAACTGGGATAAGATCCCCTCCCATTGAATTCTTCCATTCCCTCTAATTCTTCTATTCCCTCCATGTGTCACACATCCAGCTAAAAATGGGAGGAAATTGGAGGATTCAGAGGGGATCCTTTCCCAAACCATCATGCACTATGATCAAATGTGCTATGAAGAGGACTGCCATAAGATCACACAAAATCCAACAAGCAAATCCAACAAGCACTCTAGTGATGCATATACCAGCTTTAATTTGCATCCTATTGAAAATGACTTATGGAATTTTTTCCATAAAAATGTTGTCTTGAAAATAGGTTGTATTCATGATTCGCATGAGACACCAATATGAATCAGTGATCCCACACCAAACATGGGGAATCCCGAAAGGAGCACCTGTTGGGCCAGCCAGAAATGACATGATAGCCAAGGATAGCTAAATTTTAAAACACTATGCAAGGGGTTGGCTAACCATAGAAGCAGGCTAGCTCTGACTAGTACAATTAGTTTCAAAAAACCTTCTTCTTTTTTTGGGTGGGGCGTAAGCAAGCAAAAAAAATTTATGTTGTTAAATTTTACAAAATATCAAAACTAATTCTAAATTTTTTTTTTCTTTTTAAAAAGCCACAATTAGTGCATGCTTTTTTCATAAAGAATTCAAATAAATTACTTCAGTGGTTTGACAATGAGCATATAACTCAAATTGGTTCAAAGTTGAACTGCTCTTTTCTTTTCTTTTTAGAATTGATTCAAAACCAAAATGAACCAATGCTGTAGGCCAAACACCCCTGATATGGCACTAGTGACTTCATTCAGTTTGGCTGATTCAAACAACTACAGAAAATATTACCCTTTTGGGAAGTTTAGAGAGACATGGAATTTATTCCCACAATGGGAGAAAATACCTAGTGAAGAAACAAAAATAAGAAATTCAAAGGAAAGTGGATAGAGTATATTACCGTTGCTTCCTCACAAACGAGTTCCACATATGCATCATTAGCTTCTCGTCCTTGGTCACATCAACAAAATCATCAAGCATCTGCAGCATGCTAGAGTGTATCAATGCAATCTAATCCTCTGAGCCACTAACATGGAGAAATAAATGTTCTGTTATCTGAGATAATAGAACATCTTCCAGTAACAGATGGTCAAAGGTGCTTATTAAACTGGAGGAACCCATATTACCCAACCTGAGGCCCAACTATGTCCAGAAAACCAACCATCAACTCAAGGATAACTGGAACAAGCAATTCTTTTTATCTTTGTAATTTCCCTTAAAAGGAAGAACCACTAATTGGAAGCCAATATGTACAAACAGTATGCAACTTGTTACAATCACTAACAATTAACTTTTGAAAACCATTCCAGAACATATGGTTGAGACATCTGAAAAGTCACGGTCAATTTTCCAGTTGGTTGGCATGCAAGCTGGTGGTACTTTTTTTTTTTTCTTTTTTTTTTAATATTTCATGTATAAGCCAAAAAACACTTTTAGGTACTGAGCCTTGAAATGACAATGTATATTTTTTTAAGTTTTATTTTAACTGTTTCTTTTCTTTGATTTCACTCACTATCACTGATTTTGTGCATTGCAGGTCCTAGAATCAGATCAATCAGGTCCTAAAATTATGAGCCTGGCCAATTGATACCTCTTGAAGGCTACTAAATGCCTCAACTAGATATCAACTATTCTCTTACCTAAAATTTTAACCTTCATTGCCTCGGCCAGCCATTTTCTATCTTGTTAGGTGCAGCTAGAGCTTTGTTGTTCAAACAAAACAAACAATTGCAAATTTAAAAATAAAAATAAAAACAAATGTACTAGTCTTGAAATCATTAAGTGTACCCTTCGATCTTCAAAATCTGCAACGTCATCATCAACTTCATCCTCACTATCCCGTTCTGAAAATACTTGCTCCGGTGCCATTGGCTTCAACCACAAGATAACATCTATTTTCAGATATTTTGATGCATGTATTTGAGTAAAAAGTATCAAAACAAAAATGAAATTAAATAATAAGAAGTTAGTTAAATCACTACAGAAGCTGCAATGGCCTTGATAAAAATCATGCTAACAGCAGCAGATAAGATATTAAATTCACCACCAAGTACCCCTCATTACTATAAAAACAAATAGGTCATAAAGTTTGTTCATAAACATATAATCTTAAAACAACTAAACAAATCCAAACTGAAACTGTAGGACTTGGCAATTTTATACTCGCCTGAAAATATTCATTGCTTTCTTGATCTTCCCAAAAAATTTTAGCTTTGATTTTCATCTCCCATCTTATTATCAACTATAACAAATTAGTTGTCCTTACTAAGTATTATAATTTTTCATTATAGGGTTCCTCAATGATTCTCGCCCAACAATTGGAAGTATAATTCATTTTTCACCATAAAACCAGAAACTATATTTACTATGGCTCATTTGGTAGGAGGGCTTAAAACCGCACTTTTTCAGAATACTGCTTTTTAGAACTGCACTTTTTTCTAGGAACAATGTTTTCAAACATCCCATAAAAAGCTGCACCATACGAGAACATTTCTCCTCTCCATCCTCAATATCAAAACATCCCAAACCACCCCATCATTAATGACAAACCTAGAGATGCAGTATGCCACCCTCACAACCTAGTAAAACCATCACTTCTTCCGTCCCCTATATAGTATATACCAATTCTACAAGCACACTTTTTGCTCTTGCTCAAATTCTCAAACCTGAAACTGTCTCAAAGCAAATAAGAACAAACTCTAGATGTCAAACTGACCCAGGTCCGCCCCACAGAAAATTAAGGTACCATCAACAAACAGGTGCCAGATCATAATCACTTCCACACCACCAATGCCACCCACTTGAAAGCCTGACCGCACACCTCACTCTGTAGCTCTTGTAGCCATCCTTCTAAACTCGAAGAGGCCAATACAAAAAGAAAAGGGGATGGTAAACCCCCCATCTTACCTATCAAAAAAAAAATCTCCGTCTTAGTCCTCCAAAGACTGCTGAAGAAACCCAAGGAACTCCATTTGACAAGAATAGAGATCCCGACCATATAAACGCAACAGTAGATCCAACTTCTTTTCACCCAAAGCCCAGGAATTTCAAAATGCTCTTGAAAAATCCCCAACTAACATGCTTATAAGTTATTAGGCTTCTAAAATCCAGCTTACATAAATTCTTGGAACACCTAATTATAATCTAAACCCAAGTTTTATCGCCTGTCAGAATTAGACATCTTACACAGAACTATCTTCAGCACATTGACCAAGAACTTGGCCAATAGCTCATTGACAATACCCACTAAATGCATATATTTTTAAGTCCCTGACATATGAAGCTCATAGTTTGAAAAGAATGAGTAAAGAAGTACGTTCATAGAAGCATGGACCCACACAATACTCTCGATGGGAATGCCTTACTCTACCCTCAAGCCATTTCTCTCAAGAATTACATTTGACTTCTCTAGGTGCACCTCCCTCTTCCATACTAAAGGCCCCCAAAACAACTAACAACATTATTCCCAATCAGCCAACTATTAATCCCACTAGAAATAATACTAAAAACCCTCTATCCTTAAAATGATGTTACCATCTTTCATGGATTTAGCACCAAAAGCCAATGCTAGAATCATTTATCACTTTCAATAAAGTTGATCAATTTCAATCAATAACCTGTTAATGTACCCCATGTGCTTGAAAATTTCATGCCATTGCAGATCAGTACCTCTTCAGAGGCATTTAATGTCCTCATCTATTAATATAACTCAAAACTCTAGTCCTTTACCATGAATTGAACTTAAAGTACATTAAAATGTTTGGACGTGCCATGGGCAGTGAAGCTGTCTACTTTGCCTACCATGCCAAATTAGGATCTCTCCACCAGAATAAAATTTATTAAAAAAAAATTGTTGAATGCAGATACTAGAATGCTTCAAGAAATGAAACCTGAATCATAATAATGCACTAGTTTATTACAAGTGCTAAGAAAATAAAAGCTCAAAGACGTCTAACTGCCCAATAAAATAGTGAATTTGTCTGTTACACACTTCAACAAGACGACATGAAAATTCCAGTACCTATCAATTTGAACGTAAGCTACTACAGCAGACAATTGCAAAACATAAAGGATATATCCAATAATTCTAAAAGCCTGGAAACAATTAAGATATTAGGAACAAAGATCATCATTCATATATGAAAATCACTTGTCACCTGAGCTCTATGTGAGTGAAAGAACTGTCGCTTCCGCAAGAGGGCACAGCTGAAAAAAAAAATAATAATAATAATTATTATAACTGTTAGAACTATGGTTAAGTGATTAAACTCACCATTTCCTAACAATTTAAACTTTTATAACAATTAGTAATTTAACATGGTATCAAAGCATGAGATCCTGAGTTCGATACTTGTCTCTTCCACTCTACCCTCCCATTTAAATTCTCATGTGTTGGGTCTCACCTATTAAAAGGTAATTTCAGCCCACACGTGAGGGGGAGTGTTCGAAATATTTGGTTAAATAATTAAATTTATCATATCCTAATAGCTTAAACTTTTGGGACAATCAGTAATTTAACATGATATCAGAGCAGGAGATCCTAAGTTTGATCCCTATCTTCACTTTACCTCCCATTTAAAATGTTAAATTCCCACTTGTTGAGCTTCCACTTATTAAGATGAAGTTTAGGCCCACAAATGAGGGAGAGTGTTAGAATTATGGTTAAGTGATTAAACTCACCATTTTCTAACAGCTTAAGCTTTTGGGACAATCAGTAATTTAACAATAACATTCGAATTTGCTGTGGAATCAAATATGTATTCATATTTTATATCAAGCTAATTGATGAAAATTAAATTTATTAATAAAGTAATTTATATTAGATAGTCTGATTCAGACAATCCAAATCTTCTAGATGCTGTCACTAATAGATAAGTGTTGGATTTAGTCATCTGATGTAGTCCAAAATCCAATTCCCTATTGGTTATAGTTATTTTAAAATATCCTAGGGGGATTCTCGGGCTTGGAACTGAATTTTACCACCCTTACTTATTTCTTTCAAAGTTATTTTCTAGCATCCGAAGGTTTCTCCTTTTGAAGATAGATTGACTTGTTTGAGCAAATGGCAAGGCATGCAACTAAAGAAGTATGTTAACTTGGGAAGTTCTAAGGTCCTGAAACTAGGCAAGTCAATGGGCCTCAGAGCAAGGTATGCCATTGCGAATGCCTTGGAGATAAAAGTTGTCTACCTCTGTATAATCTTTTTATATTTCTAGCAAATAAGAAGCTAACATGGTTTTTCGTAAATGACTGGCTTTGCATTTTCAACAATTATACTTGCTTAAAGAGAGAACAAGGAAGGTAATAGAGATTATTGATGATTTGTCCAACTTGATATAAGTACTCAGCCTAGCTCTTATCAGCTACAGCTTCTCAGATTGATGGTTCACTGACATGATATCAAGCACTAGTTTTCTGTGAGATCTTTCATTCAAATTTGTTATTTCTTGGTTTTATGTAATTTCTTTTGCTTTTTCTGATTGGTCGCTGTACACAACTTGGCACTCTCTACCCCATTCTTATTAGGGGAGGAGTTCCCGTTTAAACTAAATCTAATTGGTGATAAAATCATATGTTGTGCATGGCTAGAAAGCACGGAGACATTTGGGCTGCTGTGTCTGTGTCCGACATGTATTGGACACAGGGTATGATGAGATATGGCCAGGATGTATTTAGGTTTTTGAATTTGTTATAGTTTTATCCATTATTTTTCTTAAATTGATATATGTTTAACAATATATGAAAAATAAATGTTAACATACGTATCCCCACCATGTTGTGTCCTAATTTTTCAAAAATTGTCGTGTCATTGTGTCATAACCGTGTCCATGTCTGTGCTTCCTAGGTCAATGGAAAGATAAATTATTACACAAAAAAATGAGTTGTATATATATTTTCTTCGGCCCTCTTATTACTCATACATTATATAGAAAGTGATGGTTACAAAAGGACATGTAACATTCTCAAAACGGACAGCTGGTTGGGACACCTCAAGACTAGGAAACTACCTAGAAACTTTTAACTCTTCTAGAAGAGTATAAGTCACACATCACAAGGGTACAACCTATATTAGAATCTTTCTATTTTCTAACTATGTGTAAATTTACAAGGCCCATAGGTTTGGATGGGGGCCCAGGAGGGCTTTAGAATGTTAAACCAGAACTACATTATTGGCCCACTTACTATCAGCTTAAGCATTTGGCATTTATGGTTCCCACGCATATACTATTAATAAAGCCAAAACTCAAGTGGTTGTCCCCCACCCCAAAGAAAAAAAGATTTCTCATTTAGCCTTACTAGTAAAATAGCAATTTATATCTTAAAAATTTGGCAAATCATCACCCAATTTTCTATATTAATTTGACCACCTTCTACGTTATAGCTTAAGTCATCAATAAAGAAGTTTAAAAAGAGCCTAGTACATACAAAATGATAAGTCTTAAATAAAATGAACATGAAATGTTTGTTATAAGTAATAAAATTTTATTGAAGAAAATGGACATGAAATATTGTAAGTGACATCAAAGTGTTTAGTACAATACATTGCCTAAACCTTTTCGCTAATGAACGTATTGATAGTCTAATCAAAAGTAAGACGTTGGGTATTCTGCAGCAAGTTGGATATTGAAAAGGCCTGTTATCATGTGAATTGGGAGGCCCTTCTATACTTGTTGGGGAGTATGGGTTTGGTGATAGATGGCAACAGTGGATACATACCTGTATTTTTTCCACAGTACAATTCTCGGTTTTGATTAATGAATCTCCAACTGGTTTTTTTAAAAGTAACTCGAGGGATTCAAGGCAAAGGGACCCATTATCCCCCATGCTCTTCCTTTTGATGATGGAGGCATTTCGGAGGATGATTAGGAGAATGGAAGGGCTGTCTTCATTAGAGGTTTTAGGGACAATGGTGTAGGTGTGACAGGTTATGCAATTCCCACTTGGTTGCAGAAGACACAATACTGTTTTGTGATGCTGCTGAGCAGATCCTTAATATCGGGATGTTATTGATTTGCTTTGAAGCGGTACTGGTTAAGGGTTAATGTGAGCAAGATTGAGATGGTCCCAGTTGGGGTGGTTCATAATGTTTATGCCTTGGTGGATCTTTTGGGTTGTAAAGTAGGGGGGCTGCCTATGTCTTATCTTGGGATGCCCCTGGGGCCTCTTACAAGTCAACTTCTATTTGGAATCCTATATTGGAGAAGTTTGAAAAAAGGTTGGCAGGGAGGAAGAAAATTTACCTCTCCAAAGGTGGTTGGCTGACTTTGCTTGAGACTTAAGAGCATGCTTTTGAGCCTCCCAACTTATTATTTATCTTTATTCACTACACCCAATAGTGCGGCTAACATGATTGAAAAGATACAAAGGGATTTCTTGTGGTATGGTATGGGAGATGAGTTCAAGATTCATTTCGTGGGTTGGGATAAGGTGTGTGCCCCTATTGCTAATGGTGGGTTAGGAATCAGAAAGCTTACTTCTTTTAACAAAGTATTATTGGGGAAATGGTTGTGACGGTTTGGGGTTGAGGAGAATAGGTTTTGGAAGCATGTAGTAGCCTTGAAATTTGGGGAAGAAAAGAGAGGTGGGGGGGAATTGGAGTTCAATGTTGGGTAGTGGTTCTCATTGTTGCAGTCCATGGAGGAGTATAAGGATGGGTAGGGATTCAGTCAGTTTGTTCGGTTTGAGGTGGGAGTAGGGAGTTGAATCCTGTTTTGGCATGATCGTTGGTGCGGTGACCAAACTCTCAAAGTGGCTTTTCCGGTCTTGTTTAATAATGCTTCTGATAAGGAAGCTTCAGTGGAGGCTTTGTTGGGAAGGCGGAATATGGATCCTTAACTATTTCACACACACACACACACACATCTTTTTTTTTTTTTAACTAGAACCCACGTGCCCAAGCAACAATATGGATCTTCAATTATTTCATAGTCTCAACTTGCCACTGCCAACCATGTAGGACCTACTGCAGATCTTGATTGTTGCCTGATACTTTTTGAATATATCAAAGCTCTATCAAAATGAACCTACTACATCCATAGGGAATCCAAGAACCTTTGAAAAAATGACAACATGCTAGAGAGAGAGGACTGGAAAACATACTTTCTAGGATCAGAACGTTCAATAGATAATTTTCTTGTCTTTGCAAAAGCTAGCATGGTAGAGGGTGCAAGATTGCTCCCTGGTATTGATTGAACACAATCGGGATCAGCATATGATTGTGGTGTAGCACTCGAAACCCCTGCAACATTAAAAGCAGAATGAAACCAATTATAAACACTCTGCAGCACCAACACTAGCATTCTGCAAATCATTCCCACCTGAGAAATGAGCCTTATCACCTTTGCTAGAATGAGCATCTGAAACAAAATGTTCATTGTCCATTATTAAAATCCATTGGAGCATGTGCAAAAAAAGGGATACTACTTGAAACAAATAATCCACTGCAAGATTCCTTCTCAGGATCAACATATCTAAATTCACAGTGAAAATTCATTTAATAAATCCACTCTCTCATAGACTTTACAAAAAATATGATTTCATAGTAACATGAAACAATTAGTTTGCGCCACCTTTTCAAAAAATGTCACTCAACAAGTGTTACACAAGAATAGATAATTTATCAACAATTCAGTCCTACTTTTATATATTTTGGTAACAAAGAATGGTAGGGCAACTGAAAGAGGTCATTTCACAATTTGCCAGTCAACTCCAGGAAGTCATTTCACAAAAATGAAATTTGCAGGCTGCAGATTACATTTTAGCAGAAAATATTTGTCCCTCCCACCCCTAGGCAGCATTGTTGGGATGAAAATCAGGAAGCTCATCGGTGGAGTTTCATTGGTTATAGGCACTCAGGGTTTGAGCACACTGATCATTGAGAATGTACCTATGAGAGGGTAGAATGTGAATGGATTGAAAGTGCAAATAGTGGATTTCTCTCCCATTGAGAGGGTAGAATGTGACTAAATTGAAACTTATTTGTAAGATTTCTTTTTTTAATGAAAACTTGTAATTTTTTTATTTTAGTCAACCACAATTTCTTGGATAAATACTAATATGAGTTGAGCAAGCACTCATTATTATTTTATTTTTATTTTTAAAATATTTTCCATATTATGGAAATTGATCAAAAGGCCACCTTACAACTACTATTTGAATAGTTATTACATAACTGAGTATGAGATCTATTCTGGGGTTAACCATGTCTGTGTTGGGGCTCGAAAGAGGCTGCCACACTCTCACTGGAACTCCACACTCAGGTCACCTGCTTTATCATATAGGGTCAGTGATTCGTTGCAGACAAGTCATGCACTAGCATTATGGTGAGTTCATACACCAACACTACATTCATTAGCTTTCTCCAGCACAATGTTTCTTTTCCTTTTTTTTCCACCCATTGTTAGGCATTACATGTTTGTCGGGAGAGCAGGTTTGTAATATTTTTCCAGACCCAAGGAATAGATGCTTTGAATCCTGTGATATCTGCCATCCTCTAGAGATTGTGAAAGAAATAAACGAAACAACTTTTTGAAAGATGGATAGCAGGAAAATCCATCTCTCCAGTTGGGGCCTCCGTAACAGCACTCTATAGGTTGACTCAGAAGTATGCTGGTTCCCCGCCACCCCCCCCCCCTCCAGCGGCTAATTTAAGTATGTTGTAAAATAATTCAGAGTATTTAGTTTTAGCTAAAACAATGATTCCATTCATCTTGTTTTGATTCCTTGGCATCTCCTTTCCAATAAACAAGGAGTTGAGGGTAAGGATGTGGGTTCAATCCCTTATGAATGAATGAGTTGTGTGTGCCTATCAAAAAATTACAGTGATTCCATTCATCTTGTTTTGATTCCATAGCATCTCCTTTCCAATAAACAAGGGGTGGAGGGGAAGGATATGGGTTCAATCCCTTATGAATGAATGAGTTGTGTTTTCCTATCAAAATATTTTTTTTTAATAGAGTAAATTACGCTATGTACAAACCTATTAAAAAAAATAGAATATAAAAAATTTATAAAAAAAAATCATAGATTAACTCAATTTGTTGATATAGATACAAGAAAAGAATGCATACCGTCAGCCTTGTCTTGAAGTTCACAGACTCCTGACGGCAATTCTGACTCTAAGACGAGCGGGTGTACATGCTTTGCATTTTGAACCAGGTTCTTAGGTCTTCTGCGTCTAAGAGGTTTTGAGCTGTATAGAAATGAGCCTCCACACTTATTTTGAAGCATTAATATATATATTAACGTAAATGGCACACAACAAAGGAAATTTATTGGTGCATACAAGGGAAAAAGAGTAAATGACTTACCAAAAGGAGAACGTTTGTTGCTTAGGATCAACACCATCCGCAACAGCCTGAAGAGAAACAAATTTGGATATAAATTCCGCACAGTAATAACTATGAGGGATTTCATATTTTACGTGTACATACTAAAATTTCATAGATTTTCTTAACTCTTGCAAGAATAAAGATATGGAAGATTCTTATTATCGTGCACTCTATGATTGAGCCAAGTAGATGTCCTCTCCTTTTCTCTTTTTACTTCATTTTTCTTTCCTGTAATAAAAGTTGTCTTACACACAGTTGTTGTGCCAAGTGGATGCCCCCTCCTTTTTTTCTTTACCTTTTATTTTTCTTTTTTCTTTTTTCTTTTCCCATGTGGTGCACAATAAGTACGTCAAAATTATTAATTTTTCTCTAAATGAAACTCTGTAGTCAAAGTTTCAGGAAATTTAAAAATATTACTACAATTAAAATTCTAGAACCAAAGTTTTTAGAAATTTAAATTAAGTTTCATTATTTATTATAAATTATTCAAATCATTTACTGTATTTTTTTTTGTTTAAATAATAAAAGGTGTCTTCCACGTTATACTTGCACTACGTGGATCAATCTAAGAAATTCATTTCGTATGAGCTACTTTTGTCATGTGGTACACTGACATAGTTCACTCTAAACAAAACTTTATTAATAAAAAATTCAAGAAATCTTAAATATTTCTTCAATTAAAACTCAATTACAAAAAGTTTCAAAAAAAATTAAAATGTTTTGTTATTTATTTTGTACTATAATAACAGATTATTATAAAAATATGTTACACAAGTCAAATCTCATGAAAAATCGTAATCAGAAGTTGAAACTTGAGTTCTAGGAACGCAGGCTCAACAAACTTAACCAATTACAATTTTTCAACCAAAATGAAGTATCAATCCAATGCAACTTTTCCATTTTAGCACAATGTAACTTCTTATGCTAACAAAACAGATATTAAAGTTTCTCCCATTTTCTCATGCTTCAAGCATAACTGAAGCAGCATGTTCAATATCATTTGATTGTAATCATGTGTTAAGTACTGACCACACATCTAATATAGTTCACAAGCATGCATTGTTCACAATGCCATTTTCTCTTGCATATCTTATTTGCAGAGAAACACTTTTATTAAGTCATTATTCTTTTTTATTAATGGTATGTTACACATGCACCCAATGGGTTTTGAAACCATGACCTTGCCTCCATCCATTCATAAGGGAGAAGGCAATGCCTTTCTCAGAAATTCCACCATCTGCTGTTGTAACAACACCGAACTACTAGAAGAACAAGAATTAAAAATAAAAAGTACAGGACCGGTGAAAACCCAATTCCAGCTTTGGATCAATTATTCAACCAACAGTTCAACTAATGTACACAAACAAAGAACTTCACCTAAAGTGCTACATGGGCAATCTTGACTGAATCCACATCATATGGGTTTATCATATATCACACATGAACAAGAAATAGCCAAACAGAGGGATGAATCAAAACTGGGTTTCAATACAACACGCACATATAAATTATATATAACATATATATTATACATGCCTGCAGATACATATATACATACATATACAACCCAATAATGCAAGACTGTAAAAACTTTACGGAGGAGAATGAAGAATCAAACCCAAAGTAATTTTCAGGGCGAAATTGTTCTCACCTCAGATCTCCAGGTATCAGTTTTCACAGACACATTTACAGCCTGATACTCTTCAGTCACCTATATAATACACCCATGCTTTAGTAGTTATGCTTCGCCAAAGCTTAATATCAGAATCACACAAGATTTTTGAAGATTACCAACCCAAAACTCAAAGTTGAAGAGATCATGTGATGAAGACAAGTGATATCTTAGACCCTATAGAAAAAGGTTAAAAACTTATAAGCATCATTGTGAAAACATACTATCTGTTCATTTCATATGACAAGAACTATAAATATAAAGGAAAATAAATCAGAAAAAAGTTTCACCTTAAAGCTAGCACATTTTACCAAGCAGAATGGGCAAGAAAAGTCCTCAGTAACTGCAAGACAGAATTAACCAGGTTATAGTTCACAAATAATACCATGTGTTAAAGACAAAAAAAAGAAGAAGAAGACACGTAAAAAAATATTAGGAAGGATATTTTTATAATAAAAAAAGGGGAAAGAAAAAAAAAATTTGGGGGGGGGGGGGGTGTTGGAGGGGGTGGTTTCCCAGAGAACCAGTCATCATTAATCATAAGCACCTACATCTATTATTTTTGTTTGGGAGAGCTTATTTGCATTACTTAGTGGGCTTTAAAAAGATATAAGCTAGGCAAAGGAACGGCTGCAGCTAGAAAAAGTAAAGCTCTAATAAATTGTACATTACCCAAATAAACTGAACTAACTAAAAATAAGTTCCTGCAAATGTACCCCATATCCGACAAGTAAATGAAAGCATAAAATAAAAATGCTTCTCACTTTTATGAAGCTCAAACAGGTAAATTTCACCCAAAACCAAAATATGATAATGAAGTCAAAAAGAATTACTGAAAATGTATGCTAACCCCACAAATGAATACGAAGGTGGACCATACATATAAAGCTGACAACAATCAAGAGAATCATAGAATTCAGGGGTGTTTTTGAAGCACCAAGAGTACCTTGATTTACCTTCATGTTTTCTGCAAAGCCATGAACTCCCCCCCACCCACACACAAAGAAAAAATTCTTTTTTCTCTGATGATATGCCCACACCACTTTGGAAAATGATAAACAGATCTCTATATTCTATCATATGCTAGCCACATCAAACAAGCACACACCAACTTCTCATAAAAGGAGGAAATAGTGCAAATATATCCAATAAGCTGCACATGATGGCCTTGGAAGCTACCCAGATATTTTTAGAGGCATCATAGCTCTAGATAATATAAATTTTGTTTACAAATCACAAACATGTATGCACTTATGTGCATATTCATGGATACGTATGTGCCTATGCATGTGTTTGTATGCATTTGCATATTAAGTTTAGCAAGAAACTCAGCCTTTTGATATCTTAGAGTTCCTTGCAGCACAGAAGTATGAGGAGAATTTAGTTCTTCTAACTAAAACCTCAGGTAAACTAAAGTACCACTTGTCCTAAAAGTGTAAATTGTTAGGAAATGATGAATTTAATCGTTAAACTATTAATAAGTGGGCCCAAACACATGGGTTAACAAAAGGAGGTAGAGTGGAAAGAAGTTTTGACCTCAAGACTACTTGCTCCGACACCATGATAAACTACCACTTGTCCCAAAACTTAAAACTATTACAAGATGGTGAATTTAATCATTTAACCAATTTTTTTTATAAGTGAATTTAATCATTTAACCATTATTCTAACAACTTCGATTTGTTGACTTATGGAACTATAAGTTCATAGAAATAATTTTTTTTTTTTTTAAATTCTGCATATAAAATACCAGACTGCATTTCCATTTAGCTTATACAAGTTAGTGGAAGCATGAAAACAAAAAATTTCTGCTTCCTTACATGGAAGCAAAGCCTAAAAAGGAACCCCCACTTAAATCTATATAAATTTTATGTCTGCTTGAGAGGGACATGTAAGCACATGCTTCGCTTGATTCACATTGCTAGCCCACTTCCTGATAGCTCAATATTTTTAAGAAATTGGAAAACCAGCAATACAAATAGCTTTCATAGACAATAGTTATACATCGCATGTTTATTAATAAACATAAGATTCCCAAAAAATATATAAATTGATAACATTTCAAATTTTGGAGGACTAGCATCAAATTAATCTTAATTCTCCACATAGTATGACTCACATTATGATTTACATATAATGGCAATACTTGAGTTAATGCAATGGTGCTACATCCATTGAGAACAGATTATGCACCCTCTGGTGCCAGTCTACCAATTCCATGCAAAGATTTTCATAAAACAGTACTATCCCTTTACATCCATCTCCTCGTCCATCAACATCTATCCACTTCCATCCCCCCATTATATTGTTCAAAAACCCATGTGCATTTGCCAACTAATAGAAAAAGTTGGTATATTAATACTCTAGATTGTCGTCAAGCTTATTTTCTCCAACATTGAAAGTTTCAATTTCTGCCTTGGGAGATTCCATTTCCTCTCTCCTTTTTACTCAAACCCTTTTCCTCCTCCTCAAATCCAGCATAGATAATTCTGCCAACATTATAATCTTCTGAACCCCAACATCATCAAACATCAAAGCTTGAAGCTTCCACATTGTAATTATTCCACCACTTATTTACCTTATCAGTGAAGCCCAATTCCTTCGACCACATGTTCTTGAATCTAAACAGACTTTTGCCCCTTCTCATGCTGCCACAATCTAGCAAAAGAGTTAAGTATTGGAATTGTACTGCATCTGGGAATTTTTCTTCCCATGACATTGAAACCAAGATCCTATCAATTTTAGAAAGAAAGGCATGCCATGATTACTACTCCAAGTAAAAGAGCCTCCATCAAGTGAATATCTAATAGTTCGTGCTCATTAAAGAAATCTGAGTAGTTATACATGGCAAAAGAGAAATTTTGAGAGCCCCTCCTTTCATTAGGGAACTGCACAACATTAAAGCCAGCCCCATACACCAGGCCACTTCGCATCTCCTCTAGCTCTTATCTCTTGATTTCTATCCTTCATGATTTTATGAATTTCAGCATGTTGTCAAAGCAATAATAAATAATCAATGCATCAACAAAGGTTCAGGAAGATGAAGAGAAAAGCCAATAAGCTCTAGCTCAAATAGCACCTTATTCCATTAAAAGGATGGGGTGAAGGGTGAAGTCATGGATTTAAGCCTCACTAGGGGTGTGTACATGTGTGTGTGTGTAGGTTCATGTGTTAATCACCCCTCCCCCCCCCCCCCCTCAACAACCCTTTCAACCAAAAAAAAAAAGGAAGAGTTGAAGAGTGGGGAAAAAGAAAAGCAAACATAAGAAAAGGGGACAAAAACCATTTACTTGTATAGATTAATCAGAATGAAAAAGGAAAAATAAATCTATATCACCTTCTGTCCTCTGCAGCTTATTGTTGTAGTACCGATAATTAAAAATGACATTTCCTGCCCTTAACCTGGATAACACACGCAGCCAAATTTTTTTTATTCATCCTTGTGGGAAAATAAAGAATATATTGGACCAATGTTGAATACAGTAACCAATAAGCATGCCAAATGCACAGATTCTAATTTTCACAATGAACAGCAATACACATAGTTGGCATAGGTGTAAAAATATTAAATTTAGTAACATTCAATTTGCACAAACAACCTAAACTTAAGAGTCACTAGAAAGGGACTTGAAGGGGGTAAGATTCATGCACATGCTAAGCACAAGACTCTACCACTCCTCCCGCACTACAGCCATCCAATAAAGAGAGACATGTGGGAAACTTGACAGGTACTACAAGAATGGTTGAGAAATTAGCAAAGATTGAATTATTTAGAATTACCCTTAATTCATTTACATCTAAAATTTGGATGATTTGTCACACTATGCACCCACCCACATTGACAGTGTGTTCTTTAATTCTCAATATGATAGTTATAGACATTAATCATATCACATAAAGTTACTAACAATAGCAGCTAATCCAATATAGGACATATGGGAATTCTATGTATTAATTAAACTGATAAAATAGGAGGAGAAGAAAAAAGGAAACAGTCCCCCCAAGATAGAGATCTTACACACATCATCTAAAATGTATCGTACCTATCCAAAAAAAAAAAACGTATCACACACATAGTCAGGATCAAGTTACACCTTTATTTTTTACCAATTGAAATATGGATTGATCCACTTGAGGCTTAATTTTTGACAATTTACTCTAAACATGTCACAGCATTCTTGAATCAATGTTTGTTTATGTTAATGGCACAGACAAAAATTATGTGTGCTATATGAATTCCAAGTAGTAAAATTAGGCAAGAGGGAGAGAGGAGTTATTTTTCAAAATACTGAAAAAAGGATTTCTAAATTTTTGGCATGTGAACAGCCATACCATGCAAATTTGGATAAAATACTGGTCAATTATTCTAGGAGACTATTAAGTTTTAACATAATCTTAAAAGGAAAAAATATATATGAGGATGATTACAGGGGCCATAATGACATAATTGTGTGTTTCTTTGGGGCGGGGGGGGGGGGGGGGGAGGAGGTTGTTGATCCCAGCAAGACTGTTAGGACCTTGTCAATTTTTCACATAAGATAGCAACTTTTTTTTGGTGAGTTGGTGAGTATAAAATTATAGGTCTTTATCACAATTTTAACACATTCAATATATAGAGATCCCCCATCTAAGAGATAAGAAAGTAAAAAATATGCATTAAATGACTCCATTTGAAAAATAATTAATATTATTTGGCTCATAAATTCAACAAAATTCTCCATTAAAATATAAGAAAAGACATAAAACAACATGCTCAACAAAATTCTCCATTATGCTTTGTTAATCATTTGAATGATATGCGTCTACATATGATCCCACTTTTGTAGGTGAAAATAGGAAAAATTGCATTAGCCTTGATAGGGCAACACTCACAATAGATTATCTAAAATACACGAGTGCTGCATATTTAATAATTATCAATATATGTGTCTATGTGTCTGTCTGTCTGAATATGTTTGAATATATAAATAAGAGAGGAATGAAGATTACCGAATAATATGAGACAACGATGAAGAAGGAATGTCACCACATATGTATGAATTATAAGGAGATTTCTCCTTGGCCCCCATCTCTTCTGCAGAAATGGTTACTTGGACCTGCTGCAATGTAGTCTTTGGAAACCCAAACAATAAAGAACATGACAGATATTATCAATAACAGTGATCTAGCACTCAAAAATAAATAAAATATAAACAAACAAAGAAAATACAGGGGGGGGGGGAAGAAAAATATACTCATTTGCTAGGAAGTACTTGCACGGATACAGACACAGGTATGGGTGTAGGTACAGTATGACAACATGGCAATTTTTGAAAAAGTAGGACATGGGTACGACAGGGATGCATATATTAATTAATTATTAAATATATTTTTATTTATATTTTTATATATGGTTAAGCATTTATTTTTCATATAATAATAAACAAATATCAATTTAAGAGAAATTATGAATATTTTATTTTTATATATATTATTAATCATTTATTTTTTTATCAAATTAGGAGTAATAATGGATAATAAAGCAAATTCATTACTATTAAAGGATATTAAAAAATTAGAATACTGAACAATATTATTATTCAGAGCATGAATGTTCTCTTTGTTTTGTAAAATAGTATTCGATTCCTCTTGTTCTCGTGTCCCAATTGTGTCCAGCATTTTTTAAGAAAAAATTTAAAATGGGACACCCATGCAGAAGTATCCAAAGAGTATCAAGTGTTTGACACGTGTCCAACATGGGTACAGCACCCCAAATGAAGCATCCGTGCTTCCTAAATCATTTGTCTCCAGTGAACAAGTAAACACTGAGGGCAGAAATTACCACTGTTTCAGAATTACAGGGAAGTTGAACTGAGATGCATTTGTCCTCATTCAAACAGCTCAACTGAGTAAAAGTGGAAGTAAACTTGTTAGACAATGACAATAGCATAAGGCATAGCTAGGCAAGTAATCAGTACATCTAATAATTCAATACCTTCGAGAAACAAGAATTCATGTTTACAGTTGTCATAATTTCAGCCCTCTGCCCCAAACTAAAGTTTGGAGAACTCTCCCATGACATATAAAGTGATTCCAATGGAATCTTGCCCCAAAAGCAGTATCCCCCACCAGTTGCTGTCAAGTAAAGATGAAACTAGATCATCAAAAAATAAAATCTTATGCCCAAGAAAAACTAATGTCGGTTCATACTCAATGTATCTTGGGGTGGAATACACACTTTCAATTAATTCAGATACTACAATACGGTATATAACGTTGGAACCCAATATTTCAAAAGTATGTTCATCAACCAATCTTTTTTTTTTTTATTGGTAACACACACCCAATGAGTCTTGAACCCTCCACCTTATTCTTACAAGGAAACAAGGAGGTGCCATTTGAGGTATAGCTCATTGGCATTCTTTGACCAATTTATTAATTTTTTCTAAGTTGTTTCTTTCTTTCCAAATGATTATCTCACTGTAGAGTACTTTAAATGTTATATATAACAAAAGCTTTTACTTTCTGGGTGATCCTAGGTTAAATATATAAGTTTGTCTCTAAATCTATAAGACTTGTCGGAGAAGTTATTAAAAAAGAGATCCAATGACTCATACACAGTGAAGCAATAGAAACAGCTAAGCTAAAACATGCACCCAATGGTTTTATATACAACAGAGTTAAGCAACTAAAGCGTATCTTACATGGTAAAAGATTGGTATCCAAAGAACCCTTCGACAAATTAGTTCCCAAAGGGATTTCAACTCCAACTGCAAGAAAATAAAAATGCCACCAATTTTGCAATGAGAATCAAACTTTTAAAATTGCTCCATATTGTTTAAATGAAAAAAAAAAATTAATAAAATCAATACCCCAGCTGACAAGCAAGATGGCAAGTGAGCCGGATTTGGCCTCTGGTGCCAGCTTATTAATCTCAGGAAGTATAAAATGAGCTTGAATTTGAGTACTCCCCTCGACTCCAGCAGAACTATCCAATACGCATCCTCGACTAAATCGGTACATGGGCGAATACTTTGTTGTGTAGTCAAAAGATGATGTTAATAAAAACAAACGCACGAAATTTGAACAGTTTAGAAGGTAAAACAAACTTCAAATTAGTGTCAATAAAAACTAGTAGAGTTAATTGATCAATTATTTAGCTTAGTCCAAAATATGCTGTCAATTTCTAAACTTTAGCTCGTGATCAATTTTAGTCCCTGAAATTTAAAGTGATTACTTTTAGTCCCTAAAAACCTTAAATAGTATGATGTTAGTCCCTAAGAAACTCAAAGTGATCGTTTTTATTCCCCAACGTGTCTAATGAGTGATGACGAATCAGTTTAACTAAAAGCGATCACTTTAAACTTCAAACTCAAGGGCTAAAATTGCTTGTGAGCTCAACTTTAAGCACCAATAATACTAAGCATTAGCTAAAAAAAGTGATCGTTTTTATTCCCCCTGACTTGTCTAGTGGAGTGATGACATGTCAATTTAACTAAAATGGCTGGTGAGCTCAACTTTTAAGCATCAACAATATTAAGCATTAGCTAAGAAAAATTAAGCTCATTGTATATTTGCGTTGTTACCTCAACATTAGAAACTAATCTGGCCAAAAAAATGCAAATAGGAGACAGATTCTGACTCTTTAAAACTTCATTCACAGTGGCCGATAGCGAAATCGTCATTTGTATTCTACATAGTTCAACCAACACAAAGAAACCAAAGCAAGGAAGTTAAAAGGTACCAAATTCAAAAAAGGAAATGAAAATTTTTTGAAAACTGGAAAAACGATTTACCTCCTCTTGTGTTTCGCCTGTATTTTGTAACGCAAACATCTCTGCAGAAACGAAGGCTAAACAAAAACAAAAACAAAAAAAAAGTGTTTTGAGTTAGAGAATTTTGGAGAGAGAGAGAGAATTTGAAAATTAGAGAAGCATTTACGTTTCGTATAGCGCGGCGTTGAAGAATGTTGTAGAGCTCAACGGGTTTGCAGTAAATTGAGAGGCTTTCTTCGGCTTCCATTTCTTCTTCGGCAGATAAACGCACACGAGAATCTTGGCGGCACATATTTTCTGATAAATTAATTAACAGCTGCAATTAGAATTGGCTTTTATATATATAGGAAAAAAAAAAAAAAGAGAGAGAGGTAATTAAGTCCCTAACTACCAGGACAGAAATAATAAAAAAGAGAAATTAAGAAGTGGGGTTGGAGAGTGAAGAAAGAACGATGAAGAAGAAAGAGAAGTATACATACATTTATGTGAAGAGGTGGAGCGGACAAAATAAGGAATGAATTGTTCCACCAATATCGTCTACTTCACGGCATGCCTCTTTTTAAAATCTTGTTCTTATCAAATGATACAACAACAACAACAACAACAAAATGATATCTGAATCTGATGTGTAATTAAACCTATAAACTTCTTCTTTCTCTTCTTTTTTTTCTTTTTTAAGAAAGAGGATTTATTTATTAACGAGATTATTGTCCATTTCGGAGCGACTAATTGTAAAATATCGCACACATATTTTACATAAACAAAATTTGGATATTCATTACATTTTCTGTAACTAAATTAATGCTCCGTCCTTTTTTTGCTATTTTATCTGCCATGTCATTTATTTTCACGGAAGACATAACATGGAATTAAAAACATTATGAACAAAAATATAATTTAGGGTAACTTCATATTAGGAATGAATGCTAATTACAGTACATTTAGGGTAACTTCAACTAATTTAGCTAAATTACAAATTGCAAAATCTAAATTTTATTAATTTTCAACTCAATTCTATAACTTTGAAGTTTTTAATTTTAGTCTTATAACTTTGATTTGTGTATTCATCGTAGTTCTTTCATTCACCGTCTTTTGATTTTAAATATTAAAACAAGTTCAAAAACCATTCTTTAAAAAAAAATTAAAAGTTGAATACTCTCTCTCTCTCTCTCTCTCTCTCTCTCTCTCTCTCTCTCTCTCTCTCTCTCTCTCTCTCTCTCTCTGAGACCGAGATCTTCACTATGACCCAACCAATGTTGTGAGTCATGACTAGTATCACCATCACAACCCAATCTCCTTCATTGTGCCTTAGAGCTCACATAGACTTCTCCTCGCAATATTTCAGTTCTTTCATTCACCGTCTTTTGATTTTAAATATTAAAACAAGTTCAAAAACCATTCTTTAAAAAAAAAAAATTAAAAGTTGAATACTCTCTCTCTCTCTCTCTCTCTCTCTGAGACCGAGATCTTCACTATGACCCAACCAATGTCGTGAGTCATGACTAGTATCACCATCACAACCCAATCTCCTTCATTGTGCCTTAGAGCTCACATAGACTTCTCCTCGCAATATTTCAGTTCTTTCATTCACCATCTTTTGATTTTAAATATTAAAACAAGTTCAAAAACCATTCTTTAAAAAAAAAATTAAAAGTTGAATACTCTCTCTCTCTCTCTCTCTCTCTCTCTCTCTCTCTCTCTCTCTCTCTCTCTCTCTCTCTCTCTCTCTCTCTCTGTGAGACCTAGATCTTCACTATGACCCAACCAATATCATGAGTCATGACTAGTATCACCATCACAACCCAATCTCCTTCATTGTGCCTTAGAGCTCACATAGACTTCTCCTCGCAATATTTCAGTTCTTTCATTCACCGTCTTTTGATTTTAAATATTAAAACAAGTTCAAAAACCATTCTTAAAAAAAAAAAAAAAAAAAAGTTGAATACTCTCTCTCTCTCTCTCTCTCTCTCTCTCTCTCTCTCTCTCTCTCTCTCTCTCTCTCTCTCTCTCTCTCTCTGAGACCCAGATCTTCACTATGACCCAACCAATATCGTGAGTCATGACTAGTATCACCATCACAACCCAATCTCCTTCATTGTGCCTTAGAGCTCACATAGACTTCTCCTCGCAATATTTCTTGTTACTTTTGATGGTTGGTGAGAAGATGAAGGGGAAAATTGGATGATTTGAATTAACTTTTTATTTCTTTTTACTTTGGACCGTAAAATTGAGTTTCAAATTTGTTTTGATTTTGCTAGTGACAATAAGATCTGTATATTTAGCAAAACATGCTATGTATATAGAAATCAATTGTTGAATTAGTAAATTGTTTTTCTTTTCTTTTTTTTGATGAATTTGTTAATACAAGTTTTTGGATTCATACAAAAATGGGTGTATAGGGTTAAAAAGTTTTGGGGTTTTTTCTTTTTTTCTTTTGAGTAAAAAATCCAAATACTGTTATTGATAAAATAAAATCAAAAACAAGTAAGAGCTTACTTTTTTATACTTGTTCTTTCCTTTTCTTAATTTTCTTCCCAAATCCCAAATATGAAAGAAAAAAGTGTGTGTGTGTGTATATATATATATAATTAGTTTTCAGGATTTTTTTTTAATTTAAGAAATTAAATTAAAAAAGAAGTAAAACGACGTTGTTAATTTTTAATAAATACGGAACCTACCCAATAGAAATGGATTGAGCACAAGTCAAAGTTAGAGGATTTAAATTATAGAAAAAAATTACAAGACTCATTTAAAATTTGATCAAAGTTAGAGGCCATGATTTGTAATTTAGCTAAAATATTTTTATGATAAAGAGCAAAAAGAAATTGATTGGTGTGATATGGCCTTGACCTAATGAAAGAAATTAATTATTATGGAGCAACGATTGATTTCATTTGTATCTATAAATATACTATATATATATATATATATATATATATAAGTTTTTTAATTTAAGAAATTAAAATAAAAAGAGGAGTAAAACCATGTCGTTTATGGACCCACGAACAGAAATGGATTGAAACACTACATGAATGCAAGTCAAAGTTAGGGGAATTTTTTTTTTTTTTTTTTTTTTTCAGAATCAAGTTAGAGGATTTAAATTACAGAAAAAAGTTACAAGACTCATTTAAAATTTTACCAAGGTTAGAGGCTATGATTTGTAATTTAGCTAAAATATTGTTACGATAAAGAGCAAGAATAAATTAACTGGTGAGTTAGAGCTTTTTTTTAAGAGAGTTTTAACATATGGTATCATCAAATCAAGATACCAATCAGTTTTTAGTATAGGCGGGGATTGAATCCCAAATCTCTTATTCAATAATCAGAAACTTTACCAATTGAGCTAACTGAAACCCACGGTGTGTTAGAGCTTTGACTTAATGAAAGAGATCAATTATTATGGAGCAACGATAAATTTCAAATCTTTTTTTTTTTTTTCAAATCTATTTATATTTATAAATATAATTTTACAATAAAAATTAATATTAAAATGAAACAAAACCCATTTCTCAAAAAAAAATTTATCCCATTTTTGCTTCTTATTTATTTATTTATTTATTGAAAGCAAGTAATAGTGCCTTGACTAATAAAAATATCTTTTCATTTTTGAATTTCTTTAAATTGATATGATTTTTTTTTTCAAAGGATATTCAAAAATGAATTATTATTGGTCTTTTAGATTATCAAGATATTTATAATCTTGATATTTATAAAACTTTTTTTCCCTAATATAACTAAAGGCGCATTAATAAATAAAAATTTGAGAAACAGGTCCATTAATAACTTAATTAATAAACTTAAACATTTTAAACTTTTAACCAAAATAGTCATTGTTTTTTTTTTTTTGATAGGAAAATATTCTTTGTTTTGATACTGTGTAACAATTTATCCTGCAAAACAATTTTATATCAAACAAAGGGGCAAAAAATTCCATAAAAAAGGGCAAAAGATAAATATATCTCGGAATTTTTGTATTGTTCAAGAACAAACATAGTTTAAGATCTCTCTCTCAAAAAACAAAAAATATAGTTTAAGATCCTAAAATGAGGGCAATCTAACCATATCTTTAAAATATGATAGCATATTTACAAAAAAAAAAATGTTATTACTACTAAAATATCACTTCAACTCCAAATTGTTATAATTAGTATCCTAGAAGTTTTGAATTTTTTGACCGATTGCAAGAAAATGGAAGATAGGCATATTATTATTATAGCCATTTATATAAGATAATTATTAGATTTTTTTTTTTATATACCATACTTTAGGATCTATAATTTTGGGAGATGTTTTTGGAAACTAGTTCTTACTCTGGGTCCTATTAATCAACGATATTTGCAACGAGTAATTTGAAGCCTCTATGGTAAGATTGGCAACAAATTTAATTTAAATCATATACTATTTTATCATGAAGTATTAAATCCGCTTCTTTTGAAAGCAAGCAATAGTGCCTTGACTAATAAAAATGTCTTTTTCATTTTTCAATTTCTATAAAGTGAAATGATTTTTTTTTTTCTAAAATGAATTATTATTGATCTTTTAAATCATCTAGATATTGATAATATTAATATTTATAAAACTTTTTTTTCCTAATATAACTCAAGGGGCATTAATAACTTTTTTATATATATAGAAATAGTCGCATTAATAACTCTCTTTTTTTAGACGAAGTCACATTAATAACTTAATAATTAATAAGCTTAACAGTTTTAGATATATTCATTGTTTCTGTGGGGGGTAAAAACTCTTAAATAAACATTTGGGTTTTGGGCCTGATTAGCTGGTACCAGTTTGTTTTGATTAGGGCCTCTAGGTCCACAAGTCAGTCTGCACTGTAAAGGTCTGAGGAGTTGTCCGAGGAGGAATGTCTCCTCGAACAGGCCCAGCAATGACCCTGGGACTTGCTAAAAGGGTTAGAGACAGAATTCTGGAAAAACTGATAGGTAAAATGGTGATTCAAGCACCCTTTAGAAGCAAGGATGTGAGAGAAATATCTAAGAAAAATGCTGTTACCTCCACATTAAATTCCCTGCATCTACCTCCCTGGCCGCATTAATGGGAAAGTGACCTATGAACAGTAGAATTCAGCTTCCCTGCTATTGTTTGAAGACTTCAAGAAGGCGGTGGATGAGACAAGTATCCAAGGGAAAGATTTGTACGACACGTGGATAAACCAGTGAAGAAGAAGAAGTATATAAGGAGAAGAGAGAGGAAAGAGAAGGGGATCTGCACCTTCTGCTGAGAAAAATAGGAACTAAGGGTTGTAAACTTTGGCATAGAAAGAGAATATTTATACAACTCGTTCTCAGCTTAAGTCCGAGTAGGTCTCTTTGTCATATTTGTTTATCATTTGCACAGATAATGGCACTCTAGCCTGTCAATTAAACTTCCAACATTCCGAACCTAGGTTTTAAATCCATACTCTACAAATTTTATTGCATAAGGCTCATTGGGCCTGAGCCCAACACTTGTTTTTGGGTCCGGGTACAATTGTGCGCTTACAATTGGCATCGTCTGTGGGAAATCTAGCGTTGAAGGAATTGGAACATTATGGCAGGTTTAAGTTCACACCATGCAGAATCTCAGAGATCACAGCCCGAAGATCTTTTTGAGCGTCTTGAGCGCCGGAGGGATCGAGAGGGAAGTGTTCATACCGTATATTCTGGCACGAGTCATACGCGTGGTGGAGGCAATGCCACCCATGAGGATGATGCCAGGGTCATGCAGAGGGAGATTAACCACCTCAAGAAAAAGCTACACCGTGTCAGACGAAGGCGGGCTTCACCCCCGTCCAATCCTTCTTTAGGGGAATCCCGGAGAAGCAATTACAATTCAAGGTCCAGGACTCCCCCTAGTGAAACCTTCTCTTGCGAAGGGGATGACCTATCAAGCCGTAAGTATAGGAAGCTTCCCTCTAGGGGCTTGGGGAACGATGCTATGAGCCAAGCGTTACACCAACTCTCCAAATCGCCCTTCTCATGCAGGATTGAAAATGGAAGGCTCCCTAGACGGTTCACCCAGCCCACCTTCACCATTTATAATGGCCGGACAAACCCGGTGGAACATGTGAGCTACTTTAATCAGAGGATGGCGATGCATTCTCACAATGAAACCTTGATGTGCAAAGTCTTTCCTTCTAGCCTAGGACCTGTTGCTATGAGATGGTTCAATGGACTAAAGTCGGGGTCTGTCGGTTTGTTCAGGGAACTTACTAGGGCATTCGTGTCTCGGTTCATTACATGCAGCAGAGTTCCTCGACCGTTGGACTCGCTATTATCTGTGGCCATGAGGGAGGGTGAGACGTTGAAAGCATACTCTGACAGGTATTGGGAGATGTTCAATGAGATAGATGGAGATTTTGACGAGGTGGCAATTAATACTTTTAAAGTGGGCCTTCCCACTGATCATGATTTGAGAAAATCCTTGACCAAGAAGCCCGTACGGAGTGTACGTCGCCTCATGGACCATATTGACGAGTACAAAAAGGTTGAGGAAGATCAACAGCAGGGTAAGGGTAAAGCGAAGGTTATCCCGCAGAAGAGAAGAGATTTCAGGTCGGACAGGTACCGTAACAATAAGCCGAGGAGAGATTACTCTAGGCAATCCGGCTCAGCCACTCCTCAAGTAGTTAATACTGTATTCCGAGAACTAGTGCACCAACTACTGGAGAAAGTCCGTAAGGAACCCTACTTCAAATGGTCCAGTAAGATGGCAGGGGACCCTACGAAATGAAATCAGAATCTTTTTTGTCAGTACCATCAAGACGTGGGTCATACCACTGAGAAGTGTAGGACCCTCTAGAACCATCTGGAGCAGCTTGTTGGCGAGGGAAAATTGAAGCAGCACCTCTACCAACCTAACGGGCAAGGCAGTCAGTCAGGTTCAAATAATCAGAAGAACAACTCATCTCGACCGCCTTTGGGAACGATTAATGTCATCTTCGCTACACCTGACAGGATCGGTTCGTGTCCTACCAGGGTGATGGTGGTATCACACTCCCAAGCCGAGGAGTCGGGTGCAAAGCCAAAGAGAATTAGAGGGACTGTGCCTGTCTTGGGGTTCTCGGAGGAGGATAAGGTTGGAACCATCCAACCCCATGATGACGCCCTGGTGGTCACTTTGAGGATAGGGAATTACAACGTCAAAAGGGTGATGATCGATCAAGGCAGCGGCGCAGATATTATGTATCCTGACTTATTCAAGGGGTTAAGATTAAAACTGGAGGATCTCACTCCTTATGACTCCCCACTGATAAGCTTCAAAGGGACGGTTATCATACCAAAGGGACAGATTCGATTGCCTGTACAATCTGGCTCGGAAACGGTCGAGGTGGATTTTATTATGGTCAACGCATATTCCCCATACACGGCCATCCTTGCCAGGCCTTGGTTGCATGCTTTGGGTGCTGTCTCCTTAACTTTGCATGTTAAAGTAAAATTCCCTTCGGAAGGACTCATTGAAGAAATTCTTAGCAGTCAAGCAGTGGCAAGGAAATTCATATCGGCTGCAGTACTACATCAAGCTAAATCAGAGTCCTCGGCCTCGGTTGTGAAGGACTTATAGCAACTAATAACTCTGGATGCGCCCGATGCGGTGACAGTAAAGGAAGCCGTGTGTGAAGATTTGGAGAGGTTTCTAATAGCCAATGATCTCGAGAGGTTCTTTCAAGTGGGGATACGGTTACCACACCAGGAGAAAATGGAATTAGTCAAGTTTTTAAAAGACAATATAGATGTCTTCGCCTGGGATCCTTATGAGGCCCCGGGGGTTGACCCAAGCTTCATTTGTCATCATTTGAACATCAACCCTGCTACTGTTCCTAGAAGGCAACCACCTCGGCGATCCTCCAAAGAGCATTCTGAGGCTGTCAAAGAAGAGGTGCTTAAGCTCAAAAGGGCTGGTGCTATTAAAGAAGTTTTCTACCCAGAATGGTTGGCGCACACAGTCATGGTGAAAAAGAAGAATGGGAAGTGGAGGGTATGCGTGGACTTTACAGACCTAAATAAAGCCTGCCCAAAGGACTTGTTCCCGATGCCACGCATTGATCAGCTTGTGGATGCCACGGTCGGGCATCCTCGGATGAACTTTTTAGATGCCTTCCAGGGTTATCACCAAATTCCATTGGTGGTGGGTGATTAAGAGAAGACTGCTTTCATTACTCCAACAGGGAACTATCACTATAAAGTAATGCCGTTCGAGTTGAAAAACACCGCGGCTACTTACCAAAGGATGATGACCAGAATGTTTGAATTGCAACTTGGAAAGACCATTGAGGTATATGTGGATAATATGGTAGTAAAGAGTAAGGCAATGCCTATGCATGTAAAAGATCTCGACGACACCTTTCAAATACTTAGAAAGTACAAGTTGCGCCTTAACGCCTCAAAGTGTTCTTTTGGGGTGGGTTCCGGAAAGTTTCTGGGCTATATGGTGACTCATAGGGGGATAGAGGTGAATTCGGCGCAAGTTAGAGCCATCCAAGGCTTACAACCACCTCGAAATCCAAAGGAAGTTCAGAAGTTGACCGGGATGACCGCCGCTCTCAGCAGGTATATCTCTCGCTCAGCTGACAGGTGCAGACCTTTTTTCCAACTATTGAATAAATGTAAAGGATTCCAGTAGACCGAGGAGTGTGCTTTAGCTTTCAAGCAACTTAAGGAGTATCTTTCCCGGCCATCTATTATGTCTCGGCCGGAGGTTGATGAAATCTTGTTTGCATACCTAGCTGTGGCTGTCCATGCTGTCAGCCTGGTCCTTATAAGGGACGACGGTGGGGTACAGAGACCGGTTTATTACGTCAGCAAATCTTTGAATGAAGCGGAAGTGCATTATTTGCCTTTAAAGAAGGCAATTCTGGCTGTAGTCCATGCCACGTGGAAGCTTCCTCACTATTTTCAGTCCTACACTATGGTGGTTTTGACCTAACTGCCTCTCAAGTCAGTATTGCGAAGTGCTGATTATTCGGGGAGGGTAGCCAAGTGGGGGACTAGTCTGGGAGCTTTAGATATCAAATACATGGCACGAACCTCTGTGAAGGGCCAAGTTCTTAGGGATCTGGTGGTAGAGTGCGCCGAACCATCATTAGAAGAAACTGCGAAGGAATCACACATGAATGAAAAATCAGTTGGCATGATCACAAGCAAAGGACCACCGATTTGGAACGTGTATGTTGACCGAGTTTGATTCTTTTATCCTTTCTCACATCTCTAGAAGTGGAAACACACATGCGGACTCGTTGGTCACTTTGGCGACATCCTGGGCTTAATTTTTGCTTAGGATTATCCTCGTTGAAGACTTGCTAGAACCAACTCTGACCACTGCAAGTGCCGTCCATATCCATCTGATAAGGCCCAGACCTAGTTGGATCGACCCTGTGGTATCTTTTCTAAAAAGCGACATTCTTCCCGAGGACAAGTCTGAAGCAGATAAGATTCATCGAAAGGCGCCTCGTTTCTGGCTGTCCGAGGATCAGAAATTGTATAAACGCTCCTTCTCCGGACCATACTTGTTATGTGTACATCCTGAGTCAACGGAGACACTTTTGGAAGAATTGCATAAGGGAATTTGCGAAAGCCATACTGGGGGAAGGTCCTTAGCCCATAGGGCTCTAACTCAAGGATATTGGTGGCCCAATATGCAAAAGGAAGCTCAAGACTACGCGAGAAAGTGTGACCAATGCCAAAGGTTCGCTCCCAACATTCATCAACCTGGGGGAGTCCTTAATTCTTTGTTCAGTCCTTGGCCTTTCGTTCAATGGGGATTGGATATAGTAGGGCCTTTTTCGAGGGCTATGGGAAATAAAAGGTGGCTACTTGTGGGAACCGACTACTTCACCAAGTGGGTCGAAGCTGAGCCCTTAGCAAATATTAGGGATATCGACTCCAAGAAGTTTATCTGGAAGAATATTATCACTTGATTTGGGGTACTCCACACACTTATTTCAGATAATGGCATTCAATTTGATAGTAGAGCTTTCAAGAAGTATTGTAGTGACATGGGCATCACAAACAGATACTCCACCCCAGCTTATCCTTAGGGAAATGGGCAGGCCGAGGCCGTTAACAAAGTCATAGTCAGTGGACTCAAGAAGTAACTAGATGACACAAAGGGTAGATGGGTAGAGGAGCTACCGCATGTTTTATGGACGTATCGGACTACGCCGTGCAGATCCACTGGAGAAACACCATTCTCTATGACTTATGGGGCCGAGGTGGTGATACCTTTAGAATCTGGTTTTCCCACGCTAAGGACGAGTTCTTTTATCCCAGAATATAATGATGGTCTCTTGGAGAAAAGCCTGGATTTGGTTGAAGAACGGCGAAAGGCCGCTATAGTCCAAATGACTTACTATCAACAGAAACTTAAACGAGGGTATGATGCCCATGTGAAGCTAGGGCCACTAGCGCCTGGGGATCTGGTGTTGAGAAAAGTTGTGGATACTGCCAAAAACCCAGTATGGGGAAAGCTAGGACCAAATTGGGAAGGACCTTATCGGATCATCTCTGTTGCAGGCATAGGATCATATCGACTAGCTGACCTAGATGAAAAAATTGTACAACGCCCCTGAAATGTAAACAACCTACGAAGGTATTATTATTAATAAAAAACGCTTTTATCGTTCATGATTCAAATTATCAATATGTACTTGGGTTTATCTCTTACAATTTCTAAGTATCAAACAGAAACTTGGTCATGGATGGTCCTCGGACCATATACCTTGTAGAAATTGATATATTATCATGTGTTAAACAGAACCTTAGTTATGTCGGGTCCATTGACCTTCTACTTTAGGAAAATTAACATCTAAAGTTACAATTTCTAAGTATCAAACAGAAACTTGGTCATGGATGGTCCTCGGACCACATACCTTGTGAAAATTGATATCTTATCATGTGTTAAACAGAACCTTAGTTGTGTCGGGTCCACAGACCTTCTACTTTGGGGAAATTAACATCTAAAGTTACAATTTCTAAGTATCAAACAGAAACTTGGTCATACATGGTCCTCGGACCACATACCTTATGAAAATTGATATTTTATCATGTGTTAAACAGAACCTTAGTTATGTCGGGTCCACATACCTTCTACTTTGGGGAAATTAACATCTAAAGTTACAATTTCTAAGTATCAAATAGAAACTTGGTCATGGATGGTCCTCGGACCACATACCTTGTGGAAATTGATATCTTATCATGTGTTAAACAGAACATTAATTATGTCGGCTCCACAGACCTTCTACTTTGGGGAAATTAACATCTAAAGTTACAATTTCTAAGTATCAAACAGAAACTTGGTCATGGATGGTCCTCGGACCACATACTTTGTGAAAATTGATATCTTATCATGTGTTAAACAGAACCTTAGTTATGTCGGGTCCACAGACCTTCTACTTTGGAAAAATTAACATCTAAAGTTACAATTTCTAAGTATCAAACAGAAACTTGGTCATGGATGGTCCTCGGACCACATACCTTGTGAAAATTGATATCTTATCATGTGTTAAACAGAACCTTAGTTGTGTCGGGTCCACAGACCTTCTACTTTGGGGAAATTAACATCTAAAGTTACAATTTCTAAGTATCAAACAGAAACTTGGTCATACATGGTCCTCGGACCACATACCTTATGGAAATTGATATTTTATCATGTGTTAAACAGAACCTTAGTTATGTCAGGTCCACATACCTTCTACTTTGGGGAAATTAACATCTAAAGTTACAATTTCTAAGTATCAAATAGAAACTTGGTCATGGATGGTCCTCGGACCACATACCTTGTGAAAATTGATATCTTATTATGTGTTAAACAGAACCTTAGTTATGTCGGGTCCACAGACCTTTTACTTTGGGGAAATTAACATCTAAAGTTATAATTTCTAAGTATCAAACAGAAACTTGGTCATGCATGGTCCTTAGACCACATACCTTGTGAAAATTGATATTTTATCATGTGTTAAACAGAACCTTAGTTATGTTGGGTCCACTGACCTTCTACTTTGGGGAAATTAACATCTCAAGTTGCTATTTCTAAGTATTAGACAAAAACTTGGACATGTATGGTACTCGGACCTTGTAAAAATTGGCATCCTACTTGTTCTAGAAAGGAAGTTTGGTTGTGTCAGGTCTTTGAACCC
The DNA here is from genome assembly GCF_040712315.1 of Castanea sativa. Taxonomy (NCBI): domain Eukaryota; kingdom Viridiplantae; phylum Streptophyta; class Magnoliopsida; order Fagales; family Fagaceae; genus Castanea; species Castanea sativa. Next base: position 24,373,876 of record NC_134024.1, on the reverse strand, counting down.
TTTACTTTGAGAACATTAGCAAAAAAAAAAAACCATATCACATTAGTGCTGAGGAGTTGATGAAACACTTGGATTGCTTTACGTCCCAAGTTAAATTCTAAGTTAAGTTTTTTATTGTATATTGTTGTTTCACATATGTCTTGTTCGTGGGTCATGATTTGCAAAGTATAAGCTAAGTATGTGTGCTTCTATTTAAAGTCATGACAAATTAAAATATTGCAAGTGGTGTTAATTGTTCCATTCATTCATTTTTGTGTTGATGAGCATTATTATACTAAAAAATTGGAAGGCAAATGAAAATCAAACCAAACAGTTTGTCATTAATTTCTCTTAATTTACATTCCAAGCAAAAAATTTAAAAATTTGTTACATAGCAAGAAAAGGGAGAAGTCCTAGCTAGCCTAGACCCTAAGCTTTTGAAGGGAGGTTTTGCTCCGAAGTGCTGGCAGCCTCTGTGCGTTTCAGCTCTACTTCAAATGAGGACTGTGCTTGTTTCCCCTTGTCTATTGCCACAGGTGGAGGGACGTTAGGCTCGGCGCTTTGGCTCGTAGCCTTCTCGGCACCTTCACCCTGTTTAATCTCTTTATTGGAACTTGTAGGTTCTGTAGGAGTACGAATGGGCTCTGGGATCTTAGGAAGGAGCATGGAAGGTGCTGTCTCAGGGGTAGGGGTGATAGGAGGAAGTTCTTCTATCTCCTAGATGTCTAGGGGAAGCCAAACGTTTTCGGGCTTCCTCAGCTCGGAAGTAGAGGGAATTCCTGCCACATTTAAGGTTTCCTCCCAAACTTGCTGGCAATACTCTCGGCACAGCCCGACGAACTCTTCAATTAGCTGGTTTTCTGTTGCCACTACCCCTTCCTTGTAAGCGGCCTTCTTTGCAGCCTCCATGGAGTCCTTGAAGGTACAAGCCTCATCCTTCATCCTGGCAAGCTCTTTCTTCAAGTTGGAGTGTTCTTGTTGAGCTTTTGATAACTCTTCATCCTTTTGACGAGGAAGCTTGCATTGCCCCTCCACCTGGGTCCTTATTGTCCTCAGGCTGGCCTCGGCACCATCATTTTCCCTTTTTAGCTTCGCCAGCTGTGTGGTTAGCTTCGCATTCTGCGCAAGGGCCTGGCCTAAGGACTTCTCGGTCTCTTGCCTAAGCTCCAATTCAAGTCCAGCCGTCTTCTGAGAATCCTCCACCCACTTCTCGGCAGCAAAGACTTCCTGGATGGCCTGTGGTGAAATATCAAAATGAATGCACTATTAGTAACACAAGTCCCCAGTACATAAGAATGTTTCTTATAGTAAGGGGTAATGAAAAATAAGGCGAGGATAAGACTCAAATACTTACCAGGACTAAGTCCCTTTTTAGCGAAAGGAACAGATGGGGTTGGTTCATCTTGTCTAGGGCTTCCATGTCCTTGGGTAGAAGAAGGGGACGTTCCAAGGCATCGGCCAGGTGGAGGGCATGGCCTTCTTGGAACGCCCTAATGTTAGACTGGCAAGAGATTAGTGCCCTGTCTAGCTTGAGCTTGGGAAACCAATTAGCCGGTGCACGACGCACCTTAGCAAGGTCCCTGTTCTCCCCGCTTTCCACTGAGGAGGCACGTCCTTTTCCTTTGCTAGGTTTTGATTGTTGTTGTTGTTGTTTCAACTTTTTCTACCCCTCTGCATCTGTATCCTCGACCTTGCTCTTTCTCTTCTTTTTAGGCTCCACCACGGGAGGCTTAGGATCAGAGGGAGGAGGGGGTGGGGGCAGTGATGGAGGGACTTGCGACCCACCTGCTCCCTTTTGGGAGACTCTCGCACCCTTTTGTGCATCAATTGCTTTAAAGCGTCCATCTCTTCTTCTTCAGAGCTGGAGTCAGGCTGGGCAATCACCAGACCTTGTATCCCTGAAGTCTCGGCGGGTGCACGCTCGTTGTTCTAGAGAATAACAGGTGGATCTCCTCGAGGCCTTTCAACGTCCTCGAGTTGAAATTGGTTTATCTCTTCGTCCAACGAGTGTTGCGAGGACGCTTGTTCTTCTCGGACGGCGGTTGTCTGGGAGTGCGCCGAGAGGGGAATCGCTGCGAAAGGGCATGTGTATAGAATGGTGGTGGGATCGTCGGGAAGTTCGCGATTGGATAGGAAGCCTGGTCTTGCCATGTTTATCCTTCTGCGTCGCCTATCCCCCGCGATGATTGCGTTTTCAATTTCCTGGAAGTCCACTGATATGGGGTCGTATCCCAGTATCAGGTGGGCAGCCCTCACTTGTAGGTCCTCGTTGACAAATACTTCTGAGCAGAGGACACGGTTTAAGTCAGCAACGTTGCAAAGGCTGAGGCGTGGACGTACGTGTTGTTTATCTGTGAGAAAAAAGGCATCCGAGAAAACAAACATGGTCAGATTAGTGATAAACATTAAGGCAAGAAGTAATAGTGTGCAATATGAATTGAAATGGTAAAGGTAACGGGATTGAATCACGGGTTAAGAAATTTAACTCCTAAGGAGTCACACCTGGCTCTCCCCATTCGACTGGGTAGTGAGGACCGTCATACCAGTTTCCTGAGGAGACGAGGTAGTCGTCTTTCATGCCTTTGTTGGATTTAGGAAGGCAGGAAATCAGCCTAACTATGTTAGATCGGGATTTGATGTAATATCCTACATTTTTAAGTTTATGACACTCGTACATATAGGCAACGTCGTGCCATGTAAGGTTTAGGCCCATTTGCTCGTTTAGAGCATCAACACTACCTAAGACCCTAAACACATTTGGCGCGCACTGGTCTGGGCATAACCTATGGTTGCGAAGGTATTCGCTGGTCATATTTCTCATGGGGAGAGTCATCCCACCTTCTATGAAGGCAATCATGGGAATGATGACTTCTCCGTCTTTCCTAGCGCTACCTACGGCTTCTACTGGGCAGTATCTCAAGCCTATGTCATTGGGAATTTGGTACTTGGCCCTAAAACTTTCCATACCGGCGTCAGAATCCACCAAACACTTAAATCTACCCATTTGGTAAGGGCAAAAATGAAAGTTAAAGGAAGAAAAGGAGTTTAAATGGTGGCCGAGGACAGAAGCCCAGAAGGAATGAATAAAGAAAAGTGAAAACTTACGGGAATTGGTTATGCGATTCTTCAAGAGCTTCTGGAGAGAAAAGGTGATGATTGACACTTAGATGCGATAGATCTCTGAAAGAATGAATGAAGGTACAGGTTCCCAGGCGTTTTGACGTGCGGGAGGCGACCTCGAAATTAAAGTTCTACCGCTTAAATTTTCAGAGCCAACCTGGACCGTTGGATGTTCATCTCACCGTTGAACGTGGGGAACAGGATGTAACTTGCGGTCATAAATGCGCGCGTTCCAGGTTTCGAAGCATCAGAAGCGTTTTCAGGAAACGAAAGGACCCACACACGCGTGGCGGTTTACAAAGCGTGTGGGAGGTGTGTTGGTCGGATCAAAACTCTATTTCTCTCCTCGGATGGGAAGGGCAAAATAAAGTTTTGAGGGGCTATTGTGGGGGGTAAAAACTCTTGAATAAACATTTGGGTTTTGGGCCTGATTGGCTAGTACCAGTTTGTTTTGATTAGGGCATCTAGGCCCACAAGTCAGTCTGCACTGTAAAGGTCTGAGGAGGAATATCTCCTCGGACAGGCCCAACAACGACCTTAGGACTTGCTAAACGGGTTAGAGACAGAATTCTGGAAAAACTAATGGGTAAGAGGGTGATCCAAACACCCTTTAGAAGCAAGGATGTGAGAGAAATATCTAAGGAAAAGGCTGCTACCTCCACATTAAAGACCCTGCATCTACCTCCCTAGTCGCATTAATGGGGAAGTGACCCATGAACAGTAGAATTCAGCCTCCCTGCTATTGTTTGAAGACTTCAAGAAGGCGGTGGATAGGACAAGTATCCAAGGGAAAGATTTGTACGACACGTGGATAAACCAGTAAAGAAGAAGAAGTATATAAGGAGAAGAGAGAGGAAAGAGAGGGGGATCTGCACCTTCTGCTGAGAAAAATAGGTACTAAGGGTTGTAAACTTTGGCATAGAAAGAGAATATTTATACAACTCGTCTTCGGCTTAAGTCCGAGAAGGTCTCTTTGTCATATTCGTTTATCATTTGCACAGATAGTGGCACTCTAGCCTATCAATTAAACTTCCAACATCCCGAACCTAGATTTCAAATCCATACTCTATAAATTTTATTGCATAAGGCTCATTGGGCCTGAGCCCAACACTTGTTTTTGGGTCCGGGTACAATTGTGCGCTTACAGTTTCAATACTATGTAACATTTTATGTTGCAAAACAAGTTTCTATCAAACAAAGAAGTAAAAAATAAATGGGCTTAAATGCAAAACTCATTTAAGTTTTTTCTGAATTCACATAAGTCCTCTAACTTTTATTTCATTTATTTTAGTCCTCTAAGTTTTAGATTTATTCAATCAAAGTATTTTTTTTCAACTTTTGTTAAAAATTTTTGGAAAAAAAAAGTTTGAAAAATACATTTCAGACTTTTTTTAAAAAATTTAGAAAATTAACTAGGGATGGCAATTTTTCCCCTCCCCGCTTCACCCTGTGCGGGTTTTTCCCACCTCGCAAAGGTGATGGGACGAGGATGGGGCGAGATTTTAAATCCGCACCATAGGGCAGGGCGGGGATGGGTTTACACTTTTTAGGCCCGCCCCGCCCCGCCACGCCACGCCATGTCACGCCACGCCCCACCCCGCATTAATAAGGATTAAGTTGTAATTTTTTCATACTCTAAAGTCCTACTATTTAAACAAAAATATCATCAGCTTATTTTATTCTACCTAACGTGGTTCTACCTCTCTTTTCTCTCAAGCAAAGTTGGAAATAAGGTACCAGTTTTAACTTCTTTTTTTTTTTTTTTTGTCTTTTCATTCATGATTCATATGTCTGTCTCAACTTACTTTTCATCATTAACATAATATGAGATTTTTGTGTCATACTATGAGATTTTTGTTGTGACATTGTCTTGTTAAACATTTAGATAATATTATTTAGTTTTTGTTAAAAAATAGTTTGATTTGATAGGATAAATTTATTTATAATTTCAAGTATATTTTTAATATTGAAACGTGTCATTTTATTTGAAAAAATGGTAATAGTTATAGGGAAAATTAACAAGAAATAAAATTTTACAGTGTAGGGCGAAGCTTCGTAGGTCTTCGCGAAACCTTAAGGGGCGGGGATGGGGCAAGAAATTTTCCCCATTATGTGGGGCGGGGATGAGACAAGAAAAATCTATACGGGGCAGGGGCGAAGATCCCATCCTTCGGCCCCGCCCCGCCCTATTGCCATCCCTAAAATTAACCACTACATATAATAAAAGTTATAGAAAAGCCTTAATTGAATAACCTTGAAAGTTAAAGGACTAAAATAAATTTTGGTGAAACCTTAGACTACAACCTTACTCAATATCTTTTTATTGGAGATGAATTTTGACAAATGCACTATTGGATTACATCTTCTTCTTATATCCTTCATTCTTGCGAAATTTTTAGAAAATTAAATATCAATAACTATATCATCAATAATTTTTTAAAATTGCAAGTTTGTGTACTTTAGAATTATGCATAAAATATAAACTTATAGATTATATAAAAAATAATATCCTATTAACACAAAATTTGGCATGTGTATTAAAAGCGTAAAGAACATATAATTTAACAATTAGATCTTTAAAATATGTAGTAATACTTATTTTATTGAGTAAGATTGTAGCTTTAGTCTACAACAAATTTTATAACTAAATTTTGTCCTTTAAAACATTATAGCATATTTGAGTGATTTTTCAAAAATATTAGATTGTTATGGGGGGAAGGGGAAGTGGGGTTTAAACAACCAATATGAAATATAATAATAATAATAATAATAATAATCATTACTGCCGAGTACTGAACTATTACTTAAAACTCCAAATCGGTGTAACTAGTATCCTAGAAGTTCTTGAGCCTTTTCACAAACCACTAGTAAAGAGTTGGAAGAAAATAGAAGAGAGGCAGCAAATTATAGCCATTTATATAAGAGAATTATTAGATTTTTTTAAGGTTTGGATCTATACTTTTGAGAGGTGTTTTTGGAAATTAGTTCTTGCTCTAGGTCCTATAAATAAACTATATTTGTAACGAGTAATTGGAAGCCTCTATGCTAAGATTGGTGTTAAATTTATTTTAAATCATATACTATTTCGTCGTGAAGTATTAAATTTGAATACTGACATCTACTTTATTTGTTTGGTTAAATTTGAACCCATTATACTACCTTTGTCATGTGTTGGGCCTCAGGCTCATTTGTAGCTATCACGTGTCTTATTTTGACATGTTGGAAGTTATATAGACTTTTATATTTATTTTTTTGGTTGATCAAGTCTGAAATTTATGCCAAGATCTTTTATAGCTAGTCTTGTTTAAAGCTATAGGTTGTTGTTTTAATTTTCATTTTAAACAAATTAATGGTTTTTTTTTTTAAAAAAATCGTTAGAATATTTAAAATGTGTTTAAGAATAAATTATTTTCAGTAGCTTATTTATATAGTTTTATCATAAGATATAATTTTTTTGTAACTTTTATGTTATAAAATTTAAATTTAAATTATTTGAAAAAAAAAGAGTTGAGAAAATAAAAATGCTAAGGGCATGTTTAATAACTATTTTTTCCCTTTATTTTTTGTTTTCAAAAACAATTTTCTATTTTTTAAGACTAAAAAACTTGTTTGACCACTCAAAATGAATAAAAAAAAAACTATTCTTAAAACTCAATTTGTGAAGGAAATTGAAAACATACAAAATGTTGCTTTTAGTTTCTAATTTTCAAAAGTTTATGAAAATATGCATTTAATTTAATAAATCTGTTTCATTTAATGAGTTAGCATTAGAGTTCAAATCCTAGTAACAACATATTTTAGTATTTTCTATTTTTTCTTCAATTTTTTTATTATTTTTATTTCAACTAACCAAACATATTTTTGATTTAAAAATACAAGAAAATTGTTTTTTCTTTATGTTCTCAAAAACAAGTTTTTGGAAAAAAAAAAAAAAAAACTGCTACCAAAGATAACCTAAACTTTTTTAAGCAATACCTAAAGGACAAAGTTTGGCAACAAACTTTGTTGTAACCTAAGAATACAACTTCATTCAACATCTTTCTATTGGATGTGAATTTTCACAAATCCATGATTGGATTGCATTTTCTTTTATATCTTCCAAGTTTACAAATTTCCAGAATATCAAATAATTATACCTATGTCATCAATCAAATATTTAAATTTCAAGTTTTTGTAGTTTAAAATTATGCATAAAAAATAAGTTAATTGATTGAATAATAAATAAAATCTTATTAGCACAAAATTTTAGATGTTTGTTAAGAAATAAGAACTTAAAAAACATTCAATTTAACAGTTAGATTTTTAAAATATATAGTCAAATTAATTTTTGAAATAAGAGTTGTATTTTTAGGCTACAACCAAGTTTGTAGCCAAACTTTTTCCATACTCAAATGTACACTTAAAGGTTTTTTTTTGTTTTTGTTTTATATTCTTATATATATATATATATAACCGAAACCTTTGAAGTTCCCACAATTTTTCACATCACCACTATTTTCTTTTTCTTTTTATTTTAAAAGGCCAACTCTCAGTCTCTCACACAATCCCCCTCTCATCTGCTTCTTTCTTCTATCTTTTAGTCACGCTTCACTCTGCTCCTCTCTCAAACCCTAAAACGCCAGCCTTATATGTCTCCACTCTAGTCATGTATCTTCTCCACTATATGGGTATTGGTCATGTTTCCCTGACTCCGATATTCCCCTCCCAGTTGCTTCTCTGCCTTCTAGCATTCATCTATTTTGAAAAAATACACAGGCTGAAACTTGGTGTATGAATTATATGAAATTTATAATATGTATTGGTGTGAAACCATGTTGAAATTTTCACCATTTCAATCAGTCTTTTTGTTCATAATAAACACACAAGATAGTCTGAAGAATTACATAAAAATTATTACTTTTTTGTTTGATAAGTAGTGGTATTTTATTAATGGAAACGATTAATATATGCTCAAGATAATGAGCCTGAGCACATTGTAACATTAATAAATTCTGCTTAAAAAGATTGCTTCTTTCAGCTTTATTCTACAATGTTTTAAATTCTACAACGTTCTATTGATCAAATTGGCTACAACCTAATAATCCTAAGTAGGTGACATTATCTGCCCATTTAGCAAGCCATTCTTTTTCACATCTTTGCTAAAACTTCTATTTTGCAGAGTGCTTTGATATGCTTATCTAAGCAACATTTTGTGCTAACCTTATATGAATTTTCTAATATGTGTTGGTGTCGTTGGATTTGATTATATTGGTTGAAACTTGGCTATTTAATATTTCCAAAATGACTTTACTATTTAAAATTTATATGTTAATTATCCTTAAATTATTGTTAAGTTGGTGCTAAATTTTTTTCAAAATCATATTTTGATAGGTACTCTTTGGTTTTTTTTTTTTTATTATTCCAATCTTCTATTAAAATTTGATTAAAATAGTAAGCTTATAATTTAATCTCCATTATGATTTCAAATTTAATTTTTCCTGCTACCAGTTTGATAGTTATCGTCATTGAAAGTATCAAAGTACATAATTTTTCCATAGGTTTTTGAGATGGCATAGGGTTTTGTAGCAATAATTCAATTTGAAATAATCTGATTTTTGTTTGTTTGTGATATTAAATATTATTTCATTGTATCTTATTTTCAGTAATTTATATTCTCTGTAAGTTCATAATTAAAACAGTACAATCAGGTTTTCAGTTAATTAGTTGGATATACGAAGTTGTTATTTTAACCATTTATTAATTTTCTTTTGATTAAAACAAAATATACATAAGTAATTATGATATTTCAAGAGTATAGCACAGTGGTATTTCTCCTTCCTATCCCACAATATTTAATAATTTTATAATAAAATATTTTAGCTTTTACTTAAGTGTAAGAATAAAAAAATCTTGTCCCATTATCGGTATTATCCAGTAATTACAGTTTGTCATGTGTTTGATTTTTTTTTTAATTATAAATAATTTGATAGTTGAGGTGGGGGTTTTGAATCTTGAAAATCTCTATTGAAAACATTATGAAGTGTCAGTTGAACTACAAAACTTTTGACGTATCTAATTTTTTTCCTCCATTCTAGTGAAAGTTTATAATAGCTCTTTATGAACTATTGATTCAAGGACCGAGCCAAGACTTGGAGTTAGGGAGGACGACTCTGTTGCTCGCTGTGTGCAGTAACTCCGACCATTGACTTTACTACTTAACCAATAAGGATTTTTGTTTAAAACTTTTTAAAGAGCTAGGTTGTTTGTTTTGGGTAAACTATATTGGTTAATTGGGCTTAATTTTTTTTAAAAGCTTTTTATCGGTAATTTTTGTTATTGGACTAATTCTTTTGTGCTTGTATATTTTGTTTTATATTTAATCTATAAATTTGTTATGGCCCTTAAAAGGTAGAAAATGCTAAAACTATGAATTGATGGTATTGTTAAAGGGGGCAAAGTCTAATTTTATTGAACAAAATTACTAAGATTAGTACCTAATAATATATTAATATTTAAAATAAAATAAAAATTTGGGGGGCATCCTCCCCCCCAAAGTCAATATATAGCTCCACCCATGTAAAGATTCCTTTGTATGCAAGAAATGGTAGGAGATGGATGGTCACCTCTTATTGTGACTTTCTTTATGTAGTTATTATTGGCAAATTTGGTGATAAGACTGGCCATGGTGATGGTTACCATTGGCAAATTTGGTGTTACATCCGGTCTTACGTGCGTTTACTGGCTTTGTGTCACTTTGTGATCACATGGCAAGCTCTGCAGTTGTCAATTTTAGGTCAATAAAGGAATTATCCCCTTATTTTAGAGTGGTACACTTCAAATTGGTTATATTGCTAAAAACATATTTTCTCAACATATATATTAAGAAAACATGCATATCCTTCATATGAGATTTTTTTTGGTGCAATAAGTCCTTCGACTAGTTGGATATAAGAAGTTGTAATTTACCATTAATTAATTTTCTTTTGATTTTATTAAAATAAACATAAGTAATTATAATATTTCAAGAAGTACCATGGTACTTCTTCCTCTTATATGAATAGTAGATCCCACAATATTTAATAATTTTATAATAAATATTTTAGTTTTTACTTATGTGGAAGGATAAAAAATTTTTGTTCCATTCAAAGTTATTCACTAATTACAGCTTCTCATATGTTTTATTTATTTATTTGTAATAATTCGATAGTTAGGGAGGGGGCTTTAAATCTTAAATATCTTTATTGGGAATAACATGAAGTGTCAGTTAAACTGCAAAACTCTTGACGTTTCTAATTTTTATTCCTCCACACTAGTGAAGGTTTATAATAACTCTTTATGAATCCTTCACATGTAAGAAATGGTAGGAGATGGACGCGTCAGCTCTTTTTTTGGCTTTCTTTATGAAACAGTTGCCATTGCCAAATTTGGAGATAAGACTGGCCATGGTGACGTTTACCATAGGCAAATTTGGTATTAAGTCTGGCTTCGGGTGCGGTCATTGGCCTTGTGTCACTTTGTGATCACGTGGCAGACTCTATAGTTGTCAATTTCAGGTTAAAAGAATTGTCTCTTTATTCTAGAGTGATATATACTCCAAATTGATTATCTTACTAAAAACATATTTCCTCAATATAATATATATTTTTTGAAAAAATATGTATATCCTTCATAAGAATGTTTTGATCTCACATATGATGCATCACAATAAGAACTTACATATAAGCTAAGTGTCTATTTTTTTATATATAATTTGATAGTTATGTGAGGAATGATTTGAATTCTGGTCATTTCGTTAAAACACTAAAAAATACCAATTAATTTACAAAGTTTTTAACAAAATATATAAGTGTCCATTATTCATTGACTTAAAAAACATCACTCTTTTCTATAGTCTCACTTTTTAAATATTATTTCATAAAAAACAAATCTTAATATCGTTACAATTCACAAACCTATATATAGTCTCTCCATTTTGTTTGGTAAGTTAGACTATATACTCATCACATTCTCCCACACGCAAGAGAGAAAATCTATCTTTTCTGGGAAAGACGAATCACAGAATCTTTCAAACATACATACGTGGCTAAGAAAAATATGGAAAAAAGCAGTAGCATTGACAAACTAGGGTAGTACGTACAAGGAAATCAGAAAACAATATTGTGTATATATATATATATATATATATATATATATATATATATATATATATATATATGTAATCTTTAGGCGGCACGTCCTTGCACGGCCAGAGATACAGATTTCTTTCATTCGGGCTCTTTTTGTAAGAGAGAACAATGGTGAGAGAATCTGCAAGAAAGTGCTCCCATTGTGGGGTTAATGGGCACAACTCTAGGACGTGCAATAATAATAATAATAATATTGCCAATGGCAATAATAGCGTGAAGATTTTTGGTGTGTATTTGCCAAAAATTGTTGATGATTCTATGAAAAAGAGTTTTAGCACAGGAAATCTGAGTTCCAAAAAGATCAATGACGATGAAGCTAATACTGGGTATCTCTCTGATGGTATTGTTCAACGCAAGGCTGTTGATCGTGAGAGAAAAAAGGGTATGCATGTATACATATATATGTCAGATTTGCTTTATATATCAGTGTTGTTGCTTTTGTTATTATTATTACTACAATACTACTTCTATGTTTTTGTGTTCTTGTGTGTATTGGGATGAGTTTTGATTCATAACATGTTGTGATTTGTGTACATGGGATCTGTTTGTTTGGATAATTATATTTCACTATTTTTTTTCTTTTTCTTTTTTCCAGTTTTACAGATTAGGGTTCTGCAATCTATATATTTGCTTGTTAATTACGATTATTATTACTACCTTTCATCAAAACAAGAATTTACTACTTTCAGTTTTAATTAAATCTGATGGAATTTATCACACAACTTTTCCTTTTTTTATTTATTTGGATTTGTTGGATTAATGGATCTTCAGTGAAATCTATTTATTTGATGTATGATAGTATAATTTATAATTTTAGATGGTGGGTTTTATTTTATTTCTTTCTTTTTGGCTTTTGTAACTATTGTGGTAATTTGTACTCTATAATTTAGAAGGAGATTTCTGGGATTTTTTGAACCCTACGCGAGGATATGCTTTCCATACTGATTTGTGAAGACTCTTTTTATTTTATTTTATATATATATATATATATATATTTTTTATAGCATTTATCAAAACATTCAATGATTAAAAATATTACTAATTTGTATTCCTAAATTATTATTACTAATAGCACAATGATTGATCCCTTCAGATTCTTATATTTCTTTTGGATAAAGTTAAACTCCAAACATGTTTAAAGCCAATAACTTTTTAATGTGAGTTTTAACAAATCCACCATTAGATTATATTTTCTTTATATTTAAGAAGTAAGTTTATGAATTAAATAAAAAATAATATTGGATTGAAATAAAATTTGATATACATATTAAGAACATAAAAAATATGCAATCTTGTAGTTAAATTTTTAAAATATATAATTATGTTAATTTTTTTTAGTGGGTGTTTGAAGCTAAACTTTGTCATTTTCTTTTTACGATCATACAATATTGTGTCCATTTGGTGTTTGCTAAAAAGACGTTGCTGTTTGTTTGTTTGTTCAGGGACGCCATGGACTGAGGAGGAGCACGTTATATTTCTAGCTGGTTTGAAGAAGCTTGGGAAAGGTGATTGGAGAGGAATTTCAAAGAAGTTTGTGACCACCAGGTCCCCATCTCAGGTTGCTAGTCATGCACAGAAATATTTTCTGAGACAGGCTGCAATTGATAAGAAGAAACGTAGACCAAGTGTGTTCGACTTGTCTCTGAATGAATATGTAATACATCTCTCTCCTTCTCTCCCTCTCTCTCTCTCTCTCTCTCTCTCTCTCTCTCTCTCATTTCATAGATATGACTAGAATCATGGACTTACAGGAAATAACTCCTAAGGATTCCCCAGTTTCACAAACAAAGAAAAGTGATAGTGAAAGGTCATCAGAGGTAAGCCCATACACCCAAGTTTATTCAAATATAATGCAAAACAGTATGTTAAAATACAGTTGTTAACTTAGTGAATATTAATGAGAGCCAACTAGAGGTAAAAAAAGTCCATAGATCAATGAGTATAACTAATACTTGTATCTGAGTTGTTGGAATTTAGAAGTCTTTAATGGCTTTTTTGAATGTTATAGGCTACTGCTGCAGTTCAGAATGTGAATCGATTCCCGCATGTCTGCATCGATATTCCACCATCTGCTCAAATGTCACCCCTAATCTCTGGTGCTCCAAATTACTCTTGGTGTCCATCCATGGTAAGCAACAATTTGACATTTGCCACTTTTTATTTGTCGAGATATTTCATATGGTAGTAAAAATACTGATTTTAAGTTCACAGCATTGTGAGTGTTTTATCTGTACTATTGGATAATTGGATAATAACTATATGAACTATTAAGCTAAAAAAGAAATCCGGTTAATGATCTTTAAATGCAACTTGTAAATGCATTGAACCTTGTAAGGAAGTAAACCATTCCATGCACACTATTTATAACAACAGAGATTCAATGTCTTGAAGTGACATTTTTAAAAAAATTTCTTTATGAGGATTTTAGAGAGGGATTAATATGAAGGGTTCTCAAGGAAACATGATTTCTTAATTATGGCCACTGGAATAGTTTTTAATGGCCTAACTGGGAATGTACCTTTACAGAAATCATTTTCCTTTTACACTGTCTTGCCAATCACACAACATGACCACAATGTTTGAAGTGTTTTTGGTGTTTCGTTTTAGATATGGAATTAGTATATCATGTGACTTGTTTTGAGTGGTACGTAGTTGCCAAGATTGGAATATTATTTCACAGTACTGCTGTAATGTAATCTTGTTTAGCAAAACACAAAAAAATAAAATAAAATAAAAAAAAGAAAAAAAAAAGTGTTGTAATCTTAGGGATCTTCTATGCTTTCCTTCATTAGAACTAATGTTATATAATTGGAAATTTGTAACCTTTCTTTATGCACTAGAGCCTGGGGGAATATGCATATATTCATGATAAATCACTGCCAAATTGATGTTGCATCACTGTTCTCTAAATTTCCACAAACAGCATGTTGAATTCTATGGTGACTAGGACTTATCCTTGATCTTTGTCCCCATTGCAGCCTCAGATGTTTCTAAAATTCACAGATAGCTTGTTACAAAATACATTTCTTGCATGGAATTTTATTTTGTCACTTTTCATTCACCAATAAATCTGAATACTTGCAAGTCTTAGGATATAAGAACTATGAATTTCCTTATGTTTCCTTGATTTTTTTTTTATAAATCTCCTTTTTATTTTGAATATTTCTCCTAGCCTAAGCACCAAACCAATTGCTTTATGATGATTTTACTTGTCTTACCAGGTGGGAATGCCTGGCAATGACCAGTTCATCCCAACAGTGAATTTTGCTAGACAAAGTTTTCCATCCTATTCTTGGCTGCCTGGAACCCAGAGGAATTTTGGTACTTGTGCTCCTGTTATTATCCATCCATCTGGTATTCCTTCACCAAAGTCTTTCCCTCACAGTCTATCTCATTAAGGCCTCATTGCTTCATCAATTGCAAGAGATGCTGTTGAGCTTAAAATTGGACAACCTCAAAACCCCACCAAGCCAAAACTTATCATCTCAGACATCCTGAGCTATTAGACCGACATGAAAATTTTTGATGAGTTGAAGCTTAATTTTTGCATTTTGAGTTATCAGCTGAAGTCTAGAGTTAGAACAATGTGAAGGCAATTTATTCCTTGCAATTGAGCCTTTAGATATATAACCCATCTGGCTTCATATCTTTTTCCTAATCAATAAAGTTTTGCCAAAACCACCAATTTTTGATCTATTGCTGATTATTTCAGTCTGCAAGTTCGCTACAAATATGGCCTACATCATTTTCTTTGTGTAGGTGTCAATTCTAGTGATTGCATTCTCTGTCTAGTTCACCTTTTTTTTTTTGTTGAAACTCTATCTGATTCACCTTAGAGATAGGAAAGGAAGAGTACAAGGGTAAAATATTTTTTATAAACCATATTCATTTTAGATATCCTTTATGTAGGTCTCCATCTTAAAAATAATTTTATCAATTCTAATTTTAAAAAACTTTTTTTTGTTGTTGTAGAATTAACTAGTATAACATATATTATAAGTAGAAAGTAAAAAATTACAGTCCATAATTTTCTAGCACCTCCCCCCCCCCCTCCCCACTATCTATCCATCTCAAAAAAGAAAAAAAAAAAAAAAATCTAGTCCTAAGAGTTGAAAAAATCTGTAGTAATTTCAGAATTTGTATAAATTGACTGCAGTTTTTTTTTTTTTTGTGTGGAGAAAAAAGAAGATATATTCTTTAATTATGATATAAGAGGGTTAAATGGAAAACAAAAGGGAGCCATTTCAGTCAAAGCCTCATTAATAAGTAGTCTAATATCCCATTGATGATAATAATAATAAGCTGTCTAATAAATTTTAAATTTCATATTTGTTGGTTCATTAAATGTGATTCTCAAGTAAGAAAAGAATACATCTTTTGAGTAGAAAGTGATCTTCTTCAATTGCGAAATCTACCTCCTTAAAAGATCTGGATTCCTATCCGTTTTAAATCTTTTTTCTTCTAAACCAAAACTAGATGTAAGAAAGGAAGAGTACAAGGTTAATTAAAATATATTTTATAAATCATATTCATCTTAGATATTCTTTATGCAAGTGTCAATCTTAAAAAGAATTTTATCAATTATAATTTTGAAAAACTTTTTTTTGTAAAATTAACTAGTATAACATATATTATAAGTAGAAAGTAAAAAATGACATTCAATAATTTTATAGCACCTCCCCCACCCCTCTCCACTGTCTACCCAACTAAAGAAATAAAATAAATCATTATCGTTGCAATTCAGGTCTAGTCCTAAGAGTAGAAAAAATATGACAAAGATTCAAACAGTTTCCAAATAGTTCCACAGTGAGAGCATATATGTTTTATATTGTCATAGTATGGTTTCTAATTCATTAGTTTCCCTGTTTATGTTTAGTTATGAGATAAGAGAGATGCACAAATATTTTCTAGAATAAGAGTAGAAAAAATATGTTGCAATTTCAGAACTTGTATAAAAATGTCGGAGGTTCTTTTTACGTTTCTTTTCTAAGAAGGAAGTTGGGCCTGACGCTCCACGGAATGGGCTCCAAAATACCATTCTGCTACTGCCAGTTTGTGCGCAAACGTTAAGTCCAAGTCCATGGGAAGATGTTGCAAAGTGGGCTTATCCTCTATTTCTGCTGCAGAAGGAACTTTTCTCCAGTTTCTGCCATATGATTGACTTTTCTGCTAAGCAGTAAAACCGTTTGCTTTGCAATAAAGCTTCTTGCTCTGCAGTAAAGCTTTCTGCCGTGCATTAAAGCTGTCTGCTGTGCATTAAAGTCTTCGGCCGTGCAGTAAAGCCTTTGGCCGTGCAGTAAAGCCTTCTGCCGTGTAGTAAAGCCTTCTGTTGTGCCGTAAAGCTGTCTGTTGTGCATTAAAGTTGTCTGCTATGCATTAAAGTCTTCTTCCGTGTAGTAAAGCCTTCTGCTGTGCCGTAAAGCTGTCTGTTGTGCATTAAAGCTGTCTGCTGTGCATTAAAGCCTTCTGCCGTGCAGTAAAGCCTTTTGCAATGTGAATGACTACTCTTCATTGTTTACTGCAGAAATACTTTTCTACTTCCTGCACATAAACAAATCTAAAACCCAAAGAAAATACCAACCAAGCAAATGTTAGCTAACATGGGTTAGCATATTCTCAAATATATATACATACATATTCGTAAATATACTTATACGTATTCACATACACATCTATAAAATATATTTTGTAGAATATGAGAAACAATATATATATGTATATATACTTATGGCAGGATAATGATTAATTCGTGTCAAAAGTAAAACACGTAAGAACAAAGAAATAGAAAAGCTTCAACAGAAAAGGTTTAGCTATTATAATAGCTAACACGGTAAATATGATAAAAAAGTGCTACAGCAGAATAACTAGTACAACAAGTAAAGATACCACCCCAGGACGACTGATGCAGCAAACTTGATAAAAACGTGTTACGGCAAAATGATTAAATACAATAGATATAAATTATAATGAGAGAAATCAAATATATTTACAATCGAAATCAAGTATTGAATCTTCCTACAGAATAAGTAAACCAAGAAGGAACTCAAACCCCAACTTGAACAACCTTGTCATAAGCTTCTGTCATAAAGTTGTGCATTTTGGAGAATATGCCTAAATGGCTACTATCTATTACTTTTGGAGACTTCAAAGAGTGGGTTTGCTAAAAAGGAGGGAAAAGATGGTCTATTGATGCATGCCCCTATTCCTGCCGTGTTTTCTCTCTTCGTTTTACTACTTTCCTTCTTTCTTTCTTTCTCTCCATTCTTTTACTCTTAGTTTCTTACTACTCTCGTGTCGTGGGTTGTTCCCCATTTGGTCTTTTCTTTTCCTAGGTCCCTCTCTCTGGGTGTTTACTACTCTCTCACCATGGGTTTCCTCCCTTAGGTGCTTCCGCTCCCTTGGGTCTCTCCTCCCATTTGGTCTCCCTTAATTCCATGGCTACCTCTTCCTTTTATAATGAGCTAATTCAATGGGATTTCTCCCTTTTATCCCTAGGGCTTCACCAATTGTTTTTGGTTTGTTGTGGGCATCCCTTCAGGACTATCCACCAACTCATTGGTTGCCTAGCCTCTGCTTAGAATACGTCAGCTGCACCATTACTCATTTCATGACAAAATTTCCTTTTGTTTGTTTTTGCTGTATACCTCTACCTCTGGGTTCAAATGGATAAGGATTGGACTACCTCACTACCTAGCTCTATGGCATGCATCAAATGGTCTCAACCATCTACTACTTCTTTTGGGTAAAATACCATCCCAGCAGGATATATTCCCAAAAGAAGTCACAGCTGGAAACCAAATATAGACCCCTTTTTCCCCCCACCACCAAACCACACCCTCTGAATCCCTTTGACCATGGGCCCACCTCCCTTGTATTGGCTGGGTATAGGTTGGTGGTGCTCCGGCCCTTCTGTGCTTGCTCCACTATCTTCTGTTTTTGTCTCCCACGCCGTTTTTGTCGTAGTAGATTAATTCTGTTTCGTTTTGCTCCGTGTCTCTGTCTTATTTCTTCACGCGTTTCCTGCTGTGTTTGTCATTTCCTTTAGTTTGGCTTTTCTTTCCTTCACGTGTTTCCTGCCGCTAACACTTTCTGTTGTTCCTTGTTTATTTTCATCGTGCTTTTTCATATTAGTTTTCACGCCTATCTTTTATACAAAATGATTTGGGCATTTGTGGGCCAAATAATGTTGACTGGATCAAACGGTTCTTGGGCCCAATATGTCTTTATCTGCCGAAGTTATTTTGCCAAAGAACTGTATTTTGCGGCAGATTTGTATTCTGCTGCAGATTGCTTTCCCTTGCACTTCTTTCTTTGGACCTTTCTTGCTCTTTGGTCTTCTTGGTGGATCTTTGGGCCTTGCTTTTTATTGGGTTTTCTTTCTCATAGGCTTTTGGATATGGATTCGCAAAAATAGGCATCAACAAAATTAAATGCAGTTTTTTCCCCCTTTTGAGAAGCAAAGGGATATATTCTTTAATTATGATTTTTTTTAGAGAGTTTCAACTTATAATGTCCGCTCCTAATGATAACTCTTTATCATTAAACTAAGACATCAATCGATTTTGGGTGTAAATGAATATTAATGAACTCCAAATCTCTTATTCAACTATTAGAGATTTTACTAGATGAGTTAACTAGAATCCACTTCTTTAATTATGATTTAAGAGGGTTAAATGGAAAACAAAAAGGAGTCTTTTGAAAGTCAAAAGCCTCACTCGTAGTCTAATATCCCTTAAAATAATAATAATAATAGAATAATACTAGAGATATAAATTATTTTACAAAATATTTTATAAACTACTGATGCGGTGAGTGATTATTGGTAAATGAAAAAATGATATTAATGGCGGGCTTAGATAAAAACTAATAAGACGTTGGCCACATCAACATTTTGTAAAAATCTTATAAAATAGTTTGTGACTGTAACATTGCTCATAATAATAATAATAATTAGTCTAATAAATTTTAAATTTCATATTTTGTTGGTCATTAAATGTGAATCTTAAAAAAGGGATTGAGTTCAATTACACCATACAATTAACTCCCTCTCCCTCACAATATTTTTTCACTAAACTTACCTTTTTTACATTTTTTTTATTTATTCAATGGTTGAATTTAAAGTTGCTTTTTGCAATTTTAACTCTTAGCCACTCATAACAATTACACCACGTGCGATATTTTGAGTAGAAAGTAATCTTCTATTGGAATATCTACCTCTTTAAAAGATCTGGATTCCTTACCTTTTCAAATCTTTTTTCTTCTAGCCAAAACTAGATGTCAAACATCTAGATTTCAATTTTTTTTTCCCTTCTAAAAAGAAATGGGATCGTTAACATCCGATTTCCATATTTATTATTAATCCGTATGTTCAATCTGGATTCTCTTAATTTTCTCTATGATATCTATGCCCTTTCTCATATGACCAAAATGACTAAAAAAACAAAAGTTTGAAGCACAAGAGAAGAACTATGCACTTTCGCTTTCATTTAGCCTTTTTATTTTTTTAATGAACAAAAATGAGCTGGGGCGACCATTGTGACTCACCCCCCTGAGGTCAACCATAGGAGTACCCCCACTAGAGAATGTTGAAATTAGCCATTTAATACCATTTATTCGATGCATTGCCTAGCTGAACCTCCCATTCACAACTTGCAACCTTTTAGAAACGTCATCATGAGTAGTTAGAGGCACTTGTATAAAATTGAAACTTTAATTCAACTTTTTCCGTGCAAAGATTAGTCGAAATTTATATAAACTTCGACTGCATTTTTTATTTTGCCTCTTAGGACTACAAATTTCTCTCTTTTTAACAACACTGTTGCCTCCCTTTTTTTTAAACCAACATTGTATGCAATTCATTTTTAAAGCATTTCTCATCATAATTAAGATTAGCAGTAGGTTATGCTATTCTTTATTCATTTGACAATTACAAAGAGAGAGCCATTAAAAACACCGAGAAGTGCCAGTTGAACTATAAAACTTTTGCTAGGTTATGCTATTCTTAATATACTTCTACAACTACAGCCAAGGGTTTCCTATCCTGTTCACTAGAATACGTTTCGCTGTTCAAAAAGTTGTCTAGAATTGCGGGTTCATGATATTTAACAAATTTGGCAAAAACACACTGCTTGAAAAGTAAAACAAAAGGAGAAGGCCCTAAACATGCCCTGCTAGAAGAAAGGGAGAAAAAAAGGGGGGGGGGGGGGGTTCAATATTTTCTCATTCCAATAGCAAGCTAATCGAAATATCATCAGACTATGAAGTCAAAGCATCAATACCTAAACTTTGATTAAAGTGTGATTTGCAGTTTCCAGAGAAGGAACAGTGAAAAAAAATTTAACAGATATTGTGGCTGAGCATCAGATCATTTTGTACAGACCGTTTAAAAACAAACTGAAAAGAATGGAATGGCAGAACATCTTACAAAGCAAACTGATGGGCATATCATCATATATAGGTTTTAGGAGGCTTGAACGGTCCACTCTGATTCAGAGAGAAGGGCTGCTCTTATATGCATACATGCAATGGAATTTCTGAAAGAACCAACTAAGAAGAGCAGCAGCCAGATTTCTGATTAACCGGTTGTCCTCGTATCTGCACTGTTGGTGGCCTTACATTGTTCATTGGTTGACTTGCCATACTGAAAAAAGTGATGAAAGAATTAATTTCTCATAGAAAAAGGCAATTGTGCACAAAGATATAAGGCCAAGAAAATCCTGTCCCCAAGCAACTTAGACAACCGCAACAAAACTAATGCTGAATTTATTTCTTAAATAGTTCCTTTAAAGCTGCCCAACACCTGTTTTTTCCTTGAAAAAATTATGCATCTTATACCCCTTCTCTAACTAATTTCTACAATAAAAACATCAGAATAGCTTGAATAGTTGTATATAAGAAATATGTACCGAGTCTTGATGTCAGCAGCCATGGCCATAAAAGCCTGCTCCACATTAGTAGCATTTTTGGCACTCGTCTCCATAAATGGAATGCCAATTTCATCGGCAAACGCCTTCAGAGCCCAATCAAATCACAGGCAACAGTGTTATTTGAGTTCTCAATAATACAGTAAAAGGAAAAAAACAAGGAAGAGCAATTATAGGACCGTGGTTCTACCTTCGCCGTTTCATAAGACACAACTTTGTTAGCAGTGAGGTCAGACTTGTTTCCAACCAGAAGCTTGTTTACATTCTCACTAGCATATCGGTCAATTTCACTCAACCATTGCTTAACATTGTTAAAGCTCTCTTGGTCTGTCACATCATAAACTATCTGGCACATACACCAAGAACATTGTGAAACAAGTTCAACATTCACACCAAATCGTCAGGGCAGAACCATGAGCAAAATGCTGAAAATTTGAGAGAGAGAGAGAGAGAGAGAGAGAGAGAGAGAGAGAGCTTACAATAATGCCATGTGCTCCACGGTAATAGCTACTAGTCATTGTCCTGAAACGCTCTTGTCCTGCAGTATCCCACTAAATATCCCAAAAAAAGTTCAACAGCCAGATAGAAACAACAGCAACAATCATAGGATGTTGCACTACATAAACATCATATTATGAACCAATGACCAAATTTCAATCCATTAACAATATTTAGGATATTTAACCATCTTGTTAGTCGTTTCTGCATGAAGATGGCTATCAGCCAAAAGTAAACATGTTAAAAATGACCCCAACCCACAAAGAGATTCCACCAAAGGATTATAGTAGATTTTTTTACCACCACCACCACCACAACTATCATAATCATTCTTTATTACTTGTTCCCTGTGATAACTAAAAACAACCCATACACCCATGTTGATTTATAACTACAACATCACCCTCCACCACTTATTTTAGAGGGAGGTGATGCCATTTAGTCCATGGCCAGTGGCTTACTTTTACATCATGCGTTATACCAGATTTAAAGAACAAGAAACACCCCCCCCCCCCCAAAAAAAAACCACCACCAAAAAGAAAAGCAGGCAAAAAAAGAAAAGAAAGGATTATAAAGCATGCGAATGATACTTCTTTGGACTGCTGATTGGGCAGTTTAACAAATTTCCAGGAACTAGTACAACCATACAACTTTACCAAACTTAAAAAAAGGGGGGAAGAAGGCTTACGATCTGAAGTTTTATGGTCTTTCCATCTTGCTCCACAGTGCGTATTTTCTAATAATAGGTGGAATGCAACAATTAGGATTATATTGCTTCAATTGATATAACATCTATTAAAACCCAAAGATAAATACTTACAAAGTCAACTCCAATTGTGCTAATGTAACTGTCCAGATATGAATCATCCTGTGTCAAAGAGACGAAAGAAAAAAAAAATCACATTGCATTTATATTCATAAGTTCTGCTCAAGAATTTCAATTAGAGCCAAGTAGGCTTCAATATGCTCAGCAACCAGAAAACTTTCCACTAATGAGTCAAACATTTTTTTTTTTTTTGTTGCTGCAGTTCTTTTTATAACACCAAATGTTGCTTGGAGATAATATTAGATAGTATGGTAAGATAGCAGTAGGATCTACCAAATACATAGAGTACATGTTTTGAATATCATAAAACACCAAAATTCAACTCCAAACAGAAATTTTTTATTGGTACAATACCCATGCCCCCCATGGGTTCAGAACCCAAGACCTTACTTTCCATCCCATTATTAAGGGAGAAGGGAGTGCCATTTAAGCTAGAGTTCATTGGCAACTCAAAATAGAATTGCTAAGAAAGAGTGATAATAGCAACTCCAAACAGAATTGGAAGACAACTTTCAAAATAAATTCTACTTAAGCCTTAAAAATTCACTATAGATGTGATTTTTTTTTTTATTAAGTAATAAAATTTTATTTATAAAAAAAAAAAAAAAAAAAAAACTACCTCATGTACACATAATGTATACATAAGGTAGCCTAAAGAATTACAAATAAACAAGTATTACAATACAAAAAGATAGGGAATCTATGAAAGCTACAACAGAGTGAGAATCACTAAAACCCCAATCCTGGGAACTATCAAACAAAGATCTAGTAAAAAACAACTTCAATTTCTCCCAAGGCTTTCTTATCTTCAAGAGTAAGCTGATTTCTCTCTCTCAAAAGTGTCCATACCAGGCATATTGATGCTAAATTCCATAGTGCATAAGAGTGTTTACTACACTAATTCCTCCACTCATATAGACAACCAACAACACTCAAGGCATCAAATGCACCCTAAAGAAGCTGAAAAAATGAAGGTCCACATGGCTATACAAAATCACAATATAATAACAGATGATCCACTATCTCGCCATTTCTACTACACATGCAACACCAATCTACTATCATTTGATGTTTAAACCAAGTTCAGCCATAATCCTATCTGAGCTGAAAAATAAGGTGTGGAAAGCTGATGATTTAGTTTCACCCTTAAACTAATCGGTGTGCCACAATCTCTTCTTGGGGGAAGAAATAGCAATGAGTAAAAAAAAAAAAAAAAGAGGGGGGGGGGGGGATCATAAGTGCCCTTTTATATTGGTTGCAGAAGTAACATATCTATCTAAACTTTAACATAATTCAAAGTGAACTGTCACTTTAATTCACAAAATTACTAGTATGTTAAATATCTTATAATCACTAATTTAGGATAACCATCCAATGAAATAATGATACAAGGTCTCAAATTTTCCTCTCTTCTAAGCAAGCAACAGAGCAAAGCAAATACAACTAAACAAAACAACAGCAAAAAGGATTAAGAAGAGCATAATAAGAGGCAAGTAACAGATAAAATAGATCAGGAAAAGAAAATTCAAATATATGATCAAGACAATATTAATTAACAACATATACATACATACATATATATATATATATATATATATATATATATATTTGTGTGGGGGGGTGGGGGGGTGGGGGGGGGGAGCATTTAATGAAGTCAGGCATTTTGACAGCTTACAGCAAATCTCAGAAGAAGACATGATTTGCCAACACCAGAATCTCCAATCAGCAAAAGCTTGAACAAATAGTCACTGCAGAAGACAAGATGAAAGCCAATAAATCTTTTGCTGCAGTTCCATTTGGGTTGCAAACTTGTAAATTTATTATTTAACAAAAAGAAAAATTGTTTTCTACTTTTAGAAGAAAAGGATATACGTGACCCCATTATGAAGGCCATGGGTATGGCACTACAGCAAATGGTATTCACGTAAAGTCGCAAACTAACCCAAAAAGTGAAATAGTATATCTAGGGAAACTCTACACTTTTTTTTAATCACAATAAAAAGGCCTTAGAGTTTAAGCCCCTAACAGCACCTTGTTTGGTATACAAGGTTCCAAGTTTGATCCTAAACATAAAGGCAATATATACTTAACTTAGGGAGAAACATATAATTCACAAAATAAACATTATTTGGCCAAACTTGGTTGCAACAGCGTAAAGTCTCTTCAAAGATTTTTATAATTTTGAAAAGTCTCCTCACAGAAACTATCATTCTAATTATCACAATTTTCAATGATAGGTAATATGCAAATCAAACCACACACAAAAATGCAAATAAGCAATTGAGCACGCTTGTGCACACACATGCCACAAATTGAGCTATGCAATCAGACTAAGCATTGAGATCTGAAACTTTAACCTAATTAACTTATTAAGATTGAAAATCACAATCCAAACAAGGAATGATCCTATCACAAAAGTGATATTTTTCATAACAAGACTATCAAAATACACAATTGCACATCGCAAGTAAAACACCTCAAATTTCAGATCTGAATCGATGAAACAACAAGCGCTTCGATTTTGTTCTACATATACGATTACAGAACAATAAACTACGAAAATTAAATCTACATAAAATTGAATTATCCATAAATTTTTTTTTAATTAAATCTAAAATTGGCGACTTTAATTTCTTCTCTCCCCTCATTTTTCTCGGTTAACCTATATTTTAGGAATTCGTCAAAAAATTCTCTCAAATCCACAACCGTAAAAAGAACAAAATCATCAAAGATCTAAAGAGATTATCCAAATTAACATCACGTTCGGTTGCGTAGAAAACAAAAGAGGAAAAATAAAAATCGGAAAACGAAAATTAAACTCAGATTTTTCATTTCCTTTTCGTTTTTAATTTTCCGAGCGACCAAACAGAGGAAAAAGCTGTAATAGTAAAGGAGATTGAGATCGAAGATGCTTACTATTCAGGATTCATGACTGAATTGTCGTTGTTGGTGGTGGAGGATCTACGAAGAGCTTGACCGGGTTTAGACCGGTCCGAGAGAGAACGCTAGACCGGGTTATGGCGAAGAAGAAAAAGGTGAGAGAGAGAGAGAGAGAGAGAAAAGGAGGAAAGAACAAATGGAATGAAACTGTGAAATGGGGAAAAGGGAAGAAACGAAGAAAGTGGACGCTGACGAAACCGAAAAGTTCGGTTCAAGCGCTTATATAGTGGTTTTTAATTAAAATCCGATTTTTCCACGGATCTCATCTGGGTAACCCGCGCAACTGGAGATGGTCACGTGGATTGTGGACATTTTTAGAGCCCTTGTTATATTCACTCAAACACATATTTTCAATTTTTAAATAATATTACAAATATTTTTATACATTTTTTCACCCACATGTATTTTTAAACATATATTTTCAATTTTTAAATGCATGTACCAAACACAACCCAAGTTTTTACGGATCCAAGATGCACTTTTATTATTATTATTATTATTTTTTTGGTGAAAATACTTTTGGTCCCCACATTTTGGGCTGATTATTATTTTGGTCCCTATTTTGATTTTGTTACTATTCCAGTCTCTAAAAACAGAAAATCAATTCTATTTTGTTTACTGTCGTCAACTCACTAATAGAAGAAAACTCTTACGTGGTAGACAGAGTGTCATGTTGGTACATTAAATACTGACGTGGCTATTAAAATAATTAAGAAAAATTATTTGGCGTTTAAAAATGCCATATCAGCATATAAATTATTTTAAAAAAAATTAATTTCTTAATTTTAATTTAAACTGAAAATAAAAATTTGATTTAAATTAATTTCTCAATTCTCATATTTTCTTGCATTTTTTATTTTTTCTTAACCAAACACAAAAATACAAAAGGTTTGGTTTTCTCTATCTCTACCTCACGATCTCACTCTCTCTAATCCTTCGATACTCACAAATCGGCAAGGCCTCTATGGTCAAGTGGAGAGAGTAGAGGAGGACGTGGTGGAGGTGGTGGAGGTTATGATTAGAATTTGATTCACCTATTGGAGAGTTTCTGTGATGGTTCGTCGATTTCGTTATCTTTGTCTTCGTTGAGCAGGGAGTTTCTGAAGGGGTTTAGATCGCAGCGGTCATTTTCGAGTTCAGATCGGTTGAACGTGTCATTGTGGCGGCAATTTGGAACAATGGGAATAAGGATTCGGTGGTGCTATGTTGTTGTGAAGCCTAGATCGGTGGGTGTGCTGTGATGTTGTGAAGCCCATATCGGTTAAGGTGGTGGTCGGTCCCTACGGCAAATCCTCATGCAATGGCTCTCAAACCTCTCTCTACCTCACCCTCGCTCTTTTCCTCTCTCAAGCCCGATCCTAGCTGTTGATAGGCGGTTGTTTGGGTGATTTGAGTTTTGATGCGGAGAAAACGATGAGCAACATTTGGGTTTTTTGGATTTTTTTTATCAGTTTCAAACGCATATCTGCCTTTGGGGTTTGTTGAGGATATGTGGTTCGATGATTTTGTCTGGAATTTATGGAATCACAGAGGTTGGGTTTTGTTGGTTTGATCAGTGATATGTTGTTTCGTTGTTGATTTTGGATGATTTAGATGTTTTGTTGTTGATTTGGTTGGGTTTTGATTTACTAGTTTTAGAGATATGTTTTGATGATGCCAAGAAGATCAGTAGGCTGGATGCTTCGGACTTGATAGGACCGGTTGCTCTCTCTGCGGCCTGAAAAAGAAAGAGAAGCCAATCAAAGGCGACCGGGGCTGCCGGCCAAAAACCCTCCGATGGTAAAGTTAGTTCTTCTCACTATGTTTTTGGAATTCCAACTTTTTTGGAGTCGAAATCAAGCATACCTTTGCCTTGTCTGAATCAGTCTTTATATAGCGCCTTCATAGACGGTTATCGAAATAGGAACCTCTCTTGGATTCAAGGAGGCTTAACGTAACTGCCATAACCGTTTAGGAGTTACACTTCTATTTCACAACGGATACATGACCGTTATGCGTGGGATAAGGGATTGTCACATTATATTCGGAGATTCTCCTAAGTATGATACCCTCGTCCTGGAATTCCTTCGTCGAGTGCGCCTGTTAATTCCAAGTGTAACATCCTAGTCCATGAATCTTTACATGGACGAGTCCTCTCAGGGTAGGCTGTGCGCATCCCACGGAAGAGGGATGTAGCTTCGCTATCACCCTCTGGACGTCCTTGTCCGTTACCCTCGGCCTGAGGATAACTTCTGGACGGCTGCTGAGGTGATGCCCGTCCAGGGACGGGTTGAGTGTTTTCATCCCACATCAGTTGCCCCTCGTCCAGGAGTTATACGATGTATCAACAGATTTTAAAATGCACCACGTGTCACACATCCATAGGAGGTTAGTCAACTGGTTTACTCCTCCGAGGCATGCGCCATCTGTCACCTTCTAATTAGGTCCGTCGTTGCGGTTACCGAGACTTTTCTGCCTATAAATAGTGGTTTCTCTCTCGTGCCCCTCTCACTTTTCCAAATTTTCTGCTTTGACACTCTCGTCCGTAGCTTCGTCTAAGAATATCCTCAGCGTCCTTAGTGTCCCTCGTCTAGAGCCAGGTAATCTTTCTATACTTACTTTAGCTTTCCTTTTTAAGTGTTAGGACGTTTTCAATGGCCTCCTGCTCGTCTAGCGACAGTGTGGTCAGGGCCATAGACGAGTATCACGACGACTCTAGTTGTGACACCTCTAGTAACGTCAGTAGTAGTAGTGGTCACACAACTGAGGAATACACATCTGGTGTTCCTGGAATCCCTGTAGAAGCTTTTCAAAAGAGTATTAGGACGAGAACAGCCTCTGGGGCTGACACCTCGACAAGCTCCCTGCCGTCCTCCCCTTTAGACGAACAGGAAACTGTATATAGTTGTGCTTTAGAGGTTCCTTCCAAGACGGACGAGAGGAGGTTAGATTCCCTTAGGACTTGGTTTCAGATTCCTGATGATCTAAACCCTAGGCTAGCTGTCCGAGGTGAGTGGTGTTGCCAGCCTCGTTTTGGAATAGGTGTTTATGAAGCCTATTTGTTAGGGGGGCTTAGACTTCCTTTAAATGCCTTTGCTAGGGAATTACTCACTAGGCTGGGCTTGGGAGTGTGTCAGCTTAACCCCAATGCATGGAGACTAATTGTCTCCATGCAAGTCTTATGGATGGAGGCGTTTGACGGGGACCGTCCTATTACCGTGGACGAGTTCTTGTACTGCTATAAACCCTCCGAGATAAATCAATCTCGAGGCTTCCATCAGTTCACAGCCAGGGGCAATGACTGTAGACTGATTAAGTCTTTGCCCTCGTCTGACAGAAACTGGAAGACGGAATTTTTCTTCGTCTCTGGTTTCTGGGCGGGGCATCCCGTTGAGATTGGTAGAGACTCATTTGCTCCTTATACTGGAGACATAGGGAACCTTCGTCCAGAAAGTATGTTATGTTCTTCTTTTTTTTTTCTTTTATATTATACTTTCTATTTGGACGATGGTCTGACCTTAATTTCCTTTTTTCCTTTCCAGCCGTTGGACGACCTTCTTTGAGCAAGTTCCATCGTGACCGCGTCCATAGGGCCCGTCTACATCCTGAACGAGACTTTCACTCGTTAGTGACCCTTAAGCGTCTACACAAGTGGGGACTCGGCCCTGAACCGTCCGTCGAAGCTTTAGCACACGAGTTAACTACCCGTAGACGTGAGTGCTCCTCTTAAGATAGGCATTTTTCATTTTTGTTTATGATTACTATTTATTTTTATTTATTTATTTATTTATTTTTTTTAGGAATGGCAACCATGAAAGGAAACAAGGGGAAGGAAGTGGTCGACGAGGTAGCTAGACCTGAACCTCAGCCCCAGCCTCGTCCTGCTTCTGGAGAAAAAAGGAAAAGTTTGTCCAAGCATGTGGACTTGGCTAGCTTGCCAAGTCGTCGGGGGAAGAAAGCTAAGTCCGGGCCGTCCAGGACTGAAACTGTTAGGCCTGAGCTTCCTCCTCAGCTGCCCGTCTTGGTCATTGACGTAGATTCGTCCACACCCCTTAGCGCCACTCCGTCCAAGTCCCCTTCTCCTGACTCGTCCCAGCCTTCTCAAAGGACTTCTACTAATTTATTGGAGAATGAGGATCTGGCTTGGGAACGATTCCAAGAGGCTGTGAAGGGCGAGGACGTAGCTGCGTGCTACGACATGTCCTTGAAAGAGTTCGAGCACTCTGGCGTCCACGATCTCTTCAAGGTGACCATCTTTGCCTCGTCCTGATTTGTCCATGTTTGCCCAATATTATTTCTATCATCTGAACTTTCTATTCTTCTATGCAGGCAATGTCCAAGTTCATAGCTGCGTCCAGGCAGGCCACAGAGATGGACAGGACGAGGATCCTTCTGGAGAAAAGGATAGAAGAGATCAAAAATGACTGTAGGACGTGGGCAGAGGTGGCGAACAAGGCCAAGGACGAGGCTGAGGAGTTCAAGGCTTTGGTGGGGGAGCTGAAGTCCGACACTGCCAGGAAGGACGAGCGTCTTGAACTTCTTCAAAAGGAGAATGACGAGCTGAATCTACTTCTGAAGAAAGCTAAAGACGAGGCAGTGGAGGAATTCAAAGCGTCCAAAGAATTCACTGACCTGATGGATACAAACTACGCAGCAGGGTTTGAGGACTTTAGAATGGACGCTATGGACAACTTTCCTGAAGTTGACTTTAGCACCATTAAACTCAACCTTGCTGCTGCTACAAGTTCCCTCGTCCACACAGGCTCAGACGATGTCAACATCGAGGACGACGCTTCCACTAAACCAGCTCAGGACGACCCCAACGTTGATGCCCCTTCCTCTTGAAGAAGTTGTTATTGTTGTTTAGCTTTCTTCTTTTCTCTTTTTCTCTTTT
The DNA here is from genome assembly GCF_040712315.1 of Castanea sativa. Taxonomy (NCBI): domain Eukaryota; kingdom Viridiplantae; phylum Streptophyta; class Magnoliopsida; order Fagales; family Fagaceae; genus Castanea; species Castanea sativa. Next base: position 24,343,552 of record NC_134024.1, on the reverse strand, counting down.
TTATTTAAAATGTATTTGAGAATTTGAAATGTTATTCAAGTACAATTTCCTCGTCTAGAGTGTTCTAGACGAGCTTATGAACAATGTCTTTTACTGTTTATTTTATAAGGGTTTTTGGACGGTGGCCGTCTACCCTTTCCAAGTTAAAGAATATCTTCTTTGTTTGTTATCATTTATGTCATTGTCTTTTAAACTATGCTCTAAGTGTTGAATGACCGTCTACAATCTTTTTATGGACGACCCACTTAGGACTGATGATGACTGCATTACTTTAGCCTGTCCTTTAGGCAATTATTATTCGCCTTCTCGAAAGCAGTTTATAATGTTTATGTTTTCTCGTCTTGACGTGTGCTCGTCTCTGGAATGTTATATCTTAAGGCTTACTTTTCTTCCTTAGACGAGTGGGCCTTGGCCTTCTTCCTTTTGCTTTATCCTCTTTTTTTTTTTTCTTTTTTTTTTTTTTTTGAAGGAAAGCTTTGGACGAGCAGTCCTTGGCTTCTTTCTCTTGCTTTACCCTTTTTAAAGGAAAGCTTTGGACGAGCAGGCCTTAGCATTTTTCCCTTTGCTTTGTCCTCATTTAAAGGAAATCTTAGACGAGTTTGCCCTCGTCCTGAGATTTTATTTTTCTGAGGCTTTTGCCTCGTTCGTGGATATTATCAAGGAACTGGAATTCAAGTACATAAGAAATCCAAACCATATTATTACATGAACATTGTTCACAAACTTGGCACACGCTTATAAGCTAGTGCCTTATTAAGATATCAAGTACATAGCATCGTCTTTCATAAGCTAGTCTGTAAGTAGTGCAAAAGTTTAAGAACTAGTGCACTTTTATTCATAACACACCATAATAGTAGTAAAAGCACAAGTAAATATAAGCAAACACGCAAATCACAACTGTAATTTTGCCACTGACTTCCCTCGTCCCTGCTCATCACTGATAGTACATTTACAGATGTTCCACGTTTCAAGGATGCTCTAACTTCCGCCCGTCTAGGGCTTCTAGGTAGTAGGACCCCTGCCTTTTACAGTTGATTACCCTGTAGGGTCCTTCCCAATTAGGTCCCAGTTTTCCATGAGCTGGGTTCGTGGTTGCCAAGGAGACCCTTTTGAGGAAAAGGTCCCCCACACCGAACCATCTGGGATTCACCATGGCGTCATGCTGTCTGGCCATGAGATTTTTGTACCTTGCCGTCCGTTGTTCCGCATCCATTCTTACCTCATCGATAAGATCGAGGTCGAGGTGAAGTTGTTCCCCGTTGTCTTTCTCCTGGTACTCCATCACTCGGTGACTCGCCATGTGGACCTCCGCTGGTATGGCAGCTTCACTCCCATAGGCTAGTTTGAACGGGGTCTCTCCTGTTGGAGTTCGTGCGGTCGTCCGATAGGCCCAAAGAACACCCGGTAGCTCGTCTGGCCATATCCCTTTTGCCCCCTCAAGCCGAGTCTTGATAATTTTCAGCAGGGATCGGTTTGCTACTTTTGCTTGCCCATTTGCCTGTGGATGGGAGGGTGAAGAATAGTGATTCTTAATTCCAAAATGATTGCAGAAGTCCCTGAAGGGTGCATTGTCAAATTGACGCCCGTTGTTAGATACTAATACCCTGGGTACTCCGAACCTGCATAGGATGTTCTTCCATACGAAATTTTTCACGTTCTGCTGAGTGATTGATGCAAGAGGCTCGGCTTCTACCCACTTGGTAAAGTAATCTATTCCAACCACCAAAAATTTCATCTGCCGGATTTCTACGGGAAAAGGACCCAGGATATCCAGGCCCCACTGTGCAAAGGGCCATGGGGCCGTCATTGGGGTCTGGTATTCTGATGGCTGTCTAGGTACGTTGCTATAACGCTGGCATTGGTCACATACCTTGACATAGGCTTTAGCGTCTGCCTGCATTGTTGGCCAATAGTAGCCGGCACGGACGACCTTATGGACAAGGGACTTTGCCCCTGAATGATTTCCACACGATCCTTCATGAACTTCTCTTAGAACATAGTTTGACTCGTCAGGAGCCAAGCATCTTAAGTAGGATTGGGAAAAGCCTCGCTTGTACAACACTTCATTAATGAGGACATACTTGGCCGACCTGACCCTCAACTTTCTCGCCTCATCCTTGTCCTCTGGAAGCCTCCCATCCTTGAGGTAAATTATTATCGGACTCATCCAATTCTCTCCTCCTCCTATCTGCTGTATGTCAGGGATGTCTATGCTCGGCATGTACTGGATGTCGTCGAACTCGTCTATGACCCCTGCCGAGGCGGCTTTCGCCAAGGCGTCTGCCTCTGCATTCTCCTCCCTGGGAAGTTGAATAAAACTTATGGCTGAAAATTTTCGGGCAAGGCGTTTCACTTTGTTAAGGTACTTCTTCATTCGATCTTCCTTGACATCACACATCCCATTTACTTGGTTGATGACCAGTTGAGAGTCTCCTTTGATTGTTAACGACTCCACCCCTAAGGACTTGGCCAATTCCAACCCCTTGAGTAGAGCCTCGTACTCAGCCTCGTTGTTGGTAGTTGGATACTGCAGACGGGCCGCATACTCCAGCTTGTCACCCTCAGGGGACTTCAGTACAATTCCAATCCCTCCTGCATACATTGTGGACGATCCATCTACATTTACCACCCACATTTCATTTCCTTCGTCCTTGTTCAGGTCGTCCTGACTGGGAGCGAATTCTGCAATGAAATCTACCAACGCTTGCGCTTTTATTGTGCTCCTCGGGAGGTACCTGACGTCGAACTCGCTGAGCTCAACGGCCCACTGTACCAGCCGTCCAGCAGCTTCCAACCTGCCCATCGCCTTTTTTATGGGATGGTCTGTCAGGACGTTGATGACGTGTGCCTGAAAATAATGTCTCAGCTTCCTGGAAGTCGTGACTAATGCAAAGGCTAGTTTTTCCATCATCAGGTATCGTCCTTCTGCCCCTCTCATCGCGTGGCTTGTGTAATAGACCGGCCTCTGGACTCTCCCCTCTTCTCTGACCAACGCTGAGCTTACTGCGTGTGGGGACACTGCCAAGTACAAGTACAACTCTTCCCCAAGTACAGACGGACTCAACAATGGGGCCGTCATTAGATACGCCTTCAGGTCTTGGAAGGCCTTTTGACACTCGTCCATCCATTCAAAAGCCTTTCTAAGGACTTTAAAGAAAGGTAAACATTTGTCAGTAGCTTTCGATACGAACCTGTTGAGGGCGGCGACTCGTCCAGTAAGAGACTGGACTTCCTTGATATTTCTCGGTGGCTCCATGTTCAGTATCGCCTGGATTTTATCCGGATTCGCCTCAATTCCCCTGTGCGGCACCATAAACCCCAAGAACTTACCCGATGAAACCCCGAAAGCACACTTGCTCAGATTTAACTTCATGTGGTACCGTCGCAACGTATCAAAAGTCTCTTGAAGGTCGTCAAGATGTTTATCCTCGTCCTGGCTCTTCACCAGCATGTCGTCCACATAAACCTCCACATTTCGCCCGATTTGAGGACGGAACATATGGTTAACCAGTCTTTGGTAGGTCGCCCCTGTGTTCTTCAAACCGAAGGGCATAACCTTGTAGCAATACAACCCTTGGCTCGTGACGAATGAGGTCTTCTCCTGATCCGCTTCATTCATCTGAATCTGGTTGTACACTGAGAAAGCGTCCATGAAGCTAAGTATCCTGTGACCTGCCGTCGAGTCCACTAACTGGTCAATGCGCGGCAATGGGTAGCTATCCTTGGGGCAAGCTTTGTTGAGATCGGTGAAGTCCACGCACATCCGCCACTTGCCATTGGCTTTCTTGACCATGACTACGTTCGCCAACCAGTCTGGGTAATGAACTTCTCGGATAAACTTCGCGGCGACCAACTTCTGCACCTCTTCCTTAATGGCATTATCTCGCTCGGGAGCAAAAACTCTTCTCTTTTGACGCACTGGTTTCGAATAGGGACACACGTTCAGGCTGTGGGTAATGACGTTTGGATCAATGCCAGGCATGTCCTCATGACTCCATGCAAAGACATCGAGGTTTTTCCTCAGAAACCGGACCAAAGCGTGCTTTGCCCCCTCTTCCATGCTTGCCCCAACTCTGGTAGACTTCTCGGGCTAGTCATCGTCCAAAGGGACGTCCTCTAATGCTTCAGTGGGCTCAGCCACGACCCTTTTTCCGTCTATACTCATTGTCTGCATATGCTCGTCCATGGCCAGCATGGCTAAGTAGCATTCTCTGGCAGCCAGCTGGTCTCCTTGTACCTGGCCTACTCCGTGCTCGGTCGGGAATTTAATGGACAGGTGGTAGGTAGAGGTTACCGCTTTCCAACTGTTCAAAGTTGGCCTTCCAATAATTGCATTGTATGATGATGCACAATCAACAACAAGAAAATTCACCTCTTTGGTTATCTGCTGCGGATACGTCCCCACAGACGGCGCCAACAGATGATGCCAAGAAGATCAGTAGGCTGGATGCTTCGGACTTGATAGGACCGGTTGCTCTCTCTGCGGCCTGAAAAAGAAAGAGAAGCCAATCAAAGGCGACCGGGGCTGCCGGCCAAAAACCCTCCGATGGTAAAGTTAGTTCTTCTCACTATGTTTTTGGAGTTCTAACTTTTTTGGAGTCGAAATCACACATACCTTTGCCTTGTCTGAATCAGTCTTTATATAGCGCCTTCATAGACGGTTATCGAGATAGGAACCTCTCCTGGATTTAAGGAGGTTTAACGTAACTGCCATAACCGTTTAGGAGTTACATTTCTATTTCACAACGGGTACATGACCGTTATGCGTGGGATAAGGGATTGTCACATTATATTCGGAGATTCTCCTAAGTATGATACCCTCGTCCTGGAATTCCTTCGTCGAGTGCGCCTGTTAATTCCAAGTGTAACATCCTAGTCCACGAATCTTTACATGGACGAGTCCTCTCAGGGTAGGCTGTGCGCATCCCACGGACGAGGGATGTAGCTTCGCTATCACCCTCTGGACGTCCTTGTCCGTTACCCTTGGCCTGAGGATAACTTCTGGACGGCTGCCGAGGTGATGTCCGTCCAGGGACGGGTTGAGTGTTTTCATCCCACATCATGTTTGGAATGAAATTCTATGTATTTAGTTGAATTTGTGTTATGAGAAATGTTGGAAAATAAAATCTTTGAGTAGTATGTTCTTTGTTCTTCCTTAGTATTTAATTTTTTTTTTTCGTTTGCATTTTTATGTTCTTGTGATATGGTTTGTGTTCTTGTAATCTATACTATTATTTAAGGGGCTTCTATATTCCAAAATACCCCTATTTTCCTAGATTTAAGTAGAGACAAAATTAAAGGACAACAAAGTAAAAATACATCTTTAACTTCCATTAAAACATTGCCCAAAAAATAGGATTACTCTTCCACTAACCCACTTATTCAGAAACAAACTTCACGTTTAAACTTCTCTTTCTTTATTTTTTTAATTGGCCAAATTTTTTTTTAATCCCACATTACAATGTTTTTTATTTTTTTATTTTAGAAACCCACGTGAAAAAGTTACTACTTTTTTGGGTAAAATTTAATAATTTGTATAAGTTATAATTTGAGATTACTATATTTTTCAATTACAAAAAAAACTTAGGGGTCTGATGAGTGTTATGCATTTGTATCAAATATTAATATTATAATTGAAACAAATTATTAAATTTTACCCAAAAAAATAGAAGAACCTCTGAGTACGTGCATGAGCGCGTGCTTAGAGGCTAATATGGGTTTATGTTCTTGTGTATTTATGTTCTTCAACATGATTTATGTAAGTGCATAATTGTACCTGGACCCAAAAACAAGTGATGGACTCAGGCCCAATGAGCCTTATACAATGAAATTTGTAGAGTATGGGTTTGAAACTTAGGTTTGAGATGTTGGAAGTTGATTAACAGGCTAGAGTGCCACAATCTATGCAAGTGATAAATAAATATGACAAAGAAGCCTCCTCGGACGTAAGCCGAGGACAATTTGTATAGTACTTCTCTTTCTATGCCAAAGATTACAATTCTTAATTCTTTTTCAGCTAACCAGAAGGTCCCTCATTCTTTCCTCTCTCGTCTTTTTATATACTTCTTCTTTTTCCCTATTTCGTCCACGTGTCACACAAATATTCCTTTTAGATACTTCTCCCGTCCACCACCTTCTTGAAGTTTTCAAATAATGGCAAGAAGGCTGAATTCTACTGTTCAGATGTCATTTCTCCATTAATGCGATCAGGAGGTAGATGCAGGGCCTTTAATGTGGTGGTAGCAGCTTTTTCCTCAGATATTTCTCACATGTTCCTGCTTCTAAAGGGTGTTTGGATCACACTTTTACCCACCAGTTATTCCAGAATTCTGCCTCTAACCCGTTTAGCAAGTCCCAGGGCCGTTGCTGGGCCTGTTCGAGGAGATACTCCTCCTCGGACAACTTCTCGGACCTCTATAGTGCGGACTGACTTGTGGGCCTAGAGACCTTGATCAAACAGACTTGTACCAATCAATCAGGCCCAAACGTTTATTCAAGCACTTTACCCCCTACAATAGCCCCTCAAAACTTTATTTTTCCCTCCCATCCGAGGGGAGAAATAGAGTTTTGAACCAAACAGTGCACCCTCCACATACTTTGCAAACCGCCACACGTGTAGGGGTCATTTCATTCCCTGAAAACTTCTCTGACGCTTCGAAACCCGGAACGCGCGCATTTATGACCGCAAATTACATCATGTTCCCCACGTTCAAGGGTGGGATACGCATCCAACGGCCCAGGTTTGTTCTAAAAATTTGAGCGGGAGAGTTTTAATTTTGAGGTCGCCTCCCGCAATTCAAAACACCTAGGAACCCGTATCTCCATCCATTCTTTCAGAAATCAATCAAATCTAAGTGCCAATTATTACCTTCATGAAGACTCACCTAATCAACTCCTGTAAGTTCTCACTTTTCCTTACTCATTCCTTCTCGGCTTCTATCCTCGACCACCATCTAGATCCCTTTCCTTCTTCAAACTTTCGTTTCATTCCCACCAAATGGGTAGATTTAAGTGTCTAGTTGATACTGACGCCAGTATGAAGGGTTTTAGGGCCAAATATCAGATTCCTCACGACGTAGGCTTGAAATATTGCCCAGTAGAAGCCATAAGTGACGCTAGGAAAGAGGGAGAGGTTATCATTCCCATGATTTCCTTCATAGAAGGTGGGATGACCCTCCCCATGAAAAATGTAACTAGCGAATACCTATGTAACCACAAGTTATGCCTAGATCAGTGCACACCAAACGTATTTAGGGTCTTAGGCTGTGTCAATACTCTAAACGAGCAAATGGGTATGAACCTCACATGGCACGATGTTGCCTATATGTACGAGTGCCATAAACTCAAAAGTGTAGGATACTACATTAAATTCAGTCTAGCGTCGTTAGGCTGATATCCTGTCTTCCCAAATCCAACAAAGGCATGAAAGACGACTATCTCATCGCCTCAGGAAATTGGTTTGACGGTCCTCACTACCCAGTCGAATAGGGAGAGCCAGGTGTGACTCCATAGGAGTTAGATTTCCTAACCCATGACTCAATCCCGTTACTTTTGCCGTTTTTGAATTATATTGCGCATTATTGTTTTTTCCTTGATATTTATCACTAATCCGACCATGCTCGTCTTCTCAGACGTTTCTTTTCACAGATAAACAGCACGTAAGTCCGCGTCTAAGCTTTTGCAACGTCGCAGACTTAAATCGCATCCTTTGTTCTGAAGTCTTTGTCAGTGAAGACCTACAAGTGAGAGCTGCCCATCTGATACTAGGATACGATCCTATATTAGTGGACTTTCAAGCAATTGACAACGCGACCATTGCAGGAGACAAACGACGCAGAAGGATAGACGTGGCACGACCCAGCTTCCTTTCTAACCGCGAACTTCCAGACGATCCCTCCATCATCCTATACTCTCGCCCGATTGCAGCGATTCCTCTTTCGGCACATTCCTAGACAACTGCCGTCAGAGAAGAGCCAGGGTCCTCGCAACAATTTCTTCTGCCTCTCCGCATCTGCCTCCTCAGCCTTACTCTTCCTCTTCTTCTTAGGCTCCGAAACGGGAGGCTTAGGATCGAAAGGAGGAGGGGGTGGTGGCAAGGACGGAGGGACCTGCGACCCGCCCGTTCTCTTTTGAGAGACTTTCGCATCCCTCTTATTCATCAGCTTCCGTAGAGCGTCCATATCTTCTTCTTCGGAGCTGGAATCAGGCTGTGCAATTACCAGACCTTGTATGCCCGAAGTTTCGATGGGCGCGTGTTCTTCGTCTGAGAGGATGACGAGTGGGCGTTCCAACAAGGTCACGCTCACCACCTGGCCGACGCCTTGGAACGTCCCCTTCTTCTGCCCAAGGACATGGACGCCCTGGACAAGATGAACCAGCCGCATCTGTTCCTTTTGCTAAAAAGGGATTTGGCTTTGGTGAGCATTTAAATCTTATCTTCACTTTATTACTTTCATTACCTCTTAACGAAAGAAACATTCTTATGTACTTTAGACTCGTGTTACTAATAATGCATTTATTTTGATATTTCACCACAGGCCATTCAGGAAGTCTTCATTGCCGAGAAGTGGGTGGAAGATTCTCGTCTGCTTTGATTTTCAGGCTGCTGAGAATTTTGAGGGATGAGGCTCCGACCTGAAATTTCTTGTTCAAATTTTAACCCACATCTGTTAAAATAAGGGGTAAATAGGTATTTTTGCTCAAATTTTATGTCTCTCTCCTCCCAAAACAAAAAATAGCGCAAAAATACAAGAGAAAGAAGATCAAAAAGGGAGGGTTTTGTGAAAATTAATAGCTATGGCAAAACTTTCAAAATCACAACCCAAACTTCTCCTAATTCTCATCTTCCTATCCTTGTTCTCACTCCACCACTCCTCCGCCGCCACATTATCCATTGGCGTCAACTATGGAACAGCAGCCAACATCCTCTGCTCATAAGCTTTCAAATATTACCACTCTCCATTTCAAAACCATTCTCCTCGACTCGCACGATTTCGACTCATTGACAACGAGTAGTACTCCGATACAAAAGCTGGACCACGTCGACGTGAGACAGTCCGATTTGGCGGCGATATTTTACTCGTCGGGGACCACCGGAACAGTCAAAGGAGTGATGGTGACTCACCGATCCAACTCTCCTCTTCTTCGTCTTACTTCTTCCTTCACAAAAACACATCCCAGAAAAACCCAGAAGCTTAAACTTGCTTCTTTGTCCAAAACATCACCAAAGAAATGAAAAAGAAAGCGAAGGGAATTTTGGTAATTTTGGCACTGGTGGTGCTGGCAGTGGCGGTGGAGTCTGACCCGGACACAGTGACTAAGGTGAAGACAGTGCTTGGCAAGAAGGTGTGTACCAAAGGTTGGGAGTGTAATTAGTGGTCACAATTTTGCTGTAACGAGACAATCACTGATTACTTCCAAGTGTATCAATTTGAGGAATGATTTTCCAAGAGGAACTTGCTTATGGCTCATGCCGTTGGGTTCTAGGACTACCAGTCGTTCATTCTTGCTGCTGCATTGTAAGAGCCACTTGGGTTTGGGACCACTGGTAACAAGATTGAGAAGATGAAGGAGGTCGCTGCTTTTTTTGGCCATGTGTGATGGGGTTTTGAGATTTGTTGTGTTTTGCTTGTTGGGCGTTTGATTTGGTTGTTTCTATTTTGTGGGTGTGTGTGTGTGTGTCTTTTGATTAGTTGTAGGAAAATGTGTTTAGTTGACTAGATTGGAATTTTAGAATGGGTTTTATTTTCACAAAACCCTCCCTTTTTGATCTTCTTTCTCTTGTATTTTTGCGCTATTTTTTGTTTTGGGAGGAGAGAGACATAAAATTTGAGCAAAAATACCTATTTAGCCCTAATTTTAACAGAGATGGGTTACGAAAAACAAACAAAACATACCACAGGTGGGTTAAGTGATACTTTTTGAACAACGGGTAGACAAAGTGATTTTCGCCCAAACCACATGTGGGTTATGTGTAATTACTTTTTTTTTTTTTTTTACTGTAATCACAAAAAGAAAAAGAAAAATTCATGACTTTTTATTATGAGCTAATAAAATCTCTCACTTTTAGTCAGCCTGATGACCTTAGGATTTATATCCTGCATAATTTGACTAAAGGATTTGGTTGCTGTCTATTTAATTTTTGTGCAAAGTATTGTAATTGCATTGCTCGTATGTTTTAGTTTTGGGGGCAAAAAAACATTCTCTTGTATGCATGTTGTGGATGGAGGCATCTCCCCTTTACATAATCAGCATTGTTGCTGATGATGTCCCCACTTCATATTCATGAATAATTTTCTATTTATATTTTCATAAACAAAGAATCTTCTCGGAATGTGAGATTTTATTTTTCCTAATTATTTTGTAGTCAAATTTTGGGATTTGGATGCAAATTATATCCTGCATGATTTGTCATTTCTTTTATCCGGGTATTTATTTCAAGTGGGTTTCCATTATTTGAAACAATTACTTTTAACGAGGGGGTAAGAACATTCACATTGGGTGATCCAAAGCCATTGAGAATACAAAATGCATAACACTATTGACGCAAATGCACAAAAACCAACTCGATTGGATGATGCATTTTGCATCAGAATTTGCATTTTTGCTACTGTATTATGTATTTTTGCATAATACTATAGCATCCTTCTTTACCAAATTAATTAATTTTATATTCTCTTTTCTCTCTTTGCCCTTCTCTCTCCTTTTGTGGTGTAAGATCGTGGGTAGAAAATATATTATTTTAATGTGATGGAATGCAAAATAAAAAAAAATGAGATATAGGGTGTATTGTACAAGTGTTAATGTAAAATAAATAAAATTACTTCTGATGTTGCAAAATGTTTTTTTTTTTTCCTCTTTTTTGGGCATAAGTTGATGGAATTGCTCTAATGCCAACTTGTGCATTTCCTTGCCCACCATAACCTTTTTGTTGCTATAGGTGATAACTGAGATTATTTGGCAAATTATTTGTAGCCCATCAAAATCAACCCCTTTAGGGAAATGCCAAGTTGCAATTTGAGTGAGGTTAATCCGTCACAATCAAATCTTTAAATATTAAGTTATCTAAAAAACACTTTAAAAATCATTTTAAATATGCAACCTTAGGATAAATAAATACTCAGTATTATATATATGTGTGTGTGTTTGCGTGTGTGCCCATAAAATTTTACTTTGTTTTTGTGTTGAATTTTCCACGTATGAGTGGTGTGATTAGGTTTTTTTTTTTTTTTTTTACAAGATAGAAATTCTATTCTAACTTAATTTAAGTGTATATGTGTGTGAAGCTCCTTCTTGGAGACTTGAACCTCGGCCATTGCCCCCACACCCCACAAGCACTTATACTTGTGGAGTGACAATCGCACCAAAGGTATGCGGTGGTAATGGTGTGATTTGTTAAGTGTTGAACTGTTATACATGGGATACTAATGACAATTGACAAGACTGAGTGGTCACTGTAAACATAATTGGGCTTAAACTCATTGACTTTAATTTTTTTAATCAAGTGATGTCTTTATGTTATATTAGCCCATTGGTATTTGCTAGAGATATAAATAAATCCTATCAGTTGCATGTTTAGTGTGGATACCAATCTTTCTCTTAGCAATACAGCCTGTAAGTTGTAACCTCCTTCGGTTTGACAATTAATTTTGATGCAGCGGATGAGTTATTTTAGTAGGTGTTTGCTTTTCAAGAAGAGTGTAAGCATGTTTGGATAGTGACTTATCTCCAAATAATTCTGTGTGGGCTGGAGCAAAAGACCAAGACTTATATTGATACGTAGGTCTATCATAAGCAAAGCAGGTAGATCTCAGAAACAATATTTAAGGAGGACATAAAAAATAAAAAAAATCGTCATGCTTATCAAATATTCACATTCCTCTTTGACTGGTCCATATAGGAGGTCATAGCTGCAGTTGTCAAGTTTGTATCATAATTCAATATATGTTGATATAGATCTACTAGCAAGTAGCCCATGTTAGCCATTCGGATCAACTATCACAATTCACAAGAGCCAGTTATTCTACTTCATTATTGTGGAGATGAGTACCTAGTACAACGATACCATATATGGTGCATCCAACATATATAATCACCTTTTCACATTGTCCATACATGAGAAGTGGTTACATTTATATATTGGATACACAATATTTTTACTTTTCTATCCGAAATGACCATACCACCCACTATGCTAAGTTTTGATAATATTAATTCATTAAGTGTCCTGCTTCATGCCAATTGGCAACTACGATTGCAAATGAAGACCCAACCTAAGGAAATCAAAGACTAAAAGAGATATATGGTGTATCCAGCATATAATCACCCCCTCACATAGTCCATGTATGAGAAGATGGTTATATATATACTAGATACACAATGTTTCTACTTATCTATCCGAAATGATCATACCACCCACTATGCTAAATTTTGATAATATTAATTCATCAAGTGTCGTGCTTTATGCCAATTGGCAACAATGATTGCAAATGAAGACTCAAACCTAGAGAAAGAAATCAAAGACTAGAAGACCTTCTCAGGCCATGCAAAACGTGCATTTGGATTAGCTTTTTGTTGAAATTGAAAGTCGGTAAAAATACAATTGTACCATTAAAAAAAAAAGAAAAGAGTAAGACCTTAAAAAACTGGATATCATCAAATTAGATTATAAACCAAACAGAAAAAAGCTAATCCAAATGCCTAATAAGCTAAATGTGCTCGAAGGATGCTTATATATGAAAGCTTTATAAAGCATGGATAAGAAGCACAGCCCCTAAGTAGAAATTATTTTTCTCTCATTTCTTATTCAATCACCTCTTCTTCTTGCTTCTCCTTTGAGCAAAGCCATACTATTTACCTAATTACATCATTAATTTATCATAGAGTATGGGACATATCACATATATAAAAAGTGAAGAGGAAATACAAATCTGGGGAAATCCCAATATAATTAAATGGGTTCCAAATTAAACCAAAAATAAGAAAATATTAATACCCGGTGGGAAATGAAAGGCATCATTTGAGTCCCTTGGTCAATTTCTTTGAATGTTTGTGTTTGTGGAGTCGATTAGGTGAGTCCTCCTCTGAGTCCATTAACGGTAAAAACCCTGTTTGGGTACCATCACTATCATTATCGATTTCTCCATCGAGTGTCAATCTCAATCCTTTTACTGCTACTGGATCCCCTTTAATTCCCAAATTGACATCTGCATCAAAAAGAAATATGTCAAATTTAATTTAAATAAACAAACATATAAATTATCTTTTGCTTAGGTATTGACACTCGTTCTTGTTTGTTTGCCTAGAAAAAAAAAAAAAAAAATTTCTATCTCATGATCATGGTAATTTCACACATTTATAAACAAAATCTTGGGTTCAAATCGAAACTTGTCTAAGTATTTGGTGAACAATTTTCTACATAATAAAATATCACATTAATTTGGCACCACAGCCAGTTGATTTAATTGCTAATGAATGGAGCAAAACAAATGGTTCACTGTTCAGATCCTTCTGGACTTGTTCTCAATCATGATCAAGTCACTAAATTATGATACGGGACAAGAGCTACCTGAATAATAAGATGCCATCTCTTAAAACAAATAGTCATATTACATATCTACATAAACAAAACAAATAAGTGAATTTGTAGTTAATTAAAACATGATTAATTATCCTCTTGCTTAGAATAAGATGCATGAATTTTGACATGTCATTTGAATAGGAATTTGTTTAATTATACACTATTTGTACTCAATGAGAGAAAGTGAGAGAGTAGCCTCTAGCGCTCTATTTTCTTTGATTTCTATAAGAGAAAATAACATGCCAAGAGCCTTATAGTTCAGCAATCACTTCTTTATGTTTTCAATAAAAATGTACAGGATTCAAATACCTCTTCTATCAACTATTTAGACTATTTACTGAAAAAAAAAAAAAAAAAAAAAAAAAAAGAAGAAGAAGAAGAAGAAGAAGAAGAAGAAGACTGAAAATCCAAAATGAGAAACATAAGTTACATTATTTTTTTTCTCAAAACAAAACAAAATCTCAATATCTACAGGTTCACGTGTAGGCTATGACATGATTATAGTGGTGTTTTGGAATTGTGAAAATATTTTCTTACACTCGTCTACATTTATTATTTTTCATTAATTTCTATAATTGATACAGAAATGTTCACAAATTTTTAAATGTCTATATTAAAACACATGAAAGTGAATGCCAAAAAAAAAGTATTAAAGTATAAAAGCATGGTGGGATTTGGCCACCTTAACCTACCTGGATTAGAAAAGAACCAAAGCACAATGGCACAGAGAAACAGCACAAAGGGTATAACATGCACAGCATTCTCAGCAAATTTGGCTCGTGCCTTCTCCTTCCTAGCCAACTCGACGATGGGATCATAGCCTGGCAGCTCATTGACATTGCTATCAAATGAATTCGACGGTCTTAGGCTCGGTGGCGCTGCCTTAGATGGAGGATCGGAGTAGTCATCCGTCACGCGGGTCCAGCTCGACGATCGATACATCTTTCTTTCCTTGCGGAAAAAAATATGGAAGAACTAATGAAATGCGAAAATTTGAAGAACAAAGAAAATGTACATGATTATGTGTTTATGTTCGTGTGCGCTAGTTCAAGAAAAGCGGCTTGCATTTTGGGTGAATCTGTTTGTTGTAGATTTGCATTGACTGTGTCCTTGTGTTATGTGGCACAATAGGCTGGCCATCAAAATCCTCCTAAAGTTTTGAGATCAGTTGATCCATTAGTTGTTTTATTGTTAGACAGTTATAACTTCTTTTGATGAACTATTTTTGGTTACATTTATTGTTACATGAGTGGATTGTGTAACGTTAGCAATAATTTAATCAAACAATTCTACTGTTACAATTTTTTTTTCACAATTATTAAAGTGGGAGTCTTAAATAATAAACAATAAAACAATGTGTTTACCAAAAAAAAAAAAAAAAAAACAATAAAACAATGTAAGTGGTAGGCACATATAAGAATCAATAATAATTTGACAACTTGAAATTTTTTTTGTCAATTCAAATATTCTGTCTCCAATACAATGATGCGTTAATAATTAGTCGGTAATTATTAACTTAAAATTTATGCACTTTTGTTGCTTATATTTGGGCTTTTAGTCAGGCTGGGCTTTGTTATCCATATATATTTGGCTTTTAGCTTAAAATTTTTGTATTTGTTTTACCAATATATTGGACACCTTACCAATTTTATCTTTATTCTAATGCCAGGGTCTTATCTTCTTTGAGAAGTTGATCGCAAAAAAAATCCTTTGGGGGCTTTGCGACACGAGGGAGGATCATACGGCGTAAGACTAGATGGAAGTCCTTCCAGCGGAGCAAATCTCTGTATATATCGATGTACTTCAACCCACCACTTTTAGTCAAGCTCCTTATAAAGAACGGCTCCCAGAGGTGCTCGTCTCTGCTACCTTGTGCCATTTTTTGAGTTCGTGGATATTTTGGTAATTTTTGGGTTTTAGGGGCATTTTGGTAATTTTTAGGTTTCGGGTGTATTTTAGTCATTTTTTGGGTTTAGGGGTATTTTGGTAATTTTTAGATTTTGGGGGTATTTTGGTCATTATTTGGGTTTCGAGGGTACTTTGGCAATTTTTAGGTTTCGGAGGGTATTTTGGTCATTTTTTGGGTTTTAGGGGGTATTTTGGTCATTTTTTGGGTTTTAGGGGTATTTTGGTAATTTTATATTTTTGGTAATTTTAGTTATTTTTGAAGATTTTAGAGTACTTTGGTCATTTTCACTTTAGTGGCATTTTAGTAATTATGATAATTGGGTGGGTTGGAGTTTACCCATAATAATTGGGTTGGGTTGGATTTGGATTAGAAGCAATTAGTTAAATGGGTCTTAATGGGTATATGGGTTTTATATACCCAACACAATTATGTCCACCCCAAATCCACCCATTTGTCACCCCTAATCTTAATTTAGGTGTTCAAAACTAATTTGTTGATGTGATTGTACAAAAACATTTCAATGATTTCGTAAACCTTGTTGGAACAGTAATTTTAGAACTACACATTATTTCACAATTTTTCACCACAATTCTAATGTGGCAAACTATGAGTGGTTGTCTATTATTTACATATCGACCTATTAATTTTTCTCTATCACTCACACTGCCGCATCACATAAAAAAAGTTATGAGATAAGTTATGATACTAGATTTTCTTATTAAAAAAAACAACGTAATAATGTCACACATTATTTTATATTTTTAAGGGAAAAAAACTTTAAATTAATTTATAGTCAATTTTGTGGTAACTATTACATCACTTCAAAACAAAAGTCCTCTTAACTCACAAGGGAGTAGAAGATGTACAAGACTTTAAGAAAGAAAGAAAAACACAACAAAATAGAAGAGAAAGAACAATATGTTTCAGTTCAAAAACATCAATAGTGGCCTCCATAGGTGTCATTAGAATCAGTGGTATTGGGTTCATCACACAAGGGTTGTGTGAAGTAAAATGGGCCTAAAGTATATTTAATCTGATCACGATACACCAAATTAGGTAGGTTGAGCTTCACTCCTCTCTTTCCACCAGCAAAGTCTGTGAGAATGTTGCAAGTCTAGTCTGGAGAGGAAACAAGTCTCACTGAGCATAGCTTAGCTTTGAGTTCCTTCTTGTTTATGTACTTGTTCACAATGACATTGAATTGGCCTAACTCGTCGGTCACATCGCTTCCATAATACACAACTCTACTCCTATCATCCATGCATGTTATTGATACCTTACCACCTACAATGAATCCAATTAATTGACACATTATTTGGTGGTGGAAAAACTTACTGAGTCTCAACCTATTTAAGAAAAATGTTACCTTTGATTGGTTTGCAACCATGAACCCATTCGTTCCAGCCTTGGGTGCAATTCTGGCACAGTACTTTTCCACCTACATGTATGACTTTGAGTTCATTCAAAGCCGAAGCTAAATTGGTGCAACTCACTAAAAGTAATGCTGTAAAAATTGCCAAAACGACACACACACACACCAAAATAAGTTGAGATGAGAACCACATCCGAAGAAGCTATACATAAGTAGTATGGGAGCTTTGACTCGGAGTGGGACGGCACTACTCTTGACGTGCGATCCACTTTTGCACGTTTTAACATATTATTTTTAGAATATATTCTAAGTTTCTTGTGCACATATTAAATATATTTTCTCACAAGATAATAATTACTTATTTAAAATAAAATAAATAACAAACAAAATAGCTCTGATTTTGATTTTTTATTTATTTTAAATTTGGACCAAAAGAATCCTTTGAATATGAAAATATCAAATCTAATACAATTCTTTTAAAATTTTAAAATACACGAGCTTTGGATATAAATATTTTGAATTTTGGGGGAAAAAATAGTACTAAAAAGTACAATTACATTGCGCAACACGAACTATATTTGTGGACCAAAAAATGCATAAAGTACTGTTACATCAATTTACACACAAAAAAAAAAAAGACTAAACTTCTGGAAACACAAACATAAAGGGGGATACTGAAACAAACGGAAGGCCAATGACAAAATTAAATAAAATTCTTCGACAACGCTGTAAGTTGGTTGCTCCTCTAGCCCCATCTATGAATCAAACAACAATCCAGCCTCCTTAAGGGCATTGTTGTAGTCTTCATCACTATCCCAAGAATTGACCTGCAAAAAAGGTGCAAAAACATAATTTAGATCTTGCACAGGAGCTGCTCCAACAAAACTTGATCAAAAGATTCTAGCGTTTTCCTCTATACTACTATATTTATCTATAATCATCAGAAGAGCATAGACAAGGAAAGAATCATATCTAGAATTTGACAAGGTTCTAGCTTTTTTCTTCTATTATCTCCAATTTACCTTCATCTTCAGAGCATAAACAGGGAAAGAATCATATAGCTAGATAGGGAGTTCTTAAAATTACCTCTGCAATGTGGGTGCCAAAATATCCCTCAATTTTTGTCATGATCATCTCATCCCTCTCACTGCACAGCAAGTTAAACACAGCTCCTGTAGGAACAAAAAACACAAGACATTGTTACTGCGAAGGACTATATATTGTATATTTAATAATTAATAAAGAAGAGGGATCACGACATAATATTCTTCTGCTTCCATACGACTAGAGATGTAATCAGGATCCAATTAACTAAGTCATGGATTGCCAGGATCGTATGTAGAAGAAGATTCTTCAGAGTTGGGAGTCATAAGTCCATTTCATTCCTACCAACGCTCTTCAAACATGCACCAAAACAATATGTTTAAACAATTTTATGGCTGGCCTCAGATCTGACATGGCCAGGGGCAATTTTTATTTTTTATCTTTGGCTAGGTAATAGGGGAGAAGGGGGCTGGTGGGATTCAAGCCTAGGCGCCAAACTACTCGTACATCCCTTGAACCCCATGTATCAGGTAATATTTTAGCAACCACTTAAAATATATAGTATGTACTCACCCTTGCGGCCAAAACGCCCTGCCCTACCAATCCTATGCAGGTACACCTCATAATCAGGCTCTGATTGGTAGTTATGATTCACCGGAAGATCGTAGTTGATAACCAAATTAACCTACATTTATAAAAAATAAAAAATAAAAAGTCAAATACTCAGATGTCAAGTTTGAAGCACTCTTTAGGCACAGAGAGTCAAAGAGGAGGGGGATTGTGAAGCACCTGTTGCTGGTCAAAGCCTCTGGAGAGTAAATCAGTTGATATAAGAACTTTAGTCAAATTATTTTTGAACTCTTGGATTATTTTGTCTCTATCTTCTGGAGTAGCAGCACCTTGAACGGTAGTAACTGTGTAACCAAGCTCAGCAAGTGCCTTATGCAACATTGCCGCATTATTTCTTGTCCGTACAAATATTATTGTCTGACCCAAGTTCTCTGCCAATTCAAATATTCTGTCTCTAATCACTAGAACCTTGGCACGTTCATCAGGACAACGCACCTTGTACTGCTTCACAGACTCTAAAGATAGTTCCTCTTTCTTGACATAAAGTTGATTGTAATCTTTGACGACCCTTGAAATGAAATTTTTAACGGTTTCATTAAATGTAGCAGAAAACAGTACAACCTGAAAAAGAAGAAAAAAAAGTGGTTATAGAAATAAGTTAACTATTTTTTTTTAGTTGGAAATACAACTCATTCAGACCTATGTCAACATATCTTATGCAAAGTATCGCTTCAATCCCTAATGTAACTACAACTTACCTACCACAAGAAAGGAAGTAATAGATAATATATAAACACAACAGATATAATGCAACCTTTACCATAATAGTTAGTAATATCTAACAATAACCTACTTGATCCTTTAATCTTTCTTGGGACTCTTGCAAAGTGCTTTAAACCAAACTGAGATATTTTTAAAGTAATATTCATGGGCTTATTAGCCTGAAATTTTAGGAATTGGGTTTCACCAAGTACTTTTGATATTGTTCTCATTGCAGCTCCAAAGGTATTTGGTCATCATATAAAGGAACTATATGTAAAATTAGCATTTAAACAAAAGAGAAGCATCTAATGCATCTCCCCAACTTCACAACTCACAAGTAATTTAAAATCTTGAATGAAGTCAACAGAAGGGAAGAAAAAAGTAAATAGCAAGAACTCATCAAGCAAAGCTCATTTTAAGAATATATGCCCACACACACAAAAATACACAAACCACATTAGTTAAACAAACCTGGCAGTGAGAACTCTTTTTTTCAATGTCCTTCTTTATCCTCAATGAATCATCTTTAAAGCCGGCCTACATCAAAATGAGCAATCGATGATCAAAAACTAAATTTAATTGCAAGCCAAGCATCCATATGCAAGTAAGCACTAGAAATAAATAATGTAACGGGAATTCTAGCGATGTTGATTTCGGTTGAATTGAGCAAAAAACACATTAGTGCTAAGAAAGATGGTGCATGCATGACAACTTGCTTCTTAGTATGAAGTAAAAAAAAAATTGATAAATAGTATGAAGTAAAAATTTTAGTCCACTTGCACATCAAAAATGTTTCAGCAATAAATAAAAAGAATGCTAAAAAATCTCACCCTGTGGATACAGTAGAATATATTTTCATAATGCAACTTGGGCCAAATAAACCCAAGATTTAACCACCAAATATGACAGCTTTGTTGTATTGATCTTGAAGGCATTAGGCAATCAGAAATGCATGTAGTTTCATGTCTACATATCATACCATGTAAGACATGCTTGCAACCACAAATCACCCAGAAAAGTACGGACTGATTGATTGCCCCAGCTCAAAAGAAAAGGCAGGAGATCTTTCTTCTCCTCACTCACTGAAGGGCTGCAAATGCTTGATTTTACTCTTTTTTTTTTTCTTTTTTTTTTATTCATTTCTAGTATTATTGGCTATATGAAAAGTTTAATTATATTTACAATTTACTCCTATAATTTCCAGAAATTACAATGCCAATAAACGGGCTAAAACTAAAGGATGGATAAATTCTTTACTTACCACCATTAGAAGTTAGAACTAAGAAAACTAGAAGCTTGGATTTTTTTTTTTTTTTTTTTTAAATCCAGCAAGGGCTAATGGCATCATGCTACATAAAACTTCGGATTTATTAACCCCAATATTTCAGAATGTTCAACTATTAGTATTAAGTCAAAAAAAAAAAAAAACTTACATCGTCTAGCATGAGATCTGCCTCATCAAAAACAAGAATCTTAATATAAGATAGGCCCAATTTCCCATTCAATATGTATTTCCTTATTGTCCCAGGAGTTCCAATTACAATTTGAGCTGACAATGGGGGTATTCTTGATATTGGAACATAATTTGCTTTGTCCATTGGCACAAGACACTCAGAAGTTATCTCTGTGTATTTCCCCATCTTCCGAAGTACTTCCAAATTCTGCCAGATGCACACAATTAAACTTTGTTAGAGATATGGAACATAGAAAAGCAATTGCATGGGTTTTCAGAACTTAATTTTCACCATATCATTCTGATCTCCAGAAAATATGAGCCAAGAATATCATGCTAGAATACATTAGAATTGCAAATCAAAAATTTTTATTTTTATTTTTAAATTTTTTGATAACATGGAACCTTATCAAGGAAGCCCTTTGGAACCACCCCTAGGAAGTAAACCATGGATACACGATCCCACCCACCAAAACCATGTATCAGGTAATCTAGGGTAACTCCTAGTGAGGATCAAGCCCAGGATGTGTGGGTCTACAGCTCCTCCAACCACTAGGAGGCACCCTGACAAGTAGTTGGAAATCATAAAATTCAACAAGCATTTTGGTTTAAGCTTCAATAATGTAATTCTATAATTTTTAAACTATACTGAGGACAGAAAAAGCAGAAGTATTTCATAAAAGATAGTCTTCAGTTGGGTAATTGAGATTTGGAGATGAAGACACAAAATACAACATATTAACAAGTTTTCAGTTGTTCAGTTGAGATTTCAAGATGAAGACACAGAAAACAACATTTTAACAAGATCTACTTCTGAATTTTGTTTTCATGCAAAAAAAATTTCAATAACATACCACCACCAATAAATTACAAACTATTATAACTTGGGTTCATATTTAATTAAGACCATGCGGACCGAGAAAAAACAATACATTCAAGATCCTTAAAATAATTCCTACAGTATTTAAGGGATGATCTTGAACAGAACATTAAAAAGAACAACATCAAAGAAACAAAACGAAACATTTAAGTATATAACAAATTAAGAGCAAAATTTTACCTGCAAAGCCAACTCTCTCGTGGGGCAGACGCAAAGGGCCTGAGGAGCCTTTAGATTCAGATCAATGCGACTCAACATCCCAAGCACAAAACAAGTAGTTTTTCCAGAACCATTATGCGCCTGGGCTATCAAATCCTTATGTGGAGGAGTCAAAATCATGGGCAAACTAATAGCTTGAATTTTACTCGGCTTCTGGAATTTCATCTCAATATATAAACCCTTCAGAAGCTCCTTCGACAGATTCAAGTCCTCGAAAGTACTGGCAGATGTATACGGGGTATCATTCACAGTAACCTACATCAAATAAACCCCCCTAATACATCAAAACCCAAAATTGAAAACTGAACAAAACATATCTATTAGACTCTCAACTATACATGTGTGTTTCTGCATTCATGTTCCAAGTGACATAATAATAGGAATTAAAACTATAGAACACTATATCTCTTACAACACCGTATAAGCATCAAAACAAAAATTAATATCAATGATGAAAATCTCAAACTATAATCAAAATCAGTACTTTATTATGTAATGAGTTGATCGAAACCCTAATTAGGATCAGGCAAATTAAGAAATTCAAATCTTGGTGATGTGAGAGAGAGAGAGAGAGATTGATGGTACCGCAGTGATGTGAGCGTCTTGGGGTTCATCGAGGTACTTGTTGACGGTGCTTTTGGTGTCGTCGATGGTCAAGGCCTCGACGTTGAGTTCGGCGGCGGCTTTGTCCTGCTGCGAAGTCGACGAAATAGCCGGGTCCTCCAAAGGCTCGTCGTCTTCTTCGTCGCCCCAGCGTTTCGTCTCCGTCTTTGGAAGAGGGATTTCCTGTGGCGGCGGCGCTGCCGTGGTGGCGGTGGCGGTGTCAGCCATTATAAGCTAGAGAGATCGATAAAACAAAAAAAAAAAAAAAAACTTAAAAGAGTAGAGTGAAGAGAATGGTTTATACAGGTACTCAGATAGGGGGAGGAAGATGATGGGGAAGCTTGACTGAAAAGTCGGATATTATAGTTTAAAATTTACGCTTATATTAGAAGGGAGTGGCTCCTCTCCCGTTTTCAAGTCTCCAGTTATCTCCATTTTTATTTTAGATGAACGACACGTGGCTACTAAACAATCTAAGGGTCGGAACATAACAACTTTACATACAATTTTTATAGCATTATTTTTTATTCTTTCTCTCTCTTCTTTTCCCCCTCTGTCTCTTTCACCTGAGTTTACCAAGCTACTGTGCAAACAAAGAAGAAGAAGAAGAAGACAATGACAGTAAAAAAAACCTAGCCACTAGGAAACGACATTGGTTTTCGGTGCTCTATTATGAAAATAAAACTTATCTATGCCCTGTAATTTAAAGACCATGTACAACTACATCTACATCTATGGACCATAATAATTTCTACTGTTACTAATTTCCCAGCATAGGTGATATTTTCAGCACCATGCCTTAGTTCTATGATACATATTCGGAAGTATAAGAGCTATAAATCTACAGCCTGAATGTAAACAAATTTATGTTGTTAAAGATCCACAGAATTCAGTAAAAGCAAAGATCCATGGAGTTAATATTTTGTCACTATAACACGTAGGATTAAGGGTCCGTTTGGATAGAACTTATTTTGTTGAAATTAAAAATTGAAAACTGAAAATATTGTAGTAAAATAATTTTTAAATGTGTGAATAGTACCGTGAGACCCATTTTTAATGAAAAAGTTGCTAAAAAATAAAATTTGTGGGACCCATGAACAGTGCATTTGTACACTGTTCATGGCTGAAAAGTCCAACCTTGCGGCTGGGTTAAAAAAAAAAAAAAAAAAAGCAAAACGCAGAGGCAGCACTAATAAGCTGGATCCAAACCAACACTAAATATAAAAAAAATCATGTCAAAATCCAAGATTGGGTTGTGATTAACTGTTTCTTTCTTTTATCCTCATATATTGTTTCGATATTTTGCAACAGTTATTAAACCCTGTTAAGTATAAATAGAAACCCAATTCTCTCTCTCTCTCAAGAAAACCCTAACACTAATTTTTGTTTGTTTTTTGTTGTTTTTTTTTAACTATTTAAATCTTTCACATTGAAGGCAAGTTGTACATTTAGGTGATCCTGTGAGGTATGAAAGTCCCATATTGAAGTTGATGAGGACATCATGATAAATGCGTAAGAAAACAAATATGTTATCATGATATCACATCTAGTGAACATTTTTTTCCAAGAATTTTTTAAGTTGGCGAGGACATAGAGAATAGAGATAACTGATAAAATTTTTCAATTTTTTTTTTCCTTGTTATCAATATTGTTCAATTTTTTTCTAAGAATTTTTGAAGTTGATGAGGACAAAGATAACTGATAAAAATTTTCAAAAATTTTTCCCTTTTTATCAATATTGGTCAAATAGAACCTCAAATATATATATATATATATATATATATATATATATTATTGGTCAAATATTCTTGTGCGTATGCACGCGTTACATACTAGTTTGAAAGATATGGATAGAGACTTCATTATAGTCTCATTGACTTGTAATCCAAATTCAAGCAAATGTAGATTGATATTTCATTAATTGGGTAGAATTTCTTATTAATCAACATTTCTAGAAGAAATATTCTCAACCAAAAAAAAAAACATTTCAAGAAGAAATAACGAGCCTATTTTAATTTGTTTTGAATCTAGACGCATTTTACATGGTTACATACTTATATGTGGCCTTTTCTCTTATTCCAGTATGCATAGAATAATGAAGTGTGAATACTGGCAGATGAATGTAACTACATGATATTTTACAGCAACTTGACAGTTTAGACTTTAGTCTCTTTCCCTCTCTTTTGTAACTTTTTTTTTTTTTTTTTTGGTAAAAACTTAAATTTTTTTTTTTTTGATAGGAAAAACTTAAAATTATTGTTTCTTCAAGTTTTGAAATCATTTTGTTAGAAACTTTGAATTGTGATTCGTATGTTTTAAGTTGTTTCCTTGTAGAGAAATCATATTACATAGTTTAATTAGGACATTTTGAGGCCCTAAATTTAATTGAGAAGCTCATGATTACGTTTTTTTTTTTCAGCCACATTTTTAGGGGTTATTTACTATATATTCTTATTCAGAAGGTGCTGTGTTTGAGCTTGTTTGTTGTTAATTTTGTGTCCTTTTTTTTTTAAATATCTATGTTTGTGAAGGATGGAATTGACGTATAGTACATGGATTTATGCGAAGAGAGAGTATATTTTAGTCCGTGGGATTCCAAAGAACTCCACCAAGAACTTTAAATTGTCCTTGTTACCACCAAATGGTGAATAATCTCCCAATTTTGTGTGTGCGCAAGTGAGCATGTATGTTGGATATTCATTTGATTGTGGTTGCGCTCGTATCATTATGGTGAAGCTTAAGATCATCTAGAGTTCTTAGAATAACTTCACTATCCTAACCATTTGATTTCAAATGAGTGGTCTCCACCAATGGTGATAGTTAATGTTTGTTTTGAATGTTGATGATGTGGGAAATCCCAATCTATGCATTTCAAAATAGATGGATAGGACTTAAGTAACTCAATGATGGAGTTAGCCTATGCACTCATGAGGATCCTAAAAGAAATAGTGTAAATGTCTAATTGAATCATTTTGGGTGATTAATATCTAAATGTCGAAATGTAACATTTATTGTTGCCGCGCTCCTTTTAAGCCATATTAACATAGCATTTTGATTTACTTTAGTCGAATTCGATCCATTTTTTTCCACTTCAGTTCAATTTGGTCACTTTGGTCCAACAACCGCGATGATGGTATTCTCTTTAAAACTTATCAAGTTGCTATTGGGTCCTAATATAAGTTGTTTCCCACAAACAAATTATAGAAATTGAACATAATTAGGCTTGTTTTGGACGTAAAAGTTTCTGATCAGATAGTCATACTGATGATTTGGAAGTTTTTGTTTTAAATATATAGTTTTTGTTTTGATAATATGTCCTATTGTCAGTTGCCTAATGGTCTGGTTTGTTGGATTCAGGAAAGATGGAAGGAAACATGCAAATAAGAGCAAATTTATAACAAAATGATAATGAGCATAACACAAAAAAAAAACACAAACTATATAAAAAATTCTTAGAATTTGGTTTTTATTTAGGTAAAAGGGCAAAAAAGTAAATAAAAAAATATATATTATTAAAAATTTTAAAATATATTAAATATAGGTAGATCAGGTCGGGTTAGGCAAATTTGTAAATCTCATGACTCGAACCCAATCCGACCCACTATAAAAAAATTTATGACCCAACCCAGCCCTTAAAAACCGACCTAAGAGTTGAGTCGGTTTTGGCGAATTGACAGGTTCATCGCACACTCCTAATTTTACCCTTTTTTATGGTCTTTTTTATATGATGTAATTCAATTATACAAGTTGCTTTTTTATTTATTAAAATGATGATATAAGATTTATTTATTAAGATGATGATGTCAAATTTTTAAATGCTAATTTTGTGTTTAAGATTTTGGTTTTTTTTTTTAATTAAAAAAAAACATATCATGCAATTCTAGCTATTATTTAGTAATAAAATAATATGGGACAAGGGAAGGGTTCCTGCAGACAGAGATCAGGTGTTATAGATGGCTATAATTCAAAGTTACAAAAGGTAAGTTTAAATCTCATCCATTGAGTGAAAAAAAAAATTGAATATTTTTCAAAAACTTTTGAAGTATTTGGTACATGCACTTAAAAATATGTGTTTTGTTGTTTGAAAGCATGTATAAAAATATGTGTCGGTGAAAAGGTGTGTAAAAATACGTATAATGTTGTTTGAAAACTGAAAACATGCGTTTGATTACTTACCAAACAGCCCCTTTAAATCTCAAACCATTTTCTCATTTAGTGGGTCTCGCTTCTACGATACTCTTCCTCTTCTTCCCTTTGCCTATCTCCCTCTGTCTCTCTCTCACTCACTCCATCACATTCAACGACACGCTCTCTGTCCCTCACTCACTCCACTACAACAACACCGATTCGTAGCTCTCTCCTCTATCACAGTGCCGTCTCACTCTCACAATTTCAGGTAATCTTTTATCAATTTTTACTTGATTTAATGACCTAATAATTAACATATGCTGAAATTTTAGATTAAATTTTTTTTTTTGTTCCTAAGACATGCTCTACGTGTTTGTTTAAATTTCTCAGTGAACACTTTTTAGTTTGGCATTGAAGGAATATCATATCATTATACTTTATTTTCAAGTTCATGTTAGTAAAAGACTGAGATAATGTTAAAAGATTGTATAACACTTGTAAATTCTTGCCATGGATTCATTTGTAAACTGACAGAGAGTATTCTATGGCTCCTCCCATTTTCACCTCGCAAGTTCTAATTTTTGGGATGAAGGGCCTCGGTGCCGAGATCGGTATGTAATTTCATGGCTGCTGGTGCTTTTTAGTAATGCTACTATTAGTCTATGTTACAATAACATAAATCATATGTCAATGGCATGCAATGGCATTAATAGTTGTGATATTGCATTTGCATTATAAATTTTTGGGGTTTATGTTGTTGCAGCGAAGAACCTTGTTCTTGCTGGTGTGAAGTCTATCATGTTGCATGACAAAGGTGTTGTGGAGTTGTGGGATTTATCTGGAAATTTCATTTTTTTCCGAGGATGATATGGGTAAGAATCGTGCCAATGCTTCTGTGTAGAAATTGGAAGGGTTGAATAACTCTGTGGTAATTTCAACTTTGACAACTGAATTGACTAAGGAAAAACTTTCGGATTTTCAGGTAATGTTGTCGAGTTATTTAATCATTGTTGGTTAAGGAAATTGCATATGAATGGGATGCTTGACTTTCATTGGCAGTACTTTACGTCTGGAACCTTAAAAAAGTTTGTTTGGTTGTATGTGTTGATGCAGTGGTAGAAATTAAGGTAAGATTAAGAAGAAACAAAAAAATTAAACAATTTTTCGCATCATAGTATTGGTTAATCAATAATTATGCCAAGAGATATCTTACCACATGATACACTTGCATCATGGAAAATGCAACTTGGTGGTAAGACATTTGATTCATTATGGTCATAGCTTATCTCCTTTACAATTGTTCCATCCTCGGAGAGGTTGGACTTTGGCATGATGGCAAGTGCCCTCTGCCCAATTAATCTGTTGCAGTTACCTATGGACTAACTCTCCTAGAAGGATGCAGAATAATATGTGCATGTAGATTGATGGATGCTAGAATGGGAGTTCAACTAACATTGGAGGAACTAAGCATTTTTTTTAAATTATAAAAAAAAATCCATCTTTCATTCTTTGTATTTTTATTTGTCAATATACATTATTTGTAATATAAGTCAACATAAAGTGTCTTGGTGAGTTTCAATTAGCTCCACTGATAAAGTATCTTGTCGTTGAGCAAGCAAGAGATGTGAGCTTTAAACACCGCCTCCATCAAAAATAAATTGGTGTATTGGCCTAGTGATAAAGAGCAGGAATCATCATAGAATGGACATCATAGGTTGAAATTCTATCATATTTTGAAAAAATAAAGCTTCTTGAGAATAAGTTAATAGGTACTATTTAACCTGACCAAGCCTTGTTCAAAAAAATAATGTCTATTTCAAGTTTTGAGGTGAAAACAGCAAGGGTTGGAGAGTTTGAATCAATTACACAATTATCATATGTATGAAATTGCTACAACTAAGCTGCAAGTGGATAGTATTTGAATTTTAATTAATAACTGTGTCATAGATTAATTGTTTAGAATATATGAACCAATGGCCCAACAAATGTTCTGATGGTAGAACTGGTTAGCTATTTCCTTGATCCTTGTCCAAGGAACTTCAATGCTTCTTGGAGTTACTAAGTTGGAAAATGATGTATCACAGCTAAAGAGGGGGATATGTGGATATATGAAGTAGTGTTTCACCTCTTTCTAGATATTTCTATCAGCTTGATAAATGTTTCTAGGTTGCATAATTCTGCATGTTATCTGTGACATCTGAAATTGTTCTTTTAGCAGGTTAATGCAACTTGCAATAGTTGTGTTAGTGTGTTTGCTTATGAGTTTGTGAAATGAATATATGTTTGTTCTTTAACTGCTAGATGGACATCGTAGCTGTATATTCTTTTTAGGGACATGATTTCTGCAAAATGTAATTTGAATCTTGGAAAAGATGCATGTGCTTCGGTTCTGATTCTGTTTCTAATTCTATGCGTGTCTTTGGCATTTGAATTTTTACAAGTGGTAGTTTTTACTTTTATTTGCTTGGAGAAAGCATTTGAATATAATGATTAGTTGATTACTGCCGTAGTCATCAACCTCCAATTATTTTTATAAAATCTGAAGTACAAGGCCTTTTCGGTAGCGTGTTCTGTGACTTTAGCCCCGAGTTTCTAGTATTTCATGATGAGGATCCACATACAGGTATTGTCACTCAGGTGAGGCAACCTAATGTAAATTTTAAGCCATTACGAGAAGCACTAAGGGACCTTGGTGATTTATTTCTATGTGACTTCTCCAAGTTTGATTGTCAACCCCTTCTACACTTGGCATTTCAAACGCTAGATAAATTCGTAACAGAGTTTGGATGCTTCCCAGTTGCTGGATCAGAGAATGACGCTCAGAAATTCATTTCTTGGGTCATTGAAATCAACAAGACCTTATCAGATGGAAAGCTTAAGGTGATTGACCAAAACCTTCTTCGTCATTTTGCATCTGGGTGTCAGGGCTGTGCTGAATCCCATGGCTGCAATGTTTGGTGGTATTGTTGGACAAGTAGTTGTGAATGCTTGCTCTAGGAAATGTCATCCTCATTTCCAGGTTAGTCACATAATTTGGGGATTGGTTTTGAGTGGATCTGGAAGCTTGATAGATTGATAGTTGGGTCTACTTAAAGCTTTGCTTTTTCCAGACTATGGATTGAGGCTGCTTTACTGATTGAGTGAGCTTTTTTGCCCCTGCTGTCTTGAGTTTACCATCAACTCACATATTAATTATAAAACTTTATCCTATGTCGTAGAAGTTCTGACATTTTATATTTTTAACTCAAATGTTATTTAATTTTTTTTTCCTGCACAGTCTTTGTACTTTGACTCGATTGAGTCCCTTCCCATGCAACCCTTGCATCCTAGTGATCTGAAGCCCTTGAACAGTTGTTATGATGCACAAATTTTGGTGTTTGGATACAAGATTTAGAAGAAGCTGAAGGATGCCAAAGTGTTTATTATAGAGACATAGGAAGGTCCCTAAACATCAGAATGAATAAGGTCAAAGATATCAGTGGATATTGATTCACTAGTATTGAAAGGCAAAGTTGGTTGTTTTCCTAACTGACATGAAACATAACTAAAAATTTTTGTAGACACTGAACCTAACAAACTTTTAGAAGCCAATTGTTGTACCCGAGAAGAAGATGCATGACCAAGTCGAGCATGCCAAAGTGCAAGGGAAGGAATAGAAGAAACTGCAGCAGCTGCGGCAACAAAACATGAGCAACAAGTGGAAGACGAAGGTTGTCAACGGGAAACATACGCCCAACTCTGGGACCAGTCTCAAGCTCCTATCCCGTCCTTGGATCCTGCAAAATACACCTAGAATAATCAAATATAATGCGATAACCCAACTCAACTAATTGTCCCACAGATTGTAAGAAAAATCAGGAACATTAAAGACCCCAGGAACTGAGAGGTTGGAGGTCGAAACGAAACCTATATTATGACCAAACATTGTGGAACCATTTGCTGTGTAAATATTAGGAGAGTGTGGTGCAGGTTTAAGTTCAGAAAATAAGGACAAGTGAGGTGTCATGTGATTGCAACAAGCAGAATCCATAAGCCAAGAGGAAGGAGACATACCAGATAAAGCTGAGAGAGATGAGGAATAAGATGCATTACCAACCATACAAATGACATTAGTGATGATGTTTTTAAGGTCATCTGTGGACATGGTGAAAGTGTGACTTGAAGACTTAGACTGTGCAGAGATGGGAGCCATTGGTTGGACACTCTCAGTGTTAGCAACAATAGCAGCAGAAATTGGAACGGTTGATTTATTGCACTGATAGCAAGTCTCAATATTATGGCCAAAACGTTTGCAAAAATTGAAAAAACGTTTGTTGGATTGTCGGCAACGATTGTTGCAAAAGGAAGAAGACATATCCTTATTCTTCATTTAGAAGGAAAAAATGCAAAAATGGATATCAAAAATGAAATCTACGCGAAAAACTGGATAAGGAGCACCTCGGCTGCAAAAAGTCAACTCTGACAAAAGTCAACTGTCAACGATCAACCAGTTGAAAGTCAACAGTCAAACCCCAGAAGTCAAACGATGACGTCAACGGCTGATGCAAGCAAGTGATGTCAGCAATGACCTAACGACGGCTAACGTGGCAAGATGACGTCAGTCGGAGGGTTGAGGCACGTGAAGGCGCATGCGAGTGCGTGAAGGCGTGTGACCATCAGTCGTGGCGCATGGGAGCGCGTGGATCAATAACCTAGTTGCGCAATGGCGCGTGGGGCATGTGAACTGCGAAACAGAACCTTCTGGTGGCATGTGGGGGCGCATGCGGTCTTCGATGGCTTTAAGGTTTCCACGAGTTTGTAGATCGGTGCAAGACGAACTCAGTGGTACCTGCAGAAAATTGATCGGAGCAAGATGCTCGACGATGCTGAAAAAGGCAGTGGTGAAACAGGGTGGAAAAGGCTATACACATGTCCGGAACGGCTACAAGGCTACAAGTCCGGAACCAAAAGAGGATGTCTGGAAGACATCGGTGGTTCAATGGAGAAAAGGCTGCGGCAGCTGCTGTGACGGCGGAAGCGATGTTGAAAATGGAGTAACACCAATAAAGACATGACTGCTAAGAGAAAGGTCAGAGCAGTAACTCTGATACCATGTTAGAAATACTGAATGATTGTATTGTATTTCTCAACTGAGGAATATACATGTATACTTTTATATAGGAGGCATACAAGTGCAGTACAAGTAAATGTGTAGTACAAGAATGTGTGCTATACAAGTAATCTAGTTGGGCCTAAAGCCCATAACACTATACACATTAACGGTTATCAAATGAATTTGACGGTCTTAGGCTCGGTGGTGCTGCCTTAGATGGAGGATCGGAGTAGTCATCCGTAACACGGGTCCAGCTCGAGGATCAATACATATTTCTTTCTTTGCGGAAAAAAATATGGAAGAACTAATGAAATGAGAGAATTTGAAGAACAAAGAAAATGTACATGTGTTTATCAAAAAAAGAACAAGAAAATGTACATGATTATGTGTCTATATTCATGTGCGCTAGTTCAAGAAAAGTGGCTTGCATTTTGGGTGAATCTGTTTGTTGTAGATTTGCTTTGACTGTGTCCTTGTGTTATGTGGCACAATAGACTGGCCATCAAAATCCTCCTAAAGTTTTGAGATCAGGTGATCCATTAGTTGTTTCATTGTTAGACAGTTATAACTTCTTTTGATGAATTATTTTTGGTTACATTTATTGTAACATGAGTGGATTGTGTAATGTTAGCAATAATTTAATAAAATAATTCTACTGTTACAATTTTTTTTTTCACAATTATTAAAGTGGCGAGTCTTAAATAATAAACAGTAAAACAATGTGAGTGGTGGGTACATATAAGAATCAATAATAATTTGACAACTTGAAAATTTTTTTGTGCAAATACCATTTAGATATACATTTTTTTTTAAATTTGATAAACAGCATGCAGATATAAATAGTTATACTATGTTTGTTTCAACATTAAAGTTCTCTAGAAAATAAAAAATTTCTAATTATTAAATAAGAAATCTAGAATTCAACCCGATAAAAACTCAATTGATATTTTGATTTATAAAAAAAATAAAATAAAAGATCACAACTCATCCAACACCCATTTTCACACCCTTCCCATGTGGCATGCCACGTCAGCTCTTCGGCCCACCGACTCAAAAGCCAAAAACAAAAACAAAAACAAAAATTTTTAAACCACAAACACAAATATAAAGCAAAAACCCAGAGCCAGATGAGTTGGTTTTCGTTCTTTTTCCCTCCAGATTTCACAATCATAGACTTTCAAACTGATTTCTCTATTCCTTCTCATAATCATGGTTCTCCTTTCAACTTGAAAACCCAGATTTTATAGAAACTCATAACCTCATTAAAATTTCAAAATCCTCATGGTCTTCAAGTATCCGGAGTTGGGTTTTGGGCATGGACTTCTCCGACCATTTTTAAGTAGGCAGCGGTGCAGATACGGAGCACTACTTGACCCGAATCTGGTTCTCAGATTTTGGTAGTGCTGCTGGTGGCACGAGTGGATAGATAGCTTATTGGGTGGTTGGAATTCAACGGGTAGTTTGTGATGCATGGCAGAACAGTGTTGATAGTCTTGTTGCGTTGAGAACCGAAATATTGTTGCATTTTGTGATTTTGTATGATATTTCTTTGGTTGTTTGTAATGGTGATGGCTTGCTCTTTCAATCGGTGGTTCTGTTTTGGGTTTAAAAGGAATGTACGCCAAGTGCTTGAGAAAATTTCTCAATGAATTTCAAATAATCAACCTCCTGGAGCCAACCAGCCAACTGAAGGGAGCTGATTGTTGTGCTACCTGATTTTTATTTTTAAGTTTCTTTGGACAAGAAAAAAAAAAAGACATCATAACTCATTAGAAAGCTTTGTTAGCAGCTACAATGCTGGTGGATTCAATTCTTTCAATAGTGCAGTTAATTATATTTATCTCTTTGTAAATCTTCTTTTATATCAATAGAAATCTCTCATTAATATTGAAGTCTCTTGGTGAAATTTAATTGAAGAAATCTAGTAAATATGCCATGTATCATTTATTTATTTTTTTGTTAAACAAAGAGATTTTATAGCAGTAACAGGCTAGCTGTATAGATAATAATAATAATAATAATAATAATAATAATAATAATAATTTAAAAAAATCATTCAAGAACAGAGACAAGGTAACATCATAAACCAGACATAATTGTTGATGTCCACATATCCGTTCAGATTAAGGCCTATCTAGAAAAATGATGATGAACCCTCTTAGCCAATACCACTTCTAAAAATGTATGATATATATATATATATATATATATATATAAAGAAGAAACTAAAAAGTAGGTAGGAAACTTTGAGCAACATCAACATATAGCAACAAAGATGATTTTACACTGAAATCACCACAACTAACCACTACCAAACACACAATACGGTAAAATTTATGTAAGATATGAAATTCTGCATCAAAATATATTTAAATGACATAACAAATTTCAAAGCATACTAATTACGAAGAGGAACTAAAACCTTCTTCTCCTAAGCCATACAAAACTTATACTATAAAGAGGAGATGGTGAAGGTTCCACTTGATTACAAAAGGTTCTTACTTAATTACAAAAGATTACAAAAAGCTTCCACCATGTCAACTTGTGTCACTTGTACCGTCTTTACGCAATTTTGGATTTTCATCTTTTTTTCATGTAATTCATATTGGCCTCCTGAATGATGACCCTATAATAAGAAAAATGAAAGACAAACATTTTAATAAATGACACTCAAATTTGCTGTAACATCTATTAAAGCTCTATAAATAGCCAATGGAATAAGTGTGTTCCTGAGATTCATTATTTAGATGAAAATATGGATACATGTCAAAATTTTGTCCAATAATATTTGGCTGAACTGGAAAGCTTCTTCCTTGTAGCATATCTTGTATGCAAAAAGAAAGAGTTATCCCTGTAATATTAGGAAATCCACTCATATTGTTTGGCCACATAAGTGATTGGGGAAAAAATTCATAATTCCCTGCACCAATATGTTGTGATTGTTGCAATTGTTGCAATTCGAAATCCTATATTGCATACAATATAAAATTCAATACACTTTAAACATAACACCAATGTCACCAACTTCCAGATAGTACAAAAATAAAGAGTCTTACATTAAAGTTAAAACTTTCATGTGTTTCAAGCACGCCAACTCTCATTGAAGGGGTTGTACCACATATTGCACACATTTCCAATCTTCTCAAATTCCTACAAAATGTAAAGTGACAGAAGTTAATAATTATTATAAACAATTGCATACAAAAACAAAGAATTAACATATATATTACTACCTTCTCTACATTTCCCTTAGTAATTGGAGTCTTAGTATGCTTTCCTACATTCTCCTCATTTGTTGTGGTTCTCATTTTCATTTTTTGTTTCTTTTTTTTCTTAACAGCTTTTCAACCTGCTTGGGCTGCTTCCTTTTAAATGGAGGTTGCCCCTTTTGCCAAACAACCAATGGATCAAGTATGTTTTTTAGTCTCTTTTGGAATTACGAGACCATCACCACAAGGTTGAATCATTACGAATACCTATAGGAATGAGCTTATTGGTACCAATACCACAAAAAAATTCCTCTTCTTCGAACTACCTTTTTAATTTACACATTTGTACCATCAGTTTCTTACACCTTTTTAATTTACACATTTCTACCATCAGTTTCTTACACCTATCTTCCGAATTTGCTGCCAAATCAGAAACCTCATAACAGACTATGCACCTTTTTAAAGCGAGATGCTTCAAGTTTCTTAGGCCAAATGTCATAACTTAACCGAACTTTAGTGTGGCTCCTCACAATGGTTTTCCTCCGTCTTTTTAAAATGTAATTTTCGAGTATTCGTTAAACCCCCCCTATGTAGAAAAACCATTATTTGATGCCTGCACAAAATTCCCTTAAACTCAAACAATCTGCATTTGCAATTAATATCTCCAGTATCCTCATTAAAATAAACAATGAAAGTTGCACTCCAATGACGTTCTCCTTGTGGTAAATCTTCACGTCCTTCATATTCTAAGAATTCAATCCCCTTCTTACATGAAGACAAATTTCAAAAAATCTTCCCTGCTAACTCTTGTTGAAACTCTGTAAATTTTGCAGTTGTGTAAGCACTTTGAAATTGCTTCTCCATCTCATAATGAGTTAAACAAGGAATGTGCTAATTGAAGGAATTGAATTCTTCATTATTTTCATTTTGCACCTTTTCTTGCCAAAGCATTCTCATATTTGTTCTACAAATTGTTTCAAAGTGGTCTGCGCATGAATATAACCATCAAAGAACTCATGCATGCTTTCACTCCATTGTGTAGTTTCACTCCATTGTGTAGTTGACATTCCTGCCCAAAACATATCTTTGGGCATATCTTTTACAAAAGCAGGTACCCAACGATGTCGCTCCTCATACAACCCAATTAGCCACTTGTTGCTTTCAAGTTTATAATTCTTAATGAACATACTCCAAGATTCTTCAAATTTTACTTTAGACAAGGAATCATGAACAACATTTCTCATACAATATTGGATCGATTCATATTCTTTGTACCCCCATAAATTTATTAGGCATCTTTTTCATGATATGCCACAAGCACCATCTATATACCGTGCATTAGGGAAAACAACCTCCATAGCTTTTTTCATGGCTTTGTCCTGATCCGGAATGAATGCATTGGGAGGACATCCAGACATGCATGTAAGCCAAGAATGAAATAACCATATAAATGTCTCTGTGTCTTTATTTGAAATCAATCCACATCCTACTAATGTTGATTGCCCATGATGGTTCACCCTAACAAATGGAGCAAACGGCATGTCATACAGTCATACTTGTTCACAAAGTATGTTGTGTCAAATGTAACCACATCACCGAGTTCCTTGAATGCTGACCTACTCCTTGCATCTGCCCAAGAATACATTCCTTAATCGACCGTTTTCATTCAAATCCATCGTGTAAAAGAATTCAGAACTACCAGCCTGCATTTTCAAAAACTAATCATGCATTACGTTAGCATTTCCTTTCTCAAGGGGTAAACGTCTAACTTTTTCCACGCGATTTCTACAATCTTTTTCTAGAAATGGCAAATTCTCACATCCCCCTGCCTCAACTGCTATGAATTAAAATTACTGTTCCCTTTGTTGCATTTGTAAAATCAGGATTTGCTTGGACTTTTGAAAAAGGAAAAAGAAGTCTCCACAGCTCTCTTTTAAGACTTTATTAGAGGGTCGAAGCTCCCTGGGGGTTGCAATCTCTGTATTGTCTCAATTTCTCTGTGGTCGTAAGTTTGGGAAAACTGAGGATAACGTCAATTGCAACCACAATCCAAAACAGATTGTAAAGCTCATCTTAGGGTGGTTCAATGCCCCGATGGAAAGTGGGTACTACGAACCATGACACTT
The DNA here is from genome assembly GCF_040712315.1 of Castanea sativa. Lineage (NCBI taxonomy): Eukaryota > Viridiplantae > Streptophyta > Magnoliopsida > Fagales > Fagaceae > Castanea > Castanea sativa. The sequence goes on along the minus strand of NC_134024.1, from coordinate 24,306,606 downwards.
GACCATAATCATGGATTAATAGAAAATTCTTTCTTATTACAGTAACTGATTTTCTTGATAAAAGTTGTGTAATTTCGTCGGTTGTGGTACTGTGTGGAGTGCGGACCTGAGTCTAAAAACAAAGTTACTTTCCACACGTTATCTTGTCGGAGGTTGGAAACTTCGTGGAACGCAAAGTCAAATTTCTTGTAAGGGGGCTTTCTTTTTCTTTTTTAAATTAATTTCGTGATTCCAAACCTTTCAGTTCAATCTGGTGATCACCTCTCATTTGATCTCCTTTGCATGCGTTGATTCATTTCTTATTTATAATTTCATTACATCTTTTTTACTTTCTCATCTGCTACTTTCCAGAGTCCAGATCTCCTTATCCTTATCCTCATAGATTCCGATGGCTTTTCCAAACGATGAAGTAGTCTCCACTTCTTTTACTCGTCTACATGATGGCTATGGCGTCAGCTATGACCATGACGTATTTTTGAGTTATACCCGTTACTATTTTACAGCCCATTTATACGAGGCTTTGAGAAACAAGGGTTGAACACTTTTCTCGATAATGATGACTTTGCCCATGGAGAAGGAATTTTAGCTGAGCTTGTCAAAGGCTGTAAATCGTCGCATACTTCGGTTATCGTACTGTCAGAAAATTATGCACGTTCCACTTGGTGTTTAGAAGAACTTGTCATGATTCTTGAGCAGAGGGAGAAAAATGGTCAATTGGTTCTACCCATTTTTTACAAAGTGAATTCATCTGACGTACGTAAACAAGAGGGAAATTTTGCTTCAGATAAACATGCAGAAGTGTATGGCGAGAAAAAGGTGAATAGGTGGAAGGAAGCTTTAACTAAAGTTGCTAATCTGTCTGGCTGGCATTTGGAGGAAGGGTATGTATCTAAATGACTAGACTACTTTTTTTTTAATTGGCAAATGGTAAATTATTAAGTGAAAAGTTGGGAAGCACGAGTGCGGCATTTGGGCCATTGCACCTACGGCCGAAGCGGCGCAACGCGGGGATGCGCAGGCGACGCCGTTGCCTGCGCGTCCATGCCGCGTTGGACATTAAAAAAATATTCTTTTCGGTGCGATACGCGCCGATTCAAGCTGACGAGCGCGAAATCAGGCCGATTCGGCTTGAATCGGTCTGTATCGGGCGCAACACCGATACCGGCCGATACCCGCAAAATCGGCCTATATGGCTGAAATTCAAAAAAAAAAAAAAAAAAACAGGTGCGAAACGCACCATTTAACTTGGCCGAAAAAAAAGGTGCAAACACACCGTTTGGAAAAAAACCAAAACCCTATAACACATACACACACTCTATTTCTCTTCAATTTTCACTTAGTCTGTGCTTCTGCTCCATAGCTCTCAGCCGACCCAGCCCTCTGCCTCTTCATTTTTCTTGCGCCTCTTCCCACTCTGCCTTCACTCCTCAGCTAGGTTCTCTCCCATTCTCTGCCTTCACTCTTCAGCTTTGCTAAATATTCTAGTTATTATTTACTATTGCTCTTAAATTTGGTATATGTTTATATAATGTGAAAAAAGTATGCTTAGCAATACATTAAAAATATAAATAAAAATATTTTTAATAATTTTTTAATTACCGCACCCCGCCGTACCTGCATTCTACTTTTTCAAAAATTGCTGAGTTCCGCACCCGAATCCTGAAACGCACCTGTGCTTCATAGGTGAAAAGTTAATGGGTCCTTTGAAGACATTAGTTTAAGGAAAGAAAGAAAGAAATAATTTTTTTTTTGTTAATTTTCTCATGAAAGTTATATTAATTTTTTTTAAATGGTCTATTGATAAATTCCTTTAAAATACCTATTAATTGGACCCAATTATGAAATATTTTTCTTTGATAATATATTCTTCAATTTATTATGATATTTTGGAATTTGGATTGTGAAAATGTTGGTCAGTATGTATTAAATCTCATTCCAAATTTGTATTAGATCAGCTATTTAAACAATTGAGTAATCTTAATTATAATTCAACTCATCTTTTGAGTGGAATTTTAATATATACACGGTTAGCATTTCTTTTTTCTTTTTGGTCGTGATAACTCGCCATATAATCAGTTTTAGGGTGAAAGTCCCCTTTTATTGAGTTCTTTGGAAGGGAGTGAATAGGAGAGGTTTGTAAAAGGGGTTTGATTCATTAGGCAAAAGGTCTTGCTTTACCTCTTTCCTTGTTCTTTGACAGGAATTTTTTTTTTCTTTTAGAGAATTCTTTGCCAGGAAAAGTTAGATAGTCTTCCTTAAGCTATTTGTAAAATTTTCAGATTCGTGCAAGATGCTCAAAGCCGTTTAACTACAAATGACAGGTCATTTTGTGAGTATTTAATTTTTAGATTAAGAGAGGGTTTGGATAAGGCTGAAACGCCCAGCGTCTATGTTTTAGTCTTTTTTTTTTTTTTCCTTTCTTTTGCTGGATGCGCACCTATCACTATTCATTGGCCATGAACAGTAATTTTGGGCCAATGAACAGTAATTTTAGGCATAAGCAGTGTTTTTTACACATTAAAAAATTATTTTGTTATAGTGTTTTTTAGTTTTCAGTTTCCATATTAATTATAGTTTTTTTTTTTTTTTTTACAAAAAAGATAGAATCTTAATTGTTGTTAAAGTGTGGGGATGCTGACCAAAGCCGTTTAACTACAAATGACAGGTCATTTTGTGAGTATTTAATTTTTAGATTAAGAGAGGGTTTGGATAGGGCTGAAACGCCCAGCGTCTATGTTTTAGCTTTTTTTTTTTTCCTTTCTTTTGCTGGATGCGCACTTGTCACTATTCATTGGCCATGAACAGTGATTTTGGGCCAATGAACAGTAATTTTAGGCATAAACAGTGTTTTTTACACATTAAAAAATTATTTTGTTATAGTGTTTTTTAGTTTTCAGTTTCCATCTTAATTATAGTTTTTTTTTTTTTTTTTTTTTTTTTACAAAAAAGATAGAATCTTAATTGTTGTTAAAGTGTGGGGATGCTGACCAAATATTTGTTTCTACACCCTAGCCCATATAGGTCAAAAATTTGGAATGGAAAAGACGTGTTACGCTTCTTCTCCAAAAAAAAAAAAAGAAAAAAAAAAGAAAAGAAAGAAAAACTTCAGTTACCCTATTAATTTCGAACCATTAGAGCCTTATACTGGGCATACTTTTAAGTTTTAGAGCATCCACACTTCTAAGTTTTAGAGCATTCACTTCGGTAGAGGCATAATTTTTGTAAATTTATACATCCAAAACTTACTTTTTCTATTTTACACTTTATTTTTACAAAATCCTCACATCAATTTGTCTATTATACATATTTATTTAAATAAAATATTTATTTTTAATCAACACCTAGCCACCATCAACGCTCAGAGTAGCAGCAATCCTCAACCAGCCTCCATCAACAACCTACACAACCACTACCATCAAGCCAGCCTCCATCATCAACCCACCATCAAAATCCCAAAACCACTAATCAAAATAATCAAAACCCACTAATCAAAATGCATTGATCAAAATCGCAAAACCCACTAATCAAAATTATCAAACCCACTAATCAAAACCATCAAAATCCACGGATCAAAATCACAAAACCTCAAAAAAAGATTGAGCTACATCAACGATCAGAGCAGCAGCGAGGCGAGAGCAACGATGATCAGATCGTTGATGTAGTGGCGAGAGTTGAGAGAGCAATGGAGATCAGTGGAGGAGGTGAGAGCGTGAGGTGAGAGTCAACAACTTGAGAGAAAAAGAGAGAGTGAGGTGGAGAGAGAAAAAATTAATAAAATAACTTATGGACGAGCTACAGTAACCGTGTATATTTACACGGTTACTGTAGCTCGTGAATGAATTTGCACATTTTTACACGTTTTTACATTCACTGATGTGGATGTTTTTTTGCTCAAATTGTGTAAAATTTGTCACTTTTTGCATTTTAGAAGACTTTAGAAGCACGGGTGTGGATGCTCTTAACCCTCCAAACTAGAACTCCCAAACATACTTTTGAGCCTGATCATGAAATAATATCTTATCATTTTATTTTTCAATAGTTGCGGACTTCTTGAAATTCTTTAAATTTTGGACATCACTTGTAGAGACTTGGCCGAAATTTCACAGGAAAATGAGTTTCTGATGCAGTCCACAGTAACCAAAGCTTGCTAGAATTGATTTAGAGCAAAGAAGAGCGTGAGAATAGAAAGAGTAGATGAAGAAACAAAATAGGGCTCTAGAGAACGATTTTCTAAAATAGATATTTTAATAGGTACATTAGTCCATACTTGACTTATAAATAGCACTGCATTCTCAAGTGACAACTAGTTTCAAGGTCATGCAGTCAAAATGTCATAGAAGACTATTATCTCACATAAAAGAGTAGATGAAGAAACAAAATAGGGCTATAGAGAACGATTTTCTAAAGTAGATATTTTAATAGGTACGTTAGTCCATACTTGACTTATAAATAGCACTGCATTCTCAAGTGACAACTAGCATAATGAACACTCTCCCTAGTCTCAAGGTCATGCAGTCAAAATGTCATAGAAGACTATTATCTCACATTAGGACTTATTGACCAACTTAATTGCACAAAATATGCAACAAATAATAATCTGACTACTTAATTTGCGCTAAACTTTTTTTTTTTTTTTTTTTTTTTCATTTTTGGTATTTTTGTTGTTTATATAAATAATAATTGATAACATTAATTTTTAGTGGATAGTAATAAAGAAATTATTCACACATTATTAAAGAAAATGGTTTTATGTAATAGGAGTACAAAAGTAAATTTTTTACAAATTACTTTCTATTCTCTTATTTTTCTTTTCAACCAAATAAATGAGTTTCTTATCCCTTTACTTTTTCACTATCCCAATTAAATAATATGAGAGAAAATTAAAATTTTTTTTATCCTCTTTCTGTTTTTTTGTCTTCCACTTTCCTATTCCCAACCAAATTGTATGGCAAATTTGTCTCCTTAAAGAAATTAATTTAGTTTCCTTGGGGCGCGCATACCTACGTAACTATTTGATAAGCTTGATGAATTGGGCTATTTTTGAGACCAATCGGAGTATTTTTTTTTTGAAAGGGGAAACTCAATTCTCATTAAAACTGAAAAAACGGTCTGCAGTACAAAACAGAGAGAGACAACCAAGACTAATACAGCTCAACAATTCTCCCTATCAATGATAAGAAGACGATGCAACATTGGAGGTTTTATTCCTTCCCATATCTGACTAGCCCCCACCGATTTTGCAATTTGAGCTAGTTCATGCGCAGCCCCGTTAAAATCCCTCTTCAAATGCTTCATCTGCCAGCTTCCAAAATTCCTCAGTAAGCCTGTGATTCCTTGGACAATTGCACCCACTTCTCCCATGTTTGAGTTTGTATTGACAGCTTGGACAATTGAGAGGGAGTCTGACTCAATGACCACTTGATTGAGCCCTCTTTGACAAGCTATTAGGATACCTTCTTCAACTGCAAAAGCCTCAATAATTTCTGCTGCATAATTACCATTCATCACCTTGCTTTCAGCTACTACTACCATGCCCTTGCAGTCTCGGATTACCACCCCCACACTAGATGGTCATCTAGTCCCATCAGTTGCCCCATCAACATTTATCTTATATTAATGTGCTTCATGATTTAGTAGCTTCTGTGGACAATTCTATAGGCTTGTAGTTGGACATTTTCCCTTCAATTCCTTTCTTTTGTTGTTGTTATTGTTGTTGTAAATATGGTCTCTTATCGGCGAAGTCATTCCACGAGAAATGGGATGATCCGTTGAAGATGATATATGGGCTTGAGCCCAATCTGTGTGGTGAGAGAGAAGTAACAACCCATTTCATGAAGTAATAAGTTTGGGCCTTGAGTCCATGCTTAAAAGTAACAAGATTCAAGCTTTGATCCCATTAGCCACGAGTTCAAATAATGATTTAAGAAAATTGGAACCTTAGGCCCATCCTTGATGTCAAGAAATAACTTGCCGTTTAAGTCCATTACATGATGTAGATAAAATGTTAGTTGTGAGATTGTCCCGTGAAGTGAAGAGGTTTTTGAACTTTGAGTCCAATATATTAAGAAATGTGAATTCAGGAAGACCAACAACACCGTGTAGATGGACATATTTGGGTTTTTTTTTTTTTTTTTTAATTTTATTTTTTAGTTGGGCTTTAAACAAATTTTACCAAACACCCCTTTTTTTGAATTGTGTGTAAAATGGTATTGTTGTATAGATTGTCCAATAAAATTTCACCATGTGGTCTGGGGAAAAGGTGACCCTGAAATCCGGAACATCTAGCCAAAAATAAAAAGAATATACCAAAATTAGTGATATTTCTCAAATCTATGAATTGCTTAAATGTTAATTTTAACTAACAATGTATATCAGTTGTAACACAAAACTATACATCTTTAATTAAGTTTATCATATTTATATTTCTTACGATTTTAACTCATTACATGTTTTTTTTTTTCTACGTGATTGGCAGCCACCTTCAAGCTGAAGATAAACTTATCGATGGAATTGCTGAACATGTACTAAAGCATTGCATGTCGAATTTTAGTGCAAAGTCTACAAAATTGCACTCAGATACTGAGTTGGATGTTGGTCATTTGAACAAAAATCGAAAGTTGGATGTTGTTCGCATGGAAAAAGATCGTGGCCTAGCTAAAACTAATGTTTTAAAGGTTGTTAATATTGAAATTTCTGATTATTTTGGAGGAAGCAATTTTCGAGAGAAGTCAAAGGTGGGCAACATATCCAAGGGAATCGATGTGATACAAGAAACATATTGTCGTAAAAAACTTCTCTTAGTTCTTGATAACGTAGATGATTTGAACGAGATAGAAAATTTGCTGAAAAAAAGTGATTGCTTGGCTCCAGGAGGCAAAATCATTGCAACAAGGGAGAAAAACTTATTACTTAATCTTGGGAAAGTTCATTCAACCCACAAACGATCCGCCTTTGTTACTTTCAATTCTCTAGTCAATCCTACCATGATGTCTTCTTGAGTTTTAGAGGTGAAGATACCCGTTATGAATTTATGCGTGATTTTGTTAAGGCATTGGATGACAAGCGTATCAACACTTTTATTGAAAATGACCTTCGGAGGGAAGAGGAAATTTTAGAGGAACTTTTAAGAGCCATGGAAATGGCAGTCATATTTATTATCGTCATCTCTGAAAACTTTGCATTCTCCACTTGGTGTTTAAATGAATTTGTCAAGATTCTTGAGTGTAAAAGAAATGACCAGTTGGTCTTACCGATTTTCTACAAAGTGGATCCAGTAGAAATATGCAGTCCTAACGGAAATTTTGGTGTTGCCCTAGCTAAGCATGAAAAATTTGAGGAAAATATGGAAAATGTTCAAAGGTGGAAAGCAGCTCTAAATGAAGTGGCTAGTTTGCCCGGATTGCATTACAACGATGAGTACGTATTTATTGACTACTCTTACTTGCTTTATACTTTTAATGGTTATTACTTAGTATTACGATTTTTTTTTACAAGATAGAAATTCTACTCTAATTTAATTTAAGTGTTTATGTGTGTGAAAGATTCTTTCTGGAGACTTAAACCCTCCCTTTTGCCTCCCATATTCTACAAACACTTATATATATAGAGTGACCACCAAGGATGTGCGGTGATAAGATATTGTTTATTGATCATATCTGTTGCCACTAGGATAGTTAATTATAATAACTCACAAACATAGGTAGGGGCGACAAAAGTCAGTGGTAGAAACGGAAGAACTTAAGATCATGTAATGTTACCACATTTAAGGGTTCTCCCAAGTATTTTGAAAAAAAAAAAAAAAAAAAGTTCCAAAATTTCTTAACAGTATTGTTCCAGGAAAAGAAAAGAGTTTTTTTTTTTTTTTTTTTTGGAGAAAAAAAGAAATGGGTTTCCATTATATTTCTTTCCTTACCTATGGACATTTGCTTAAAAGTCTAAAAGTAATATCAATGTATGAAATACATGCAAATATATACTTTAATCAACGTGTTTTAATGCACAAAAACTTGACATCTTGAATTTATTTTCATCTTTATATTTATATTTCTAACCAGAATAACTCTTTTTTTTTTTACCCTTTTCTTTCTGAATTCTAACTAGTACAAGTCATTACATGTTTTTTTGCATTGTAATTTGCAGAAGCATCAAATCTAAATTTATCCAAGGAATTGCGGGAGGAATATCGAGTAGAAAATTAAATTACATGCGGCTGATTATTGCTCAATACTTGGCTGGACTAGATTCTTGCGTAGAGGACATAACATCGTTTTTGGACAGGTGGTCAAATGATGTTCTGATGCTAGAAATTCATGGCCATGCTGGAGTAGATATAACAACAACTGCAAAGACTGTTTATAACAAAATTGCTGGTAATTTTGAAGGAAGCATCTTCCTGGAGAATGACAGAGGCAAGTCAGGCACAACTGATGCCATTATCCAACTACAAATCTTTTTGAGATCTTTGGGATTGAATGTGAATACGAATATGTTAGGGCCTTAACTGAGAGTTAGTTGATAATATTGTCTAGCTATAAGGAGGGACGGAGTCAAAACTTAGAGTTAAGGGTAGCTTTGTTGCTGGATAAATGTAGTGTCAAAGTGCTTGAGGTTTTTGTTTTTGTTTTTGTTTTTTTGTTTTTGGTGTGTGTGTGTTTTTGATTCATGTATTTGTTGTTGGGTAAGGACAAAATTGTTTTGTTAAATTTTTTTTAAAGGACCATGTTGTTTGTTTTGAATAAAATTGAATGATTTAGCTTAATTTTTGTAGTTTTACTATTGGTAATTTTTGTTGTTAAACTATTTTTTTGGACTTGTATATTTTGTTTTAGTTTTTAGATTTATAGATTTTTATGGTTTTCAAAAAGAGGAAAATGATATAACTATAAGCTCTTTTACAAATTACTAAGGTGATGAGTGATTATTAGTAAGTAAAAAAAGTAGTGTAAGTGGTGAGCTCAAATACGAACTAATAAGAATTTGCTATCTCAAAAGTTTGTAAAAATGTTGTAGAAAAATTTATGGCTATAACATAATGATATTGTTAAGAGAGAGCAAAGTATAATTATATAGAATAAAATTGCTAAAATTAATATATATATATATATATATATGGGTTAGGTTCAAGTTACACTTGGTGTAACTCTAAGTAATGTTACACCACTCATTATTTTTTAATAGGATGTCAATTTTAACAAATCTACTGTTGGATTACATTATCTTTGTATGTTCTTCATGCTTGCAAAATTTCAAAGTGATCGAATATCAATAGCCATGTCATTAATCAATTGTTTAAATTTAAGTTTTTATAATTTAAAATAATATATAAAAAATGTGTTTATAGATGAAATGGTAAATAACATCTGATTAGCATGAAAATTGGCATGCATGTTAAAAACATATAAAACATGTAATTTAATGGTAAGATTTTCAAAATATGAATTTAATAACAAGTTATTGGGTGGTATAATACTGCTTAGAGTTACACGTACACGAAGATTGTATCAGTGTATAACGGTAATTCTTTCGCTTAATTCTCATCTCATTCTCTCTTTGGAGGCCAAGCAACCACTGTCGTAGTTCTTATCCAAGTCCACCATTTCTATACTTAGAATAGCTTAGAAGCTTAACATTTTGTATCGCAGCAGTTCACCCCGAACATCAATGCTACGATCCACGAAACCCATACAAATGCTTTAGCTTTAACCTTTCCAAAGTCCATCAAGCTTGAATTTCCCAAGTTCAGGGGAGAAGAACCTGCTACTTGAGTGTATAAAGTCAATTAATATTTCAGCTATTACAATACTCTGGAGCTTGAGAAGTCGGTAATGGCTTCTTTTCACATGGAGGGAGAAGCTCTAGTGTGGTTCCAAGATGGTGAAGAGGCATGTAAGTCTTCTAGGAAACTAAGAAACCTCTGTTCAAGCTTTGTAGGTCAGGTTTGCCATGAACAAGGTTGAGACAAACTACTAGTGTGATCTCTTATAATAGTCAATTTAAAGCTCTATAAAACAGGATCATCAATGTAAAGGGGCTAGAGTGTTTCTATCGGTAGATGAACATTTGTGAAGGAAGGAGGCTGAAAAGCTTATAAACACATGATTAAGTTTACACTTAATTTATATGAGAAACTAAGATCATAATATAATGATACAAACCCATAGGTAGAATTCACCCTTAAAAACCAGTTTGCAAGGGGAGGGCATCCAAGAACTTATATACAAATAATTAAACTTATACTTAATTCATGTAAGTCACTAGGATTATAATACAATGTGGACAAATGAAAGATTTTTCCATAAAAAATTCTTTTTCAAATTCTTGATTATATGAATTAATCAAAACAAATACGAAAACTTAAGGACAAAAATTCAAGAGAAAAATCACTACAAGGCTTAAATATCTAACTCAAAGAATTAATAAACCATTATTAGAATTGAAGTATTACAACCGAAATAGACTTCTATTTCTAGCCGCTACCTACAATAACACTTACAATATGACCTCTCACCATTCTAATTACTCTCAAACTTTCTAATAATATAGGTCACGCTACACAAATAATGTTTATGATTTTAAGGATGCGTTTAGATACCGCTTATTTTGTTGAAAACTGAAAAAAATAAAAATATAATTTTTGATTATTGTTCATTTGCCTATTTGTATTGTTTATGTCTCATGAATAGAGCAAAAGGCGTTGGTCCAAAAAAATAAAAAACGCAAAACGCAAAACGCAAAATACTATGGTCAAAATGCAATCCAAACACCACCTAAGGACCCCTTTGATGATTTTTACACAACAACAATACGTGGATGTTGAGTGAATTCTCTTTGGCTTCAATAGCTAATCACAAACCTTTGAGATGATTTCTTTGAATATGCCTTCTATATTTTGGTAAGATGGTGATTAAAGAGAAAACTAGGGTTTTATGTTATTGTATGCCATGGGCTCTCTTTTTCCAATCAATTATAATAAGTAGACACCTCATTTTGCAACTTTAATTTAATCACGAGGGACAAAATGGTCATTTCACACATTGAGGGCAAAATGTAATTTGACCTTCAAGTCATTAATCACAGTTAGTAGAAATGATATTGAGGTTTCAACTATCACAATAGTATGTTTGATGTCTTAATCGAACAATTAGATTAGAAGCTATCGCAAAATGTGCATTTGCTTGGTTGAGGGTTGAGGGTTGAGGCTGAGTTACATGAGATTTTTGTTAATTGATTTTGATTGGACACTAAAAATGACTAATTAAAATGAATTAAGTGGAAAATTGTGATTGGTTAAGTCCAGATTTTAATACGTGGCCTAATGCATTGAATCAAGATTAGTAGTCTGATAAGAGTAGAATCCTAAGTGATAATGTGATTTTTGGATAATTCTCAAGAAAAATCATCTAAAAAATCATAATTATCATTTTAGAATATTTCACACCATTAAAAAACCACAAAATCCCGTCCAAGTACAATGCTAAAACAACCACTCCAAAACGTGCAAAACAAGCAAACAAGTCAAACTTAATTTAAGTTTGACACCCAAGTGCTGGTTGACACTTGGGTTGGTCCTCCAAGTTCCGATCGACACATGGATGGCTCCAAGTGTTAATCAGTGCTTGGAGCCCAAACTCCACCAGATTTCATCCAATTCTTGATTTTTTCAACGTAATATTCAATCATTTTGAGTGTGCTAATTTCCAAAGGCTCTAGAGCCTTTCTGCGGAATAACTTATGACTCTCCCTAATGGTTAGTGTTATTATCTTTAGAGTTAAGAGAATTGTGGATCTAGATACCATCCTTCCTTAGTTTGATTCTAGAGTTCACAACTCAAAGTTCTCTTGATTTTAGGAAATGAATTATAGTTTGGTGACTTTGGTCTTCCAAGTTCACAACTCAAAATTAGTTTCTACCCAATTCTTAGAAACTAACTTTTAACATTGTAGGAAATGGATTTTTTGCATTGTTGAAATCAAAATCACTTTTCAAAACCAAAACTGTTTTCACATCAAAAGTGTTTTTAAAATCAATTCAGATGAATCAGATCTAGAAATGGATTTTAATTCCAAATTCACTTTAGACCTAAAAATCTAATAATTTAAGTTCAATGTCAATGTGATTGCATGTTTTGTATGATTGTTGATGTGTAATTAGCCACAATAAGTCTAGAAGATTGGTTTTTGCAGGGTAAAGTGGGTACCAAACACTTTTCCACTTCGCAACTTAGTCCCCCAATCTAGATCTTGGGTTCTTAACTAGTGCATTATTTAATGTAATTTTTACTTTGGTAAAATATAACTGGGACACAAAGTCTAGTACTTTCTTTAGAATGTAACTGAGACTCAAAGCCTTATAATTTCTAGGCTAAAATGCAAATTGCATCATTTAAGTTTGATTGAAATTCATTTCAGTGCAAACTTTAATTTAGTTTAATTGAGTCCTTTAAGTTTTAAAATTATTCAATTAGGCATCTAGTCCAATTTTGTTAAAAAATTTTCATTAAAAGAGTATTTTTCTTACATAAAAATATCTATAAAATTAATGAAAATATTTTATAGATATTTTATATGAGAATTTTTTTCCAAAAATATTTTTTTATTAGTTAATTGCATACTTAGCGGCAAATTTTTAATGGAATCGAATGAAATGCTTGAATTGAATAAGTTTTAATTTTAAAGGAATTAATTGAACGAAAGTAAAGTTAAAGGATTGAAATGAACTTCCCTCAAACTTAGAGAGTGTAATTTGCTTTTTTTTTTTTTTTTTAGAATAGAAAAAATGTACATGATTATGTGTTTATGCTTGTGTGCGCTAGTTCAAGAAAAGCAGCTTGGATTTTGGGTTGTTGATTTGCTTTGACTGTCCTTGTTTTTTTTTGTAGTAAAATAGACTAGCCATCAAAATCCTCCTAAAGTTTTTACGGCAGCTATTTATTTGTTGTTTTGTTGTTAGACAGCTACATTTTTTTTAATGAATTAATTTTACAGTTACATTTATTGTTTTTTTTTTTTCCTGAGGGGCAGTTACATTTATTGTTAAATGAACGGATGGTGTAACGTTATTAATAATTTAATCAAATAATTCTAAAGTCATATTTTTTTTACAACGGTTAAAGTGACGAATTGTAAATAGTAGACAGTAAAATGATAGGAGTGGCAGATGAGAATCAATAACAATTTGACAACTTGAAATTTGTTGTGGAATTTTTATGTGTATATATTGGTCTAATAATACTTAGATATAAATAGTTACACTATAACTATGTTTGTTTCAACAATAAAATTTTCTAGAAAGTGTATCATTTCTCAAAAATCATTTTCTGAAAAACTATTTCATCTTTCCATGTTTGTTAGTGACTGATGAAGTCAAAAAAATCACTAGTAAGCCGCAAGCACTCTCCAATTCAAGACAACACCTGCAAAGAGAAAACAAAAAGACCTAAAAGAGAGCACCGGTGTGGTGCCGGCCAAAAACCCTCCGAAGGTCAAGTTAGAATTTCTTTACAACCCTAGAGTGCCAGAGTTGAGTTAGTTGTGCGTACCTTGATGTTTAGGGTTTCTGGGGTATTTATATTGGTGGAGAATTGCCTTTCCTTTTAGGATACAACTTCCTTCTTGAACTCTTTTCCATATAGGAGTCTTCTTATTATGGACAAACGTGTAACGCAAGAATTTCAAGTGTACACGCTTGCGTGGAGATAAAGCAAAAGTCGACTTAAACATATCGGGTGACATACAACCAAGAATTTATAACCAATCCATATATGGCGGATACTCAATGACCTACACCGTCCTATATGCATTTCCTATGGTGTCAATCCGTCTTCTTCCTCTCCGTCCCTTCAAGTCCGGAGGAAAGATCCGTCTCCTATTTTTATCCTCTTCAGTTGTCCCCTTCACTCCTTGCATCCGTCTCTGAAACCAGACGGATTCATGGAGTGATTCATGTGGCAATCTATTGAGATAGGACGGTCCTAGCGTACCTTGATGAAGGACACGTGACCTGTGTTTCTGGCGAAGGACACGTGGTCCTTTTTGATTAGCTGTTCCCCTAAAACAAGGCGTCCCTTCGTATTTCGTGCCCTTTGCTCTATAAAAGCCTGCTTTTTCTCCCTTCATTTTTTCTTCCTATCAAAAAATTTGCAAGCAGAGCGCCACCGTCATTTCTATCGTGCATTCTTGTCATTCAGCTAGTCTATCCGTCATTCTGTATTTGCTCGATCTCGATCCGGTATGTACTCTAAACCTTTCTCTCGTCTTTCTCTTTATTTTATTGTTTATATATATGCACTTTCTTTAGATCCGTCAGTGTCTTAGGTTATACCGTCACAAATGTAGGTAATGTCTAGTGTGTCAAGTAATCAATCGTTTGTCCGCGACGGGGCGGGCTACGATGAGAGATTCCCGTCAGGTCCAAGAGATCCTGACACTTCAAGTGATGAAAGGAATCCGTCCAGTACCTCTTCTTCCCTAGATGAAGGTCTGGAGACGGAGAGTTCAGAGTCGTCAAGTAGTGGCTTAGATGGTGTGGATCCCCCCGTTCAATCTGTGATTGGCCCGGACGGTCTTAGGGAGTTCGTCATGCTACCCCTCTGGACGGTAAACGATTTTAGGTCCTCAATCACTAAATCCCACCTCAACACACTTAGGACCAAGTATCAAATACCCGATAACATCCGTCTACATCTCCCCCACAAGTTCGAAAAATGTTACTACAGGGGGGTCAACGGTGTTGGGATCTATGAACAAGCCCTAAAGGCAGGGCTTAGATTCCCTTTGAGTTCTCTCCACCGTCAGCTGCTTCACTACCTTGGCCTATCCGTCACTCAGATCTCCCCAAGTGCCTGGAGAGTATTCATAGGCGTAGAAGTTTTATACGGGGCCATGTTTGACGACTCTAGAAGGTTGACGGTGGAAGAATTCTTCCATTGTTACCGTCCGACGGAGATCGTCAAATCAAAAGGTATGTACAGTTTTGTAGCCAGGAGCCTGTTGTTGAGGCTCGTTAGTGATACACTGGACTCCAATAGGGATTGGAAGAGTAGATATTTCTTTTTGGAAGGGGACGAATGGATGTGTCGTCCAGGAGATGGCACGTATATGCCCGTCGACACTACATGGGGCATAATGCCTCCGTCGGGTACGCCATTGCTTTAGCTTCTGTCTAATTGAACTTTGAAAGTTATTTTATTTTTTCAAAGTCTAATTGCCTTTTTTGCAGCGCGGGACCGTCCACAAGTTACCTTAGAGCAGTGGAGTTTCCTGGAGAGAATTTTCAACAAGTCGAAGCTACAAGAGAGGATGTGGGCACAACTCATCACTCTCGATACTCTCCATTTGTATTGTGACGGTCCAGAACCTTCATCTGCCGCTCGTCGTTACGATAGCAGAGTTAGAAAATGTAAGTCAGTTGTAATTCTCTCCGTCTTCTTTTAGCGTTATTATTTTTACTTTTGCCTCTCTTCACATCCGTCTTTGATTTGCAGAGATGGATGCTGCCAAGAGAAGAGCCTTTATCAAACAACAAGCAGCGAAGAAAAAACAAGAGGTTGGTCAAGGTAAGGGGACGGTTCCATCTCTTCCGTCAAAACGGAATCAACAAGAGGAAGTGGACCGTCCTCTTAAGAAGCAGAAGACCATCCCAGAGCCCGTCGTGGCATTGGAGGCCGAGAAAACACCCGTCAGGCATGGAAAGGGTAAGGGCTTGATGAAGGGTCCGGTTCCCACTGGGGAGAAACCACCCGTTCTCTTTTGGGAAGACTCAAGTTATGCCCTGGAAAAACTCTTGTCCATCCTGATGGCTGACGATTATGAGGACCTCGGCAACCATGCGACGGAGGCGATGGGAGAGACGGGCCTCTTCAATATTGCACAAGTACTTTTGAATCCGTCCTCTAATTTGTTATGTTCATTTTCATCCTTCATTTACATAGTGTTGTACTTTGCTTTCGGGCCATGCTGATGATGAAAGGGTTAATGGGCCGTTGCCTCAATCACGAGATAACCATGGACCGTTTCAGGAAGAAGAATAAGACGATGGAGGATGAGCTTCACGACTTAAAGACCTGGAAGATCAATATGGATAGGAAGCTTAAGTGCTCAGAGCAGGTCAGAGGTGAGCTGGAGATGGAGAATGAGCATTTGCATCAAATTTTGAAGGACAAGGAGAAAGAACTGACGGAGACTAAGACTCAACTCCATAATGAAAAAGAAGTAGCCGTCCAGGAGTATCATGACTCCGACCTCCTTTTGGCTGAGCTTGGGAGCTCCTTTGCTGACGGATTTGACGACGCCATCCGTCAGGTGAAGTCGTCGTATCCCGATCTGGATGTGTCCCATGTCTCCATTGATGCTCAAGGGCAAACACTCGTGCAATCCCTCCGTTTAGAAAGCATAAACGATGTGTTTGCCGTCGCTGCTCCAGCTGACGAAGGTCAAACTCTTCCTCCAAGTCAACCAAACGACGGTCAAAAGATTGAAAACTCTTCCCCGAAGCATTAGTAGCAATCTTTCTTTTTTTTTTTTTTTTTTTTTTTTTTTTTTTTTTTGCGGTAAAAAATTTAACCGTTGTAATTTATTTTGTTGAACCATCGTTTTGTAATTGTGCACATTTAATCTTATTGAATTTTATTTGCTTATTTGCTTGCTTTTTATCTGTCGAGTATTTTTAATCGTGTCGCAGGGGTCCGTTCATTGTTTGACAATTTTAATTCATTTTGGATAACCCCGTCCACTGTGTGGATTTGGTTAATGTCCGTCCACTATATGGACTTAGTAGATTTTTATCTATTTTGGACGACCCATCCTTTTTGTGGACTAGGTTAATGTCCGTCCATTATGTAGACTTGGTAGGTTTTTATGCATCTTGGACGATCCGTCCTTTTTGTGGACTTGGTTAATGTCCGTCCACTTTGTGGACTTCGTAGGTCTCCATCCATTGGGATGATCTGTCCACCTTGTGGACTTTGTAGGTCTCCATCTCTTGGGATGATCCGTCCACTTTGTGGACTTCGTAGGTCTTCATCCTTTAAGATGATCCGTCCACTTTGTGGGCTTGGTAGGTCTTCATCCTTTGGGATGATCCGTCCATTTTATGGACTTTGTAGGTCTCCATCCCTTGGGATGATCCGTCCACTTTGTGGACTTCGTAGGTTTGGGGATGATCCGTCCACTTTGTGGACTTTGTAGATCTTGAGCACTATGCATTTCATATATTCTAAATAAAAATTCTTCTCATTATGTCAGATCGATAGACCATATTGTTCATGGAAAAGAAAACTTAGGTGCTAATAAGTAAAAACTACAACTGTTTAAAAATGAATTTGGAAACAAGGGGGTAGATATTGTCTTATGCCTGCTGCACTACTGGTAGTACTTCTTCAGGTGCTCTGTGTTCCACGGATGACTCAGTTTCCTTCTGTCTAACGTCTCCAAGTAGTACGTCCCTTTCCTTTGCCATGAGATAATTCTATACGGGCCTTCCCAGTTAGGACCCAGTTTTCCCTGGGAGGCATCCTTTGTAGCGCCGAGTACTTTTCGCAATACCAGATCTCCCACCTGGAAGTCCCGGTGCCTGACCTTGGAGTTGTAGTGTTTTGCCATCATGTCATGGTATCGCGCCAGTTTTTGTGCTGC
Source organism: Castanea sativa (assembly GCF_040712315.1). Taxonomy (NCBI): domain Eukaryota; kingdom Viridiplantae; phylum Streptophyta; class Magnoliopsida; order Fagales; family Fagaceae; genus Castanea; species Castanea sativa. Next base: position 24,288,975 of record NC_134024.1, on the reverse strand, counting down.
TGCTGCCCTGACCTCATCTACAAGGTCAAGTTCTAAACGCAATGCTTCATTATTCTTGCTCTCATCGTAGCTTTCCACACGGTAGCTTGCTAATCCCACCTTTGCCGGTATAAGGTCCTCAGTACCATACGCCAATCGAAACGGTGTCTCTCTTGTTGGTGTTCTCGCCGTTGTCCTGTACGCTCATAAAACACTTGGTAGTTTGTCTGGCCAGATGCCTTTTGCCCCCTCGAGCCGGGTTTTGATAATCTTTAACAAGGACCGGTTCGTGACTTCAACCTGTCCATTGGCCTGTGGGTGGGCGGGCGACGAGTAGTGATTTTTGATTCCCAGCTGAGAACAAAAGTCCCGGAATGCGTCGTTGTCGAATTGCTTCCCGTTGTCTGAAACGAGCACCCTTGGAATCCCATATCTGCAAATAATACTTCTCCACACAAAGCTACGAATGTTTTTCTCCGTGATAGTAGCCAGAGCTTCTGCTTCCACCCATTTGGTGAAGTAGTCAATACCAACCACCAAGAACTTCAGCTGCCTTACCGCTGTAGGGAATGGACCCATGATGTCCAACCCCCATTGTGCGAACGGCCATGGAGCCGTCATAAGGGTGAGTTCTTCTGTTGGCTGCCTTATGAGATTGCTAAATTGTTGACACTTGTCGCAAGCTCTAACGTACGTATGGGCATCCTTTTGCATTGTTGGCCAGTAGTATCCCGTTCGGAGTAGCTTGTGCACTAGAGACCTTGATCCAGAATGGTTCCTACAAATTCCTTCATGGATCTCCCTCATCACGTAGTCTGCTTCCTCACGGCCCAGGCATCTTAGATATGGTCGGGAGTATCCTCTTTTGTACAGGACATTTTTAATCAGGATGAATCGGGCAGCTTTAACTTTCAATTTCCTTGCGTCTTCTTTGCTATCTGGCAGCTTGCCGTCTTTGAGGTACGCTATAATTGGAACCGTCCAATCGTTCTCAGCGCTTACTTCCTACATTCTGATGTCATCTAATAGTAATGAAAGTTGGACGAAGGACAATACCTGTTCTGGGGCGATCATAGGTTCGGCCGAAGCAGCCTTTGCGAGTCAATCCACCTCTTGGTTCTCTTCTCTTGGGATCTGAACTATCATGAATTAGAGGTCATTCGTTCGACCTTTCACTTCCCCGAGGTACCTTCTCATCCGTTCATTCTTACAATCATAGCTCCCATTAACTTGACTGGTTACGATTTAAGAATCAGGGTAGACGACTGTCTTCCTAGCCCCAGCCGCTATTGCAAGCTCCAGTCCCGCAACCAGGGCCTCGTACGCCGCTTCGTTGTTAGTAGTGGTGAAGTCCAGATGGATCATGCATTCAATCTTATCTCCTTCCGGGGTGTGGAGTACGACCCCGACACCCCCAGCGTGCTTATTGGAAGATCCGTCTGTGTGAATTCTCCATGTGGGTGTCTCTTCTGCCCTCTGCTCCTCAGCGGTAGTGAATTCCGCAATAAAGTCTGCCAATATCTGTCCTTTCACAGCCGTTCGTGGCTGGTATCGGATATCGTACTCACTCAGCTCGATTGCCCACAGAGCCATCCTTCCAGCAGTTTCGAGATTGCTCATTGCTCTTCGTAAGGGCTGATCCGTCAGGACATTTATGGTATGTGCTTGAAAATAGGGCTTGAGCTTTCGAGCTGCAGTTACAAGAGCGAAAGCGAGTTTTTCCATCCGCGGGTATCTTTCTTCTGCTCCTCTTAGTGCCCGGCTGATAAAGTACACGGGCTTTTGTATCTTTCCTTCTTCTCTGATGAGAGCTACACTAACCGCTGCTGATGAGACGGCAAGGTACAAAAACAATTCTTCCCCCGGCGTAGATGGGCTAAGTAATGGCAGGGCGGAGAGATATGCCTTCAACTCTTCAAATGCCCTTTGGCATTCGTTCGTCCATTCGAAAGATCTCCTTAGTGTTCTGAAGAAGGGAAGACATTTGTCCGTCGCTCTAGATACGAACCTGTTTAAGGCTGCTATCTTCCCGGTCAAGCTTTGCACTTCCTTTACCGTCCTCGGAGGAGATAGTTCCATAATCGCCTTTACTCTCTCTGGGTTGACTTCAATGCCCCTCTAGGACACCATGAATCCTAAGAATTTTCCTGCGGTGACTCCAAACGGGCATTTGCTTGGATTCAGCTTCATTTTGTACGTCCGAAAAGTATTGAAAGTCTCCTGGAGGTCCCTCAGATGATCAGACACCTTTGCGCTTTTTACCAACATATCATCTATGTAAACCTGCACGTTTCTGCCAATTTGGTGCGCGAACATTTTGTTCATCAATCTCTGATACGTGGCTCCTGCGTTCTTGAGCCCGAACAACATTACCTTGTAGCAAAAAAGCCCCTGGCTTATGACAAATGAGGTTTTTTCCTGATCAGCCTCATCCAATTTAATTTGATTGTACCCAGAGAAGGCGTCCATGAAACTCAAATGTGTTGCGGTGGAGTCTACCAAGGTGTCAATGCGTGGGAGCGGGTAACTATCTTTAGGGCATGCTCTATTCAGATCCGTGAAGTCTACACATATTCTCCACTTTTCGCTTGATTTCTTGACCATTACTATATTTGCCATCCAATTAGGGTAGTATACCTCCCATATGAAGTCTGCTTCTCGTAGCTTCTGTACTTCTTCTGCTATGGCTCGATCTCGTTCGGGGGTGAACACGCGCTTTTTCTGTCGACCTGGAGAGAAAGAGGGTGACACGTTCAATTTGTGAACTATGATTGTTGGATCTATACCTGGCATGTTCTCGTGGCTCCATGCAAAGACATCTTGGTTTTCTTTGAGGAATAACGCGAGTGCTTGCCGGACCGTTTGGTCGACTAAGGTGCCGATTCTGGTGGTTTGTTCAGGCCTAGAATCGTCCAATCGTACTTCCTGCAACTCTTCCACCAGTTCTGCTACTGTTCTCTGTTCCTCGATGTGCATTGCTTGTCGGTGGTCATCCGTTTCCATCATGGCAACGTAACATTCCCGCGCAGCCACCTGATTTCCCCGCAGTTCTCCAACTCCGTATTCGGTGGGAAACTTGATCATCAAATGGTAGGTAGAGGTGACAGCCTTCCAGGTATTGAGTGTGGGCCGTCCAAGTATGGCATTGTATGCCGAGGAGCAATCAACCACGAGAAAAGAAACGTCCTTGGTTATTTGTTGCGGATAATCTCCTACCGTCACCGCCAACGTGACGACACCTAAAGGATAGACCCTTGTTCCCCTGAAGCCAACAAGAGGCACGCTTATTGGAGTCAGTCGTTCTCTCACAATCCCCATTTGCTGGAACGCGGGGTAATAAAGGATATCTGCTGAGCTTCCATTGTCCACAAAAACTAGGTGGATGTTGTAGTCCCCTGCCTGTATGCTGACCACGAGCGCGTCGTCATGTGGGTGGTGAAGGCGACGTGCCTCTTCTTCTGAAAACCCGATGCTAGAGCTGTCCCGTCGTGTTCCTTCTAGTAAGGAACCTGTCGACTGGACACTTTGCACCGTCCATAAATAGGTCTTTTTGGCCTTTTTGGAAGACTCTGCTGAAATAGTGCCCCCCATTATCATCCGTATGTCTGCTACCGGTGGTCTGGGACGTTCATTTTCCCGTCGAGAATTTTGTTCCTGGTTTTGATCTGTTCTCTCCTTCCTGATGAACCTCTGCAACCTACCCTGCCTAATGAGGGCTTCAATTTGCTGCTTTAAGTCATAATAGTTTGCCGTATCGTGACCATGATCGCCATGAAAGCGGCAATACCTGTCTCTTGGCCTTTTATTCGGATCTCCCTTCAGCTTGCCAGGGAACGTTAAAGTCCCTTCATCTTTAATATGCATCAACACCTGGTCAATCGGGGCTGTGAGTGGGTTGAAGTTCGTAAACCTTCTCGTAGGCAGCTTGGGTCGTCGATCCTCCCGTCGTTCTCTGATTCTTGCCATTTTTCGCCCCTTGTCCGGTTGCGTATCTTCCTGCTTTTCCCTCTTTCTGGGTTTGTCTTCTCGTGCCAGCAAGGCGTCCTCGGCATTCATATACTTTATTGCCCTGTAAAATACGTCGGACATAGTCTTTGGGTCATTCTTGTACAAAGAAAACATGAACTTACCCTTCCGTAGCCCGTTCGTGAACGCTGCCATAAGTATCTTGTCATCAGCCTCGTCTATCTCGAGGGATTCCCAGTTGAATCGGTCTATGTACGATATTAAGGTCTTGCCTTCCCGCTGCCTGATGTTCAACAGACACGCTGTAGATTTCTTATGCCGGTGACTCCCGATAAAGTGTGATACAAACTGTGCGCCTAATTCCTTAAAAGTGCTGATGGAGTTAGGTACCAGCCTACTGTACCAGTCCTTTGCAGGTCCTTTCAACGTGGTGAGGAAAGCCCTGTACATGATTTCGTCCGGCACGCCCTGAAGGTGCATCAGGGTCTTGAAAGATTCCAAGTGATCCAAAGGGTCCTTGGACCCGTCATAGTTCTCGATGTGTGGCATGCGAAACTTTGGAGGAAGGGGGCATGAAGTCACGAGCGTTGTGAAGGGAAAATCTGTTCTATGGACTAGGTTGTTTAGGTCGCTGGATATTCGTCCCCTCAGGGCGCTCATCATCACGTCCATACGTTCCCTCATCTGCTGCATCTCGGCTGCGATGTGAGGCGGTAAGGTGTCCGAGACAGACGGTGGGTTGGTCTCCTGCCGCTCTGGTCTAGTCTGGGCATTGCTACCCTCAGGCCTTACCGCGTTCCTCCCCTCAGGACTAGCGCCTTCCTGGTCTTCCTCTGGTGCACTTTGGTGTGCGTTCCTTTGTCGTAGTTGCTCTTCTAAATCATGATTCTGCTTAGTGAGGCGCTCAACCGCCGCCGCGAGCGTTTGGACTTGCCTCTCTAGTGCTGTGGCATGCCGTTCTTGGCCTTGATTGTTGCTTGTTGCCATTGATCTGGTGAGTACCATGCAAATTTTTGTCTTAGGAATAGAGCAAAGGCTAAATAGTCTTCTTTACGCTCTCGGTTTCCCACAGACGGCGCCAACTGATGAAGTCGAAAAAATCACTAGTAAGCCGCAAGCACTCTCCAATTCGAGACAACACCTACAAAGAGTACCGGTGTGGTGCCGGCCAAAAACCCTTCGAAGGTCAAGTTAGAATTTCTTTACAACCTTAGAGTGCCAGAGTTGAGTCAGTTGTGCGTACCTTGATATTTAGGGTTTCTGGGGTATTTATATTGGCGGAGAATTGCCTTTCCTTTTAGAATACAACTTCCTTCTTGAACTCTTTTCCATATAGGAGTCTTCTTATTATGGACAAACGTGTAACGCAAGAATTTCAAGTGTACACGTTTGCGTGGAGATAAAGCAAGAGTCGACTTAAACATATCGGGTGACATACAACCAAGAATTTATAACCAATCCATATATGACGGATACTCAATGACCTACACTGTCCTATACGTATTTCCTACGGTGTCAATCCTTCTTCTTCCTCTTCGTCCCTTCAAGTCCGGAAGAAAGATCCGTCTCCTATTTTTATCCCCTTCAGTGACCTTGAAAATAAAATGAAAAACATTTTCTGGGGACATAGTATTGTTTTTCAAAAACTTTTAATGGATAACAACCTCTTAAAAATAAGTTATATATTTAATAGGATTTTTTGTTAACTAAATATAGTTTTCTTTTAACCTATTTTTTATGTGTTGCCAAACAAAGAAAAACACAAAAAGATTTCTTCACATAAAAAAATTTATTCCCTTAGGTGGAGTTTGGATAGCGCGTCCAAGTTTCCTGCGTCCACGTGTTGCTTCTTTTTTTTTTTTTTTTAACCCAGCCGCAAGTTTGGACTTTTTAGCCATGAACAGTGCACAAATGCACTGTTCATGGGTCCCACAAATTTTACTTTTCAGCAACTTTTTCATTAAAAATGGGTCCTACAGTACTATTCACACATTTAAAAATTATTTTGCTACAGTGTTTTCAGTTTTCAGTTTTCAGTTTCAGCAAAATAAGTTCTATTCAAACGGACTCTTACTCTTTTATTTGTTCACTTAAAGTACGGTACGGTAGGGAGTATTTGATACATGTTTCTACCGTTAGGGACATTTTGACAAATCGGACAAGCGCAAGGGATCAAAATGATAATTAGCCATTTTTAATTATACAACAAACATATTTCATTAAGGAAAAAAACAAAGGATAAAAAAGGCCTACCAAGAAAAAACCATAGAAGTTTATAAAAAAGAGAACATTGATGCCTTGCTGGCAGTAACAAGGAGGGCCGCGTAAGCCTTAGCTCCGAAAAATCTTTGGCTACATTGAAAAACTTTGAAGTTGGTAGTAAAGCAACAAACTAAGCCAAAAAGGCTGACTTATACAGTTATACCCATAACCAAACCACTAGGAGTACTCTAGGACAACTAGCAGGCCATATTGTATCCCATCATCTAGCTAAATTAACCATTGTGTTTGCTAGTTTATTTCCTTCTCTAAAGGGTGTGACTCCACATCTTCAGAGAAGAAATCATTAAGTATTCTTAGAGTACGGTAATGTAGTGTTTCATTTTCTAATATTTATGATGGATCTTACAATTTTTATTTTCATGATAGGATCCTACATTCCTACATAGCATTGCATTTGAACTTCAGATTTACCTAGTAATTTTTCGAGGCCCATAGCTTGTGAGTGCTATTTTATAATCTTCAGGGTGTCAATGAAAGCTTTTCCCTCTCCAATGTCATTGGCGGAGAGAAAATTGAGAAAATCTCCGAAACTACTTTCTTTGTACCTCTTTGGATGTTGTTCATCCACAAGCTCTTCGGCTGTACCCATCTTCTCATCCAAGCCCAAACTCATTAGGCTAGCAATGGAGATTCTAGTCCTCTCACAGTTGAGTATAGCCCTATGTACCACACTCTTGTACAAGCCATTGCTTAGTACCTCAAGATGGTCACCCACATGAACCTGTAGAGCCCCATGAAGCTTCGGGACTATACCCCATTTTCCTTCCTCCATATCCATGATTTCAAGGCCTGGTGAGCTCTGAAGAACAATGGTTAAGCAGCTGTAGTCCGAATGTGGAGGCAACCCTAGTGCAACATTTGGATTTGGGCACGGTGGGTAGCAATTGACTGCCATGACTTGCATTCCTTCATTCATTTTGTCACTTGAATATGCTGAACCTAAGCCCAGGCTCTCTGTGATTGCTCCCATTAGTTCTAAGCCTAATTTCCTCACCTCCGAACAAAAGTTTCCCATCTTTTCCCTGAAAATGATACGCATTTTTCAGCCAAAAATTATGAAACCACAAGCAATCCAAATATATACATATGTTAAACTTAAAAAAAAATTTGAACAATGTATATCGGGGACAGAAACCAAACATACATACATATATATATATATATATATATATATATATATATATATATATATATATATATATATATATATATATATATATGGAGATTATCTAATTTTACTTGTCCACTACGAGTGTTACGTGTATTACGTGAGAGTTTGGATAGCAAACGCGGTGCTGCGTTTGCGTTTTTCCCTGGGTCGCGTGCATTGTTCATAGAACCCGCAATTCAAAAAAATGCAAATGTCACTTTAAAACTAGGTCCACGATATTATTCACATCTTTAAAAATTATTTTGTTATAGTATTTTCAGTAATAAGTTTTCAGTTTTTAATAATAAACAATATTCAAACAGACCTTACATATGATTTACCATGACCATATGGCATAGACTTGTGACACTTGGAATCATTTGTGTTTGACATTAAATATATAAGAGCATTCACATCCAAATTGCTATATGCCAAATATAGATATATTGCCTTGGTGTACGTGCCCCACTATCCTGTTGCCTTAAAATGTACGGACATTCATTAAAAAGCCTTTCAAGTGTGCGTTTAGATGATTTTGCCGTTTATCCTAAAAAAAAAAAAAAGGTGTGCATTTAGATGTAAGTTATTGTTGAAAGTTGATTAATGTATAATTATATTTGAAAAATATGGCATTTTAAAAAACAATTTTTTTTATTGAGTATTAAAAAGTTAAAAGTTAATTAAAGTAGTTAAGGGTTTCTAAGCTAAAGTAATATTTTTTAGCGTTTTTAATAAAGATATTCATGGTTTAAATATCTTCTTTTCCGTTGATGTGTAACTATTAAATTATAAAATGAAAATTTTTAATTAAAATATAATAATATCGAAATGTGAGATTTTAAAAAGTTATATCTAAATAATAAGTTATTATTAAAAAATTAAGAGAAAAAGACAGAACACGACTTAACATTTTTTTCCCTATTTTATATTTTATTGAACTATATTTAGAAAATTAAAATACTTTTTTTCTCAATTGGAAATTTCCAATTGAGAAAAAAAGTTATACTTAGTATTATTAGAATTAAGTCCCAAGTCTTATGCTTATGTCATGTGAATTGCGAATATACAAAAGGCGGCATTATAATGTATAATGTGAACTATGATGATATTTAGTTGGGACTAACATTGAGTGATTAAAGAACAAAATAATTTTTGTCATTCAAATTTCAAATTCCAAGGCAAGAACATGCTCATACGGTGGTAGCTAGCATGAGAATATACCTGTAATAAGGTGGATTAGCGGGCCAAGAATGAATCCAATCCTCCAAGGGATGTGCATAATGTTTAAGAAAGACCCTCCAAAACTGGATATTGTCAATCCCATCCTTAATGCTTGTTGCATACCTAACAGGCTTGTGTACATCGTTAGACATCAACTTCATCTTCTCCGGGGTTGGCAAGTTGAAGAAACCGAATGCTGAAGATAGAGCTCCATCCATCAACGATTGGCTGATTCCATGATTGATTATCTGGTACACGTCCAGAGAACAAGGAAGAACTCTCAAATATCATTATAGCATATGATAAAAATCAAACTAAATATTATATTTAATTTGTTAAAAAATTATTAATGAAAAACAACACAAATTCGGATTTTGAGAAAAGGACAGAATGCAATATTGCATTAATATTAATATTAATGAAGCCACCAGCGCTGCTCTTTTCCTTGCCTTTATTTACATCTTAAATAAAAACGAGAAAATTCTAATATTAGAATATTGGTTTTTTTTTTTTTTTGAGATGATAAAATATTGGTTAAATGAAGCAAATTTGCAATTTTTTTTTTATCAATTCAAACTTTTAGATAATTTAGTCTTGAGCCACACCCGAGGATGAGTACTAGAATATTGCTTAAGTAATTAATTTAAACATTTCTTATTAGTTTAAATTTTTGGGTCAATATGTAATTTATCATTTTTTTTATATAAAATTTTAGTCAATCAAAGATATCAACATTAGCTAAATGTGATATGTTAAAAATACACACAAGTAATTTAGCAAAAAGATATATATGTGTGTGTGTGCACGTGTGGAGAGAGAGAGAGATGATATAAAATGCCAACTATATGATTTTTTTTCGGGTAAATTGCAAATTACACTTCTAAAGTTTGGAAGTGTTTAGATTTTACACCCTGAAATTTCAGAATTTGAATTTTACCCTTTGAAGTTTGAAAGTATTTGGATTTTATATCCTGATGTTTCAGAATTTTGAATTTACCACCTAAATTATAGGAGTGTTTGGATTTTATTCTTCAAAGTTTGGGGGTATTTGGATTTTATACTCTGAAATTTCAGAATTTTGGAGTGTTAAATCTAAACACCCTTAAATTTTAAGAGGTAAAATTTAAATTTTGTAATATCAGGGTGTAAAATCCAAATATCCCATACTTCAGGGGGTAAAATTCAAATTCGAAAACTTCATGGTGTAAAATTCAAACACTCTCATACTTTAAAGGTGTAATTTGTAATTTACTATTTTTTTTAATGAGTAATGTGTTCTATATGATTAAGGAAAATGTTAATGGATGCCGTAAGAGTATTAATTTAGGATTTTTTTTTTAATTTTTTATGTAGAAAATGAAAAAATAAACAATTGATTTTTTTGATAATTTTTTATTATTTTATATTCCTTATAAAAGTGGTTATCAAAACTTTCTTAAAATTATCAATTAACAATAAATTCCGTAAGGGCACCGGATCATATGATTAATTCCAGAATTTTGACATGTGAAGCATGCAATTTTCAAATGTGAAGCATGTAATATTAATATCATATTATGATAAACTTTATGTTATCTCTTAGTATTACTCTAAAAATTAACAATAAGTTCTTAATCATTAATCAGTCTCTTTTTTTCGTTAATTTTCTGTGCAGAAGAAGCTGGTGCGCGCACTAGGTTATTCGAAAGCATAATATATACCTGAAAGAAACCCATACGGTGGCAGGCATTTTTAATGTTTTGTATGACGAGGGAGCGTTGTGCTGAGCCGTGTCTCAACCCAGACAAGTCAACAACAGGCACTTTGGCTGTCTCAGGATGCAAATTTGGATCATGAGAGGTTGGAATCACATAACTCTCAGGTACATGTGACAAACCCCTCTCTTGTGCACTATTTCCTGTGGAGAATGAGCTAGAACTCTCATCATTCCCCATGTTGGACCCGTTACTAAACTCCATTAATTCTTGAAAGGGAAATAGATATATAGGAAAGAACACCTGCTATTAATTTGTACTCAAGCTTGAGAATGTTATAGTTAGCCACAAAATGAAGTAGGGGGTTAGAGACCTTTATATGGAGATTTAGAGAACTTTATGTCAAAATAATACTTTAAGATACTCTAGATATTTGGATGTTACTATCTACTCGATCTGGATGTGGACTTGAGTTTCAAAGTTAAAGGAACAAGCTTTTCATGAAAATATGTGCTCCTATGTGATCAGCAAGTAGCAACATTGAATATAATTGCTGCTGTGAGTCTGTGACCACTATAATGAAAATCAAATTCACATGTACATTCAGAAAGCAAAAGATATTCCTTAGAAATATCTTTCTACAAAGTAACATATATGGTTGTCTATGAAGCACGGGTGCGTTTCGGGATTCGGGTGCGGGTGCGGGACTCGGCAATTTTTGAAAAAGTAGGGTGCGGGTGCGACGATTAAAAAATTATTAAAAATATTTTTATTTATATTTTTAATATATTGCTAAACATACTTTTTTCATATTATATAAATATATACCAAATTTAAGAGCAATGGTAAATAATAACTAGAATACAAAGAATAGGAGAGAGCCTAGCTGAAGAGTGAAGGTAGAGAGTGGGAGAGAGTCTCAAGAAAAATGAAGAGTGAGAGGGTTGGGTCTTGGTTTTTTTCCAAACGGTGCATTTGCACCTTTTTTTTTTTTTTTTTTTTTTTCCAGTCATACGCACCTGTTGTTGTTGTTGTTTTTTTTTTGAATTTCGGCCGGTATCGGCAGATTTCGGCCGGTATTGGCCGATTTCTCCGGTATCGGCCGGACCGATTTCACCCGATACGGACCGATTCGGGCCGAATCGGCGCGAATCGGCCCGATTTCGCGCTCGTTGGCCCGAATTGGCGCCATATCGGCGCGAATCGCGCCGAAAAAAATGATTTTTTATTGCCAGACGCGGCACAGACGCGCAGGCAGCGGCGTCGCCTGCGCGTCGCCACACCCGTGCTTCATAGATGGTTGTGTTAATGGGCACCGTGCGGTGCCCATTAAGCACAAACTTTTTTTTACTTTTTTTTGACACAAGTCTTGTTTTTTTTTTATCAATTTAGGTCAATTTTTCAGTTTTGTAGTATTGTTTGAGAATTTTTTTTGACTTTTTCAGACAATTTTTTTTTTTTTTTTAAATCTTTTATGCACTTAACCAACACTAAGCGGTGCTGGTTAACATTCTCCATATATATATATAGCCTGCCTGCAATCTTATCTGTGCAACAATGTGGAAGAAAGCTAGCAAGTATGTACAAGAAATCAAGATGAAACTATTCCCAGAAAATGACGAGCTATATATATACATGCTATTCTTGGGTGTTGAGTTATACGACTTTAGGCACCAAGAACAGAAATACAATTCTATCTTCACGTAGTACACATTGTCTTGTAGTGCTGGTGGGTAGTGAGTATGACATTATGTTACACTGAACTGGTTGGTTCTACAATTAGTTACGTAGTGAGTCAGGGAATTAGGGGGTTTACGTGTTGAGCCTAGGTTACTCCACTCCACTGCAACACTTACATTGACCACACACACATGTATATTGGTTTATCCAGAAAAAGAATACTATAGAAGGTTGCAAAATAGGTGGCCAGGTCTAGCGCTGTTCTTTCTGTTTGAGCACAAAATCCCTGGATACCACTCGAATGTTTGTTTCCAGCCAAAACAGGTCGGCTATGTTCATTTTGCA